>NC_080764.1:47423283-48054182 GCF_020826845.1 Diceros bicornis minor | reverse complement strand
TAATTGATCATGCCTACGTGAGGGAGCCTCCATAAAAATCCCAATAGAATGAGTTTCAGAGAGCTTCCAGATTGGCAATGACAAGGAGTGCTTGGAGAGTGGTGCACCTGGAGATGGCATGAAAGCTCTGTGCCCCTTCTCCATACCTTTTCCTATGCACCACTTCCATCAGGCTGTTCTTGAGTTATATCCTTTTATAATAAACTGGTGATCTAGTAAATGTTTCTCTGAGTTTTGTGAGCCACTCTAGCAAATTAATCAAACCCAAGGAGGATGTTGTGGGAATCTCTGGTTTACAGTCACTCAGTCAGAAGTACAGGTAACAGCCTGGGCTTGTAACTGGCATCTGAAGTAGAGGTGAGGTTGGGTGGGTGTGCAGTCTTATAGGACTGAGCCCTTAAACTGTGGAATCTGATGTATCTCTGGGTTGACAGCATCAAATTGAGTTGAATTATCTTACAACCAGCTGGCATTCCCAGAATTGCTTGTTGGAGGTGTGGGGAACCCTCCCACATGTGAAAAAATGAATCTCAGAACACCATATATGGGTATAAACCCAAAAGAACTGAACGCATATATAAAGACATATACGTACACCCGTGTTCTTAACAGCATTATTCAAAATAAGCAGAAGCTGGAAGTAGGCCAGGTGTCCATAAATGGATGAGTTGACAAAAATTGTTGTGTAAAACACAGTGGAATACCATTCACTCTTAAAAAGGATGGAATTCTGACACATGTTATGACATGGATGAACCTTGAGGACTTTATGCTAAGTGAAGTAAAGCCAGACACAAAAGGAAAAATACTGCATGATTCCACTCATATAAGGTACTTAGAGTAGTCAAATTCATAGGAATAGAAAGGAGAATGGTGGTTCCCAGGGTCAAGAGGGAGGGACAACAGGGAGTTGTTGCTTAATGGGCACAGAGTTTCAGTGCAAGGTGGAAATAGATCTGTGGATGGTTAGAGGTTATCACTACACAGTTATGTGAATGTACTGAATGTCACTGAACTGTACACTTAAAAATGGATAAAGTGATCAATTTCATGTTATGCATATTTTATGACCATCTAACAACATTAATTATTTTCAACAAATGAACTAACACTAGCTACATGCAATAGCATGGATGAATATCACAACCATAGTGCTGAATAAAAGAAATTATATTCAAAAGGCTATATATTTTATAATTCCATTTATATAAAATGCAAAAAAGAAACAAAACCGAGGTCTAGCTTCCAGTACTAGTGGAGTAGCTTGTTGAACTAACACTCTCACAGATAACAATGATAAAATCTGCATGAAATATTATATATATTTATATAGAATCATGTATTTATATGTAATACACATATAATAAATGTGTATATGTATGTATGCATAAATCTCTTCCAAAGGCAAGCAGAACTGAAGGGGAGTCTTCCCTTGAATCATGGGAATTTTACCAGGAGATATTTGCAAGCTTGAGTCTTTTGCCTCAAAGCATTCCAAAATCCGTACATGGCCCAGACGGGAAAAACTATAGTATTACTTGTAATGTTAGAGGATGTATTTTGGGGCTGGCAGAGTAGCCGGAAAGTTAGGGGAGAAATTCTGGAAGGGAGGGAACCACAAAGAGGAAAATCTTAAAATATGTATGAAAGTCTGCCCCCCACACACACAGCAAATTGGCAGATCTTTGAACAACACACCTGCAGGGTAGGCCCCAGAGGGCGTAGTGTAAAAACAGCAGTTGGAAGATGAAAGAACTGAATGAGGATTTCAGCTATACCCATTGTAAAGGAGATAGGATTGGAGTTTCAGTCCAGCCAAGTTAACTCTCTGCTAGAAAAATAACAACACTCTTCACAGGGATACAATAGAATCCAGAGTCTCTATAACTATCATCCATGGTTTCCAGTACATAATTTAAAAAATCATGAGATTTGAAGAAATAGGAAAATATAATCCATATAAGACCAAAAGTGGGCAGTAGAAACTATTCCCAAGGTGTTGCAATTAGCAGACAAGGATGAGAAAACAGCTTTTATAAAGATGATCATGGTGGTAAAGAAAAATATTCTCATAATGAATGAACAGATGTAGAAACTCAGCAGAGAAATGGAAATTACAAAAAAGAACCAAATAGGAAGATGAAATACAGAAAATATTTTTGAGTTTACTGGTAGATTAGAAACAGTAGAAGAAACATGAATATAGAGCAATAGAAATTATCCAGTCTGAAGAAAAGAACATAAAAGTTTTGAGAAAAATGAAGACAGCCTTAAGACCTGTGAGATGAGTGAGTCCCCATCAGAGAGGGGAGAGACAAAAAATTAAATGAAGCAGAAAGGCAAATCAATGAGTAATAGCATAAAACTTCCAAAATTTGGTGAAAAATCTAAAATTTTAGATCCAAGAAAGTCAGGAAACACACAAAATAAAATACAAAATAAAATCATACCTAGGCACATGATAGTCAAGCTGCTAAAATCCAAAGATAAAAAGAAAATCTTGAAAGCAGTCAGGGAAATACATATATACAGGGGAAGACATTACATACAGGGAGAAATAATGTGAATGATGGATGATATATTATCAAAAACAAAAGAGACAGGGGCCGGCCCGGTGGTGCAAGCGGTTAAGTGCGCGTGCTCCGCTGCGGCGGCCCGGGGTTCGCTGGTTCGGATCCCGGGCGCGCACCGACGCACTGCTTGGTAAGCCATGCTGTGGCGGCATCCCATATAAAGTGGAGGAAGATAGGCACCGATGTTAGCCCAGGGCCGTCTTCCTCAGCAAAAAAGGAGGAGGATTGGCGGATGTTAGCTCAGGGCTGATCTCCTCACAAAGAAAAAAAAAAAAAAAAAAAAAAAAAAAAAACAAAAGAGACAAATCAACAACAAAATGACATCTCTCAAGTGCAGAAAGAAAACCCAAAAGTCAACACAGGATTTTATATTTAGCAGAACTCACTTTCAAAAAGGAAGCAGAAGCCACAATAAGATACCACACACCTATTAGGTGGCTAAAATAAAAAATAAATTTGCAACTACAGAGTGCTGGTGAGGACTAGGAGCAACTAGAACTGGGAATGCTACATGATAGTTGCATTCGGAAAACACTTAACAGGTTCTTATAAAGTTAAACATACACTTATTATATGACTCAGATATCCCACTCCTAGAGATTTACTGAAGCAAATTGAAAACTAATGTTTAAACAAAACTCTTTGCATGAATCTTCATAGCCATTTTATTCATAATTGTGAAAAGCCGGCAACAAACTAAATGTCCTTCATCAGGTGAATGGAGAAAGAAACTGTGGTGCATCAGTACATTAGAATACTACTTGGCAATAAAAAGGATAAACTCTTGATTCACACAACAACAAGGATTAATCTTGGATGCATATCTCTAAGTGAAGGAAGCCAGATTCAAAAGGCTATATAGTATATGATTCCATTTATATGACTTTCTAGAAAAGACAGCATTACAGGGATGGAAAATGATCAGTGGTTGCCAAGGAATGGAGTGGGGGAAGGGGTTGACTACAAAGAGACAGTATGAGAGAATGTTGGGAGTGAAAGAAACAGCTGTGTATGGTACCGTGGACATGGATACATGACCATAAAGTTGTCAAAACCCATACAACTGTACACCACATAGAGTGAATTTTACTCTGTAAATTTTAAAAATCAATCAGGATGCTGGGGAACTCAGATGGAATGCAGTGACAAATGTACCTCACTGTATTACAAGCATGTGACATAACCACACAGAAGGGGTGGGGATGAAAGGTCCTGACCAAAGTAACTTTGGAAGACAGTGTTTTGATGGGATACTGTAAAACTAAAGTACTGTACAAAAACACTGTACTCTAGGTGGTAAATTTGTTTTTCATACGGGTATGGATTAGCGATTCTAAACTAATTGACACATTAGTAAATATATTGTAGATAACTGGAGTTAAGTTTCTCACTGTTGGTGAAAGAAGTTACAAATAAACAAAAGGAGAATGCTGGAATAAACTCTGTGGTGCTGGATTGGAGTTGGAAGTATCAGTATGAATCCATGTCTCTTTTAATATATCTATCCAGATAGATAGATAGATTGATAGATTGATATATCGATAGGTAGATGTGTATACCTGAGTTTACATTCATACATACATTTCCAAGCTCTGCTGAGAGGGTCTAGAAGCAGTGACACCCTCGTATCAATGGTCACACCTAGCTCCCAGATTTTGGTTTCTAAATATCATTCTTCAATAAAAAGAACCAGGTTTTCTTGGAGAAATGGCTAATTCAAATCTGGGGATGGGAAATACAATATGAGCCTGGAGCTTCTTGTAGTGCCAGAAAGTAGGAAAGTGCTTTCAAAAAAAAAACACAGAAAATGATGAGATGTGTCAAAAGGAATCAATCTGGGCTGGCCCTGTGGCTTAGCGGTTAAGTGAGCGTGCTCCGCTGCTGGAGGCCTGGGTTTGGTCCCGGGCGCGCACCACATCTCTGGCCATGCTGAGGCCATGTCCCACATACAGCAACTAGAAAGATGTGCAACTATGACATACAACTATCTACTGGGGCTTTGTGGGGAAAAAATAAATAAATAAAATCTTTAAAAAAAAAACCAAAAGGAATCAATCTTAAAGACTTCCGTACGGCTCAAGCTGGAAAACTGGGAGCAACAAAATAAATAATGGTAGCATTGGATTATTACCCAGAGAATAAAATAAATATCCATGAGTCTATACTGATATAAAGAAGATTAAATAAGAAAGGAAGAAAGAAAAAAAGGGGGGGGGAGAATGAGAGAAAGAGAGAAAGACAGGAAGAAGGCAGGGAGAGGGAGGGGGGAATATTCCTCACAGAATTCCAAATAATAAACGCGGCTGTATAGCATGAAACAGAAAATCGCCACTAGACCACCACAGTAATAATTACTGTGGGCAAGACTGACTGATGAATGCAAAAACTGTGAGTGAAACTTAGAGAAGAAACAGCACATTTGCAGAGCCTCAAAGCATCTCCCTCCAAATACTTAACTTTTTACTCTTAATTTCTTTAAAAGACCTATGACTATTTAAAGAAAAATCATAACACTGTATTGTGGGATTTATAACATGGGTAGATGTAAAATTTATGACAACATAGCACAAAGGACAGACAGAGGTAAATGGAACTGTTCTGTAGCAAGGCTTCCATAATTTACATTGATTAAACTGGTGCACTATTAAGTCTAGGTAGGCTGTGATATGTTAAAGATGCATATTGTAATCTGGATCAACCACTAAAAACTGCAAAGGTGTGTCACTTAAATGCTAATAGAGGAATTAAACAGCATACAAAAAGGGTTTGTACAAGAATGTTCACAGGAGATGACCTGCACGTCCCCAGGAGGAAGACGAGCCCACTTCGGGGCATCCACAGAGCAGAACGCCCTCAGCCATGCTGAGGAGCAAACGCTGACACACACGTGCTGGGTGAGTCTTGATGGTGCTCAGGGCAAGCTGCCCCAGGAAGCACCACTCTGGTATGCGGATTATTTCGAGCTGAAGACAATAAGGACTCAGAGAGCTCAGGAAAAATATTTGAGTTTCCCCTCCCAAACTGCCTAAAAAATTTAAAACCAAAAAAAATCTGTTTTAGGAAGGGGTTATTATCATGACTGCTATAAAAGATAATTTAGGATAGAGGTTACAATAGAAAAGGCACCAACAAGCCCATCTTATCAGGAGTCCTGTCTCTCTGGCCACATTCTTTGGATGGCCCTGCGAGGAGTTGCCAGACAATCATTTACATTTATAAGGGAAATCTCCATTTGTAAAGGTATCTCCCTCTCTGTTTGGAGAAGAGAGGGGGGGTGAGCTCATTTCTAGTAACTTATCAATGTGGAAGATGAGGCCTTGGGGCTGTATAATAAACCTTACTCTTGTTTACTGTGCTTTAGTGGTAATCTCCTGTAATTGACTCCCCCACCCCCAAAATCCTCCTTTGTCATTGGCTGAAAATGATATTTAAGACGAGAATTTCTGCTATTGTGTTGAGAAACGCAGTGTCCCTGCTTTCTCCCATGTATACGTGTTATTAAACTTGGTATTATTTTCTCCTGCTAACCTGTCTTGTTGATTATTTGGCCAGCCAGAAGAACCTTAAGGGAAAGGGCAGAGGGAGATTAGCCCTCTTCCCCCGACAGTTTTGGCGAGCCAGGCAGGAGAAGCACTGGCTGGTAAGTTGCCTTCTCTGGCTGGAAGACCTGCCTTCTCCCTGGACTACTGCAGATGATGAGATACGGGAACGCCTGACGAAAGCCGGCAAAAGGTAAGACTTCTTACCACGTCAGCCTCCCGGAATCTCTATCTGCGGAGTCCGGCGGAAGGAAGTGGTGAGAATTTTTTCTCTTTCTAAATTTAGATTGGCAGGAGAAAATATTTGGGAAACTAGTTTCTTGGGCTTTTAGTGACTCTTGGTTTAAATTTGGTAGAGTACTCTTGGTTTTTGATCTTGATCCCTTTTCCTCCCAGAGATAGTCTCTGTTTTTCTCTTTTGTCTGTGTCTTTTGTCATAAGAAGGAAATACCATAGGGTAGGACGCAGGCATAGGCCCTACAAGCCTGCTGTCCGGCCGGCCCCACAGACTGGTGAGTTTGCGGGTCTCACCAGACCGGCGTCTACAAACTTTGCTGTGGGTTATTATGCACATAAAGTGAAGGTCATTGCCAAGGGCATCTTGGAAGCCAAAAAGGCCGCAAATTTAAGTGGGCGCGGGTCGAGCAGTTAAGAGCCATTAGGGCGCTCGCCACTTTCAGAAGACTCCCGTGTCAGGATAAGTTGGGTCACGGAACGGGGTAGATGACACAGGTCCCCCGCCAACTGCAAGAAAATGTCCGTGCAACGACGAGGTACTCTGTAAAAGCACACAGTCCCCAACCCCGCGGCACCTCCCCCTCTAGGTATTATTCTGGCTCCAAGAGACCTAAGGCGTGACTAAAGCTGTCATTGTGCAAAGAAAAAAAACCGGATGAGGTTTTTCCTTCTGTCTTGTTCTGTGTCCTGAGAAAACTTGGCTTTGTGACCAGTGAGAATATTCTCCTTGGTCTCCACCATACGGAAGGTGCATTTACCGGGGTGCACCTTGGTGGCCAGTCGAGTAGACTGGGGTTCCGAACTGTCTCTTTGTCCGGCTGTGCCAAGTTCTCAGGGGAGTTTGTCATAAAGAGCCCAATCCATAAGGGCTTTTGTTGTCTTTACCTTCGTTGCTTGTTAGTGCTGGAAAAATCCCATTCCAGTATCGCCCGCCCGGTGTCACAGATTAGCGGGTCTGTGACTGGAGGCGTCTCACACTATTGTGGGAGACCGGAGACATCCTTACCGCCTGTGCAACGAAGGTCTTTACTTTCTCTGAATATCTTTGGGAGTGAATTCTGTGGATCATGGGGGCTACATCATCTGCACCCTCACCAGGGACGCCTCTTGCATCCATGGTGAAGATTTATTCTAAGCGTGGAAAGTTACCTCCGGTTCTTTCCTTAAAAAGGCTTATTGGTTCGAGTCACTATTGGAATAAATATACAAGTGAAGATCCTACTTGTCAATGGCCAGACGACGGATCCTTTAAATTGGAAAAACTTCTAAATTGGGGAAAAAAAAAATTTTTGAGAGCTCTCACATAATTGCTTAATTGGTACCTAAGAATTAAGGCCAGAAAAAGGAAGGAAAAAAATTTGACTAGTCTTAAGACCTTGACTCAGGTTACAATTAAATTAAGAACATGTAAAAGTGTAAGTGTTGATAAGATTATAAAGGTTGGAATGTTTGAGCTAATTTTATACAAAGAGGTTACATCAACTTTGCCTGAGTATGTTTTAAAATGTCTGACTGGGAATGCTTCTCTTGTCCAAAGTTAGAAGACCAAGACCTATTGATAAAAATCTTAATGATAATTATGTTTAAAGGTATAAGAAGTGATGAAAATTGCATGAAATTTTGTAGGAAAAAACTGATGTTATTTCTATTACAGAACTGGTTAACAAAAATAGTAATTTAAATGATGGCTAATTTTATCTGAAGTCTTATGAAGTCTTATAGGCAATCTAAATAATTATTGGGAACAAGTAAATAGTTGTGAAAAAGATAAATGTTGGATGAACTTTAAACAATAATTATGTGTTATGGTAGTTACTGCTTCCAAACTCTTTTTGGTGACTTAAAACTTTAGAGTTTTCTTAAAATTTATGATAAAAAATTCACTGAGTATCATCATTTCCAAATAACATAAGATATTAGACATTGATTGCTAAATGTACGTTTGTCTACTTTTGGCTTTTCATTACAGGAAAACTAAAAGGTGTTTTGGCTCTATTGGTAAACATGTGTTTTATTAAAAGATTGTACTATAAAGTAACATGTTTCTAGAAGTTATGAAGTGTTTATAAATTTTCCAAGCCACAAGATACTAATGTAAAAAAAAGTTTACAATTGTTTACTTAGTTTTTACTTACAAATTAAGGTTTCTAAGGGGTAAAATTCCTAATTAGTATATGTGATTGAAGCTACTAAAAATTAAGAAAAATATGTCTGTGTACAAGGAAAGTAAGATGTATAAAGGTACAAAGAATGGAAATATTTTGTTTGGTTAAGAAAGATAAATTTGTCCTCAAGTACTAGGAGGGAAAAGAAAGACATGGGACAAATTCTGAATGTAAAAGGAAAGTTATAAAAGGTTTGTGGAAGAAGAATTCTGGAAAAGGAGTTTTATGCATGATCAAGTTGGCTAAGATTAAAATGAATTTAATTAAGTAAATGAGTTTTAATAGCAGAAATAAGCTGGTGCAAAATTAAAATTTGGTCTTCTGTCTCTTAAAAGGATAATTTGCTTAAACTTAATAAAGAGGTTACAAAAGATTTTTCTTTACCTTTGAGTAAGTCTACCTAAAAGACAGAAAAAAAAAAAAAACTGTTAAAATAACTTACTACGTTCAAAAGACTGAGGTCTCTCTATTAAGGCTTTTGGACTGTTAATGCTCTGTTTGCTTTGATTGTTTACATTTTTGACAAGCTCCACCAAAATTCATATCTTAAATAAAGTCTTTTTTTTTTTACTTTTTTCTTTGGGAATTTTCAAAGGGCCCTGGAACTTCTCAAAAAAATTTGCTCTCTTCCTATAAGGGGAAAGATACTAGACTTATTAGGCTTATTCAATATGTTCAATTACATGGAAAGCATTGTCAGACAAGTGATGATAAGCCTGCTTAGGTGCTATTATGTGGGCAAATGTTATTGGCATAGGTGTTTTAAAATTATATAACATTACTGAAATTCTGATCTGTCCTGGTTATCAGTCATAATTCTGGTTATTATTATTTTAAAGTGTTGTATGTCACAAAATTAACCAAATTTCCTTGTCAATTGCCATTTTGAGGTCTTGTTGTTTACAGACTTATTTCTTTGCTCTAATGCTTTTGCAAAATGTTTCGACTTCAGAAAAATTCATGGAAAGGACTCTGACATTTACACTGGAACTGTACAGGTTTCTGACAAACTTTCTGATCATAAAACTGAACTGGGTAAAAAATTATAGAAATCTGATGGAGAGACTGATAACTTCATAAAGCTGCTAACAAAAAGATTGGGATCAAGAATGGATTACACAAGACTGAATAAACTGATAAGGATGCTTATAATTTTTATGATTTTTCATTTGAAATATTTCTGAATTTTTAATGTTTTGTTTTTTCAGATTTAAGGAAAACTTTTTCTCTTTTCTCCCGAGATAGCTATGACTTACAGCAATTTAGTAAATGATATTTTTGACACAATTGGAAACACTGGGTCTATTACCAAGGTTGTGACTGGAACATCATATTTGCAATATAACCATACAGCTTTTGAGGAATGAAGATTGGACTTTATGAAATAAAGCCACGTGGAAATATTGGCCTGGTACCTTTATGTTCCAAGCAGCACTTACCAGGATAAGTAAAGAATGTCACTTATCTGGCAGGTACAAGGAACCTTGAAATATTTTGGAGAAACCTCAGAATAGAGAAATTCACCCAAATCTATAGATATTACAGGCAAAGTCTGATGACAAAATCCTTGGCTTGGCTTTCCTGGCCTCGAGAGACCTTTAAAGTTCAATGTGAGATTCCTTATAAAGAGCCTATGTGATCAACTGCTATTCTTGCTGTACTTATGTAAATAATTGGGCCAACTCTATTGGAACTAGACTTATTTTGCAAACTAGTTTTAATTTTGCTATCTTAATAAAAATGAGGGTGATTTTAGAGAAAAAAATTATATTTCAGTAAAAACTATTTCAGTATAAGTTTGCAGATATTAGATCCTAGTTTTGTTGTCTTTTGAGGTTTTTGTTTTATATCTGTTGACTAGACTAGATCCTGATTTCTTCTAGTCTCCTGAAATATCTGGCTACAGATGTCCAAACTAACTTTTTTGATTTTTTCCATCATTTTCATTTAAAATCACTGAAAACTGAACCTGCCCTTTTTCCTGAAGCCTTACAAACTGAAGCTGATAAACTTGATATAAACTTAAGAAATGACCTGACGACACCATCAGAGACATTTTAAACTACAAAAAATACTTTGACGCTGACATCTAAAATTCTTCTTCACTGGCTGTCCTCTGAACTCAAAAACTGGTTTACAATTTGCTCTAACCATTAACCTTGTTTTTCTTTCGTTTACACAAATATGCTTTTAGAGTCTGCCATGCTGTTGACACAATTTGAAAATCCTGTAGATTCTTATCTTCTGCAAGAACTCCTATTGCTAATGGACACTTAATTGCAGCCTTATTACAAGCTATTCACCTTCCTTCAAAAATTGCCATTGTTCATTGTTCAGCCCATACTAAAGAGACTGATGTCATATCTTTAGGGAATGACAGGGCTGACAGAGCTACTAAACATGCAGCTCACTATAGACCCCCTTATCCGTTTTCCACCCAATTTTTAAATCTGCCTTTATCCCTGACTGATGTTATTAACTATTAGGCAAATGCCCCACAATCTGAAAAAGACAATTAGATACAAAAGGGTGCCAAACAATTATCAGATAGATTATACATTGGACCAAATAGACTTCCAGTAGCTCCTTTTCTTTTGACTTTTTGGCTTGCACTTATCTCCCACCAAGTGGGACATATGTGCAAACGGGGGATAGTTAAGGAACTGAAAGACAATTGGTTTTGCCCTGGCATCCATAAAATTTCTGACCAAATCCCCTCCCAGTGCCCAACTTGCAAATCTTACCAAGTCTCTGGGAGAAATCAGTGTGATCCAGGAAGTCCTCCCAGGCCCACGCTGCCTTTTGTGGCACTCCAAATGGATTTTATAGACTTCCCTTCAGCTTTAGGTTACTCTCACTGTTTGGTTATTGTCTGCATGTTTAGTGGATGGACTGAATGCTATCCGACCAGACATACAGATGCCACAACAGTGGTAAAAAAATTAATAACTAAGTTATTCCTCGCTTTGGCATTCCTTTATAGATTGAATCAGACCAAAGAACTCATTTTACAGCAGAGATAAACCACTTGCTTACAAAAACTCTGGGGTATTCATTAAAATTTCATACCCCATATCACCCTCAGTCATCAGGGCAAGTGGAACGTAAAAATCTAGATATAAAAAGAACTCTAAGAAAAGTCTGTCAAGAAACTGGACTTAAATGGTCAGAGGCTCTGCCCTTGGCCCTTATGAAGATTCAAAATACTCCAAATAGAAGACATGGACTGACTCCTTTTGAAATAGTTTTTGGACGTCCGATGCCTACTGGCGTCTCTAAACCTTCAATTCCTGGATTAAATGAATATTATGGGAACTTAAGTGAACAATTTGATGCTATGACTTGTTATATACAAAAATTAACTAGTATACTTGAAGCATATCGTCAACAGGTAAAAGAGCCATGGCCACCACCTTCTGACAAGCCTTGCCATCCCTTTCGACCAGGAGACCGGGTGTACATCAAGGTCTTTAGAAGAAAACACGCACTGTCACCTCGCTGGGAAGGACCTTATGAAGTCTTACTGATGACCTGCACTGCCATCAAAATAAAGGAAAAATCTTCCTGGATCCATGCGAGCCACGCCAAAATAGACCCAGAACATCGCTCTCAAGACAACTGGGAGATAATCCCCACAGGTGACCTTAAACTAAGGATTTCGAGGGCCAAAAGCCAGGCCCCAGAAGCAGCCGACATCACGAAGTAGACAGCTTTTCCCAAGATCACGGATCAAAAAAACCTACTTTGACCCATTTCCTCCCCCTTGCTTCAAAACTCCCTATATATATACGCACTCACACACACAAACTATTAGTGGATATATATATATATATATTTTTTTTAATCATTTAATAGAAAGCTGACTGGAGAGTGCTAGTCTCTATCTGCCCCTCTTCCCCTCTCTAAGTCTCCGCTAAGGGCTCTTTTCCCATCCGTGTCTTGCTTTTACTAACCCTCTCCTTTTCAACAGGTCGGGCACAGACCAAACACCCCCTTATGCCAGTTTACCAAGCCCTAGCCACGCTAACTAATCAATCTGACTGTTGGTTATGTCAACAGCTAGATAGTGCAAAAGAACCTGAACTAGTCTTTGTTCCTGCTGATATGAACACCTGGTGGACTAAGTACGGAAAATGGACGAGTAACAGAGTATGGTATCCGCAAGAAGGGAAACTTCACTCTGCTTCTTCTCCTGGTGAGTCACTTGGGCCCCAAAAAGATTACTTAGAAGGTCAAGGACTGTCCCTTGCCCAAGCACAAACAATAAGTGAAAGTTTTTCCCTCTGCATTGAAAGTAAACATGGCACTAGACCTTTCCTGGGTGATATACCGAGACAATATTGCCGTCAAACTCTGTGGTTTGATTCCGCAGGTGGCATCTTCAGAATTCTCAAGGGAATTGTAAGTGACTCTATCACTACTCCCTCTGGCACAAACATTTGCCAAATCACCAAGTGCTCTGGATGGCTTACGAGCCACCCGTGTGCAACTTGGGGTATAGCAGCTATCCACATGGTTAAGCTGCCCAATGCCACAGACTATATATGGGTGGATCAAAAATCTGGACTCACCTGGTCAGGTGACAAGACCAGGCTTTATAGCTGTCAGAATCAGACTGCAGGCCTCCTGTACCAGCTATTCCGCAATCTGTTCTGTTCTCGCAGACTGATAGGAGTTCATGGGAAATGGAGATATTTAGGTAGTAACAGTGCAAGTGGCACAGATCATGAAATAGTCCAGATCCTGGGAACTACAGACTCAATTCTAACCTTGTCTTTAAACTACACTGGTCTTTTCATTTTATGCGGCAACAAAGTGTATAAAGGATTCCCACCTAATTGGTCAGGACGATGCGGACTTGGATACCTGGCTCCTTCTGTCACCAAACACTCCACCTTAAATCCTAGCCAAATTACAAACTTGGGTTCGTTTGTTCATAAGATTGTGCCACATAAATGTGCCAGTCGAGAAATCGTGGAAAATCCACTTGTGTATCACAACTCCAAGTTCTTTTCAGCCTTGAGAGTCCTATTCCCCGGCTTTGGAGATTATGAGTTGGAGAAAGCAATATTAAATCTCTCTATGGTAATGGAACAAGAGTTCAACACCACCATGCAAACCTTAAACATACTCCAGTCAGAGATTAACAGCCTAGCATCTGTGGTGCTCCAAAATCATCGTGCTCTGAACGTACTCACTGCCCAGCAAGGAGGAGCATGCGCAATCATTGGAGAAAAATGTTGTTTTTATGTGAATCAAACAGGTCAAGTAATATCTAACTTAAATCTATTAAAAGAGAAGATTGACATTTTTCATCAGATAAACGAAGCTCACACATTTTATTGGACTGACTTGTTTCCAGGATTGGGGGACTGGTTTAATGGAGTGTGGGGAAATGTGCTCCGATTTGTTCTTTTCTGCTTGTTCATCCTCATTCTAATCTATGTTCTTTTCTCTCTTTGCAGACTTCTTATCACCCGGGTACTAACACGATTTCTCTCTCCACAGTCACCAGCTCAGCTTTTAATATGTGAAACTTCTAGGGAAGTTTCAGAGGAGGGAACTGATGGTGCTCAGGGCAAGCTGCCCCAGGAAGCACCACTCTGGTATGCGGATTATTTCGAGCTGAAGACAATAAGGACTCAGAGAGCTCAGGAAAAATATTTGAGTTTCCCCTCCCAAACTGCCTAAAAAATTTAAAACCAAAAAAAATCTGTTTTAGGAAGGGGTTATTATCATGACTGCTATAAAAGATAATTTAGGATAGAGGTTACAATAGAAAAGGCACCAACAAGCCCATCTTATCGGGAGTCCTGTCTCTCTGGCCACATTCTTTGGATGGCCCTGCGAGGAGTTGCCAGACAATCATTTACATTTATAAGGGAAATCTCCATTTGTAAAGGTATCTCCCTCTCTGTTTGGAGAAGAGAGGGGGGGTGAGCTCATTTCTAGTAACTTATCAATGTGGAAGATGAGGCCTTGGGGCTGTATAATAAACCTTACTCTTGTTTACTGTGCTTTAGTGGTAATCTCCTGTAATTGACTCCCCCACCCCCAAAATCCTCCTTTGTCATTGGCTGAAAATGATATTTAAGACGAGAATTTCTGCTATTGTGTTGAGAAACGCAGTGTCCCTGCTTTCTCCCATGTATACATGTTATTAAACTTGGTATTATTTTCTCCTGCTAACCTGTCTTGTTGATTATTTGGCCAGCCAGAAGAACCTTAAGGGAAAGGGCAGAGGGAGATTAGCCCTCTTCCCCCGACAGTCTCATCTACCTCGTGCTGAGGGATGCAAGCTAGACAGAAAACAATACACGTGGGCTGATTTCTGCCAAGATGAACATATGGTGAAAAAAACAGATCAGTGGTTGCCTCGGGGGAAGGAAAAAATTGCCTGGGAAGGAACAGGAAGGAGTTTTCTGGGGGTGAAGGAAATACATTATTCTTAAAGGGGTGAAGGTTATATGGGCATGTTTATTTGCTAAAACTGTACGATTGAGATTTGTGCCTTTCAGTGTGTGTACATCTTACCCCCCCACACACAAAAAGGACTAAAAGAATAATAAAGTGAGGTGAGAATGGGATGGAGTCTAGATAAAACAAAAATGGCAGATGATTAGTAGTTGTCGAAGTTGGGTGACGGGCCTACTATGCTTTTTTGTTTATTTTGTATATTGTTTAAATTGTCCTGTACTAAAACACTTGTATAAGAAGACAAACTCGATATACAGTGTTTGCTGGTAAGATATTGGTTACCTTTGGGGAGGAAGGAGGGAGAAAGGGATTGTCGGGCCTGAATGAAGCTGGTGCTAGTTCTTGGTCACACAAGTGTGTTCACTTTGTAATAATTCTTTGAGGTTTACATGGATGACCTCTGCATATATTTCTGTATGAATGTTATACATCAATAAACACTTTAAATCCTGCATATTTGCACAAAGATAAACTCAATATCTGAGAACAACAGCTGTGTTTTGTTTTAAAGTGGAACACATTCACTCATGACACCATTAGATGGATTTTAATACTCCCAAGTATCGATTAATGCCCTCACCCTTCCTTGGTGCCCTAGGTCTTTCCATTTTTGCCTCAATTTGGCAAGTGGCATGGCTTTGAGTTTTTATGATGCAATCTTTTTCCATCAACGTCCACCCCCATAATGATGCTCACCAAGGCCTTGACATCTAGCACAGTGCAGTGTTCACAGCAATCACTCAAGACCTGTGGGACTGGGTTGAATGAGGAAGAAAACGAGGAGCAATGATGTTCATAACTTCTGTCTAGGTGCCATATCGTGACTTAGGAAATTGGAAGGATTTTTCGATAGATTTGCTATGCCTTCTAATTTTTCCTATTTAAAACAATGGGAAATAGGGTCTCAGAGTTCTTTCTCAGAGAAAGTCTCACATTTCAGACACAGATTACTGACAAATATTAATGGTATATGACTTTCCCACCTCATCTTAGTTTTAAGTTTTTAATTCCTTACCATGGAAATGACCTAACTTTGCTTCTTCCAAATCTTGTAGTAATACTGATGCTCCAGAAAGTCGGGCCACGGATATTCTGCTGTTGTGCATCCTCTCTGCAAAGAAGTGGAGCTGTGCATCCACCAGTCTGAGAAGCACGTGGTGCTGTAGTATTTGGAGTCAGAGTAGCTAAATGGAAAAACGACTTCAGAGAGTTATCACCACAACCCCCAACAGCAACAAATTATTTTGCTTAATTATTTTGTGATTCTGAGGGTATATTTAAAAAGGGATATTAAAACTGGTTGCCAAGGAGCCAGCCCTATAGTAGAGCAGAAATTGAATATTACCTTCCTACAAAAACTTCCCTGACATTGTGGGAAGGACCAACGGGAAGTTTCAGTGCTGTTGCCTGTGTTAATGAGGCCACGAGGTCCACACTGGGATAAAGAAGTCCAGTGAACAAGCCTGTGTGCAGCGTTGGAGAAGGGGTGTGCGTGTGGTCCCCTGAAGTGGCTTAGGAGTCACTTACCAGTGCATCTAAGTTTCCCATCTGTATATGCAGGAATTGGGGCTGTCCACTGTGATGTTTTCTCCTTTTTATGACATGGCTCACGGCAGTCCTTCTAAAATGCCTGACCAAGGTATGGGCCCTTCAGGCAGGCGGGGTCCAAAGGGAGGATCTCTGCAGCGAACCTGACCACAGGGTCCAGAGGGAGGATCATGGCAGCCTGGAGGGATGGAGGGGATAGCAGGACAAGTGGCCTTGAAAAGGCAAATTCCAGGATCCCAGTCACCCGGTATTTCCATTTTAGATATTGAATTTACATTTCAAATACTGGCCAGGGAGCTTCAAGGAGGGCTGCAAGCATCCTCAGCAACAGCCAGGCTGGTGAGCCCCACCCCTACCTGAGTACCGGCCTCAAGGGATGCAGCCCAACCACACTGCGCATACTCCAGGTGGTGGGCAGGGCATGGAGGGTGGGCGTGGTAGAGAGAAGAGGCATGATAGAGGGTGGGGTGGACAAGGAGAGGAGTGGGGCCCAGGGGTGGAGGGACAAGGAGGGAGTTGGGGCCCCTAGCTGTGCATGCTGGGAGATTTGTGTCTCACCGCTCCAGGCTGGAAGCTTGCAAGACTACAGGACTACAACTCCCACGATGCTCTGGGCACGGGGCGGTGCCTAGCCCTGAGGGGAGGAGCAAGGAGGTGTGCTCTGCACTGTGGTCCTGCACCTGCTCCACTTGGACTGAGTCTCAGAGGGATGTGACAGGACAAGAGGGACCAAGGATTTAGGAGGGTGTGGCGGCTGCATGGGCAGCCGCGGGCCTGCATCGTGCAACTGCTTTTGTCCAAAATTGAAGACGGACTCATGTCTATTCCACACCGCCTCCCTCCGTTGCTTGATTCCTCCTCCCACCTGCATGTCTGTGGGTCTTGCCACAGCCTCCTACCTAGTCCAGGGCCAGGTGTTTCTCTAAAGTGCTTATGGGAACTGGTTTGACATCCCAGAAACTTTCCTCTGCCTGCTGCCCTCTGCCTTCTCCAGCCAAAGTGCCATCATTTCATCAGCTTTTGGGAGAAATTGGCCCTTGTGGCCCCTCTTGCAAGCACAACTTAAGAGCTTTGCAGGGTAGTAACAGTGGCTGTTGCTTGCCTTTTTCACAGAAGTGGAAGTTGAGGCATCCGTGAGGTTAATCATTGGTTTCCCCAGGATCCGCTAAGAGCAGAGGAGAACAACCCAATTCCCAGACAAGTATCTAATAGAACATTTTCACCAACACCTTCCAGTGCAGGGGCCTCTGAAACAGCATCCTTAAGACGAAAATAGCTTAAGCATTTTGCCCTTTAGATTGATAGCCTAATCTCAGCTCAGGCCTGAGTGACCAGTCTCTCAGGGACACGGGTGACGACTCTGATCCCTCAGGAAGAGACCGGTGGTCCAGCTTTGGGAGAGGGATGTTCAAGGTAGACAGCACTTGGGAAGCATTTGAAACCCATCAGCTTTAACATCTCTGCTTTGGATTCTGGCAAGGTTCCAGGATAAATACGCCTAGGGATAGTCAGATGTACCATATTCTTTAAAAATTGTTTAGAGTAGTGAAAGGAACAGAGCATAAAATATCCTGCTTATTTGCAAAAGATGAAATGCAACCAGACCTTGTTCTTTTCTTTTGTTTTTTGAGGAAGATCAGCCCTGAGTTAACATCCATGCTAATCTTCCTCTTTTTGCTGAGAAAGACCGGCTCTGAGCTAACATCTATTGCCAATCCTCCTCCTTTTTTTTCCCCAAAGCCCCAGTAGATAGTTGTATGTCATAGTTGCACATCCTTCTAGTTGCTGTATGTGGGACGTGGCCTCAGCATGGCCGGACAAGCGGTGCATCGGTGTGTGCCCGGATCCTAACCCGGGCCACCAATAGCAGAGCGTGCACACTTAACCGCTAAGCCACCGGGCAGGCACAAGACCTTCTTGTTAATTTTTTTCTGCTCATTCTCTTGCCTGTACTGTACGCTTGAATGCAGAAACAAAAAACATGAATTGCCAAATTCTTTTTTCCTGAGATTGGTAAATTAACTTAAAAGTCTTATTGAAACCTGTGGAGGAACGGTTAGCAGCTTTCATGATTTATGTCATCTCTAAAAATCTGGGCGTTGATCTACATCAAAAAAAGTCCTTGTTTATATTACACATCCCAATAGGTTACATTTCTGATTCCTGAATGTGGGATATTATCAAAACAACTGAAAAACCTCTGTCACTTTGTCAAGAATTTGCCCCTTTATGAATTAATGACACATGAATTCTTTGACATTTTTGTAAAGAACGGAAGAGAAACTCTGTAGTGTCTCTGAATGTGGCAAGACGGAGAATTCTCATTAGACCACATCCTTGGGTTCTTCTCTCGTGTTCAATAGGCCCGGGTGATAGTCTGTGTGGTCAGGTGCAGCGCCACTCTCCCAGTCCCCAGTGTTCCATCCTATTCTGGCCTGTGCCTTCTTCAGGGGGTTCTGATTACACTCGTCCACAAGGGTTGGAAAGAGACATTGTAACATGAGGATATTCATCATCTTATTTTATTTTATTTTTTTAGATTTTATTTATTTATTTTCCCCCCCAAAGCCCCAGTAGATAGTTGTATGTCATAGCTGCACATCCTTCTAGCTGCTGTATGTGGGACGCGGCCTCAGCATGGCTGGAGAAGTGGTGCGTGCCCGGGATCCGAACCCGGGCTGCCAGCAGCAGAGTGCGCGCACCCAACTGCTAAGCCACGGGGCTGGCCCTTTTTTTTTTTTTAAAGATTTTATTTATTTATTTATTTTCCCCCCAAAGCCCCAGTGGATAGTTGTATGTCATAGCTGCACATCCTTCTAGTTGCTGTATGTGGGACGCCACCTCAGCATGGCTGGAGAAACAGTGTGTTGGTTAGCGCCCAGGATCCGAACCCGGGCCACCAGCAGAGGAGCGCAAGCACTTAACCGCTAAGCCACGGGGCCGGCCCTCATCATCTTAAAACAAGGATTAATGGAGAGGAAAGTCTCAGGCTGTGTGTGCTCCGAAGCACTGCTGTTGGGGTGTGGCCGCAGTGACCACTGTGCTCCCAGCAGTCCCCACAATGACTGTCTCAGACGTTTGATCTCCTGGTGCAACCACAGCAGCTGTTGACAAAGCTGGGCTCTTGTGGTTCAGTGTCTTCCTTCAGATTTTGTGGCTCTGACCCTCCTCTGCTCGCCGCCTTCCTATTCCTATCTGCTGCGTTGATTGCTTTTAGTTGTTTCCTAGGAGCCACTGTGTGTAACTGTATTTCACAGTGTCTTTAGGGACCCACCCTCACTACACGAGTCACTGTACAACAGCCGCTTATCCTGGTGTAGCCCATGTTCATCCTCTCCAGTGGAGCTGTGAAGAACCCTACTTACTCGGAGCTCCTCTCACTCTCATGCTGCTGGGGCTGTTATGAAGCTGGGCATCTCGTCTTTGGTCTCATCATTATTCTTTTCATCGATTATTCTGAAGTCGGAGACGGCTTTGTTAATAATGTGGACACTGGCTGTCACAGGCACTTTTATGTATCTTCACCAACAGCTCTGTGAAGTAGGCCTGTGATTCCCATTTTACAGGGGGGGACACTGAGGCTCAGGGAGGTCGAGTAGCTTCCTTCACGCAGTTTCTTGGTACATTTTGAGTCTCCACCTGGAACTCCACCTCTCAGGTGTGTGCCCTTAGCTGGTGTTCGACTTTGTGCCTCTCTACCAGCCTCCCCAAAGACACAGGCCCCATCCTGAGTCCATTGTCTGCTTGATGGCAGTCACCCTGCACAAACAGGCCCTGGGCGGGGAGTGGACTAGTGGGACGTGGTCCTCCAGCTTACCCTGGGAAGGTACTAGGTTTCTTGCGAGAGCTGGAGCAGTGGAAGATACTGACCGTCACTCACCTGGAAGGATTGTTGTGTAGAAATACTCCACTGACTTTTTGCAGGTGTCGTGTCTTCTTTGTCTTCATTGCTCCTCTGGGCTTTTTCCTACAGTCCGTGCTGTGCAGTAACATACAGTACAGAGACTGGTGAACATAATGCTGTTGTCCTGCACCAAATGGTCACATCATTCATTTTTCTAATTATGAAAGAAATACATATTGTAAAAAAAGTCACAGTACACAGATCTGTATAAAGTGAAACCCACCCCTTTCATCCCCTTCCCTGAAAACTCACTCCCCTACTCAGAACCCACTACTGTTAACAGGGTGGGCTTTATTCTTCTGGAAATTTCCTATGAATTTATAAATACACATAAAGTTTTTTAACATAAATTACATAACTACATCGTTTTGCAATTTGCTGTTTCCCAAATCATATATCAAAGACGTCTCCCCTTATCAGTGCACATCATTCTAACTTACCATGTTAGATGTTTTAGAGGTATTCCAAAGAACAGGAATACCATAATCTGTTTACTTCTTCTTTGATAGAAATGGGATTACATCCAGTTTCACTATTATACATAATGCTGCAGTAAGATCCTTGTATGGAATTAATTACACTGCTATTCAACTGCTCAATTTGCTTTGTTTCCTTTTAGTCAGAGACTATGACATAAGATTTTCATGGTAATTATAGGGAAATTAATTTTATCATTGAATAAATACATTTATGGGGAAACTGGACTTCAAGGTCATCCATCTCAATATTGTGGAGAAAAATCATGAAACTTAGAAAGTGTGCTCCATCACATTCTAACAAGTCATGTTAACAATTTAAAGTTGAATGTTTGAGTAGCCTCTACTGTCTCTCTTCCAAAGACGGATGACTTCTTCTTTTCTTGAAAACTGCTGACTCCAGGGGCTCTCAGTTTGGCTAGAGAGGATAAGATATTGGTGTTGTATCTGTTTCTCTTCAGCTGTAGGCTGCATCTTCTAAAGATCATAGAATTGAACATGGTCCAATTGATATATATGATTTGAGTCAAAAATTCAAAGTAATGAACCTAAGAGAGGAATCTATAACTTGGGTTCTTAATAAAAAATTTCCTTTGATATCCTTAAGTTTCTGTGATTACTAGTAAAAACTCACCTATGGGTGAAGAGATGTAGTTCTTCTGGCAATGTCTGGCTTGAACATCCATAGGTAAGCCTGCCACACCCGTAGGTAGATTAGACTTGATCTCTTGAAGACCTCTACCCTTGGTGTTTGACCTGGGAAAAATAAGAATTTAAAAAAGCTGCTGTTATTAGCACTCAATGCTAGATGCCCATTAAAGAGTGAGTTTGATTTGGTAAACCAAAGGGAGTATAAGCAGAACAAAGTCAGTAATATGTATAAAATTTCAAAAAATTCTAATTTTTTAAAATATAACTCTATTTTTGCCACAGTGCAAACTGTGTATATATGAATGAAATATCCCTCTGTCCATTTCTTAACTTGTTTCCATTGATTTGATGGATTTATCCTCTAATCCGGATTCCAAGTGTGAAAGAACATCTTGGTCCTTCAAAGAAAAGAAGCCATTGAAATTTGATTTTCTTTTAGCTCGGCATCCTACAGGTTTGAAGAATAAATTATCATGTAATGATACAACGATTCTGAAATCTAATTGTTAATTAGAGGGGTGTAAGTGATGATTGAATGGTGTTTCATCCCCATGGTCAGGGGTATTGTACACATGGATGTGTAAACACGATTCAGGAAGCTGCTTCAGCCCCGTGACATCCCTGAGAACCACAGTGCAGGAGGATCTAGGCACACAGCCATCTGCCTCGATCTCCTGGGTTACATGTAGATCCAGGGGTCTTGAGAGTGGTTTCAGAGCAGCTAACTTTTATCTATTTCCCCCCTTCCTTCTCTCCAGCTTATCTCAAACAGTCTTGACTATCATATTTTAAAGTAAGACCAATTATAGTTATTTACATGAGTTTCTTGTTCATTATTGCAGAGTAATATTCAGGCATACCATTAAATATCATTTAATTGACCTAATTAAATTTGTCATACCTTATAATTGATTAGAACACTAAGTTTAGTTCAGAGTTTGATATTCACCAAATGTGTTAATCTGCTTACAACTGCCATGTGTCTCACTCCTCTTAGATATGTATCTTTGGCCCATCACAAGATTTTAATGAATGAAATCATCATAAATTAAGATAATGTACTGTCTTTTGGATGATAAGGAGGCATATGGGTTCATTTTGGAAATATGCCCATCTGTCTTTGCTCCTCATGGGAAGTTTCTGGTCACTAGGTCTCCAGGTGGCTTGCACAAGCCCTAGGTCTGTAATAGTTTGGTGCCTCTCCTTCTACTTGGGGTAGAAATAAAAGAGATCAGAGAGACTTATTAAAGTTTTGGTTGTATGAAGTCTTCGATGAAGAATATCCATACATATTGTTCTGGATACCTCTCTGTTCCTAAGAGTACTGGTTACATTAAGGGCTTGTCAGGAACCGTGAAAGATATGATATTTTACCTTACCTGCAAGCTAATAAGTCAGCCTACCATGGTTTTATAGATGCTGGCAAAAGAAACTAGACCCATGGGTCAGAGACAAAGGACTTAACGACACAGCAATAACAGTGGCCTGAGTATCAGCATTTGCACTGGTTCACTAAATCCCACTTCCTACAGGGTGATACACAGTGAGCCAGCTGACATGCAGAGGGTTGCAAGAGCTCAGAGCTTAAGGAACTCAAATCTTTGATAATGGACAGGAAGTCTGCTGACCTTTGCCCCAGGGAGGGGTGTTATTTCTATTATATTGGGCAGTAAGCAAGCCTGCCCTTTGTTCCAGAGGAGGCCACTATTTCTATCTTCCAAGGCTGACAGCTCTACACACATCCTTGAAAAGATATCCTGGTTTCACTGGCTTTCAAAGAGAAGCTTGACTGAGACTCGATCATCATTCAGTTCTTCTGTTTCCTTTATTGAGATTGTGCAAATATGCTCTTTTCTCTGTAAAGTTCACTAACTTTATTCATACATAAGGGATGCTTTTGGTTTTATTTATTGAGATTTTCGTATTAGAGCAAATGATGAACTATCATGGGTTGGGTCTGAAAGTATACTTTTCCAAGATAAATGTGAAAGAAGATCAGGGCTCACAGAACTCTGCCACAAGGAGCTGATAGCAACTCAAATGATTTTAATTTGAATAGTGTTTTGTACAACTTTCTTCCAACTTCCTTCACCCTCTCTGCTTCCTGTAACTCCCATATGGGAATGGGGCAGTTTCAGGGATTCACTGAACTCATTTACAATATTCAAATCATTTTGTCTGTTGTGTTTTTTTAATTGAGGTAAAGTTGACATACAACATTATATTAGTTTCAGAGGTACAACTTAATGATTCAGTGTTTGAATATATGTTGAAATGATCAGCACAATAAGTCCAGTTAACATCTGTCCCCATATATAATTACAAAATTTTCTCATGTGATGAGAACTTGGCATATTTCAAGATGCAGAAGAATCAACGATGATGTCATACTTTTTCATATACAGCTTGATGAATTTGGACATAATTATACACCCTTGAGACTGTCACCACCATCAAGGCCACAAACATATCCATCAATTCCCAAAGTTTTCTCTCACCTCCTTTATTACTATTATTCTGTGGTAAGAACTCTTAATATCTACTGTATTAGCAAATGTGATGTATGCAATACAGTCTTGTTACCTGTAGACACTATGCCGTAGCCTACACCTCCAGAACTTATTTATCTTGCTAACTGAAACTTTGTATACTTTGACCGTCAGATCCCAAATTCTCCATCCTCCCATCCCCTGGCAACCACCATTCTAATCTCTGCTTGTATGCGTTTAACTATTTTAGATTCCACATATAAGTATTTGCCTTTCTCTGTCTGCCTTATTTCACTTAGCATAATGTCTACCAGGTCCATCCATGTTGTCAAAAATGGCAGGAATTGCTTTTTTTCAAGGTTGACTAATATTCCATTTCTTTATCCTTTCATCCGTCAGTGACATTTAGGTTACTTCAGTGTCTTGGCTATTGTAAATTAGCTGCAATGAACATTAGAGAGCAGGTATCTCGCTGAGACCCTGATTTCAATTGCTGTGGGTATATACTAGAAGTGGGATTGCTGGATCATATGTTAGTTTTCATTTTTGGAGGAAGCTCCATACTGTTTTCCATAATGGCTGTACTAGTTTACATTCTCACAAGGGTTTCTTTTCTCCACATCCTCACCAACATTTGCCACCTTTAGTTTATTTGATAATCGCCATCTTAACAGGTGTGAAGTGATAGCTCATTGTGGTTTTGATTTGCATTCCCTGATTAGTGATGTCAAACACCTTTTCATACACCTATTGGCCACTTGTATGTCTTCTTTGGAAAAAGTCTATTCTGGTCCCTTGTCCATTTTTTAATTGAATTTTCTTTTTGTTATTGACCCAACACAAAAAAAGAGAACAAAATTTTCAGGCATTATGAGTGCTTCCCAGTTGATGCAGATGGTTTTGTAATTACAGTGGTACCAAAAGATCATGTTTCCTGCTTTTTCTTCAGCTTGTTATAAGACCAGCAGTAGCTGCGGCATGGCAGATAATCGGGATCTTCTGGGTTTGGAGGTTTACAACATAAATGAGTGGTAATGAATTTTTTATTATTCCAAGGAAATTATTGAGTTCATAGTCCATGGAATCCAGGATTGATAGGGGTAGGAGGAAATTAAGGTGAGGATCGGTGATCTGGCATTACTTCTTATCTTGAGGGACAGGTATCCACTGTATGAGTGTTTGAATAAAAGTATTAGATATCAGGAATTTGTGGTGAGTGAATATGTTTTCTGAATTATTTACTTTGAACATAACAATTTGGATTATGTGAACATCTGGGATGTGGGAGTAAGTCGCTAACAAGGGCTGGTTGACAATGTCACTATTGATTTGACTTCTATGAACACCAAGTGGTCAATGGATTAAGCAAATGAGTAGTCAGAAAACACAGAAATGGTGGGATTTGGGATTTAGTAAAAGATTGGGGACCGACTGTCCTGAGAGGGAGTGCCAGGAATTGTACAGTTGAGAGTGACAAGGATAAGAAAGGAATAGAAACACACTCAAACAAGGAGGGGGTGTTAACAGGATGGAGGGAGAGAAATGATCTGGAGTAGCCTTGAGTTTTGACCTGGAGCTTTCTGTTCTTGATGCAAATCTGCCTTATGACATCCCAGGACACAGGTCAGATCCCCAGAGGATAGAGGGAGGGTGGAAGTACAAAACAGCCATGATAATTGTCCTAAAATGGCAGGCTTCCTTTGTCATTTGACCCAATTTCATGATTTATTTTTGTAGGGTAAGAGGAAAAGAAGGATGATAGTCATGTCTTCACAGAGGAAGCAGCGTGACTGTGGGAACCAGTCCAAACCAAAGCCTGGTTTAAGCACCTCCATCCCTTTTAGGATGTCCAGTGACATAGTCAAGGGATGGGTTACTAGAATCCCATCCCATCCTAGCAGTGACGGGTCTCTGGGAGGACACCTTGGACCAGCCCCACCAGGTCTGCTGGCCCGAGAGACCGCAAGGACTCCAGGCCTGCAGCAGTGCAGGACAACTGGTAAGTCCTTTCAATCTTGCCAAAGCGTTGCAAAAACTTGCACCTAGTCACACAGGTTAATCCCTGCCAGGTGTGCTCGCAGGTGGTCTGCACTCCAGGTCCCATGCCCACTCCTGCCAGTCTTCAGATTTGACAGAGATGATTCCAGGAGCTGATCTGGGCATTCCACAGCTTCACTGCCAACAATTTCTGGTGACTGTGGAAGGTATCAGGAAGGAGGAAAGGGCAGTGAGGAGCACAAGAGAGAGACTGGTGGTAGCACTGATGGCGGACAGACTTGCTACCAAGGCAGAGAAAACGAAGGGCCAAGAAGGACGTCCTGACAGCAGATGAAATGGAGCAGGCACCTCAGTGAGGTCTCATGGGTGCGTCCCTAATGCTTCCTTGCTTTGAGCTCTTGAAACTTTAAAACATACCAATACGTTTCTTTTATTAAACTCTGCTGTGTGACATAGAAAATATAGACAGCGGTTTCTTTCTGAGGTGAGAGGTTGAGTTTCAGGTGAGGAGAGAAAGATCTTCTTTTTTCATGCTGTTCTCTCATTTTCTTTTACTATGTACATCATTTATTTTTACTTTCAAGTCAGCAGCGAGTTACCAACGTCACGGGATGATTCAGTTTTTCCCCTCACAGTCACAGTAAAACGTACTAAAAGTGGATTATTCTTTTTGTGTAATATTCCAATAGATTCCAAAATATTGTTTCAAAAGCACTTGGATGCCTATCTACTCAAATTAGGTATTTACTTCTAGGTCTCCATTTTTATGTTCTTTGTTGCATGCTAATTCAGTGTTGCATCTAAGGAAATACCAGATTTCCCTCAGTTTTTTAGATCCATAGTGTTGGAAATTTGATTCATGAAGATGGACATGGCAGCTGGGGGATCGTGCTATTATCAAAAGAGGCCTTTTCAGCGTCAGTAATCTGACAAGAACCCACTGCTTGTTGGGATTTCATTGTCTATTTGAGGGATCAAGCTTTCACTGTTGGCACTTCTCTTTCTCTTTGGAGGGAAAGTACGGCCTTCCCAGTCTTTCCATTACCAAATCACTTTCCTGGGTGGCTGTGCCATGTCAGGAAGGGCCTGGGATGCCGGGAACCTGAATTCATCCTCAGCTTCTGGCTGTCCTGAGAAGGCTTCCCTGGCAGAGTCCAGCCTGTGTGTCTGGGTGACACTTGCAGCCATCAGAAAGGAGGCGATAACACACAAGTGCCAAGCGATTCATCTGGCCCTTGTCTTACAGGGTGTTCCCAAAGGAAGAGGTTCAAAATGCCACTTGGTAACCCTTTGAAAGCTGCTAGTCATGCGTCGGGTTCTTGGTGTGAGCTCAGAGCAGTGTCTATTCACCACCAGATGGGGAGCATTTCAGTATTTTAATTGGTAAGGCTGTGTTCATGCACGACCATGGATCATCAGTTCCGTGGCATTCCTTGCTGGACCTCCCAACACCCCTGTCATGCCTCATCTTTCAAAGCTCCAAACAGGGTTCACACCCCAGCAGCTGGTTGTAATGTAACCACAGCACAAGACTGGGGAAAAAAACACAGCCACCCAGGGGTGACACACTTTAATGACTTGGGCCCAATTACCCCATTTGGACGAGTTCAGAACACCAACACTGAGTGTGTAAACTGGAGGATTGCCCAAGACCTTGGACCTCAGAAGGACACGAGCTCAGAATTCACCTTGGACAGCAAGGGACAATGTGGGGTCACTGACTGGCCAGGATTACGGTCCCTTATCCTGGGAAAGCAGAGCTCAGTCGGGATCCATCAGGCCAAGCCAGGGAGGAGGCCTGGGGCCTTCTAGGGAATTTCTGCCCTAAAGGGAATTGCATAAGGAAGGCAGGGGTGCTGAGAATCCTAGTTCACAGGGAGCAGTCATGTTTATGTAACAAGGCCCAACAGTAGCCTTAAAAGCTGCATCAGAAATCGTTCCTCCTGGATACAAATCAAGCAGGAAAAGGAATTCAGAGTCCTGTACAAGGATCCCAGCAGGATTCAAATCTAGGTTACGGGTGAACACGGAGCCCCTAGAGGGGTCTCAGGAGGGAAAGTCCTGCCTGCCTTTAGTCCATTTTCAAATGATCTTCCTCGGGCCTTGTCCTCTCAACATGCATGTTTTGATCTTTTTACATTGGTTTCCCCACTTACAGCTGATGCAATTCCAGAGATTCAACTAGAAAACTAAAAGTTCCTAAAATTTGGTCAAAAGAAACCTCAGCAGTTGGGGTCTGGGTGTCCCAGAGGTCGCCATGCCATAAGGCCTGGGGCTGACCAGGGGGCCACTGAGACAGGCTCTCTGGACTGGCCAACAGGGAGAATCCACCCCTGCCCTCACCCAACTCCTGCCCGGCCTCACTCATTCTCGTTGAGCAGCTCCATGTCCTGGAACCAGGCCCCAAATCACTCCTTGGGGTCTTGTTATAATTCTTTGCAGCGACCTGGAGCAGCAGGATCTCCCTCATGACTCGGTATTCCTGGGACCAGAGGGAAGGAGAAGATGCAGACAGGGCCTGGGTGGGGGATGCTGCAGGGGCCTTGTGGGGGGTGAGGACTGGGGCAGAGGACCAGTCCTGGGAACGCTCCTTCCCTCCAGTTCCATCCAGGATCTACCTGTTCTCAGAATGGGAATAATCAGCCCCTCCTCCAGGAAGTTTTCCTTGATGCCATCCTCCCCTCAACCCACGCGCCAACTGGATGGGTCTCGACTTCTACCAAAATCTTCCACTCAATGTAAGATACAAGGGGTGGAGCCAGAAACTGTTCTCCCCAGAGGGTTTCTGATTTCCACCTCCTTCCCCTCCCCTGCAGGGAGTGCCGCAGCTGCTCCTCAGTCCTCTTCTCAAGGTTGATCTCATTCCCCTGGAAGGCAGACAGCCAGAGTCCATCAGACAGAGACCCCTAGACTGACTAGCCCCCTATGCCCTGCCCTTCTCATGTGGCACTACTGCCAGGTCCCCAGAGGGGGCGGGGCATGCACAGAAAACAAGACTTGGACCTAGGATGGGCTCTGGGCTCCAGAGTAGTAGGACATGGGGGGAGGCTGAGGGACCTGGCAGCACAACCCTCTCTGATGACAGACTTGGAGGCTGAGGCCTCAGGCAGAGGGGACTGCTCAGCCACTTATGTGCTGCCTGACTTGGGGGTCCCAACTTCTCTCTCCCTCCACGGGCAGCATGGGAGGGACAGGCAGAGTCCAGCTCAGATAAAACCTCACGCAGCTGTGCCATCAGGCAGCTCTGAGCTTCCCCAGCCTGAGGAACGAGAATGGATGTCTCAGGCGGAGCCTCTGTTCACTCATCCCTAAGATGGGCCTGATGCCCCAGCTCCCAGGGGCGGCTGTGAGGCTCTCATGAGAGGAGATGTGCCAAGTGCTGAGAGCTCAGAGCTCAGTTCGGGGGCTCACGCATCCCCAGGCTCAGGATCCTGATCCTTCCTGCCTGGTCCTCAGATTCATCCACTTCGAGATAATCACCCATCTCCAGGTGCAGCATCTGCAGGTCACCGAGGAAAGTGCCAAGATAGGGGACAACACCCTGTGACATCGGGGTGCGGGTGGGATGAGCCCTTGCTCTCAAGTCGGCCCCCTGCAGACCCTCCCCTGAAAAGTCCTCACACTCAGCCTCCTGGCCCACCCCAGGGTTCCCACAGGGAGCAGCCTAGGACTCTTAGCAGCCTCCCCTCAATTCTTCCTCCCTTCACACCCCAAGAACACCACACTCCTCCTCCTCACCTCCCAGGGCCGGCTTCTGGCAAATCGCAGGCTATGCGGTCCCTGGCCCTCCCCACAACAACCCATCCTGCACCAGCTCTTCCAGGCCCCCCTCCTGGTCACTTCTACTGGGAGATTCAGACACTGTGGCACCAGGAGGAAAGGACCTCCTCTCTTGATTTGAGGCCTCCGGTTGGGAAGGCAGAGCCCCTCCCCCACAGGCACACTCACCTGCTGCTGCTGCTGCTGCTTCTCCTGCACTCTCTGGGGGTTGCTCTCCGGGGGGCAAACGTGGAGGGCCCCTCCTGCCAGAGTCGAGGACAGTGTCAGCGAGACCATACTCCCCTCACCCCATTTCTCTCGAGCACCACTGGCCTCTGACCCTGAACATCTGACTCGAGTGAACTGGAACCAATGCCACTCCATCCTGCAAGGTCTTGTGATTCCAGAACAAGCCCAGCTCCAACTCTCACTCTGGGTGTGAGCTCGGGCTTTTGGCCTGGCCTCCCCGAGCCTGTTTCCTCATCTAGAAAGCGTGAGAACTCCAGCTACCCCACAGGATCTCCTGAGGACTCACTGTCGCATGACTGTCATCATTGTTCTGGCCCTCACCCCTCCAGGTGGAGCAGGCAGAAAGCTCCCACATTCTTTTCCTCTCTCTTACATCATCACCCCCATGTGAGGCCTGCACCACACAATCACCACACAATCACCATACCTCCATTTCCCTGATGGGGAGACAGAGGCCCAAACAGGGGCAGTGAGTTGCTGAGGGGCCAACAGAGGAGAGGCCGCTTGCCCCTCTCAGCCAGAGGCCCTGTTCCAACATCCTCACCTAACCCCCAGCCCCACCACTGACAACAGTCCTGTCCCCTGAGCTCTCAAAGCTTGGCCCTGGGCCGAGCCGTGGATGGAGAAGATGGGGTGTCTTGGGAGTCTAGTTGTTGAGTGGCTCCTGCCTGCCCCAGTCCCATGGAGTGTCTGGCCCCCATGCCGGACAGAGGCAATGCCAAACCCTTCTCCTCTCCAAAGAACCACTCAGGATATTCGCCTGCACTGAACTCTTTCTTTATCCACTCAGGAACTGGACCCACAAGGTGCCACCTCTGATCAACAGGGAAGGGGGTGACAGGATGCTTTGCTTCCCCATTTACATGAAGCTCCTAATGTCCTTTTAGTAGGATCCACTAAGAATCCACCAGTTGCCTAGACGCTACTCATAAGCCACCTGGGGCCTATATCATTGCCAACCAGGCACTCAGGTGAGACTCCTGTGGTTGACTCGAGTGACTGCTCTAGGGGTCCAGGGGGGAGTCCCACAATGCACACACATCTGTCTCTGGTCCAGCTGTTCAGATCCAAGGATGAGCAGCCTGTTTGTCCACCTGGGCCAGGGGAATCCCTAGCTGTGCCCGTCCCTGGGGCAGGCAGTGTGCCCTCCCCTTGGAGACATGGTGAAGATAGAAGGAGCAGCAGGGGCCTGGCTTCTTGAGGACAGGTTTAGGCTGAGGGATAAACCCACCCAACCACCCAACAGCCTGGAAGAAGCTATATCCAGCAGGATGGACGTGAGTGGAAGCCAGAGACCTGCTGATGGCGCCAGCTCGGCAACTCGTCCTGGAACAGCCCAGCCAACACCACTGTGTCCCATGACCAAGGCCTCCTGCCCAAAAATGGCACCCCACCTGCCCATGGGCAGAACAGATCCCTCTGCTTGTTAATCTGGACAAGATAGACGGGAACGTTTCAGAGAATGTTCAAGTGAGAAATTATCAAAACCACAGCTTGCTCAGTCCCCCTCCCCCCCTGGCCCCTCCTCTCTTTCCAGACCCCCAGCCTCCACTCTACCTTGGTCATCAGTTCTCTGTTCAAGGACACGTCTTGGTTATAGCTCTCCTTAAATTTTTCAGAGCTCTCCCTGAGGGGAAGGGAAAGAGGGAAGGATAAATTTAGGGATAATGTGAGGGGTCTAAGTGCATATCCTTTTCTTTGACAACCTGAGAGATTCAAACTGCCTGGAGGAGTGTTCTCACTGGGCTCCTCTGAGCGCTACGGTCTCGTGGGACTGGGAGGGGGCTCTCCTGTTGGTCACTGGGGTCTCCATTCGCCTGCTATACAGAGCAGCTCTCTTTTGACCACTTTGAGTTTCAACTGGGCATAGAGTTCTGTTGCTATAAACACTTGAAAATCTCCAATGTGGCTCAACCCAGTACCTGGCATTTAGGGAAACAGAGTCCTGAAGCAGAACTGGTGCACTAAGGACCCCGGGAGGCTTAGAGACCCACCGCTGAGGCCCAGGCCCTGTCCCCATCATTTGCTGCCTCCCAGGAGTTCCCACCTGACTGAGGGGCCAATGGCAGACATTCAGGAGATCCCCCATCCACCCTGGTCCTCCTATGGAGAGGGGCACTACCCACCAGGAAACTTCCCCCATGTGTTCTTCAAGTGGCATATGGATGTTTTCTGCAGAGCAGAGATGACAGTGCGGGGCGAGGAGAAGTTCTTCAGGATCTCGAACTCCTGGGGAAGGGAAGAGAATGAGCTGTGAGGTGGGGCGCAGGAGCCCTGCCTGCTCTAGCTTCAGTCCCCTTCTATTCAAATCTCCCCTCCTGGATTAGACAGATGTTCAGGGAGCCCCAGAAGGGCACATTTAGGACCCAAAGTGTAACACTCACAAGGAGGAGGATTTTAGCTCAACCCAAGGAGGGAGCCACGTAGGAAGTGACCATCCCCGCACTGGGACCTAGAGTCAAGATCAGCGTGCTCCTGGCAGGAAGGACCTAGGGACTTGCAGGGGCTTAGACCACACACTGCAATCCTGGGAGCTGATAAAGGTGGAGGCAGTTCCTCAGGCTCCAGAGAGGGGCTCCACTGGGCCTGCCACAGCACACCTGGGCCACCTGGATCCAGCGCTACACCACCCTCGCCCTGTCCTGGGCCATCATGCTCGGGACCCCGAGGCAGGTGGTGATGACGAGGTTGGCCACCCTTATGAAGTGGTCGATATTGGCCCGGACGGTGTGTGCCAGGTGCTCATTGCCGGGCTTTTTCCTCTTTCCCCAGGTGGAGCCCAGACACTGAGAGGGCACCACCTTCTGGAAGGGCTCCTGGGGAACAGGGGGAGTGTCACCCAGCATTGCCACACCCTAGCTCTGTGTCCACAGCCCACAAAGTCCCACACAGGGGTCACAATTTAGAGCTGGAGCTCAGGAAGCTCATGATGTGGCCTGAGCCTTGTTCGAGTCCCTGGCTTTTCTTCTCTGTCACTGCAGGCACCCAGCAGAAGATGACCCAGGACCCAATACTGGCAGGGAAGGGAGAGGGGCATTTGCATCCATCCCGTCCTGGCTAACTCCAAGCTCCAGATGGTGGCTCAGCTTGGCTCATCCCAAGGGGGCATCTTCCAACAACATGATCCCCGCTCTGGTCCCACTCCCCATTCTGATGCACATTCCCCTGTGGCAGCTACAACCACGGGCCTTGTCTGTCTCCCTCATAATGAAGTACACATCAGGTGTCTAATAAGTCCTGAGGCTGTTGAGCCTCCTGAGCAGAAGGTTGGGCCATCAGGGACCTGGCTGCACACAGTGAGTTCCCCTCCCCCACTGATGTGCCAGGCCCTGCTCACCCTTCCGTCTCTTCTACCTCATGGAGCCGGCACAACCACTCTGTGCAGCAGGTCCTGTTAGTGTCCACCTCTACGGTCTGCAGGTGAACAGCAAATGTTTGGGGGTTCAGAAAGTTGCCCAGGTCGTATGGTTGGTAAGGGGTGGAGCCAGGATTCGGGCCCAGATCATAGGAGACTGGATGAGGTCTGGGGCAATGATGGCAGAGTGAAGGCCTACCCCACCCACCCTGAGAGCCCAGCTGCTCACCGCATCCATCACGGTCAACTGCTCCACCACCAGCTTAGGAGGGAAGGCCGTAGGTTGGGCTTCTTCTCATGCTTCTTAGCCACAGGTGGAGATGGACTTCCCACTAGAAATGATGGTCCAGGTGACTCCAGCTCAGCAGCTCCCACTCCTGCTGCAGCCGATGTCGGCCCTTGCTCTAGCTCCAACACTGCTGATGGAGGGGACACTGGCTCCAGTGCTAGAGAGGGTGGTGTCAACGGAGCTGGAGCCAGCTCTACCTCCACCACTGCCCACTGCTCTGCTTCTGAAGCTGGCTGAAGCTCTGCACCTGGCGCTGGAGCGGGATAAAGAGAAAGGTTCACTCACATAGCTGACTTTCCATGTGTCCTTCTAAATACAGGAAAGATCCCACTTCCTTTCCAAAAATAGCCAGCCTGCAGTCCCCCTCACCCTCTGGCTCTGCCTCTGTGGCCTCCAGAAGCTCACACCAGTCAAAGGAAAGAGGGTCACAGCAGCTCAGCTCTGAATCAGGCAAGGTTTCCTGAATGTACATCCCCTTTAGCTTGAAAAAGAGACAGCCCCTGACTGGTCCCACCCTAGTTCTGGTCCAACCCCATCATCTCAAGGTCCTGAGTGTGGAGGCCCTCTGCTCCTGTTCTCATCTTAGAGCAGCACTGGATGGTGTGGGTGGCCTCATGCACCTGCCCCTTGTCTAGTGAGTTGGTGGACTTGAAACCATTGGGCAGCTACTCGATGACCTCCTGAGTGGAGTTCTGCAAAGACTGCCTGGGAGCTGGGCCAGAGGGAATCAGGGGCTGCCCGCACACTGCCACTGTGGTCAACCCCCAAGAGAAAGTCTGCTCCTCAGTTCAGGCACAGAGGTCATCCTGGCAAAGAACTCTGGTCAGGAAGGGAAGGAGATGAAACCTCTAGGGCTCAATAACATACGAGTTGAGCAGCTCACCTTCTCATGCTGCCAGCCATGACTGGGTATGAACATGACAGACCCACCAGACTTCCGACACCTAACAACCAGCTCCTGCCCAGGAATGGCCTGCCCCACATACTCTGCCTTCCCCACACCACACAGACACACAAACACACACAAACACACGATGAGGGGCCTGGATTTTGGGGTTGATCAGGTGGGATCACCGTTGTGTCCTGGTCTGCACTAACCTTTCCTGGGCTGCCCCATGTTACCCTTCACTGCCTCCTGTCAGACACCCAGAGGCATCAGGGATGAGGGCTGAGCCAATGTAGGCAACAATCAAAAAGATTCTTTTTCTGGGCTTTTTTGAGCCCAGATCCTGCAAAAGTTGGGATACAACAACAAAACATTTTTGCCTCTTGACTGTCTCCTGTCAAGTGAGCTGGATGGGGGACTGTGGGTGCCTGGTTACCAGAGTTCAAAGATCTGTTGAGGCCTAGGACCAAGGAGATGGGGTCATTTTTCAAGATTCCTATACCTGGACCCCTTACCTCAATCAGATTTCTCCAGAGCTGCCCCCTGAGCCCGGGCTGCTCACCCTCCTCTCTCATGTCACTTCCTGAACTGTACACAAGGAGCCTACACAGCCCTAGCCCCAGCTCCCAAGAAACCTAACTCAGGTCCTTGCTTTGAGGAGACAGAGATGAATGCAGACATCCTTTAACTTACCAGTTCTTCATCCTGGGATAGTCCCTGTGCCTCTCAGGTCCTCCCCAGTCTCCAAACCTACACCAGGGGGATCAGGCTAGAATCTACTTCCTAGGGACCTCACTGGTGTATATGAGATAATATCTATTACCCCTGTGGGCTGGTGTCACATGTACATAAGGCACAAAATTAGAGATGGAAGAATAACAAGAAGGGGTGACAGGTAGCACAGAACACCACTCAAAACAAGCCTGGGTTCTAGCAATGTGATATTGGAACAGTCACTCCCAACTTGGCCTCACTTTCAGGTCAGCATCATGAGGGGGTTGAAACTAATGGAAATTTAGATACTGCCATCCTGTGGCATTAAACCATTCAATTGTTTACTCTTTTATGGAGAATGAGACCCAAGTGCCTCATCTTGGCCTATGAGGTGGGCAGCCTCCACAGTGGTACCCAGTAAGCCCCACCCATGGTATAGCCATCCCCGTGGAACCACTAAGTAGTTAGTAACTGGCTTCTGAACATAATAACAGCCAAAGTGATGGGATGTCTTGTCTAAATTTTAACTACACAAGTCTCTCACTTCCTCTTACTCCGTCTTTCATGTTTCATCTCTCTCTCTCTCTCTCTGTCGAATCCTTGTAACTGAGGAATCAAATACCAGTGTTTTGGGACTGCCCAATGTGGAGGCCTATAGAGGAGAAAAGCACGGGTGTGCCCAGGCCAACAGACAGAAAGAAACTTAAATTCTCAGTCCAAACTGAACTCTGAAGTCTGAGAGTGAACTTTGGGGCTAGTCCTCCCCCAGTTGAGCCTCAGTTGAGGCCACAGCCCCAACCTGTTCAACTCACTGAGGCAGAGGCACCAAGCTGAAACGTGCCTGATTGCTGATCCACACAAATTGTGAGATAGTCAACATTTGTAGTTTTGAAATGCAAGGTTAGGGGCAATGAAGTCAGAGAGGGAAAGGTAACTGACACAGCCTACCAGGCCCTGGCCCTACCTTCCACCCCAGCTCCTGTTCTCTCCTCCCAGCCTCCCTCCAGCTGCACTGGCCACATTTCTAACCTCCTCTGGCCAAACTCACTTCTGCCTGTGAGACTCAGGACCAATGGTGCCATCCCCCTGACACACTGCTCCCAGACCCCTGAAGGGCTGGCTCCCTCTTGTCATTCTGGTCCTAGAAAACGTCACCCCAGTGAGGCCTTTCAGACCCTCCTACTCAGTGATGCCCAGCCCTCCCTCACAGCCCCCTGATGTGTTTCTCTACAGCACTTGCTCTTTTCTTGCTCCTGTTTTTGCTTTTGTCCATTTCCCCTCTAGGCTGTGAGCTCCTGGCAGGCAGGGACCACTTGGTCATTTTCATCCTGCACTTTGGCCCACCAGGGCACCTGGCACAGGGTGAGTGCTCAGTGCACAGCTGCTAAATGAGTACACGGGAAGATCTTGCACCCCTCTCCCTGCTTCTGACCAACTGTGATTGTGGAGATGAACACTAGAAATAGGAGGTACAAGTTGTTTCTGAGACAGAGGGACAGCCAGAAAGACCTCTGCTTGACTCTTCTCTGCTCCAGGAGGTCAAGAAAAGTTCAGTGGACACCGTGTAAATTCCGGGTTTACAGGAGAAGGAAAGGACTTGATGTATATGTATATTATGTAATGGTTACCAAAATAAGTTTAGTTAACATCAATCACCAAGCAAACATAAAAGATTTTTTCCTGGTGATGAGAAGTTTTAGGATCTACTTTCTTAGCAACTTTCAAATGTACCACACAGCAATGTTAACTTGCATAGTGCTGTATATCAAGTATATCTCAATACAACTGAAAAAAATAAAAACAAAATCTAACTTGCCACCACTGACACAAGAGGCTGCCCGCCCCCTGGTGGCCAGCACTAGCACTGCAGCCCTCACCAAAACTCCACCAAATAGAAAGGAACCATTCTTCAGATGTGCTCAAGGCAGAGGCTCTCCAGGGTCCCAGAGGTAAAGGAGCAGGACCTGTCGGCTTCGAGAGAGTGGGGTGAATCTTGGGAGCCTACCTTTCCCCCCATCTTGCTGTCCCCCACCAGGTGTCTTCTTCATTCCTGAGGCATCCAACCTCAACCAGGACAATGACTCCCCCCTGCCTCCAGATGAGGACCCCGAGGATCCAACAAGAACTGGTCTTCTCCCTCATCTCTAGACTTGGTGTCCAGTGCTCTGGCATCTTCTTCCTTATCCCCAGTTCTCATTCACCTATGCCCCCATGTCTCCTCAGTTCTAAATGATCTCAAGTGGGTGGAAAGCATCTTCTCAACATTTCAGAGCACAGTAGGTCATGAACAGAGAACCTAGTCCAACAGACACATTGCGAGTGCATGGAACACTTGGAGTCACCTGCTGGATGCACTCCGTTTTATACAGGAGGACCCTCACTGAGGTATTCTCTCCTGTTCCCAATGCCTACACAAGGGGAGGATGGACTCATCACAGTTCTGGGTGCCCACAGAGGTGGACTGCAGGATCCCAGTCCTGTGCTCCCCAGGCTGGGCCAAGGATGGGTCTGGAACAGACAGATAGGCAGAAACCTAGGAACCTTAGGGATTCCTCTGCCCATCTCTGGGCATGTATCTAGGAGAACGAATGCCATGGTCCCCTGGGAGAGCTGCCTCCCATCTCTCTCCCTCCTGCCTCTTGTCACTTCCTCCGGGTCAGCTCTTTCTTGACTGCGCCTCCATGGCCCCCACATGAGAATTCAGTGTGAGTGGGGGTGCCTATGCACATGCTATGATGAGGAGAGGAAAATGATCTCATATGGAGAGGGGTGGGCAGCAATCCTCTAAGATCTTAATGCCTCTCATTGCCAAAGGAGACCTGAGGGAAGGGGCGGAGCCTTGGCCAAGGAAGCTGGAGCTCTGTCTAGTCTTTGGGACCCGGACTACCTCCCGTGGTCTGGGCCAGTACTTGCCTCTTTCTGGGCTAGTTTCCCAACAGTACAGTGAGGGGTAAGATGTGCAACAGCACAAGCGTGTGCTCAGCCAGGACAAGTCATCAGGCCCCATAGATACATTAAGTATGTTTTAATGTGTATTGAAGACATTAATATTGTTGTGCAATCATCACCACGATCCATCTTTAGTCTTTTCATCCTACAAAACTGAAACTCTATACCCATTCATGAATAACCCCCCATTCCTCCTCCTCCCAGCCCCTGGCAAACACCATTCTACTTTCTGTCTCTCTGAATCTAGCGATTTCAGCAACCTTATAGAAGGGAAATCACACAAGGTTGTATTTTTGTGACTGGCTTATTTCATTTAGAGTAATATCCTGAAGGTTCATCCATGGTGTGCCATATCTTAGACTTTCCTTCCTTTGTTAAGGATGAATAATATGCCATTTTATGTATATACCACATTTTCCATATCCATACATCCCTGGACAGATAGCCTAGCCGGGCCCAAAACCAAGCCCAAAATAAAATGGGGCCCCAACCAGACTTTTATCAACGGTCCCCTGGAGACTACTTTCTTAAGCCACGTTCCATATATTTACTAAGGATCTAGTCTTGGGCCATGAGTTGTTTTTCAGAAACTCCGTTTTTCCTCCTTGAGCAAGTTTCAACTGGTTTGAACCAGTGAGACCACAAGACGGCTGGCAAGACTCAAACCATCACTGCTGTTTGAGTCAAGTGACTGGAGGATGACGTAGGGGACCAAGAACTCAGCTGCCAATCATGTTAAGGACACTGCCTTTTGAACGTGGGATGTATGACAGAACATGAAAATCTACTTGCGCAAAATGCGTAGGACTGCCCCCAACCTCCCACACCCACTCCTTTGCCCTTAAAAAGCCCTTTCAACTGCCCATTGGGGAGAAGGATTTAACCTTTGGCTCCTGTCTCCCTGCTGGCCAACCTCGTAATAAAGCTTTTTCCCTTCTACAAGAGCGGTATCTCATGGTTGGCTTAAGGGGTGCATTGGGCAGCGAGCCCTTCCTCGGTTATGATACTTGGGTGGCTTCTATGTTTTAGCTATTATGAATAGTGATGCTATGAATATGGGTGTTGAAATATGTTTTGAAGAATATGCTTTCAACTCTTTGGGGGCGTATATACCCAGAATTGAAATTGCCGGGTCTTATATAATTATATTTTTAATTTTTTTTTAGGAATTGCTATACTGATTTCTACAGCAACTATATATTTTATCTTCCCAAGACAGTGCACAGGGGTTCCAACTTCTCCACATCTTGACCAACACTGGTTCTATTCTTTTTCTTCTTCTTTTTTTTTTTTTTTGGATGCCATCTTTTTTTTTTTTTTTTTTTGATCCATGAATGTGAGGTGGTCTCTCACTGTGTTTCTGATTTGCATTTCCCTAATGATTACTGATGATGAGCGTCTTTTCATACGCTTATTGGTTATTTACAGATCTTCTTTGAGGAAACGTCTACTCATGTGCTTTGTTCAAATTTGATTTGGGTTGTTTGATTTTTGTTGTTGAGTTTAGGAGTTCTCTATCTATTCTGGATATTAAGCCCTTGTCAGACACATGGTTTGCAAATATGGTCGCCCATCCTGTGAGTTGTGCTTTTACTGTTGATAATGTCTTTTGAGATACAAAACTTTTTAATATCCATGAAGTCCAGCATGTGTACTTTCTTATTTTATTGGCTGCTCCTTGGGGGTCATATCCTTGAAATCATTACCAAATCCTATCTTGTAAAGTTTTGTCTTATGTTTTCTTCTAAGAGTATTATAGTTCTAGCTCTTACATTTAGGTCTTTGATCTATTGGGAATTAAGCTTTGTATATGGTGTTAGGTAAGGGTCCAAGTTGATTCTTTTGCATGTAGATATCCACATTTTCCAGCACAACTTGTTGAAAGGGCTTTTCCCCTTTGAATAATCTTGGCACCCTTGTCAAACATCATTTGATCACATGAGTGAGGGTTAATTTCTGGGCTCTCAATTCTGTTTCCATTGGTCAATATGTCTGTCTTTATGCTATGACAATGCAGTTTTGATACTGTAGATTTGTAGTAAGTTTTCAATCAGGAAGAATCAGTCCTCCAACTTAGTACCTTCTTTCAAGATTATTTTTGGTATCTGGGCTTACTTGAGATTCCATAAGAATTTTAGGATGGGTTTTTTTCTATTTCAGCACAAAACGCCCTTGGGATTTTGGTAAGGACTGCACTGGATTTGTTGATCTCTTTGGATAATGTTGACATCGTCACAATAAGGAGTCTTCCAATCCATGGTGATGGGATGTCTTTCATTTCTAGCAGTGCCGGGTGGTTGTTCAGGTTGAGGGGGCGGCACTCCTAGAGGTAGTCGTGCAGAAACCCACAATTCCTCCTCTCTGTGCCTTCACCATTTCCTTAGAACTCATCGACCATCAACAGAAGAGAAAATGCATGTAAAATGCATGTGGGAAATTTGCAAGGACTGGGTGTGCCAGTCAGTGCGCACCCAGGATCCGAACCCGGGCCCCCAGTAGCGGAGCATGCGCACTTAACCGCTAAGCCACTGGGCAGGCCCTGGTGTCTTGTTTTAAACACATGACTTCTGTTGGTCCTTGATTTCCCCAGTTACACCCCAGCTGTCCTTTCACTGACCATTGTTGGTCACACACCCACTGCACCTGCCTCCAATCCTTCCCCTTCAACACCGTAATCTCACACACAGCTCCTCCCGACACTATCATGGCATCTCCCACCATACGTCCCCTATACCTTCCATACAGCCATCAAGATGCTTCACAAACACCATCACCATTTATGTCCAGTGGGCTGAGAGGGCTGCCCGTGCACTGGGAATCAGGAGTCACAGGGTCTGTCACTTGGCCTCCAATCACCTACTGTACCCCAGATGAAGGGCTTACCCTGCGGAGACACTCACTAGTAGCCAACTCCATCGAACAACAACATCTTTGCCCCAGGCTTCCTTCAAAATTATCCCCGCACTTTCTGCCCCAACTGCTCCTTGAAGGGTCATTTTGGGGCAGCCTTTGAGGCCACCTTGGTGATTTTGTGCCCAGGCCCAGACAGCTCTTGGCCCACAAACACTTTAACCATAACCTCTGAAATCATATAGCACAGGTAACCAGTGAATGGGTGCAAATTACTGGTTTTACCTCAAGACACCTAAGGAATATTTCACACCAGGAGCATCCACTTTTGGGTTTTACTGTGGGCTGATATCACAAGGCTCTCATCCAGTGAGCTTCTCTTCCCCAACCCCGTGAACAGCTTTCTCCAGGCTATATTGTGTAATGCATTATTGTCTCTCTCTCAGCCTGCTTCTCTCAGGTCGCAGGTCCTTTGAGTTTCCTGCTCTGACTAGCTACCATCAACCCATAGAAACAATGTCAGTCCTATAGCACTGGGTGTTCAGTTCTACTAGGATTGACTGACTGGACTGGGCACAGGTGTGGTGGCCCTACCCACACAAAATCAGGAAACTGAGGCAACTAAGAGGTATCAACAACCTTAACACAACATGGACAACAACTCCATAAGAACATATCCTAGCCCTTGAACAACAGTCTCATGAGTCTCTCGCCTAAATGGTTTTAGAAAATGGCCTGGCCCTAGACTGTCTATACCGGCCAAGGAAGGAGGGGTTGGTGCCTTTCCTAGAACCACTTGCTGAGTGTACATCAACAGAGAAGTTCAAACCTACCTCCACCAAATGGCCCAAGAGGTTAAAATATTGCATAATATTACCCAAATCTTTGAATAGATACCAAAGGCCCCCGAGATCACTGACCTATTTTCATGGCTGGTCTCTCCATGTTGTGGACAATGGAAATGGACTGGATTTTAGATTGTTGCTTGTATAATCATAGGATTTCTTACTATAGCCCTCGTCGGAGGTTCACTCTCTTGGCTACAACCTGCCATACTCCTAATAACTCCATTAATTACACTTATTAAATATACTAACCAACTTAAAATTAACCAATACCCTGATTAACTTTAAAAATTCAAAATTTTTATGTGGAAAATCTGCTTAACGTAGAATACACCGTTTTAAGCATTTCAAAGTATACATTTCTGTGGCTTTTAGCACAATGATTATGTCATGTGGCTATCACCACTATTTAATTCCAGAACATTTTCAACACCCCCAAACAAACCCATACTCATTCACACTCTATTTTCTGCTAACCCAAACCCATGGAAACAACTCATCTGTTTTCTCCCCCTATGGATTTCCCTATTCTGGACAGTTCATTCAAATGGCATCATGTTATCTATTGCCTTTGTGGATGGCTTCAGTGAGCACACATGTTTCAAGGTTCACCCATGGCCTAGTATGTAGCAGTACTTAATTCCTTTTTATGGCTTATAATATCCTATATTATGAATAGGCCACATTTGGTTTATGCAGTGATAACTGGATAGAAATTTGGATTTGTTTCACTTTTGGACCATTGTGAACACTGTTGCTTTGAATGTCTATGGGCAAGTTTGCTCTTTTGGACATATCTACCATGGGCCTCTCCAGGTCAATGGTAATTCTAGGTTTAAGATTTTAGAAAATGCCAAGTTGTTTTCTGCAGTGGCTGCATCATTTTACTTTCCCACCAGTAATGTATGTGGGTTTCCCTTTCTCCACATCTTTACCAACACTTGTTATTTTCCATTATGTTGAATATAGCCTTCATTTTGAGCATGAAATAGTATCACATTGTGCTTTGAATTTGCATTTTCCTAATAATTAATGATACTGAGCAACTATCTTGTGCTTATTGGCCATCTATGTATTTCCTATTCCAGTTGCTTACCCCGTTTCATTGACTTGTCTTTTATAATTGAGTTCTAAGAGATCTTTATATATTCTCAAAATAAGAGCCTTCTCACTTATATAAGTTGCAAATAGTAGGAGACATCAAAGACCCACTTTTAACAATGGATAGAATATCCAGACAGAAAACAGGAAATAGCAGACATGAAAACATTAAATACTAAATGGAGCTATCAGATACACACAGAACATTTTACTGGACAGCAACAAAATGCACACTCTTCTCATGGGCACACAGACTATTTTCCAGAACAGATCACGTGTTAGGTCACAAAACAAGTCTTAACAAGATTAAGAAGACTGAAATAATACCAGGTAACTTTTCTAAACACAGTGGCATGAAACCAGAAGTCAATAACAGAAGGAAAACTGGAACATTCGTAATACGTGGAAGTTCAACAAAAACTCTTAAACTTAAAAGTAGATCGGGGGCTGACAGGTGCTGTAGCGGTTAAGTGCATGTGCTTCGCTGGTGGTGGCCCGGGTTCGGATCCTGGGCACGCACCGATGCATGCTTGTCAGGCCATGTTGTAGTGGCATCTCACATAAAGTGGAGGAAGATGGGCAAGGATGATAGCTCTGGGCCGGTCTTCCTCAGCAAAAACAGGAGGATTGGCATGGATGTTAGCTCAGGGCTGATCTTCCTCACACAAAAAAAAGGTAGATCAAAGAAGAAATCAAAAGGGAAATTAGAAAACAGCTCAAAACATACAAAAAGAAACAATAGGGGCCGGTCCGGTGGCGCAAGTGGTTAAGTGTGTGTGCTCCACTGTGGCGGCCCGTGGTTCGCCGGCTCAGATCCCGGGTGTGCACCAACGCACCGCTTGGCAAGCTATGCTGTGGCAGCGTCCCATATAAAGTGGAGGAAGATGGGCACGGATGTTAGCCCAGGGCCAGTCTTCCTCAGCAAAAAAAAAATAAAATAAAAGAGGATTGGCAGATGTGAGCACAGGGCCAATCTTCCTCAGAAGAAAGAAAGGAAGGAAGGAAGGAAGGAAGGAAGGAAGGAAGGAAGGAAGGAAGGAAGGAAGGAAGGAAGGAAGGAAGGAAGGAAGGAAGGAAGGAAAGAAAGAAAGAAAGAAAGAAAGAAAGAAAGAAAGAAAGAAAGAAAGAAAGAAAGAAAGAAAGAAAGAAAGAAAGAAAGAAAGAAAGAAAGAAAGAAAGAAAGAATAAACACACCAAAACTTCTAGGATGCAGAAAAAGTAGTAGTAAGAGGACAGTTTATAGTGATAAACTCGTACATTATAAGAGAAGAAAGATGTCAAAGAAACAACCTGACTTACAACACACAGCATTAACAAAAGAAAAAAATGAAACCCAAAGTTAGCAGAAGGACGGAAGTCACCAAGAGGAGAGTGGAAAAAAATTGAAAGACAGTATGGAAGATCAATAAAAGTAAAAGTAGAGTTTTGGAAAAAATAAAATTGAGAAACCCTTAGATAAAATATCTAGGAAAACAAAGATAGATGACTCAAACTAAATCAGAAATGAAAAAGGAGGCATTACAACTGATGCTTCAGAAAGAAAAAGATCAGAAGAGACTATTCTGAACTAGTGTACACTCATAAATTGGGTAACCTAGACAAAATAGATAAATTCCTAGAAACAACCTATGAAAGCTGAATCATGAAGAAATAGAAATCTTGAACAGATCAGTAACAAATAAGCAGACTGAATCAGTAATCAAATACCTCCCAACGAGAAGGGACTTCTCCACTCTGCCTGACCTTAGCCAGCCTGCCCCAGTGCCAGGCTGACTCCCGTGGACCTAGCTGGCTCCCTGTAAGTTTCTGCAAATCCAGGCCCCTGGCTCACCCTGGAGCATGCCAGCTCTGGTGGCCTCAAGCAGCATCCTTGACACCAGGCTCCCACCAGGCTCCTGGGAACCCAGGGCCCCATCTCAGCCTAGGAGCTGCCATCTTAAACAGCCCAAGGTGGCTCTTGTGACCACAAGCGGTGTCCTTGGCACCAGGCTCCTGGTGGGCTCTGGTGAATCCAGACGCTGGCTCACCCAAGTTCCTGCGTACTCCAGGCAGCCACAGGCAACACTCAGTCACAGGCAGCTTTTGTACCAGGGCACCCATTAGGCTCCCACACCCCCAAGACCCCAAGTCACTCCAGCACTTGCTGGCTCCAGCAACCCCAGGTAGATTCCATGGCACCAGGCTCCCCAAGAGCTGCTGGGGAACTTAGGCCCATGGCTCACCACACCACCTGCCAGTTCCAGGAGCCATAGACAGCTCTCATGGAACCAGGCCCCTGGCAGGCTCCCACAAAATCAGGCCCCCAGTTTACCCAGGTGCTTGCTGACTCAGGCGGCCCCAGGCAGCTCCCATGGCACCAGGCACCGGCAGGTTCCCATGAACCCAGGCTTCCATCTTGACCCAGTGCCTGCTGGCTTCTGCAGCCTCAGGCAGCTCCTGTGGCCCCAGGATCCCAGCAGGCTCCCAGGAATCCAGACATCTGGCCTACCACAGCACAAGCTGTCTCTCGTGGTGCCAGGCTCCTTGCAGTCTCCCATGAACCAAGGCTCTCAGCTCATCCCAGCACTGGCGAACTCTCATGGACCTGGATGACTCCTGTGGCTGCAGGCTCTCAAGGAGGACCTGCCAAACCAGGCTCCAGTGGGGCTACTCATGAACTCAGGGTCCCAGCTGTGCCCAGGGCCAGACACAATACCATAGACCTAAGCTTTCCACTCACCCCAGTACCAGGCTGCCCAAGGACTCCAGCAGCAAGCCTGCACCTGGACACTACCAGATGGCCTACACAGGACCCCTAGATGGGATGACTGAGAAGGCTTTGGTTTGCTAAAGCCAGTCTGTAAAGAGTGGAAGAGGTGCCTACTTCCTCAAATTTGCAAACACCAATGGAAGGCCACAAGGATCATGAATAATCAAAAACCCATCACACCCCAAAAGAAAAAGAATAAAACTCCAATGACTGACCAAGCAATGGAGATATAGGAACTATGTGACAAAGACTTCAAACAACCCTCTTTGAGAAATTCATAAAACTCTAAGGAAACATAGATAGACTACTAAATGAAATAAGGAAACAGTGCACGAACAAGTGAGAAATTCACTATGGAAACAGAAATCATTAAAGAAAAACAAACAGAAATCCTAGAGTTGAAGAACACAATGTCTGAACTGAAGAATTCAATAGAGAGCTTCTAGATCAGATTCAACTATAACAAGAAATAATTAGTGAACAAGGAGATGTGTCATTTGTAATCATCCAGTCAAAGAAGCAAAAAGAAAAATGGGAATGGATGGGAACGGGGAAAGGCAGTGTGAATTATGGGATACCATGAAAAGAAATAGATAAGCATTATTAAAGTACCAGAGGAGAAGACAGGGATAAAGGAAAAGAGTGTTTACTTAAACAAAATAGCAGCTGACACCTTCCCAAATCTGGAGAGAGATTTATACATCCAAGGTCCTGAAGCCAATCTGTCAACCTAAAATTTCAAACTAAAACTTTCTTCTCCAAGACACATTATAACAAAACTATCTGAACTCAAAAAAAGGATCAAACAACATGATCAAGTTCAACATGATGCAAATCAATGAATGTGATACACCACATTAATAGAATGAAAGATAAAAATCACAAAATAATCTCAATCGATGCAGAAAAAACAGTTTGACAAAATTCAACAGCCATTCATGATAAAAATTCTTAATAAAGTGTTACAGAAAGAACATACCTGAACATAATAAAAGGTTTACATGACAAAACCCACAGCTAACATCATATTGAACAGTGAAAGTTTGAAAGCTTTCTTGCTAAGACAAAGAACAAGACAAGGGTGTCCAGTCTCAACACCACTCTTCAACATACTGCTGCAAGTCTCACCCAGAGACATTTGGCAACGAAAAGAAATAAAATACATCTAAATTGGAAATGAAGAATCAAAGTGGTCTCTGTTTGCAGATGATATGATTTTATATAGAGAAATATGTAAGGACTCCCCCCCAAAATTTTAGGACTAATAAACGAATTCACTCAAGCTGCAGGAGACAAAATCAACATGTAGAAATCTGTTGCCTTTCTGTACACTCACGATGAACTATCTAAAAAAGATATAAAGAAAAAAATCCTATTTACAATAGCATCAAAAACAGTAAAATACTCATAAATAAATTTAACCAAGAAGGTGAAAGATCTAGACACTGACAACTATAAGACATTGATGAAAGAAATCAAAGACACAGAGAAATGAAAAGATATCTCATGTTCATGGATCAGAAGAATTAATATTGTTAAAATGTCCATGCTACCCAATGCCATCTCAAGATTCAATGCAATTCCTAGTAAAATTCCCATGACATTTTTCACAGAAATGGGACAAACAATCCTAATATTCATATGGATCCACAAAAGACCTCCAATAACCAAAACAACCCTGAGAAAGAAAAAGCTGAAGGCATCACATTCCTGATTTCAAATTTTATTACAACTCTATAGTAATAAAAACGGTAATGATACAGGTGTAAAAAGAGACACATAGACCATTAGAACAGAATCAAAGGCCCAGAAATAAAACCACACACATACACTTTGCTAAAAGTTGATGAGTCAGCTAAGAAGACTCCATGGGGAACAGATAGTTTCTACAATAAATGGTGTTGGGAAAACTGGATAACCACATGCAGAAAACTGAAATTGGACCCCTATTTTACAACACTCTAAAAGTAATCCCAGGGCCGGCCCCGTGGCTTAGCGGTTAAGTGCATGAGCTCCGCTGCTGGCGTCCCGGGTTCGGATCCCGGGCCCGCACTGACGCACCACTTCTCTGGCCATGCTGAGGCTGTGTCCCACATACAGAAACTAGAAGGATTTCTCTGTGCAGCTATGACACAACTATCTACTGGGGCTTTGGGGGAAAAATGAATAAATAAATAATTAATTAATTAAAAAAATAAATAAATAAAAGTAATCCCAAATTGAATTAAAGACTTAAATGCAAGACAGTAAATATAAAACAACTAGAAGAAAATATAGAGAAAACAGCCCCAAGAAACTCATCTTGACAATGATTTTCTTGGATATAACATCAAAAGTGTAAACAACAAATGTAAAACTGAACAAGTGGGATGACATCAATCTAAAAATCTTCTGCACAGCAAATAAAATAATTGGCAAATTAAGGGGTTAATATCCACAGTATATAAGAAACTCTTACAACTCAATAGCAAAGAAACCAACAAAACAATATGAAAATGGTCAAAGGACCTGAATAGATACTTTTCCAAAGAAGACATAAAAATGGTTAACAGGTACATGAGAAGATGCTCGTAATCACTCATCATCAGGGAAGTAAAATCAAAACTACAATGAGATATCACCTCACATCTGCTAGAATGGTTATTTTCAAAGAGACAACAGACAACAAGTGTTGACGAGGCTGTGTAGAAAAGAGAACACTGTGCACTGTTGGTATGAATGTAAATTCCTACAGTCACTATGGAAAAAATTTGGAATTTTCTCAAAAAATAAAAATAGAAATACTATATAAATGAGCAATTCCCCTTCTGCTTGTATATGCAAAGGAAATGAAGTCACTATTCTGAAGAGATATCTGCACCCCTATGTTCATTTCAGCATTAATCACAAACTGAGGACGTGGACACAATCCATGTGTCCATCAATGGATAAATAGATAAAGAAAATGTCAGACATATGTATATATACATGAAATATATAATGGAATATTATTTAGCCATGCAAGAGAATGAAATCCTGCATTTTGTAACAACACAGATGGAACTTGAGGCATTACGCTAAGTGATATAAGTCAGACAGACAAAGACAAATACTATATATTCTCACCCATATGTGAAATCTAAAAAAGCCCAACTCAAAGGAATAGAGGCTAGAATGGTGTTTGCCAGGACCTTGGGCGTGGGGGAAACTGGGAGAGGTAAGTCAAAGTGCACAAATTTCTAGCTGTAAAATGAATAAGCTTTGGGGATCTAATGTACAACATGGTGACCATAATTAACAATAATATATTATAGACTTGAAAGTTGTTAAGAGAGTAGATCTTAAAAGTGATCGCTAGAAAAAACAAGTTAATTATGTGAGGGAATGGAGGTGCTAACTCACTGTATTGTGGTAATTCTTTCAGAAATCATCATCTTGAACACCTAAAAGTTACATGTGTTATATGTCACTAATATTTCAAGAAATAAAAAAAATAATCTCTCAACAAATTAAAACCCAGGACCATATGACTGCAGTGGTGAATTCTACCATACATATAAAGAAGTTTTAAAAAGAAGCCTTCTTACACTCTGTCAAATATTGAAAAAGAGAGAACACTTCCAAACTCATTTTACGACGCCAGAATTACCCTGATACCAACACTAGACAAGGACACTAAAAGAAAATAAAATTACAGACCATTACCCCTGATGAACATAGATACAAAAATCCTCAACAAAATACTAACAAATTGATTTCAACAGCGTATTAAAAGAATTATACACTACCACCAAGTGAAATTTATTCCTGATATACAAGGGTAGATTAACACACAAAAATCGATCAATGTAATATGCAACATCAAGAAAATGAAGGGGAAAAAACATGACCATCACGATTGATGCACAAAAACCAGTTGACAAAATTCAACAGCCTTTCAGGATAAAACACTCGAGAAACAAGGAATAGGAGGAAAAACACACAGCAAACACAAAACTCAGTGATGGAAGACTGAAAGCTTTTCCTGAAAGCGCTAAGATCAGGAACAAGGCAAGGATGCCCACTTTCACCACTTCTATTCAACACAGTACTGAAGTTCAAGCCAGAACCATGAGGCAATAAAAATAAATAAATAAAAGTCATCCAAATTGGAAAGAAAGAAATAAAACGATCTCTGTTTGACGATGATATCATCTCATATGTAGAAAATCGGAAAGACTCCACAAAAAGCCGTTTGATCTAACAGAGAATTCAGGAAAGTAGCAGGATACAAAGTCAATACACAAAAATTAGTTGCATTTCTACACATGAACCGGGAGCTCTCTGAAAAGGAAATTACAAAAACAATTCATTTATATCAGAAAGAATAACATGCTTAGGAATTAACTTAACCAAGGAGGTGAAAGGCTTGCACCATAAAAACTACGAAACACTTCAGAAAGAAATTAAAGAAGACATACATAAATGGACAGATATCCCATATTCATGGATTGGAAGGTTTAGTATTGTTAAAGTGTCAATATTACCCAAAGCAGTCTACCGATTCAATGTAATCCCTATGCAAATCCTAATGATGTTTTTTGCAGAAATAGAAAAACCCGTCCTAAAATTCACATGGAATCTCAAGGGACTCAGAATAGCCAAAACAATCCTGAAAAAGAAGAACAAAACTGGAGGACTCACACTTCCTGATTTCAAAACTTACTACAAAGCCACAGTAATCAACAGTATGGTATTGGCATAAAGGCAGACATAGAGACCAATGGCATAGAATAGCTAGCCCAGAAACAAACCCTCACATATATGGTCAAGTGATTTTTGACAAGGGTGCCAAGATAGTGCAATGGAGAAAGGTTTCTTGTCAACAAATGGTACTGGGAAAACTGGATATCTGCATGCAAAAGAATGAACTTGGACCCTCATCCAACACCATATACAAAAATTAACTCAAGGGTATAAATGTAAGACCTAAAATAAGAAAACTCTTAGAAGAAAACAGGACAAAATCTTTATGACACCGGACTTGCCAATGATTTCTTGGATATGACACCAAAGGCACAGGTAACGAAAGAAAAACAACGGACAAATTGGACTCCACGAAAATTTTATAAGTTGGTACATCAAGAGGCACTGTGCATAGAGTAAAAAGGCAACCCACAGAGTGGGAGAAAATATTTGCAAATCATATTTCTGACAAGAGACTGGTATCCGGAATATACAGAGATGTCTTAAAACTGAACAACTAAAAAACAAGCCAATTCAAATATGGGCAAAGGACTTGAAGAGACAGTTCTCCAAAGACTTATGAATGGCATATAAGCACATGAAAAGACGCTCAACACCACTAATCATTAGGGAAATGCAAATCAAAACCACAATGAGACACCACCTCACACCCACTAAGATGAGTGCTACAGGAAAGACAGAAAACAACATGTGTTGGTCAGGATGCGGTGAAATGGGAATCCGTGTACACTGTTGATAGGAATGTAAAATGGTGCAGCCGCTATGGAAAACAGTATGAATGTTCCTCAAAAAATTGAACATAGAATTATCACATGATCCAGCAATTCCACTTCTGGATATACACCCAAAAGATCTGAAAGCAGAGCCTTGAAGAGAGATTTGTACACCCATGTTTATAGCAGTATTATTCACAATAGCTAAAACGTGGAAACAACCCCAGTGTCCACTGACACATGAATGGATACACAAATTGTAGTATATCCATACAACAGAATATTATTCAGCATTACAAAGGAAGCAAATTCTGCAATATGCTACATGTGTATTAACCTTGGGGACATTATGCTAACAGAAATAAGCCAGTCACAAAAAGAAAAATACGGTATGATTCCACTAACACGAGGACCTGAGATTAGTCAAAATCACAGAGATGGAAAGTGGAATGGTGGCTGCCAAGGGCTGGGGGAGGGGAGAAGGGAGACTTACTCTTTAATAGGTATAGAGTTTCAGATTTATAAGAGTAATGGGGATGAATGGTGGCGATGACTGTGCAACAGTGTAAATGTATTTAACCTCACTGAAGTATACACTTAAAAATGGTTAAGATGTCACGCTTTTTGTTATGTATATTTTAACTCAATATACAAAAAGAAAAAAAAAGAAATTAGCTATCAAGGCACAAAAAGACATAGTGGACTTTTAAATACATATTGTTAAGTGAAAGAACCCAAATGGAGAAGATTATATACTCTGTTCCATAGTTTTCATATATTCCAATCACAAGACATTCTAGACAAGGCAAAACCATAGAAACAGTATAAAGATCAGTGTTGCCAGGAGTTGGAAGGCAAGGGATGAAGAGGCAGAGCACAGGGAATTTAGGGCAATCCAATTCTTCTGTAGGCTCTGTCATGGTGGATACATGAGATTATGCATTTGTCAAAATCCAAGTACGTGACAGTGAGACAGTGAACCCTAATGTAAACCACTGGCTTGGTTACGAACACTGTAGCAGCATCAGCTCCTCACTTGTAAGGAATGAACTGCACTAACACAGGTGGTCATGCAAGATGTTAACAGTAGGGGAAACTGTAGGGGAGGAGGGAGAAACGCTTTGCACTGTCTGCTGAATTTCTCTGTCCATCTAAAACTTTCCTAAAAACAATCTATTAATTAAAAATTAATCAATGGAAGGTAGGGAGTGGGTAGAAATATGGAGGAAACAAGAATATCAGAATATTAATGTGTTGAAGCTGGATAATAGGGACATGGGGGGCTATCACACTTTTCGGTTTAATTTGTGTATGTTAAAGGTTTTCCACAATAAAACATTTTTAAAGCTCCAGGTTAAATCTAGATTATATGTACAAAGAATCAAAGAATGTGAAGAAAACATATTTTTGAAGCAAGTACTCAAGGGGTACACTGAGGGAATGTGCAATCACACTGGATAGAGAGTGAACGTCCTGGTTCCACCAGGAAGGTTCAGAGCTCAGTGAGCAAGGCAGGGGACAGCACAGTCAGGGAAATGACAGATAATGAACACGGAAAAATGTTCGCCCTCGCTGGTCACAGAAATGCCAACGATGGGCCCTGACAGAACTGCCAGAAGATTTACAACGTTGTGACACTCACAGTTAGAGCGGGCTCAGGGACAGTGTACCACGTCCTGTGAGAAGCCCAATCATCACCGGCTTTCTGGAGGGCAAACCTCTCAAACCCTGGAACTTGCAGGCCACCGGCCCGGCTGTTCTGTTGTACAGAATCGGTCCAAAAACAAAGGTATTGGGTAAAGATGATAGACTGAATAAACACATGTAGAGCCCCCTTGACATAAAATCCCTAAAAAATGACCCAAAGATTCCTTGATTGTTGAATAAATTCATAATAGCCCTGAGAACCATCAAGAGAGCTGACATTTTGAGGAAGACATCAAAGAGAGACAGCAGCTGGTGACCGGGGACCCCAGTGGGGAGCTCCTGGTGGGCCATGGAAACCAAGCCAGAGCGCCCTCTCCCTCTCCCCCTCCTCCCCCTGCCGCTCACCTAACACCTCCTGTATCGCCCCTCCACTCCCAGCCACTGCCCACATCACACTCCAGGAACACAGGAAGAGGGGCACAGGGTGCCCTTTCCACCAGCACATCTGTCCTCTTGCTCTCTGCACCTCCCCTGGCGGTGAAGCCCAGCCCTGCACCTCCTCAGGGCCCAGCATGCTCCTCCCTGACCCTCAGGCTCCTCCTCTCCATCCGGTCCTACCTGCAGCAACTGTTAGCTCATCTCCACCTTACAAACAAAACTCTCCCTTGGACGCATGCTCCTTTTTGGCTATTGTCCACTTTCCTGACTCCCCTTCATGGCTAAACCTCTTAAGTAAAGTGTCTCATCCCTACTGCCCTCCCATGGACCCCCTTCACCCACTCTAGACCCAGCTTCATTCCCACCCTCTCAAGGAGACTGAGGTCACCAGTGATCCCATGTGGCCGAGTCCAGCCATCTTCTCTCCATTCTGATCAGAGCTGTATCCCACCCAGCAGAGCACCCCTCCTTTCTGCAATACCCTTTTCCCCTCGTGGCTCCTGCGACTCCATGCTCCAACCTTTCAGTCTCCTTTCCTGGACCCTCTTCAGCTGCACCTCTGTAAACACTGCCTGCTCCTAGGCTGGGCCCTCGTCCCTTCTACAGCTGCAGTGTCTCCAGGAGACCTCATTCAATTCCATGGTTTTAAACATCTCTGACCTCATCCTGACTCTGCAGACACACTGATGCAACTTTAAGAGGATAGGTGCTGGCTCCCCAGTGTCAGCACCTAAGAAGTATTTCAGACTCGATTCCTTTCAAAATTTTACTGTCATATGAGTTCCAAAGTAGCATCAAATATTTCCAAAAAGGAGGAAAAATTTGGCAACAATAAATAGTAGTGAACAAAGTAACCAATAAAACGTCTACTTGCATATAACCATTGTTGCTTGATGGGGAAAATAAGAACATAGAACTAAGTAAGATCAGACAGTCTCGAGCTGGGGAGTGGAAGGTGATGTGTTGGGAGTGTAGAACACAGGAACTGATCGATTCTAAGCATTTACAGAAAGAGAGGCAGAAATCGTTGTTCCTAAAAGCTGAAAGACACCCACTAGAAGAATAGAAAAATCATGAGAAAGCCTAACAAATTAAAAATTAAATTAAATGGTAGACTCAACTTCCAATTTATTGATAATCACAATTGTAAATGGATCAAATTGCTCTATAAAAAGATGAAGGCTCTCAAGTTGAGTTAAAATATGGTTATAAAATAAAGGGATATAATATGGTTGAAAATAAGGAGATAAAGAAATAAGACTTTAAATGGGACAAAAAGGGGTTCTCTGTGTTGATAACTGTCAGGAACACTTATACACCTAACAATATGGTCTTGAAACATAAAGCAAAACTGGACAAACAAGAAGACACAGGCACCTCAAGAATCACAGGGAAACCTACCTTACCTCTCTTAGAAATCCACAAGTCAAGTGATACAGTAAGTTAGGAAACAGATCTGATGATGAACACAAAAAAGCTAGATCTAGACTCAGCCCAAGGGACAACAACATAAGCAACTAGTGGAGAGGAAACATTCTTCTCAAACCACAATGAAACAGTCACCACAATGGACTGTGTGCTAAGCCACAGTGAAATCTCTAAAGAGTCCAAAAAGCAGAAATCTATGTGACCATATTACCGGACTTTAAAGCAATAAAAGTAAAAAATAATCACAAAATATTGGCTCCCCTCCCCCAACCTATCCACTTGAAAATCTATCCAAACCCTTCTAAATCTCTCAGGTTAAAGAGGGAATCCAGACAGACAGGACAACCTCTTTAGAAATGAATAGCAATGAGAGGAGCATGAGACAAATCTATGGCATGGGGACAAAGGAAGAGAAGGGACACAGCCTCCACTGCAGGTATCAGGGAATATCAACTCTACACGAAGAAGCTGAGCACTTCCCTCCAGGAGCCAGAACAACACCACAATAAAACCAACATCAGCAGAATGAAGTGAGGATTCACAAGACAAGAACAACAATGTAGACCTGAGCAATGGAGTCAAGGGCTGACTGTCTGGAAAGATCTGTACCAGTGAGAAACCTTGCGCAATCTGACCAAGAGGAACAGACAAAGGCACCAAACTGTACCATCAGGTACAAGAAACTACAGAAACAGCTTTAACGTGATAGGGGAACATAGGGGATAACTCTGACCAGGACATCAGCGGTCCTCAACTGGAGCTGTCCTTCCCCCGGGATGCATCTGGAAACACGCAGGATGGGTTTTGTTTCTTGCTTTGTGTTTTCTTAATGGTTGTTGCCCTGGGGGTCCGGGAGGTCCTGAACAGCCTGTCATATAGAGCCGTTTCCCTCCTGAAGTGTTACTGACATCTGGGAAGACAAGCACTGATCCAGATTAAATGAACAATGTGGTAGGGAAATGTTCTCCATGGGTGTATAACAGGCAAAAGATGGTACCCTCAATACATAAGGAATATCGAGAAACCAATGTTTACAAGGACTAAACTGTAAAAGAGCAGGAAAATCAGAAATGTAGCCAATAAACACACCAACAATATTCCAACCTATTTGTACAGGTAGAGAAATATGTATGTAAAGCACAGGAAATAGTCTAGGAGATTACACACCAAATTTTACTACCAACAAGGAATAAAAGTTGGGAGGTATGTGAGAAATAGGAGTTTTTACCACTTGTTAGCTTGTATATTTCTGGAGTGTTTTAATTTTTACAAAAGAGAATGTATTCTACTCAAAAAGATGTTTCAAATTTTAAAGAAATTATTAAAATGTTCAAAATGACTTCAGTTCAAGGATATTCATTAAAACATGAAGGGAAAGAACCCCCCCATGACTTTAAGAGTCTCCTGTAACTATTCTAATAGTTACTATGTCGATTTTATTTCACATTTAGATCCTAACTCATTGGAATTTACATTTGTGTGAGGGATGCAACAGAAGCTGATTTTCTCCTGTTCAAGTGGAAAACCAACCATCCAGGAACCATTCATTGCGTAGGTCTGGCTTTCCCAGCAGACCTGCAATGCCTCCTTCCCCACCTGCTAAACCCTGACAACTACCGCTGCCTCTCGAGCGCCCTAGAGCGAGCGGGGTGAGCTCTGCAGCCTGGGCTCCCTGTCTACAAGGGGCAGCTACCAGCAGAGCCTTCTCCCAAAACAGCAGCAGGCATGCTGCACACAGAAGTGCTCAGGGGCCGTCTGCTGCGGAGCAGGAAACCCCTCATGATGAGCAGGCAGTGGGGGAGCCCCGAACACTGGCACTGACCTCGGCGGGGGGCAGCAGGCTGCTAAGGCAGGGAGCCCCCTCCCTTCAGCTCGTCCAGCTCCTCCTGCAGCGTGTGCACCTGGCTGTCGGCAGCTGCCCCTCTTCAGCTCGCCGTTCTTCTCCACCTGCTCCCGCAGGCGGCACCCGTGCTCCTGTTCCCCCGGGAGCAGAAGCAGTAGGAGTGCAGCAGTCGAGGAGATCTTGGGCCCCCAGTGCTGACAGGATGACTCAACTGAGGGACGTGGGGCCGGTGTTGCTGTGCTCGCCCCGCACAGCTTCTGCAGCTGGCTTCAGGGTGACATCCGTCGGAGGGTGAGGGGCTCTGGGAGGGTTTCTGAGGCATCATTGTGAATGATGAACTTGGGGGTTCTGGGCCAAGCTCTCATCAGGCCCCAGGCTGGTCCCGCTGCAGCTGGGCTCCACATCTCTCTTCAGCCTCTTTTGGTCAACAGCCTCTCAAGGGACAGATGGCCTCTCTTGAGTGTGCTCTGAGAAGAAACTGTAAGAAGGAAGCCAGCCAATAAATCTGCACGCCCCGATCCTGAGGGATAAAGTCATCCACGGAAATGCCACTCTTACCCAGCAGGCCCTGGCTGGGAAGAGGGGGTCTCATCACCAGCATCTACAGCAGACGTGTTTGCATCTCCTTGGCTGCCTAATGCTGTGGAGGCCACACTGTCTCCTGGAGTTCCTTCCAGAGACTGCGCCCAATCCTGACCTGCAGCTTCCTGGGTGGCACTGGGTGCGTGTTCACCCTGCAGAGCAGGTTACTTCCACTTGCGGGCCCTCAGCTTTTCCCTCAAGGACCACAATAAACCTGAAACTCCTTTCCCATCTGCTTCACGCGCATGTTCCTCAGGCCCCCGGTGGCCTTCCTAGTGTCCTTTCTCCTGGGGCGGCCGTGGCCTTCAGCCCCCACTTCTCGGTCAGGTGGAAGATGGAGGGCGTGGCCATGGCTTGAGCACATAGTACTGATCCTCCAGCCTTTCCTAGAGCTGTTTTTGGTGAAATATTCACTACAGACGAAAGAATGCTTAGTGGGGTCCAGTCACCCCTGTGAACAGCTTTTAACCACTGGACCCGATGTTTTGAGCCCATTATGTGGAGGCTGCAAGGATAAATGAAAAAGTAATTAGAAAGAAAGAATTAAATGTTTCCCCCTAAAATAATCAGCTATAAAAGCAAAACAAGTGTTTTTGGGAACACCCACACCTGTAACCACTTTGCCCATTTAAACCTTTAGTAAAGATTTAAGGAACACCTGCTTGCAACTTATTACTGGAATAGAAACATGAAAGACCCACTGTCTAACTTAAGGAGGTGACTGTCTGTAGGGCAGAGAAGGAAGGAAGGTGAGGACCTCCTCCCAGGCTGTGGTAAGTGCCCTGTAGGGACACAGACGTTCTGGCAGATAACACAGGATGGCATCAAGACAACAGGAAAGGCTTCAAGAAGCCTCAGAAATAGTTCTTAGAAGCTCATGGCTGCCCAATCCTCCTGCTGTCCCTAGAATGCAAGACTTTGGGTGCTAAAACGGGGAGGGTTGGTCCCCCTATTTCAAAGCCAGGCCAGGTGTTGGCCAGCAGAGCCTCCCAGGCACCCAGCAGGGCGCCTGGCCCCAGCTCTGCTCAAGCAGCTGAGGATGCGAGACCACCGCCAAGGGGAGGTCAGCCCCAAGAGCTGTGGATCTGTATTACTCCTGTCCTCCCACTACAAGGAGGAAAGCTGCTTCCTGTACAAATCAACCAGCCCCTGCAAGGTACTGACCAAGACACTTCATAATCTCTTCTCCTCATTAAGGTAAAATCTCTATTTAGACCAAACTGCACGTGGGGGGTTGGGGGGGTCTGTCCCGAGGGCTTTCTGTTCCACTTGAGGTCATCTAACCCCCCTGAGGCCACTGTGGACCAGACCAGGTGGATACTAGGTCCTCAGGGAGTTCCAAGCAACATGACTTTCTAACCTTTCTCAATGCTTTGTGACTATTTACCAAAGGACCCCTACCTCATTTGCCCCCAGACCACATTAGACCATGACACATGCCAAGAGCCACCTTCTCTGCAGGGCTTTGCCTCATTCTCAAAAACAGTAACAAAACTTTTGGGACACAGGCTCTGCAGGAAACCGTCAAGAAAGCAGGGTGGCTGACCTCTGAAACAAGCTCATGTTACTAGATCTTTGGATAGATTGTAACAACTTCCAAATTAGAACAAACCACTGTAAACCTTCAATAAGACTACAGACAACAAGTGGCATTCAGGTCTTTCAAAATTCAATAACAACCCGCAACATGAAACAAAATGATCTGCCAGGAGGTTTTCAAAGTAGAATGTCTTCAGCGCACTGTTCTGGGACCTCCAGTGTGGAGTCCGCAGGAAAGGACTCATTGAACTAGCTGAATTCCAGAAGCCCTCATGAAGGGAGCCAGGCCAGGGGGAAGGCAAACCCCTCATTCTGCTGTAGGAGCCCAAGGACGATGTGTAGAGAGGAGCCCCTTCACCGAGTCCCCGAGGTAAGCCTCCCGGTGAGGAGTGGGCCGTGCCCTCCTCCACCCAGGATGCTGTCAGATGCAGAATCCAAGTCCACATGGTCAGCCTCCCTATGAGGAGTGGACTGTGCCCTGCTCCCCCAGGATGCTGTCAGATGCCCAGTCTGCAGGGTCAGCCTCCCCGTGAGGAGTGGGCCTCGCCCTGCTCCACCTAGGATGCTGTCAGATGCAGAGTCCCAAGTGTAAGTCTCCCCTTGAGGAGTGGGCTGAACCCTGCTCCTCCCAGGATGCTGTCTGAGTCCAAGTCCACAGGGTCAGCCTTCCCATGAGGAGTGGGCCTTGACCTGCTCTGCCCAGGATGCTGTCAGACACCTCTCCAGCACTCACCTCCACCTGCAGAGCCACCTTTCCCTGCACTGCCAGGAACCTTCTAGCAACAGAGCATCTGGGAGGTGTATCCATCCAGCAGGTACAAGCTGCATTTGCTCAGCCACATTCCTGATTGCAGAGATCAAGGCAGGCTCCCTGCCATCAAAAGAGCAGAAAAGTCACAGCAAATCCAAGAAGATAGTGACCTAAGGAAGAGCGTTTCCAGACTATCCTGTTACTTGACATTGTTGGCACTAGCCCAAATCAGTGGAGAGCAGGGTGGCTGCAGGGTGGGGGTGAGAGGGTGGTGGAGGCCATAAGGTGGGCGCTGGTGGCTGTGGGGTGGCCATGGTGGCCCGAGGTGCCCTGAGCAGAGACGGTGGCGCAGACCACAGCTACACAGCACCCAGCGCTGACTCACCTGCTGGACAGGCCCTGAGCACAAAGTGCTGCCCACCTCGGGCTGGACCTCATGGGGGGCTGACTGGGCAGTGGCGGCCAGTTACCTGTGGAAGGAGACCGTGGTTTCTCCTCGTTGCCTGGCCAATGGGAGCAGATCGTGGCCGCGCAGCGAACACCATCTCAGGCCTCAGGCTGTTGCACCGCCAGGCTCCGTTCCCCTCCTCACCACCCCTGAGCGGGACCACCACGAGGGTAGAGCTCTGGGCAACACTCTATGGGATGTGGAACTGGTCCCCGTGGCCTACAGGACAGCAAGATGACAGCACTTACTCCAGCCACCCCCAGTGCACAGTTCTGATCGTTCTTGAGCTTCTGTTAGTGTTTCTTTATATAAAAATAAGCCATTGCGAATGCATGCTTTTCTTTGCATGTTTGTCCTTGTAATGAGCAGTCAGACTCCGCACTTTTTGATGTGTGCTGACAGCTTACGCCTCTCCTCTCCCTCTTCCCCTCATGTCCACACCTGGACAAGCTGAAGAGCAAGTCCAGAGTCTCCCTTCTCTGGCATTGGCTTCGGATCCAACCACACAAGCCCCTGTATGTGTGCAGAACTCTCGCCCTGGTCTCAACCCTGGCAAAGATTTCTTGCTTTGACCAAACTTTAGTCAGGATCCTGAACCTTTTCCTAGGTTTGTCTGTGCACTTCCTTGTAAAATCCAGTTTTAGTAAGAACCTTGCTAAGTCAGTTTAAGCAGAACCCACACCCGTAGATCTGATCACCCTCGAGATCTGCTTGGGCTCCTCCACGTCCCCCACCATCCCTCAGGTGGTGTCTGATAACTCTGGCCTGGCTTCGGTAATAATCCTGTTAGGTCAGGTTAGCTAGAAACCCCAACACTTGTTTTTTCTCTTAGTAATTTTCCATCTCCTGACCCCCACCATGCTGCCTGGCCGTGAATGCTCACTTGCCCATGCTGCATTCAAAGTCGAGCCCAATCTCATTTCTCCCCAGCTGTGAATCCCATCACAGTGGTCTCTACATATTGCAGTGGTTCTGAATAAAATATGCCTTACCATTTTTGACAAGTGTCATTGAATATTTTTTCTTTAAAACCTCCAACCACGATAAAAACCCAGGCCTGGCTTCTTTCCTTGCTCCCTCAAGCCATTTCAGAGCTGCTTGTGATTTTGGCCCTGCTCTCCTCGGAGACGTCTATTATGTGAGTCATAAGACTTTTGCTAACTTCTGTGTGTGTGTGGAGGGGGACACACACCAGCATCAGTCTCTCCATGGCAACCATAGCACTTACCAGTGAGCAGTCATATTTTGAAAGGAATCTCTTTCTCTGGGCGGTAGGTCTCAACAGTGAGTTCAAAATATTCAGTGAACGATGTACTAAACAGATGTGTTGTCATCCAGGCTTTGTTGTTCCATTTGAGCATTGACTCTAAGTTAAAGTCACCAGATGCATTACCCCTAACAAGAGAGTGAGCCTGTACAAAGGCCCGGGGGGGGTGGATTGGAGGGGGAGGGGAGAGAACAGGATCAGTTAGAGGAACCAGAGGTCAGAGTGTGAGACAGGAGTTGGAGAAGGAGCCAGAGCAGTCAATAACAGCACAGCAGCCAGGTCAAGTCCCTGTGCACCATGTCTGGGATTCAGGATCTTCTAATAGCAGTCAGTGGGGGAGCCCCACTTCTGCTTGGATCTCTGGGGGACAAGAAGGCAGTGTCTTACCACGTCTGTCTGTCCACAGCTCCCAGACCCGGGCCAGGGAGCACGAAGCACTGATGCAGAAGTACCTGCACCTGCTGCAGATCGTGGAGACGAGAAGACAGTGGCCAAGCAGCTACGGCAGCAGATCGAGAATGGGGAGATCAATATCGAGTGGCTGAAGGCAGAGGTGACTGCTGACGAGGTGTGCAGAAGAGGGTGGCCGGGGTGCCCAGGGCACAGGCCCAACACCTCACACTCCAGGCTTCAGCAGGATCGGGGGGGGGGGCACATGACCGGCAGCAGGGACCAGCTTCCAGCCACAGCTAAGCCAGTCTCCAAAAGTAAATTTAGTGATGCTGGCAGAGTGGGAAGGTCCTTAGTCAGATCCGAGTTCAGATCTGCCACTTGACAGTTGCAACTTGACAGTTGCAACTTGGAGTGCGCCCCCCCATCCTCTATGCGTCCATTCCTTCATCTATAAAACAGCCTTTTTATACTTGCCTGACAAGGGTGTGAGGATTGAGTGAGGTTTTTTATGGGCGAGTTTTTAGTTACTCTGCTGATGACCACATTGAGTAAGCATCCCCACATTATCAGCTGAAGAGTCCGGGGACACAGGGTCCTGGTAGGTCATCATAGTGTGGGCTCCTGGCTCAGTTCCAAGCAGTCGTTCTCTCTGCCTGTCATAAGAGCTCCTACAGGGGCTCACCGGCTCCAGGCTCATTGGTCTGGAGGCCATGCTGTTGCTAAGTTAAGCCTTCTAGAACTTCACTACTCAAAATGTGGTCCATGAAGCAAGAGCATGTTGGAAATGCAGAATCTCAGGCCCTGTCCAGACCTCCGGAATCAGAATCTGCACTTTCACAACATCCCAGTTGATTGCCATTTACATTAAAGCTTGGGAGGCGCTGGCTCTCTGTCCCTTAGACGCCCCTCACCAGCTGTCTACCCCAGCGCCGAATGATGTGATTGCCTCTCCCCCCTCAAGAAGGACACTGCCTTCTTGTCCCCCAGAGATCCAAGCATGTTCACCAGATGCTCAGAGCCATTTGGCCACGTCACACGAGGACCGTGGACTCTGAGCTGTGGATGGGAAAATGGAAACATAGATTCTAACGAGGGTCGGCTGCATGATTTGTAGGGCCTGAGGCAAGGGAAAAATGCAAGGCCCTGGGTGGAGTCGGGGAAGTCGACCTCCCCTTCTCACAGCCCACCAACCCACCCATGGCAGACAGGTGCCCCCCCAATTTCAACCTCCAACCTCCTCTAACCTCTGTGCCATGATACACTTGGTACCTAGATGAGGGGTGGGCAAGATGTCCCTGCTGAGTCACCCACCTAGTGCCCAGGCATTGTCCCTCACCCTGCCCTGAGACACCATCGGGATTGCACTGCACCCACTCTTACTGCACCTACACCGAGGCTCCTGAAGAGGGTTGAGGGTGACTCACGGAGGGATGTGAGTTTTCCTTGCTGACTAGACCCATTTGCTCCCAGACAGAGGGTAGAGGAGGTCATGGGTTCTGGGGTGCCAACGTGTGTGGAGCAAGCAGCTGAGAGACCATCCCAGTGAGGCAGCAGGAGGCAGGAACACATGGGGGCTGAGGCTCCAAGCCCCTGGGGTGTGCTCCATTGTTCCATCAGATGTTACTCATGAAAACAAATTAAAAGAGAAATGGTTAAGAACTACAAGGTTGCAACTGCGGAACTTGAAGCCCCAAGCATGGGGCCTTCTGAACATAAGACCCCATCACATGACTTTGAAGCCAGCTCTGCCTGGAATGTTCAAAGATCTGAAGTTGCCAATTCCACCTTATGGTGCCGCTGCCAAGCTCTGAACTGGTGGTCACGTCAGCTCGGAACTTGAGGTTGAACAATAGTCTCAGATTCCACACACCTCCTCTACCCTGCACCAGGCACTGTCAGACATGCTTCCTTAGTCAGTCCCCATAGCTATAATCATAGGATTGAATGAGGAAGGGGACTAAGAGAACTCAAGTCATCTGCCCAAGCTCACACAGCTGGGAGGTGGCAGAGCCAGGACTAGAACCCACGTCTCCTTGTCTACTTGCTAGTCTTGCCACTCTACTCATAGCCTCTTCCCATGTCACTCCTGGGATGGGGGCTTGTCCCGAGTCTAAACCATCTGGTTCACTCTGAGATCTATCCTAGCCCTACACATATCCCTGAAACCAAGCTGAGTCCTTGTTAGGGACCAGGGAATAGGTCTAGGGACCAGCACCAGGTTAGTGGCTTCATGATCAAGGGTGTCGGGTGTCATTCATTCACTCACTCACTCATTCACTAACTGCCTGAGATCAGCTGACCACTGCCTCATCCTCTTCCCCAGGCTCCTCTTCCCTCATCACTTGGGGATCCAGCCAGTGCTCCCTGGTCATGAGCTGTGCACATCTTGGCCTTTGCACATGCTGGGGCTTTTGTTTGGAGTGCCCCTGCCACCCCCACACTTCCCTGCCTGGTGGGATCCTACCAAGCTCGAATGCCTCCTCCTGGGGACTCTCATCCCAGAATGTTCTCCTTGCCCCCTGCTCCCACGGCTTTCCCACCCTCAGCTTGCCATGTCAGAGCCAGGTCCTTGGGTGTCTGTCCCCAACCCGGCCTGGTGAGACCTCCTTGGAAGCAGGGGTGTCCTTTATCACTCTGTCCCTTCTGCCTCACACATAGTAAGTACTCTGTAAGGGCTTGATGAATGAATGGGCATCAGGTTCTGTGGTAGGCAGTAAAGAGATGGAAGATTCTACCCTTAAGGTCTGATTGGGGTAGAGTGTGATTGGTGCCATAATAGAGTTTGCGGTGTGAACCCAGCTAGAAAATGAGTCATTTTATGGCCAAAGAAGGTGTGGGTTCATGTCGCATATGGCCTTGAAAGGTTTCAGGGGTTGGTAGGCCAGAGAAGGGGTGGGTGCAAAAGGCAGGGCCCTCTCTGGTGCTGGGGAACACAAAACTGGTCAGTTTTGAGTGAAAGTGTGTGTGTGTGTGTGTGTGTTTGTCAGTGTGGCAGCAGAGGCCTGTTTCGTGGGAATTTGGAGCAACGTTTCCAACTGAGTGCATTACTCTCCAGGGCAAAGGATTTCTGTAAGAAGACTGAAAGATCAGCTTGGTAAAGGCTTCTGGCTGTAGTCTCTCTCTCTCACTGTCTCTCACTGTCTCTCACTCTCACTCACTCACACACACATCCACATCCTGCAGGGCAGAGGGCACCTGTGTGCTCTGGAGGGGCTTTAGGAGGGTGAAACAGAGCCCATTTCCCAGGAAGTAGGCCATCAGGTAGGCAGGAGGCACTGAGGAGCCAAGTAAGTGATGAGTGACGCCCGTGACAAAGATAGAGTGTCTTAGAACGTCAGAGCTGGGAGGGATCTGAGAACTCAGAGGTCCACAGAAGAGGAAGGGACTTATCCAAGGTCACTCCAAGGTCACTTCCAGTGCTAGAATCCAGGCTTAACCTTGGGTCTCCTGGCTGCGGGTACTTGGCCTGTGCCTGCCCCACAACTGATTCCTTCCTTGCTGGGGAGACGAGCCAGATAAAAGGTGCATGTTCGGGAACCACTGTGTCAGCTGGATGGCCTCAAGCTCTCATGGTCCACCTGATAGCCAGAAAAATTCCTCAAGCCCCATCCCACTTATTCCTGAGGATTTTCAGGGTGTTCCATTTTCATGGCCACGTCTGGCTTCCAATTCTGCTCTCCTGGCTTCTTGTATCACTTCTCACAGTGGCTGTCTTCACTCAGTCTTGACTGCTCCTTACCCCCGTATGGGCACTCCTTGTGTCCATCAGGTGGAGCTAGATTCTGCTGCAATTACAAACAGCCCCCAAGTCTCAGTGGCTTAAAACAACAAAGATTGCTTTTTCTCTCACACTGTGTGTCCATTGTGGGTTCCGCTCCACAACATTCTCACTCAGAGTCAGGGTCACAGGCTGATGGGTCTCCCACAATCAGGAAATTCACCAGTCCCAGGGCAGGGGAAGCAACGTGGCAAATGGTGCCTGACAGCACTGCTCACATTTCATTGGACAAAGTGAGTCACTTGAACACACTCAACTTCAGGGGCTTGGGAAGTACAGTCCTGCCTGTCCCAGGAGGACAACCAGAGCATCCAGGAAAGACCTAATGACACCCAACTGGCTCCTCTTTCAGTCCCCAAGCCCCTGACACCAGCCAAGTATAGACCAGACTTTCTGAAAGGCTTAGATACAGTAGAAGGGGTTTGCAGTACTGAAACAGAAAATGGCTTAAAGGTGAATAGAAGACATCCTTGCCCTTCTGTCACTCAGCCTTTCCTGCTACATGGATTTCTTGCTGACCTCCTCTCCTCACACTGGCCTCTCTCCACATGCTTCCAACGCCATTTTGTTGGTGGTGGGGGTGTTCATAATCCCTTTATCTGCCAAGACCCTCGTCCCCGTCCAGTGATGTGTTGGAGCTGGCTTATACCAATTTGCAAGTTTGTTGTGAAATTTTCAAGACTCTTTCAAGCTTGTTATTCGCCCTTTGGTAGCTTAAAATGGGCCAAGGTTGGAATGTTTACACCATGGAAATCAGCCAGTGTTACCAGTCAGAGTTTTTTTTTCAGAGAGCTGGTCATTAATCCTTTACCAATATACCCTTGTCTACACTTTCTTCAGGACCAGCTAAATACTTTGCTGGGTCCAGTGCAAAATGAAAATGCAAGGCTCTTAAGAATTTCAAGGCAACAACAGAGCCTGAAACCAGGCATTAGGCCCTTCTCAGCGGGCTGTGGACAGGTCACACATCAAGGACATTGGCCCTGTCTCTGCTCCATGTATACTCTCCATCCCTGGAGCCCCCACCCACAGCCATGTCTCCCTAGAGGTAACGGGAGAGCATACCCAAACAAAAGTCTGCACAAAATTTATTAAGCAAAACTATCCAGCTCTGCTTAGTCTCTTCTTTTCCATCTAAACAGCCCTCTTGGGCCTTATCTTTTGTAACCAAAAAGCTCCAAGGACCATCTAAAACAAAGGGAGCATCCTCCTCCGAGAAGAATCGTCCCCTCCTCTAGAATCTTCAGTTTGGCATCATTTCATTGTTTTAATAGCTATTTTTCTCCCATTTATGATTGGAAGTAAGTTGGGATGGCTCAGGCAGCTCTAAAGGGCAGGGTAGGAGTTTAGAGATGGTGGTGATATTTTCCTGACTAGGTAGCACTCAGAATCCTGCAAGCCTGACTCTGCAAGAAACTGCAGAGATCTTTAGTTCAGGGTTTAAGGTAAAACTGTAGCCATGGAATCAGGTTTGCAAACCAACTTTGACATGGAGAGGGCAGCCTTGAACCCTCCCCAGTCAGCCCCTCTGCAGGGCCCACTCTGTGCCTTGAGTCCTGTTTCCCATGTTCCTCCTGCCATCCCCAACCCTGCTGTCCTGCACTCAACACCCTGTCGTACTCTGCATCTTTGTTCACACCGTCCCCTCTGCTCCAATTACTTCCATTCTATAACACACATGCTGGGCTCCTTTTTTCTTTGTGAGAAAGATAAGCCCTGAGCTAAAATCCATGCCAATCCTCCTCTTTTTGCTGAGGAAGACTGGCCCTGGGTTAACATCTGTGCCCATGTTCCTTCACTTTTATATGGGATGACACCACAACATGGCCTGACATGAGGTGCATCGGTGCAGGCCCGGGATCCGAACCCGGGCTGCCAGCAGCGGAGCTCGTGCACTTAACTGCTACACCACGGGGCCAGCACAGTTGGGCTCCTGTTTTGTCCTGCAAAACCTCTGGGTAGCGCTTGTGGCTTCCATGGTGAGACCCTCCCACTGCAGTATGTGTGCACCTTGTTGGAGTATAAGTTACCTCTGTGGGTATCTGACCCTCTTCTTAGGCTGGAAGCTCCTCCAGGGAAGGGATCTGACTTATCCACCTCTGGCTGTGTCTCACCCGTGCCCAGCATGGTGCCCACCACAGAGACTCTATCAGGACATGCTGACAGGATTGGCACACAGGGAGACAGAGATGGGCATCTCTTAGGCTTGGAAGAGGCCAGAGGGAATGGAGGAAGGAGAGAGAACTGAGTTGTGTGGCAGCTGTTTGAAAAGCACGAAGTACAGAGATCTTTAGCAAAACTTTGCTAACAAAAGAGAGAAAACCCAGGACTAATTCCTCCACCAATGACTGCACTGACTAAATGCATTCTGGATTAAAGACACTGTCTCCAGAGAGGGGACTGGGGTGTGGCAGGAGCCGATGAGCAGTGCTGCTAAGGAGTGTGACAAATGAGAGTTTGCCTCTGATGGGCCAAGAAGGTCAGACTGTGGGGTGGAAAGTGGGCAGGGCTCAGCTGAGACACCAAGCATTGACCCAGTTGGGCAGACAGAGCTGGACTCTAGCTGGCGAGTTGGGGTGTAAGCCAAATTCCAAACTCTCCATGGACATCGTTGACAAGGGTCAGCTGAGCAGGCCCTGATGTCAGCCAAGCAAACCCAGATCCAAAGCAAATGCATCCCCAGAAGGGACCTGCAGGATAAGGGAAAGGAGGCCTCTGCGATCTCAGTGGGGCTGGGGCTCCTGCCGCCATCCTGACACTGGTTTGTAGCAGGGTTGGGCCATGGTCCAAGGCTTCTGCAGGGTCCCCAGGCTCACAGCTTTCCAGAGCTTTGCCAACCTGGCCCAATCCTTAAATCAGAGTCCCAGACTGCCAGTGTTGCCTATACAGGGAGCAGAGTGCCTGACCTGACGGCATCTGGTTTTTGCTCTTGTCCCTGGGGAGTAGATGTCTTGTAGACGTATCTGAGAAAAGCGCCATCAGTTTTACATACAGACTAGTCTTACACACACACACACACACACACACACACACACACACATCCCTCCAGCCTAAAGAGAAAAGGATACCACGTGCAGATACCAGAACTGGCAAAGACAGCAGACTGGCATGAGGGTGATGACATCAGGACAGTAAGGGTGCTGACTGGGCAATCACGTGTCTCTGAGCTCTCCACGAGCCTGTGTGTGAATCCCTTAGCTCTTTAGAGTTCAGATCCAAGAACAGCCATTTTTTCATGTGCCAAGGGTCTCAGAGAATCGAAAAAATAGAAAAGCCTGCATCAGCAATGCATATTTCTCCATTAGATATTTTCAGCCGCTCTTCAAGCACAGGCCGGGGCAGTTTTAGCAACCCAGAAGTGGAGAGCGGGTAACTGCCCCATTTTGCTTTCAAAGTGCTCCATTCGCTCAATTGTCAGAGCCCATTCATCCTGCGGTTCAGCAAGTGGCCTTGAGGGGACAAAGCCACGTGCCCTGAAAAGGGAGCAGAGCTGGCTCTGTGGCGTGTTTGTGATTTCCTAAGCTACTATCTTTGGACGTCTGCCACACAGCTCAGGGATGTCTCTGCACCCATTCAGCACCTTCCACTCCTGCTCTTGTTTTACTGAGGGAGTGAGACCCCAGGGTGGGGGTTTGCCCTCAGGCAACACACTGCTGGGAGAGGGGACAGTCCCCTGTGACACATCCCCGAGGAGGACAACACCAGGGGCCTCCAACAGCCAAAGTGCTGGGTCATCACAGAGGAGGGAGCAGAGAGCACACGTGGACAATGGGACCAGGGAGGGGCATCTGATGTGGCAGAGAAAGACAGAGACCACGGCAGGGAGATGAGGACAGGCTCCTAGGCTGGGGCTGCCCTAACTCCCGGGGGGTTTCACTCTTTCTCTCTGGGCCTGTTTTCCTGTCCACAAATGGGGTGAACGACAGAGTCCCTATGGCATCCCCTATGTCGTTCAGCTCAAACCCCAGACACTCTGGGGAAGTTCCCAGTTCTCCAGGGTGGTAGGAGCTGGGGGTTATGAGCAGGAGCAGAGGAGGAACAGTTGGGAGGGGAGGGGGCTGCAGGAAGTAGCAGAAGTCTCTCTGGCATCCTTACAGCTCATCCTGGGAGAGGGGACTCGGGCTGTGTTCTGGAGCTGGCTGGCTGGGGAGCATGGGTGGGGAGGAGGATGCTGGGAGGGGAGCCACAGCAAATGTGGCTGCCAGGGGTGCTCAGAGGGCCATTACTCAGCGTGGTGCTAAGCTGCTAGTGAGAAGGCATGTTCCCCAGTGCTCTTTAGGTGGTGACAGGGCACTTGCATGGGAGAATCTGGGTGTTTTTGCTTTTCTGTTTTCCCTCAAAATGGGGTTGTGGAGAGCTAGCATTTACTGAGCACCTTCTCTGCATCAGGCCCTCAAATTGTCCCATTACTTGCAGGGGTGACCTCATTTCACCTTCAGATTCTCCAGGAAAGACCTGAGGTTAAGAGATGTTAGGCATTTTGCTGGAGTTCACACAGCTGAGAAGCAGCATAAGGCGGATTTGAGCCTGCTCTGCGTGAGTCTCAAGCCTTAGCTCTTTTCACATCATCAGTGGCATTTCCTCTGAATTCTCTGGAGCCCTGAGTTCCTCTAAGATCCGTTAGGGTCACCCCAGCAGGTGGGCACTGAGGGTGCCAGGACGGTTGGCAGCGAGAGCAGCTCCCATCCTCTGCCGGCTTCTGGGGAGTGTGACCCATGTTTAGAAAAGCCTGTGTTTGGTGTAGAGCTCTGCTGTCACCATCTTGAAATTTTGTCATTTTTTAAAGAAGGGATCCTGCATATTTGCTCTGTACTGGGCCCCACAAGTTACATAGTCCATCCCGCTGATGAGGTTTTCACATAAGGTGTCACTTGAGAAAGGTGTTTGCTGCTAGAGTCCCACGGATGGTGGCAGCCCCTGCCCTCTCCCTGGGCCCCTCAGCTCTGCTGGGACTTGGGGGCAGAGGCCATTTGAGGGGAAGGAACTCCATGGCCGGAGCTTACACTGTGCTTGCTCTGTCAGTGAGGCCATCGTGTGTTTGCACCACATCTTTACCAAGGCCCGAAGACCTGCATCTCCAGCTGGCCCACTGGGGCCTGGGTGAGCAGCCAGCCCTGGCAGAGGTCCCCAGCCACCACCTGAGAAGTCCCTCTCCAAGGCCCACTCCTCCAGGCTGGCGGCACTTCCATCCTCCCCGAGTGTAACAGTAGCCCATTAAAAACTCACATAATCCCTCAGAGGGAGCAGAAGAGGAAAGACAAGTTGGCAAAAGCTGTTTTTCTAGGAAGAAGAGATATTTTTAGTTTCTTATCTATTTTCCCTTTTAAAAATAATATATATGAACACATTTGAGAAAATTTGACTATCTAGAAAAGCAGAAAATGTTAAAAGCTATATCAACCATAGTTCTCCTTCCCAAAGATAACCACTGTAAACACATTGATGTGTTTTCCTCAAACTTTTTTCCATACACAGATATTGGGATTCCCCCCCATTTGATTTACATAATGTCACACATATGAATATTGAATTTGAATATTGATGTGTTTTTTTTTTACTTAAGATTAGCACATGCTTTTTGATGGCTGTATGATGCTCCAGTACCTGTGAGCATGCCCTCATCCATGCAGCCATCTCCCATCATTGGCTCTTACAGTTGTCGCAACTACTAGAAACACTCATCTCTGCATCTGAAATGTTCATATGAGAGAGCGTCTCCTTGGGAAAGGTTTCCAAAAGTAGAATGACAAAGAAAAGGTAGAAGCACGGTCAAGGCTCCCACTCCGTCCACCCTGCGTCACTGCTCTCCGAGCTGGCTGCACCGTCCTGATGGCCCCGAGGGTTGCACAGCAGGACCCCTGCATCGCGCCTCTCCCACACTGAGTGTGACCCTTTTATTGTTCACTTTCCTAAGTCAGAGAGCCCCGCTTTTCCCCAAGGTCACAATGAGAAGACTCCCTAGAAGGAAAAGGTCTGCACTTTCTGTAGTTGCGTCATTGAAGGTGCTGTCCCTTGGGTAGTGTAAGAGCTCCCACTTAAGAATTTATCGCAAAGGAAGCACGTTTTTCTTTTTTAATGGAGTTTATAAGCAGAGGTTTCAGTGGGTTCATCACTGCCAATCAAGTATTGAAGAGCAGGTTTGGGGAGACTGGCTGGGCTTTCGGGGGCTGGAAGGCAGGGTATTGTGTATCCAGTGAAGGATGTAAATTATGTTAAAAATTTAATATGTTAACACCTTAAGGGGCAGTTGGGGCGAGTCTTCTATGAATAGAGTCTATCGATCCCAACTGACTCTGTTCGCGGAAGACTCACCCTAAACTATTCAGAGAAAATTGAGAACAAGGGAGTGCTACAGAGGGATAAGTTTGGGAGGGTCGGGGTGGAGGGGGCCCAGGTGGGGACATGTGTGTGCACCTTGATAGCTGTTTCGCGCCGTAGCAATTCGCGCCATAAAATGTAACTGTCTGAATGTTTTGAATTAACCAATCATGTAAAACCGCGCCAACCTTTTCCCGCTTTATGCTCCCAAATCCTATAAAAGAACTTGCCCCCTAAGGCTCGGGGTCGACCCCTCTGTCTCCTGCGAGGGACACGAGTCGACCCGGAGCTCCGCTCAATAAACTTCTTGCGTTTGCATCAAGTTCGGTCTTCTGTGTCTGTGGGCCCGCGTCATCCCGAGACCTGGTGAGTTGGGATTTCCCTCCCCTTCCCCTTGGGAATCCAACACCAGGAGGTTGGGACAGAGCGGGCCAGCAACAGACCCACCTTGCTGAACCTGGGGAGGCATGGAAGGACAGGGACACACAGATAAAGGGACAGAGAGCTGAGGGGACATGACCCGGGAGGGCATGTCATGTGGGGAGAAGCCCTGGAATGGGGGACTCAAGAGAGCTGGTTCCAAGCCAGCTACTGATTCACCTTATGACCACGGATGGGTCACTTCTGTCACTGGTGGGGCACTCTGGGAGGCCTCTTGGGGGAGCCAGGGCTGAGGGGGATGTGGAGCTGCAATTCAGTTACCACAGAGGCCTCAGCTGAACCCCCAAAACTCCGGAGCTGGGTGGCCCTTCAGACCCTTCAGGCAGTGGGGCACACCACAGCACCCACAACATCCCTCTCCGGCCTTCCAATACACAGGTGTCAGAGTAGACAGGGCCCCATCTCTATAAAGATCTGTGACTCTGATGTGGTCCCAATGCCTGGGGCCACCTATCTGGCCCTGGATAGGGCAGTGGTGCCAGAGTCATCCCCAAAGGCAAGGGTGTCTCTGGGTGGGAGGTCTGAGCCTGGCCTTGACCTCCGTGGGTGGCGCTGGGTGACGGAGGGATTGTGGGGCATCTCACCGAGCAGACCTGTTGGCCATCCTGCTGCCCGTGTTCAATTTCTATCAGGAGCTAGTATCCAGCCAGCAGTACAGCCTGCAGACCCTGGCCAACTGCAAGCAGAACAGTGACTGACAAGCTGCTGAAGCACTATGAGGCCAAACTGACTGCAAGGAGAGAGTTTTGGAGACCTTCCTCACTGACCCCATGTTCCAGCTGGCATTTAGCCCTGTCCTTGAGGCCGAATGCATGGGGAGCCCGCTGGGGGCCATGACAGTGAGGGCCACATCTGGGAGGAAGCCACACCTGGGGGCACCAGGGGGCCATGGCCGGGAGAGCCCAAGCCCTAACAGGCCCCAGCTGTGGGCTGCCTGGAGAATGGGGTTAGAGCCAGCCCCTGACCTAGCGGACCGCAGGCCTGTCCAGCTCCACAGAGCAGGCAGTGTGGGAAGGCGAGGGGGAGCTCCTGGTCCTGAGCCCACCTCCAGGCCCTACCTCTTGCTGGCTTAGAGCCTCAAGCTCTGGGATCTTGCCCTAGACAAGACCCTGGAAAAGTCTCCACATTAGAGTCTGAGATCAGAAGTGCTGTGGGTGTCCGTCCTCAGCCCTGCTCATGGGAGTGCTGGGAGTTCAGAGAACCATCCTCCATCTGCTTTCTCTCTCCATCTCTACATTGCTGCTTACTCTGACTTGCTTCATCACAGTCTCTCTCCTTCCTCATCCTTGCCTCTGTCCCTCTCCCCCTGCCTCTCCCTCCTGCAGATTCCCAGGCACATTCTGACACTGCACGAGCTCCTGGCCCACTTTTCACAAGCACATCCAGCCAACAGCCTGGACGACGCCAGGGCTAAACTGGGGGTTTGTCTGGGTGAGCTCGCCTCCTGGGTGCCCCCGCCAGTGGACAGGCCAGGGCTGAGGATGCTCCCCAGCGGGAGTTTGTTGAGCCCCAGATGGTAAATCTCATGTTCTGGTTAGGATTCCAGGAGGTGGTGTTTGGGGGACCCCCAGCCTGCCCCACCTGGAAGCAGGGTCCCCGGAGCAATCTGAGTTCACAGCTGAAGCCCAGGGGGCAGTTGGTGGGATGGTGTGGGTGGTGTGCTGTCCCTGGCACAGTTGTGGTTCGAGGAAGGGCCCTGGGCACTCACGTGGGCCCATCTGCCAGGATGGGGATGGGCCCAGGGACTCACAGGCACTCTGCCAACTTCCTCTGTTCTCCAGTGTCAGTGTGTCACAACCTGTGGTATAGGAGCCCCAGAGGGGAGCCTGGGTGATGGGCCTTCATGAGCCCAAGACTGCAGTCAACAGCAGGCAGTGTCACGTGTGGACAAGCCCATGACTTGTCCAGTGTCAGAGGCCCCAGCCCTCTGGTCAAGGCACCTCCGCTGCCCCTCTTTCAGTCTCCAAAGCCCAGGGGGAACCTTCCTCTGCCGGGGCAGAAGCAGGGGGACCAAGGAGGAGGGGCCTACAACAGCCCAGACAGCAGCTGACGGTGGCCGGCACCAGGTGGTGGCAGTGGAAGTGAGGAGGAGGTTCAGATTCGCGGTGTGTTTTGAAGATGGAACCAACAGGAGTTTTTGATGCATTAGATGTGGGAAGAGAGAAGATGGGAGTCAAGGGCGATTCCAGAGTTTTTGGCTGAGCAAGCAGAAGGTTAGAGTTGCTGCTAACCAAGATGGAGAAAGGTGCAGGAGGGGCAGGTGTGGAGGGGGAGTCTTTCTTGTTTCATTGGAGCTTAACTGGGGGCATGTTGAACTTGAGATGGACAACAGTGGTGGAGAGGACAAGAAGGGAGCAGGGCATTTGACTCTGGAGTGTAAGGGAGCGAGCCATTCGGGAGCCATCAGCTGGGAGATGGGATTATAGTCACAAGACTGGTGAGATCACCAGGGGAGTGAGTTTAGGCAGGAACGAGATGTGCACCAGGAGCTAGGCCCTGGGCTCTGCACCTTATGGAGGCCAAGAGATGATGAGCAGCCTTGTACTCAGTGATGGGCTGCCAGAAGCTGCAAAGGAGGGTCAGTCTGCAGCGTGTGAGGTGCTGTCCCCAGCTCTGCCAACCACTCAGTGCCCTAAATGGCTTCCCGAGTCCAGCAAGAGGCAGCCAGTAGGGCCACGGATCCCAGCTGGGCAGAGGGAGGACCAGGCTGGACCAGGGCAGGGCACAGGCCCCGGAGTGGAAGTTCATTCAGGGAGCAGATGTAATCAGAGAGTGATTGTAGACTAACAGAAACCATTGTGGGGTGGGGACCACAGTCCTCTCGTGCCGCAAGTAGCCAAATCCTGCACACTTCCCCAAGGAGAAGACTTGAGACACCAGCGAGGCTCCTCATCCCTGCGTGATGCCCTGTCCTGGTGCCGTCAGGGGTGAGGAAGGCACATGGGTGCCAAGGCATTTATTCTAAGATCCTGATCCCATTTCCCGCAGCCTACTCGTCCTTTGTCCCACCTGATCACCTGTACCTGGCCTGAACACAGCCCTACTGGCACAGAAGAGAGTTTTCCTATCGGCCTGACAGCAGCCCTTTCATCTTCCTCTCTCCCTCCTGGGACTGAGGAAAGCTCCCAGCCAGGCAGGAAGCCATCAGATAACAAACCCTCCCTGGCTGTGCTCAGAAACACTCCTCCCCTGGGGCTGGCTCTCTCCTACCTCTGGCCTTTGTCCTGCTTTTTCTCCTGAACCTCATCTCTTGGGCTCAATGTAACCCAGGTCGTCACTTCCAGTTCCCCCTGGAGCCTGCGGCCCAGGGAACTCCTCCCCAGCTGCGTGGACGGTGTGGCTCTCAGCACAAACCCCAGCCGGGGCTGGCAGGAGTCCTGAGCAGCTGCAGCTGGCACTTGTCTAACAGTGAAACTAGTGTTGCTACTCTGGGATCGCCCCCTTGTTTGTAGCAAATACAGCCTTCCTCAGCAAAATCCCCACCCTCTTCAAAAGAAATGGTTCTGCTTACTTTTGCTCACCTCCAAATATGAGTCTATATCCAGGGAACTAGCATATCTTTAAAAGGTGCCTCCCTAGAAGAGGGCTAGGGCCTGGGTTGCTGAGAGCATTGCTGGGAGGGACGGACTGAGGCTCCTAAGGAAGAGACCCCATCTCCATGCCCCAATCTGATAACCAGAAAACAACGGATGATAATAGTTTTATAATAACAACTTTGAAACCAGTGATAATAGCAACAGTGATCACTGCCCTTTATTCAAGCACCTGCCCTGTGGGCTGGGCCTGAGGTCAGCACGTGAAATGCGTTGTCGAGGGAAGAGGGAGTCTCTCCCTCTGCCCTTTTCCTTAAGGTTCTTAAGGCTGGCCAAATAATTAACAAGACAGGTTAGCAGGAGAAAATAATACCAAATTTAATAACATGTATACATGGGAGAAAGCAGGGACACTGCGTTTCTCCACAATAGCAGAAATTCTCGTCTTAAATACCATGTTCAACCAAAGACAAGGAGGATGTTGGGGGTGGGGGTGTCAGTTACAGGAGATTATCACTAAAGCACTGTAAACAAGAGTAAGGTTTATTATGCAGAGTTAAGGCCTCACCTTCCACACTGATAAGTTTCTAGAAATGAAGTCATCCCCCCTCTTCCCAATACAGAGAGGGAGATACCTTTACAAATGGAGAATTCCCTTGTAAATGATTGTCTGGCAACTCCTCGCAGGGCCATCCAGAGAATGTGGCCAGAGAGACAGAACTTCCGATAAGATGGGCTTGTTGGTGCCTTTTCTATTGTAACCTCTATCCTACATTATCTTTATAGCAGTCATGATAATAACTCCTTCCTGAAACAGATCTTTTGTTTTAAATTCTTTAGGCAGTTTGGGAGGGGAAACTCAAATATTCTTCCTGAGTTCCCTGAGTCCTTATTTTCTGCAGCTCGAAATAATCCACATACCAGAGTGGTGCTTCCTGGGGTAGCTTGTCCTGAGCACCATCAGCGTTCTCTTCCATCCTCACTCTGACCTTCTACAGGTGAGCAAACTGAGAGTCAGAGGGGCCCAGTAATTGCTCATCACGCTGAGTTCATTAATCACGGATCCAGCTCGACCAGTGTCATCTCTCATTGCTCAGAGGGTTAAATTGGACAGTGTCTACTACCACACACATTAACCAGCCATCTTGGTGATTTGGTCGTGCTTGTAGAATTTGAGGCATCAGCAGACAAATAAGAGGTTTTGTGCTTTTCTTGGAGTAGGTGGGGTACTTTTTCCAGACGCTCCTCCCCACAAAATTACTAACATCCTAAGATTCCTGAAAACCCACCAAGGCTCTTAGCAAAGTTGGCAACTCACAGGCCTCTTTTCCTACCAATGCTATTTTTAAAAAGCAGTTAAATGGCGCCACCTCCTGGAGGAGGAGTGTTGTGGCAGTCAGAACAGGACAAATAGGAGAGTTGTCCTTATTCTCAGACTAAGGGGCAAGGTGTGTTCTGCTCCCCCTCAGACGTGCTGGAGCCTACGGGAGTCAGTCTTTCCATGAGCCAGTGCGATTGCCAGGTGCTCAAAAACTAAGCCATTCCAGGGCCGAACATTAAGGAAGCAACTGTATAAAGTGCATTGGAGGAGGGGTGGAAAGAGTAAGTGCAAAGGCCCTGAGGCAGGATGGGTGGGTGGAGTTCGATGGATGGAGATAAGACCAGTAGTGGTGTGGGGCACAGAGTAATGAAGAAATGTTGTTTCCTGTACTCCCGTCCTCCTCTCAGTTTTGCCGTCTCTTTTCCACGTGGTTCAGACTTTTAGATCAGACCTGCTTTCTAGCTATTAAGTTCCATTTCCTTCTCTCTGAAATAAGAACACCTGTCTCCTTGGGCTGTCAGAAGGATGATGTGAGCTCATGTCCATAGAGTGCCCAGCACAGCAGGTATTCAATATGCATGCTCTTTCCCCCTCCGTGACCACAGTCTCCACCTGAGCATCTTGGGTGCCAGGCCTTCTTCCTAGGTCTGGCCAGAGGCCCAGCATTCCCTTCTTCCTGAGAGGTGGGGGCAGCCTGTCTCTGACTTATTTTCTGTCCCCACAGGATAATGCACAGTGAAGTAAACGAGACAGAGATCATCCAGGAAAACATAGCCATGGAGGGCATGATCATCAAAGGCTATGAGACCCACCTGGACACCAGCCAGACTTTTGTGAGACAGGGCATGGCACCCTGCCTCCCCCCAACCTCAAGGTAGGCCCCAGCAGTGGTGGCATTTGGGGACACCACCAGTTGGTTTGGCTACCTTGTGCCAAAAACCTGCCAACATGATTGTGGAGTATTCCAGGGCTGCTGGAGGAACGTGACAGCTGTATGTAGATGTCAGTATCTGCACACATGGATGCAGATATTACTGGTTTTCACAGTTTCCTTCTCTCCAGATGTACACATGGTTCATCCCAGATGCCCTTGATGTGTCTGTGGATGTCATAGTAAACACTGACATGTCCTTTTGGGGAGAGAGGAGTGGAGGATGAAGACAGATACTGATTGGCCCCGTGAATCACAAGCATGTTCAGCATCCGAGTGGAAGTCGTGTGGGTCAGTCCCTCTGTCCCTTGCTCATCATCCTTAGCCCCTTGCGGGAGGCAGTGATCATAGCAGTTCTCACGGGTAGGAGGTTGCCTTCACCCTCAGCCTCCACTCGCCTTGGGAGCGGTGTTTGAGAGGCACAGCCCTGTGAGGGGGCAGCTAGAGGCTGTGACTGAGGGGACTGACTTCCAACTCGGAGACGTTAGAGCCACTAGGAGTTTGAGAGTGAGCTCTTCAGATTCCACTTGCTGTGGGACCCTAAGCTTCTGCTTACATGCCCCCGAGGTGACCTCCACCTCAGATGGGCCTCCTGAGTTCCTTCTATCCAGCTCTGGGACTCTCTGAGCAGATGAAAATCTCGCCAGACCCTCGTGTGCCCTGTGCAGCTGCCTTTGGCCCCTGCTGCCCTTAGCAAGGGTATTGTTGACTTGGAGTTCTGTCCTGAGCCCCTCTGTGTGGCCCCTGTGCCTTTTCCATAGGCTGACCCTGTGACCTGCTGGGCCCAGAGCCAGCCTCCCTGTGTCCTGGCTCCCCCTGAGCTGCATTGGGTCCAAGTTGGAAGTGCCCCAAAGAATGACCTCTCCTGGGGTGGGCAGTGTCACCACAGTCCAGGAATCTGCTCCATTGTCCTGAGCCCAAGCATTTCCTCCCCTCCTGAGGGGCTTGGACTTGAAGACCAGACAAGGGGGCCCAGCAAGGTTCCCGGCAGTGATGGATGTGGGCAGGAGGCAGAGTGGTGGCCCAGAGCAGGCCTGGGGAGATGGAGCATCAGGGAGGGCTTCCTGAGGAGGCATCACTGGAGTCGAGTCTTGAACGGTAAGTAGGAGTGCACAGGGTGGATGGGGTGAAGGATGGGGCTCCTTCCAGGCCAAGGAGCAGCCCTCAGGAGCCGCAGGTAACTTGCCCTGGAACTAGAGTGGGAGCAGAGAGGGGAGGCGGTGGTAAGGAAGGAGAAGTGCTGGAGCAGCCTGCTGGCGGGCCTTGAAAGCCTGAGCCCCGAGGACAGTGAGGAGCTGGCGGAGTAAGTGGGGAGAGGAGACCTGGAGCACGTCTTAGGGGAGCGGGGATGGCAAATGTGTTCATCACAGTCCCCTGCTCTGCCCGGGAGTGGCTTCTGAGTGCACCTTGTTGAGGACTGGTGGGCTCTCTGGGCTCTGCAGCCCAGCATGTCGTGACTGATGGGTGATGTCTGCTGCGGCTGTGTGTGGCAGCAGGTGCCCTGTGTCTCTTGCTCATCCCTCTGGGTCAGAGCCAACTCCACACTTGTCCAGCCTCCTGCCTCCTCCAGACCCAGCCCTAAAGAAGTACAGCCTTTTAGATACAGGATACAACCTTCCTTAGAGAGGGAGTCCAAACAATACCCTAGTTGGCCTAAATTCAGCCACCAGTCAAGAAAGTCTTCAGGTTCAACAATATACTTATCTTAATTTCAATCTCAGAAACTAACTCCTAATCTAATACTGCATTAATCTATTAATTCATAGAAGTAGTACTGTTACTATAAGCAACAAGAATTATTTCTCCTTGCATAATCTTATATCAGAACAGATAATCACCAAAAGTTAACAATAAAATAAATTCAACCCAATAATTATTTATTACATTAATTGTTATCCCAACACAGGTAGGAATTCAAGGAAAGATTTAAAAATTAAACTCTGCAAACACAGCCCCCACCTGTTTACCAAAAGCATCTCCTCTGGCATTTCTGGTGTTACAGGCACTGCTTGCCCAGTGACACGGTGTAAAGGCCGCAGTGACTGGACCCTGCAAAGGCAGCATCATCATTTGTTGTCTAAATGAGGACTTGTATGAACAGCCACTCGAGGGTTTTACTCTCTTTTACTTTTAATCAGTGAAATTGACCTTTCCCTGAAGAGGTGGGAATGACAAAATAAGACGAGAAGACCCTGTGGAGCTTCAATTAATTCAAAAAAAAAAAGGTAAGCCAAATCAAGGGATAACAAATCTTAAATGGACTAACAATTTTGGTTAGGGTGACCTCAGAGAAGAAAATAACCTCTGAGTGATTAGACCAACTAGTCAAAATATTTCATCACTTATTGATCCAAAATATTGATCAACAGCACAAGTTACCCTCGGGATAACGGCACAATCCTATTCTAGAGTCCATATCCACAATAGGGTGTATGACTGCGATGTTGGATCAGGAAATCCCAGTGGTGTAGCCACTGTTAATGGCTCATTTGTTGAATGATTCAAGTCCTATGTGATCTGAGTTCAGACCAGAGTAATCCAGTCGGTTTCTATCTATTCCGTATTTCTCCCAGTAAGAAAGGGCAAGAGAAACAAGGCGTACTTTACAAAAACACATTCAAACTAATAGATGATATAATCTTAATCTAATATATATATGTATATAGCCCTGCCTATGAACGGGGTTTGTTAGGTTGGCTGATTAATTGCATGAAACGTAAACCTGTATAGCCAGAGGTTCAATTTTTCTCCCTAACAGCATGTTCATAATCAATCATCTTTTATTAATTGTCCCCAATCTACTTTCCATAGCATGCCTTACACTAATTGAATGAAAAGTATTAGGTTATATATGACTTCGTAAAGGACCACACATCATTGGCCCCATGATCTGTGGAGACAACAGTATTTACATCAGTGTTACAAGGCCATCAGCTGGAGTTCACACTGGAAAACGTACCCAGGAAGACAGCCTACAAAGGACCCATTAGCACACAACAGAACAAGTAATGTGGACTTTTGTCGATGACCCTGTGAAAACATACCTGGAAAGACACCCTACAAAGGACCCACTAGCACACAACTGAACAAGTCATGTGGACTTTTGTCGATGACCTAGTATTTAAAATGGTAGGATAAAGATGCAGGACTCTAAAGTGTTCATGGAAATGCTGAATGCACAACTCAGAAATAAGGAATAATCGACAAGGTAAACCAACTTCAATAGATCTATAATTGCTTACATGTACACAGGAAGAGTTTTTGCTGAACAATTAAGTATTCGTGTATTTGTCTTGATGAAAACATGAAACTTTATGTTGAATAAAAATGGGCCATTTTCCTGTATTAGTACATTACTACTCATCATTTAGTCAATTTCTATAGTTAATGGAGTTATAAACATAATTACAATGTCATGCATCCAACAGAATACAACTATGAATTAATCTGGAAATTGTAGGGCCAAAAATAATGTTTTCAATATTATGTATTAGAACATGTATATACATAACAAGGATGAGAGAAAACTGTAATTAAAGGAGATTAAAATGTAATCTAATCTTAAAAGAGTAAAAAGGGTGTCAGTCCTGGGAGACTGGGGATAGGCAGTAAAATTTCACAGAATTCTGAGACTGGAAATGGGCCATTCCCTACTTTCATTTTTTTATTGTCGTTGCCAAGGGAATTTTTCCACCAAGAACAGAGAGATGGAGGGGAAAGAGGACATGGAAGGCTATTACAGACATGAGAAGGTTTCCATTTTCAGGACACCTTAGAGCAGCCAGGTGTCCATATTCTAGACCATGTAACCACAAAGAATTTCCCCTGGCAGATGCCTTCTGTAGCTCTTCCCTCCAAATTTACACTCATTGCTCCTGGTGAGATCATCCTAAATGAGAACAGGCTGAGAGGAAGACAGAGCTGCCTGGAGGAAAGCCCATATTGTAAATTGACACTGCGCTGGAGCTGGCTGGGCAGAGGACAGGAGCTGCACGATGGATACCGACCCCTCTTCAGTCCAGGGACTTTCTTTTATTGCCCAAAGCACTGGCTGTAACACTGAAGTTCGCTGAAGGCCAATGGGATGAGGTGTAAGACTAAGGTGTCGATAAAACACATGATGCAACATGTTTTCATGTGTAGCAATATGTGCACAACTAGGGAGAAGGGCCCTAACATCTTTATGATCCTTAAGGGGAATTTGACTCACACCAATTTAGGCATCATTGGCAATAATGTGTCATGTAGAAGAAGGATCGTCAATCTAAACGAACTTATTCACACACTCAGTGTCCTAGTCTGTATGGGATGTCGTAACAAAAATACCATAGACTGTGTACTTTATTTATTTTTTTTGCTGAGGAAGATTCACTATGAGCTAACATCCATGCCTGTCTTCCTTTATTTTGTGTGTGGGTCACCCCCACAACATGGCTGCTGATGAGTGGTATAGGTCTGTGTCCAGGAACTGAACCCATGCTACCAAGAGGAGCTCACTGAACTTAACCAGTAGGCTGTGGGGCAGGCCCCTAGACCGGGCACTTTTGGGGTTCCTTTTGTGTGTGTGAGGAAGATCAGCCCCGAGCTAACATCTGATGCCAATCCTCCTCTTTTTTGCTGAGGAAGATTGGCCCTGGGCTAACATCTGTGCCCATCTTCCTCTACTTTTTGTATGGGACGCAGCCAGAGCATGGCTTGACAAGCTGTGCATCGGTGTGTGCCCAGGATCTGAACCTGCAAACCCTTGGGCCACCATAGCGGAGCACCCACACTTAGCCACTGCACAGCCGGGCCATCTGTAGACTGGGCACTTTTAACAACAGAAGTGCATTCCTCACAGTTCTGAAGACTGGGATGTTCAAGATCTAGGTTCAAGCTGATTTGTTTTTGGTGAGAGCTCTCTTCCTGTTTTGCAGAAGGACAGCTTCTTGCTCTACCCTCATCTAGCAGAGAGAGCTCTGGCCCTCCATCTCCCTATAAGGGCACTAATCCCATCATGGGGACTTCACACTCATGGCCTCATCTAAGCTAATTAACTCCCAAAGGCCCCACTTCCAAATACAATCACTTCGGGGATTAGGATTTCAACTTATGAAATTGGATTACGTAGACATTCAGTCCATAGCATTCATGAAACCAACAAATAACACATATTTATAGAAGTCATACAGCCCCAACTGAAGAATGTTCTGGAGATCATGTGGCAAATGATACAATGTCTTTCCCTTTACAGAGTCTTCTAGTGGAGGCAATAAAAATTAACAGCCAAACAAAGCTTGTGATATTAAAAAGCTAACATAGATCAATTATGACAGATTGTATTTACAATTGTTTTCTGGTAAGACAGGTCTGATTATCAGAGTCCAGATTAAGCAAATTCCCCTGGGTGAGGGCATGTGTGGCTATCTCACCTAAAAAGGCTCTTTCCTTTTTGAAATTTTATTTCACCTAGTCCTGTTTGCTTCCACATCCCTTTGGTGTTTTCAATCTTACGGTATTTATTAAATCAACGTTTAATTGTTGCTCTGCCTTTACCACAAATGACTGGAAGCAGAAGTTACTGGACTTGGCTGGAATGAAATTTCAGTTCATTTTTCCTCCTCTTTCTGCTCAGACTCTCTTCTCTCACTGTTGAAATAACAAATGCCTTAGGGGAGAAGCCGCGTGGAGCTGGTGCTCACAATCTTATGCTTCCCTCGTCTCAGAGATTGTAGACCCCCAAGTCCTGTCTGTACGGGATGTCCTAAGACCCTTCAAACAGCTGTTCTGTGTACACTGTACAGCTTTTCTAGCTGCCCCAGGAAAGCTACTCAATAAAAGTGGAAGCTGCAGTAATTTTACCCTGAAATGTTTTAAACCAATGAGTATTTGTCATTTTTCAATGAGTATTTCTATAATTTTATAAGAACATTTAAATAGGAATTTTAACAGCAATAATGGCTGTTCTTTGGCCAGAATTCTATGTCACTCATTGTTTGGAATTATATCTAAGCTTTGATGGACTCTCCTCAGTGCCTTTTAAAATATCACTGTTCCTTACATTTAAATATCTTGTGATGGGTTTGTATCAGTCACCTCTTTTGTATCATTTCAGATCCTCTTGGGTCCTCCTACCCTTGAGTCGTATGTCATTTAGCAACCAGCTTTGCAGGTATCATATTTGCTTTATGCAAGTGCCTCCTGACTGCTCCTCACATTTTGTCCCTGTGCCCTCTGCCTCTCCCTCTTGCCCCGGGGTGTCCATGTTGATGCTGAGGTGTGAAAAACTTCCTGATCAAGCCCACACATGCACGGCCATGCTCCTTGTTGTATGGATGTGTGTGTGTTCAGCAATTCTGTATGGTCACAGGGTGCACGGCTATTATGGCATCTATGTGAAGGTGTGTTTTGTTGATGTCTGTGTGTGTTTAGCGAGTTCAAGTCACTGTGGGCTCTGAGACAGTGAGTGGTCTGTAAGTGTGTGAGTTTGTGTGTATGTTCTGAGTATCAGTGTGCATTATCAGGTGTAGTTTACAGACTGAATGCTGATGGTCATTTACAAATAGTGTGTATGTGGGTGTGGGTGTGTTGTCAGCATTTCCATGTGTTCAGAGGATGTCTGTCATTGTGGGAATGTGTGGAATAAGTATGTTGTTACAGATCAGCATGGGCACCAACACTGTTTGCCTGTTACTAGTTCAACACTCAACACCCCTGAAGAAACATTGAGTCCAGACATTCACAGGCCCCATCAGGCCCACAGAGATCCTACTCAGCTGTTTTCTTCCCATCACAGAAATATGAAAAGGTAGCCAAGGACCACTTGATATTTGAGAAAATCCTCTAGCATGAAAAATGGAGCAAGAAACACATACACTGAAGTGAAGGACTAAAGGAGTAGCAAGGAAATCCAGAGATCATAGTGAAACTTCAATTGCATATCTAGTAACATCTTCAAAACAATTAGACATGGGCCGGTCCCATGGCCTAGTGGTTAAGTTCAGAGAACTCTACTACAGCAGCCCAGGCTCCATTCCTGGGCATGGACCTACACCACTCATCAGTGGCCAGGCTGTGGTGGCAACCCACATACAAAATAGAGGAAGAGTGGCACAGATGTTAGCTCAGGGTGAATCCTCATCAGCAAAGGAAAAAAAAAAGAAGATAAAACATCCATTAAGCGTATATATATATGTATTGATGTTACTGCACAATATTGGGGTTCTCTTGCCCAATGCACATTAAAAAAGCCAGTTATTTTGGCATCAGCTTTTGGGAAAAGAATTGTAGCTTTATTTTTGTGAGATTTATCTGCAAGGAGACAGGGGCCATGTGTCTGTCTCAGATCTGTCTCCCCGATCCAGGGCTTGGGGCACAATTTATGGGATGAAGGGCAGGGCGGTCTGACATGTGGAAGTAGATGATTGGAAGTAAGGAGAAGTGAGGTAATTGATGATCTTCACAAGCAAAGTCAAGCTTTGTGGCTCTTCATCGGATGTGTGTTCAGAAATTGGCAGTGTTACGATGATCTGAGGATGGAGCTTTTAGCTGCTTGATGTCAAAAATGTCATTTATCGAGCATTTGTGCAGGTGTAGTTGATGGGTTGGTGGTGTCAACTGGCCTGAACTGGACTAGGGGTCTCAGTTCCTGAAAGAAAACTCTTAACTACTCTGTTGATAAGATGGGGTCAGTTGAACTGGTCCTGGAGGGCCCATGGTTATGTTGGTATATGCATATATATGCATATGCCTGAGATTATCTATATGTGTGTTAAATGTAGAATATATGCAAAACCAGGCTCTAGTGAAAGTGGTCAGGACAGATTTTAATCAGTAATATACCACTGCAATAGGGAAGAGGGAACAGGGTGAACTGAACTCAATTTGATTTGTACAGAGGTGACTGGGCATTTGAAAGGGAGAATGAGGGAGCAGGCAGAGGGGTGAGCAGGGGCTCAGTAGAGTCAGGGAGGGAAAAGTTACAGAGTGTTGGTCAATGCAGTGTAATCTGGCCAGTTGTGTCTGCTGGTTGGAAATGATCAAAGTTTCACTTTTCTCCTCTCACAGAGTCTGGGAGACAGACACCCTGTCCTTATCTCAAGGAATGGCTTTCAGGACCTTGAGAAATGCATTCCTTGCTTATTAGAGACACTTATAAAACTCAAAAGGACAGAGGAAATATTCACAGTTGTAAGCACTTTTGGGTAAATGCTCTAAGAAAGGGATGTCAGAGGCAAATGATTGAGTGTTGGCCAGGACAAACAGTCAATTCTTTTGGCTGCCTTGAGCTTTCTCAGGCCGACACTCTTTAAGGGGGCGGGGTCATCCTAGGGATGTGGATTTGAGCTGTTAGAAACTGTGTCAGTGTTTAAGTCTTATAATGCATGTGGAGGTGTGAAACCATTTGTGCTGAGAGGCTGTAGTTATTATAGGACAAGATTGAGGCCTAGTCAAGAAGAGGGCTCAATGGAGCCTGGCTTGAGTTTGGTCAAGTACAGGATCATATATAGAAATAAGATATGTACATTTTTTGGATAATATAAATCATTATATTGAATAATATATTGAATTAAATAATATATATAATGAATATATATTGAATGTGTATAAATAACATAAGTATGTGTACATATATTTGAATTAAATAATATAAATATATAGAAGAGAGTGACATCAACATCATGGCAGAGTGAGCTTCCCCTATTGAACTCTCCTCCTCTAAGACACAACAAAAAGGACATTCATAGTCCAACAGAAGCTATTCACAAATAATATAAATATATATATGATTTAAAGGAATATTCAGACATAATAGAAATTTCCAGGGCCAGCTCCGGGGCTTAGCAGTTAGATGCGCGCGCTCCACTGCTGATGGCCCGGGTTCGGATCTCAGTTGCGCACCAATGCACTGCTTCTCCGGCCATGCTGAGGTGGCGTCCCACATACAGCAACTAGAAGGATGTGCAACTATGACATACAACTATCTACTGGGGCTTTGGGGGGAAAAAAAAAAGGAGGAGGATTGGCAATAGGTGTTAGCTCAGAGCCAGTCTTACTCAGCAAAAAGAGGAGGATTAGCATGGATGTTAGCTCAGGGCTAATCTTCCTCACACACAAAAAAAAGAAATTTCCAGAATTAATAAAAGACTTCTATTCTAGATTCAGGCAGGTGAACACATCTCAAGCATAATTAAAAAAAAAAAATCTAGAGTCAGATCCATCCAGGGAAACCAAAGAACACCAAATACAAAAGAAGATATTCAAAGCCCCACAGAGGGACAGGACACTTACAGAGACTTACATTTAGACCTATGATACATTTCTTAACAATGGAAGGCAAGAGAGAGTTTGATTAAATCTTCATGATACAGAGAGAAAATAACTTTCAGTGTATAGCCAATCAAACCATATCTCAAGGACTGGAGTGAATTACAGATATTTTTATGCAAACATTTACTAAGAGTATTACCACCAACAAATGCTCATTAAGGAACTTCTAAAGAATGTACTTTAAGGGGGCCAGCTACCCAGTGTAGTGGTTTAAGTTCAGCACGCTTTGCTTCCAAGGCCTGGGTTCATGGGTTCAGATCCTAGGCGTGGACCTACACCACACATCAGCCATGCCATGGTGGTGACCCACAAACAAAATAGAGGAAGACCGGCACAGACGTTAGCCCAGAGCTAATATTACTCAAGGAAAAAAATTAAAAAGTAAAATGAATGTACTTTAACAAAAAATTGATAGAAGAAATGCTAAGACGTAAAAATGGATTGTGAGGATAAAAAGGGTAAACATCTGAATAAATCATTGAAAGCATGACTTTATGAAACAATAATAATATTGACAATGTATAACAGATGGAGTTAAAAACTAATGACAAGGGAACTTCTGTTTTAGAGTAGGACAGGAAAGAACACTTACTGCAAAACTGGACAAAGCCAGATAAATTATAGATATATTTTTAGAGTATCAGAGAACTTCAGAACCAACCAACTAAAATTCCAGAAAGAAGAAAAACTCTTTTATGTGAGCAAGAATTTTTACCTTTCTTTCCCCCACAAGCATTTTCTGATTCTGGGTGCCTGCTGAGGATCTGGCTTGCTCAGTCTGAGCCTCGGCTAGAGAAAAGAGAAACTAGGCAAACTTGTAGTGATTCTGCAGGACTGGTGTGGCAGAGGAAACCTGAGGGCTTTCACACACACAACTGCTCTTCCTCACAGCACCTGTGCTAAGTTTTGGTGCCACACAGGAATCCAGGGAACTAGGCCAACAGCTTCCATAAAGCAAAGTGAAACCTCCAGAAGTGGTGGAAGTGGCCTAAATCCAACATACTGGTAGTCTGACCTTCAGGGAATTTGCCATATTGTGAAGCGATGTAAGGTAGGAGGATGAAGAGCTGCGCTGAGATATCTGAAGGGCATAGCTGAATTTTCTGTGGGCTCCCAAACCTGAGGAGACAGAGATCTACCAGACTTAGAACCAGACGCCTGTGCGGGGGAGGGGAGCAGAGCAAACAGGAACGGGGAAAGCGGAAGGGCTGGGTTTACTAAAAGTGAGACCCAGCCCCAACTCTGATCAACGTCTGATTGGACTCAGGTGCTCCAACCTCACTCTGTTTCCCAAGGAAGGAAGACAAGGTCACGTGGAGCCTCTCGAGTTACGTTACACAGACCTTCCAAAGACACTGGTGAGAGGATGGAGAAGGCAAGCCACAGACTGGGAGAAGACCTTTGCAAATCACATATCTGACAGGACTATAAAGAACTCTCAAAACTCAGCAATAAAAAAATCCAAGTTTAAAATGGGCACAGAATTGGACACTTCACTAAAGATGATACACAGATGGCAAATAAGCACATGAAAAGATGTTCAACGTCATTAATCATGAGAAAAATGCACATGAAAACCACATTGAGATACTGCTATGTACATATTAGAATGTCTAAAATTAAAGATGTTGACCATACCAAGTGTTAATGAGGATGGAAAGTCACTGGAACACTACTACATTGCTGGTAGGAACACAAAGTGGTTCAGCCTCTTTGGAAAACAGCTTTCAAGTGGAGTTTGTTATGCTGCTCTAACAAATTAGCACAAATTTCATGGCTTAAAACACCTCAGATTTGTTTTACAGTTCTGTAGGTTAACAGTCTGACACGGGTCTCCTTGGGCTAAAATCAAGGTGTTGGCAGAGCTAGGTTCTTTTCGGGGGACTCTAAAGGTTAATCCATTTCCTAGCCTTTTCAAGCTTCTAGAGACAACCACATTCCTTAGCCTATGGCCCCCCTCCTCCACCCTCAAGAGCAAGAACTCGGCCTCTCTCTGGCCCTGCTTCCCTTGTTGCATCTTTTTTCTACTCGCCTGCTGTTCTTTCCCTTTAAGGGCCTTTGTGATGCACTGGGCCCACCTGGATAATCCAGGATAATCTCCCTATTTTAAAGTGAGTTGATTAGCAACCTTAATTCCATCTGCAAACTTAATTCACCTTTGCCAAGTAAACTAATGTATTCCCAGGTTCCAGGGATTAGGACATCTTTGTGGGCCATGACTTTGCTACCACAAACAGTTTTTAAAATAAAGTTAAACATACACATACCATGTGACCCAGCAATTCCACTTCTAGGTGCTTACTCAAGAGAAGAAGACTAACGTTCACACAAAAACTTGTTTGCAAAGATTTATAGCAGCTTTATTCATAGTCAAAAAAGACAAAACTGAAAATAACTAAAATGTCCTTCAACTGGTGGATGGATAAACTATGGTACATTCATACAATAGTTACTACATTCAGCAATAAAACAGAAGGAACTGGTGATACAGGCAACAACATGGATGAACACTAAACTGAATGTATTGTGCTACATGAAAGAATCCAGACTCAAAAGGCCAAATACTGTAGGATTCCATTTATATGATATTCTAGAAAAGACAAACCATAGGGAAAGACAACAGATCATTAGTTGCCAGGGGTTAAGGGTGGGGGAAGTGTTGACTACAAAAGAGCAGCTGAAGGGAGTTCTGGGTGCTGGAACTGTTCTGTATATTGAATGTAGTAGTGGCACAGCTCTATGCATTTGTCAAAACATTTGTACAAAGAGGAAAGCAAATACATCATTTCTCAGTCATCAGATTGGCAAAACTTTAAAAATCTGACAATGCCGATCTGACAATTCCCAGGGAAAGGATGACTCAGACACTGTTGGCGAGAATGGAAATTGTTAAAACTTCAGAGGATGATTTGGCTGCAGCTCGTCAAGTTGTAGATGCACATCAGCCTCTGGCCCAGCAATCCACTCACAGGCAGGTTTCCATTCTAGGGAATCCACGGGTGCTCGAGGAGACACACACAAGTATAGTTATTAAACATGGTATGGGAATGAATTAATTGTGGTTAGTAGTTATTTAAAAAAGAAAGCAAAAAATGTATATGGGAAAGAATCAACCCTGCTGGCTACATATATGATCTGGGAAGGTAACTCACTGGTTTGTCTACTTAATAGTACATAGCACAGACAGCACTGTACTAGGAATCTGGAGACAAGCATCTGAGCATATAGTTCCAACCCTGCCACTAAATAGCAGTCAGACTATGGATGACTTAACTTGAGAAATCTCACTTTTCATTTACTGGAAAATGAAGAGGTTAGGCTCTACAACCACTAAAATTATTTCCAACTCCACAATTCTATGCTTCAATAAGTCAACAATCAAAAATTATATTCCAAAGTACCTATGTTCAGAAACTGTTTTTCCCAGACACCCTGAAATTAGAAACTATCAGGGAAATAATTAAAATACTGATACATAGGGCCGGCCCCGTGGCTTAGCGGTTAAGTGCACGCACTCTGCTGCTGGCCGCCTGGGTTCAGATCCCGGGCACGCACTGATGCACCGCTTCTCTGGCCATACTGAGGCCGTGTCCCACATACAGCAAATAGAAGGATGTGCAACTATGACATACAACTATCTACTGGGGCTTTGGGGGAAAAAATAAATAAATAAAATTATTTAAAAAAAATATTGATACATAAAATGGCCCAAATTTCTTGGTACGTCTATGACAAGCTGTTTAATCAAGATGGTAACCCAGAAAGAGCGTATAAACAGCAAAACCTACCATATTGACTTGGGTCACCCTCAGGAAAAACATATGTCCTCTCTCACTTTAACATTCGAAAACAAATTCACCATACTAGTGAGTCCGTCTTGTCAAGTTCAGGTCTGTCTAGCCAGAAGTCATTCATGTATATGGTAAGATTTACTTGATTTTTTAACAAAGATAAAAAGATAAATGGCTTTTTGTATTTTTGCCTGTTTCATCTATAAAGATCTTACATTACAATTTAATAGCTTCAGCCTGCTACAGTAATTTAAAGAGCATTTTGAAACTTGTAATATGCCATGTCCAACAGGATCTAGTAAAAAAATCAGTAGTTCACAATCCAACAATGCTTATTTAGATTCATTACCAACAATACTTACACTTCAAAGACACCAATAACCAACATGTCATTTGTTCCTCCTGCAGAATTTCATAGGTTGTTAAATTCTGGTATCATCCAAAAGTATAATTAGGATGCTGTCAATAAAATGTATTTTTTTATCAGAAATATTAAAAGTAATAATTAAACTATTAAACTAAATGATTAACTAAATATTAAAACTAATGGCAACTAAGGATCTGTTGTCTTTCCCTATGGTTTATCTTTTCTAGAATATCATATAAATGAAATCCTACCGTATTTGGCCTTTTAACCTTTCACCCTCTCAGTTGTGGGAAATCAAGATTTGGCCACCCTGAAATCCATCTCTTTACCTTGGTTGTTTCCTCTAGGGACATTTGACCTCCCCCACTAACTGCCTAAAGAATTTGACATAGTAACTCCTTCCTGGAACAGATCTATCATGATGGCTGTAAAGATAATGTAGGATAAATGTTACAATAGGAAAGGCACCAACAAGCCCATCTTATCGGAAGTTCTGTCTCTCTGGCCACCTTCTCTGGATGGCCCTGCGAGAAGTTGCCAGACAATCCTTTACATTTATAAGGAAAATCTCCATTTGTAAAGGTATCTCCCTCTCTGTTTTGGGAAGAGGGGGGGATGGCCTCATTTCTAGAGGCTTATCAATGTGAAAGGTGAGGCCTTAAATCTGCATAATAACCTTACTCTTGTTTACTGTGCTTTAGTGGTAATCTCCTGTAACTGACTTCCCCCATCCCCAACACCCTCCTTTGTCTTTGGCTGAACATGGTATTTAAGAGGAGAATTTCTGCTATGGTGTTGAGAAACGCAGTGTCCCTGCTTTCTCCCATGTATACATGTTATTAAACTTGGTATTATTTTCTCCTGCTAACCTGTCTTGTTAATTATTTGGCCAGCCATAAGAACCTTAAAGAAAAGGGCAGAGAGAGATTCCACCTCTTCCCCCGACACAGTCAAATCAAAATTTGAAAATTCTTGCTCCACCAGCTTTCCAAATCTAAATTCTTACAATTCTAAATGAGTATGGAGACAAAACACACACTACATACTACTTCTAAAAACCTCCTCCTTATCCAATTTTAATTTTAGCACCAACTGCTAAGAAAAACCTTTCCACTGAAACCAAAATTCCGTACACATTATGTCAATCATCAATTGATCAGTCATCAGTCTATGTTAACAGAAGGTGAGTTATTATTAGGAAGCTACATAATTTGCACCAAAGACAGTTTAAAGCTCCTTTCATTAAATGCAGTTTACAACAATTCACAGGCTTCAAAGTTCACCTTGCAAATATAGAGTCAATTATCAGAAACCATTAATGGGATTAGGTTTTTCTACAAAAGTGGTCCCAAGGAAGTAGGAACACTTATTTGTTTAAAGAACGCAATAAGGAGCCAAATAGCCTGAGAGGAGTCAGACAGAGGAGCACTGACCACAGTCCATCTTCTGAAGGAAAGTGTTCACCCCGGGATGTAGAGACCTGGCCTAGATGGGCCCCGGGGAGCATGAACTCAAGGGCTCAAGCAGAGGGCAAGCGACTCCTTGCCGCCCCCTGCACCTCCGCTGGGTGGGCAGGAGGCCACGCCAGGATGGGGCCCCGCCAAAGCAGAGGGACCCGCCGGCCAGGCGGCGCTCCTCTGCTCCTCAAAGGGACAGAGTTGGGCTGCCCCGCCTGGGGCAGCCCGCCAGCAGCCCCGTCCCCCGGCCCCATCCGCCGACCCCCCCACCGCGCTCCCGCCATCTGCGGCGGCGATCTCCACGCCGAGCCCGCCGCCCACCGCCTACCTCAGCGCCGCCTCCTGCCCAGCGCTCCTCCACACTGCAGAAAGGAGAGCTCCCCTGTGCTGAAAATCCTGGAGGAAGGATCCAGAAACCGCCAATCCCCCTACACAAACCTCCGAGACAGCCACCTGCGCACCTGGGGCCCCGCCTCCAGTGCACACGCCCCGGGGCTCTCCAGCTCGCCAACCCCTCTGCCGCTCTGAGAGCCAGTCCTGCGCATGCGCGGGCCTCCAAGAACAATGGGAGCCGCTGGGGGGCACCGGGAGGGGGATGGGGGTGCGGGGACCAAGGTGTACCTGAGAGGGAGAGCGAGAGCTGGCTGGCACTCTGCAGTCCTTGACTCTGCTCTCCCTGGATGACCATCAGTTCCTGGAGAAGATCTGCCTTCCCTTGAGGCGGCTCCTCCTGTCCTGAGAAGCACATTACATGATCTAACATTTGTTTAAAAAAGAACAATGACATCCTTAACACCTGATGTGTCGTGTCCCCAGAAGAATTCTCTGCTTCCCCAGAAGACTAGACAGTGAGCAGCTGGGACTGAGTTCTGACCTAGGAAGGAAGGACACTGAGGGCACAGCTGTCTCCCCTCTGCCGGCTCCTTCCTCTGATCTGGGGCCGTGATGGGGCCACAGCGTCGGGGACTCGTGCAGGTGACAACGCTCACATGTTTGCTCACCATATTACATTTCTTATGGTTGAGTGGTTAAAATGGGAGGCTAGCTGTCAGTTTTTCAGACAATTTCACTTGCAGAAATGTCTTTGGACAAAGAAGTTTGTTTTCTTAGGTTCTGATTTTTATAATCAATAACAATAGTTAAAATACTTATTTTCCTAATCTCATTGACATGCTAAAACAAACAAGTCACTTGGTTTTCACCAAATTGGCCACATTTTCATTAAAACTTTGGAAGTATTGCTGTTTGAGGTAAAGAAAGCATTTGGGAAGAACAATTACCCTTAGATAATATCTTCCCAGATAAATGTACAAACACACAGTTATGAGCCGTTTTGAGGGGCCTGGGAAATCCAGTTTGAGTTCTACAATGGATCATCCGAAGTCAGGTTAAATTAGTAATTTTCTGAGGAGTTTGCAAGTAAATATTCACGTCGCCTTCATCAAATAGGTCTGGTGATTTAAATGAAGGTTGAGCTTAATGATAAAAGTTTTCAAGAGACTGAGAAATATTAAGTAAATGTACTTAAAACAAAAAGTTGCAAATCAAAGTAAAGCCTGCCATTATCCTCTTTAAAACAGAGTCACAGTAGCACTATTGTCAAGGTATGAGAAGGAATAGAAATGCTTTATAAAGTCAATTCTTCACTTCTAAAGGACCTAACGTGACATTCTAGAAATGTCCATAGTCTTTCACTCATCTAGATTAAAATTGCTCAATTTATATTTTAAAGACTAATGTATCTGAGGGCAAAATATTCAAGGTCAGTGTTTAATTGTTTTTCATTGTTGCAAAGTACATGGGTATAAAGTGTGGCTGAAATCCATGGTCTTGGAGAATAAAAATATACAGAACTTATTTATCACTCTCACAGCATGTCCTGACTTAATCCTACAAATATCCCAAGAATAAAGCCTCAGTGAATTCCATTCTGTTCTTAGATATGATATCTTTCATTTCTAATGAATATTCTCAAATTAGGCTCTAGCTAGTAATTATGTTCCTGATGCAAATAGGCAGTAAAAAAGAATCCATGTTTGATTAACTCGGGCTCAAGAGGACTACTTAGAACCAAAATTTGTTTTTTGCTTTGTTTTTCTTTATCGATGTCTTTCTTTCTCCTCAGTGGAGTCGGCAGATAAATGACACAGAAAGCTGAGAGACTGGAGGGCAGGGTCTTGAAGAATGTAGGATTTCCTAATCTTCCAGATCTTTTTTATCTTTAAAATTCTGTGATTTTTGCTGTTTATATAGGAGTTTATTTTTTTCATTATTTCTCATAGTGATCATAATAGTGAGACTAACAAAACTTAACACCTGTGGAACATTTTTTGTCATAAAAATTTATTCTGACAACTGTTAATATTTTAAAAAGCCACTAAGAGATAACCTGATGCTCAGAGGATTATTAGCGTGGTGAGATTGTTCTGTACATAATGGTAGCTACATGTCACTATATGTGTGTCAAAACTCATGTAACTGTACAACACAAAGAGTGACCCTTAATCTAGGGACTGTAGTTCATAATGTGGGAGATCAAGATTTAGCCACCTGAAATCTATCTCTTTACCTTGGTTGTTTTCTCTGAGGACATTTGACCTCCCCCACTAACTGCCTAAAGAATTTGACATAGTAACTTCTTCCTGGAACAGATCTTCTGTCTGATGGCTGTAATATAATGTGTAATAGATGTTACAATAGAAAAGGCACCAACAAGCCCATCTTCTCAGAAGTTCTGTCTCTAGCCACATTCTTTGGATGGCCCTGCAAGGAGTTGCCAGACAGACATTTACATTTATACGGGAAATCTCCATTTGTAAAGGTATCTCCCTCTCTGTATTTGGGAAGAGGGGAGATGACCTCATTCCTAGAAACTTATCAATGTGAAAAATGAGGTCTTAAATCTGCATAATAACCTTACTCTTGTTTACTGTGCTTTAGTGGTAATCTCCTGTAACTGACTCTCCCCACCCCCAACATCCTCCTTTGTCATTAGCTGAACATGGTATTTAAGACAAGAATTTCTGCTATTGTGTTGAGAAACGCAATGTCGCTGCTTTCTCCCATGTATACATGTTATTAAACTTGATATTATTTTCTCCTGCTAACCTGTCTTGTTAATTATTTGGGCAGCCATAAGAATCTTAAGGAAAAGGGCAGAGGGAGATTCTCTCTCACTTCCCCAACAATAACAACGTTTCAATATTGTTCATTCATTATAACAAACGTATCACACTAATGCAAAGTGTTAATAACAGGGGAGATGGCGCTTGGGAGAGAGGGGAGAGGCAGTACGGTGGGTGTATGGAGCTCTATGTACTGTGGGAGATCAAGATTTGGCCACCCTGAAATATATCTCTTTACCTTGATTGTTTTCTCTGAGGGACATTTGACCTCCCCCACTAACTGCCTAAAGAATTTATACATGGTGGCTCCTTCCTGGAACAGATCTTCTATCATGATGGCTGTAAAGATAATGTAGGATAGAGGTTACAATAGGAAAGGCACCAAGCCTCTTTTATCAAAAACTCTGTGTCTCCTGACCACATTATCTATAGATGACCCTGAAAAGAATTGTTTTCCTGCCCTCTGAAGTCCCAAGCCACTACCCGCCCCCAACACGCTCCTCGCCTTTAGCTGCAATACTTAAGCAAGCAGCTTAGACAGAGTGACGAGTTGCTCATTTCTGAGTTTCTCCCATGTATACACGTTATTAAACTTGGTATTATTTTCTCCTGCTAACCTGTCTTGTTAATTATTTGGCCAGCCATAAGAACCTTAAGGGAAAGGGCAGAGGGAGACTCTCTCCCTCTCCCGACATACTATCTGTTCAATTCTCTGTGAATCTAAAACAGTATTGTTAAGAATAAAGTGTTTAAAGATTTTTTGAAAGGCACCGAAAGGTGAGCTAACACTGTAGGGCATCTATTTTGTGCAGAAGGGCAAGGAAGAAGAAGTTAAAATGATTTAAAAAATTCACCTTGTGACAGTTTGAATTGTGGTGTGTTTCTGAAGCCTTAGACAAGGGCAGGACATAGAATTTGAGACAGGAATGAAATAAAGGAGAAGGAAGACATCAGCGTGATCAGAGCTGATCAATTAATATTTAGGACAAGTTACTATATTGGATGGATTTGTTTTTATTTTCTTTGCTTTTTAGAAACCTTACACCTTTCTATGAAAGCCACACGTGCACAGTGTCAACAGGTATGTTTCTTACCGAGCGGCACCTGCTTCTCTCCCTCTGCATCTTCTATTCCTTCCCCCTCCTCTCACCACCTCTGACTGATGGGCGCTGTTTCTATCTCCCTTCCTTACTCTTCCTCTCTCCTATTTTTTTTTTTTTTTTTTGCTTTATCTTTGTGTTTCTTTCTCCTCTAACACGTTAGACTAACCATAACCTTCCTGGTCATTGTTTAGTTTCACTGAAGGAACTCAGTGGTTTCCATCAAGAAATGATAGATCAGTGTTCTGGGAAAATTTTCTCTATTTCAGCTACTTCTCCACCCTCAATCTAAAGCAGGAAAATTTCTTGAACGTTGAGCCAATTTTTTGTATTTTTTTCTTTTTTGAATCCAAATTTCAGAGCTCCTGGTCATATTAGAAAAATTCCTGAAGAAGGCTACCTGGAGTTGAGCCGATACTTCTTCCTATGGCCATAAAAAAGAATCCTTATTTTGGCCATGGGGCCTCAGGAGAAGCCCTCGTGAGAGAGGAATCCTTGCTAACCCTATGTTGTACCCAGGACTGGCTTCTCCTAAGACAGTGGTTCTCGAACTCCAGTGCATTAGAACTGTGTGGAGGTCCCCTACAACACAGAATGCTGAGCCCATCCCAGAGTTTGTGATCCAGCAGGATGGGGGGACCCGAGAATATACGTCTCTGACCGTTTCCCAGGTGCTGCTGCTGACCAGCCACACATTGAGAACCACCGGCTTAGAAACCCTAGGTTTCAAAGGATGCTTTGCTAGAGCAGACAGCCAAAACTATCAAAATCTTAATCAAGATTCACCAACAACTTCAATGTGTTGGCATTTGGATCTAGAGGCTCCTGAATTTTCAGAGACTAAAGCAAAGATTACTCTGAGTTCAAGGTTTGTGACTCTCCTAAGTGTTGCCCAATTCCTTTGCTTGCTTCCGTCAACCCCTACCTGGCTAGGAAAGAATATTAAAAACAAAGCCAGCTTTGATTATTTAATCTTCAGTCAATTAAGACATTTTTGAGGAAGATTTTTTTGACAGAATAGCCCACTTTCTTTTATCTACACTATTGGAAATGAATTATTAGTGATAACAATGGTTATATACTGATGACCTAATATGTCTCAAGCCCTTTACAGACTTTTATTGCTCTGCTTCTCAGAACCCTGCGGCATCCCAGGTGTGTTTACTGTTTCTCCACCACTCCTCTAATGAACCCCCCAGACCACACTTATATTTGACTTCACCATGCCTTCTCTCATTTAATTTAGCAATAGAGTAAAATTACAGAAGAAACTTGAAGGGGCCTTGAGCCCCAGCAGGAGAAGGTCTAAAGTCTATCCAGGACAAATGCCTTGATGTTTGTTTCTGAGAAGTTTCCAGGGACAAATACTCCACTAACTCCAGAAATCAGCTCTGATATCTCTAATCAATGATATACATTAATTAATTAGTTTTTTATTGATTGGTTGATTGTCTGCTATATTACTTTGCCATATAATAAAATTTTTCTTTGTGTTATTTAAATAATTTTCACTTTATATCCACTTTTTAAATTTAGCCTTCTCTGGACTTCCTCATACATTGAAGATGGTAAATGTCACCTATTAGCATTTTCCTCTTCTGTTTAGATAACCTCAGTTTCTTTACTGTACTAAAAATATTTAATAAGGCCGGCCCCATGGCTTCGGATCCCAGGCACGCACCGACGCACAGCTTCTCCAGCCATGCTGAGGCCTCCTCCCACATACAGCAACTATAAAGATGTGCAGCTATGACATACAACTATCTACCGGGGATTTGGGGGAAAAAAATAAATAAATAAAATTATAAAAAATATATAAATATATTTAATAAGTGTTGTGCTTTTTTTCTCCAGTTCTTTTCTAGGTTCAATTTGTTGGGTAGTATAGTGGAAAGATGACTTCAGAGGTCCTGTGTGGTAAAGAATCATCTTTGTACTATATTCAATGTGAATAATATCTATATTACTTTTGTGTTCAGTCAAATCTGGAATCTGAACTTTTTTTCCTTCCTCCCTCTATTGTCTGGAATAGTTAATAATCCCATACCTAGAGTTTTGCTTGTGGAAAGTGTTGTTCTTGTTGGTTAGTTGGTTTGACCATCTAACAATTCAATTTATTTAGTAGATATGTGAGTTTTCCTATTTTATGTTTTTTTGTGTGTGTCAGTTTCAGTATATGGATTTTTTATAAAGTGAATTTTGACCTTTGCTGTCTAATTCGTAGTGCTAAGTATTTCACAAAATGGTGTGTCTCATTAAGATTTAAGCACTCTGTAGAGAATACTTCTTATTTGATTTCTGATACTGGTCATTTGTGTTTCATTTCTTTTTCTTTTCCTTAATCAGTTTTGTTAGTGGTTTATTAACATTATTAATATTTTAAAAATAACTTTTAGCCTGATTTATTTCTTTAGTATTTTTCTATTTCATTGATTCTTATCTTTATTATTGTTTCCTATCTGTATTTTTTCCAGTGTTCTTTTTTAATTCTTGAGACAGAAGCTGAGATTGTGGATTTCCTGTCTCTCTTCCATACTCATACATTCATTTAAGGCTACACACAGATGTAGCTGGTATCTCTTGTCTTCCCTAGCGTATTTCTAAACTCTGTGCTGCAAGCCATGTCTGCCCCATAGTGTCTCCAGCCCATGAGCCTGCAACCATGCCAGCCTTTGTGTGTCTCCGTCCCTCTACCTGAAGCTCATATCTTGTGTCGAGTGTCACCATCTCATATGACTGCAGCCCATGTCTGCCCTTTTGTGTTGTCAAGATTTTCTCTCCCCTCTGTCCATATCACCTCTCAAAAGTCTCCATTCCTTGTTCCTGTAGCGCTTGCCAACCCATATGAGTCTCCATCCCCTCTCTCTAAAACCCATGTCAGACAACTAATGTAATTCTCTCATGTACCTGCAGCGCATACATTTCCTCGAGTGTCTCTATCTCCTGTGCCCACATTTTATACCTGTCCGCTGTGCTTCAGCCCATGCCAGCTCGTGTTTGTCTACATTCTCTGTGCCTCCAGCTTACCTAGACAACCAGTGTTTTCATTTACTGTTCCTCTAGCCCCTGTCTGAACTCGTGTGTTTCCTTACCTTGTGCCTGTAGCCCATGTGTGCCTCAAGTGTCTTCCCTCAGTGTCCCACGCTTGAGTGTCATTCACTTGTTAAAGGACATATTGGTTCCTTCTAGGTTTTGGCCACTGTGAATAAAGCTGCTTTTTAGATATTCTTAGGGGTCTGTGTGTGGATGTATATTTTCACAGTAGTTGGAGAAATACATTGCTGCACAATTGGTGCACCATATAGTGACACTATATTTAGCTTCACAAGAATTAGCAAGATGTCTTCTTAAGAGGTTGTACTATGTGTATTCCCATCAGCAGTGAATGAGATTTCCTATTGTCCTACATCCTCACCAGTAACTAGTATTGTCAGTTTTTGGTTTTTAGCTATTCTACTAGAAGAGTAGAGTATCTCATTGGTGTTTTAATTTGCTTTTTCTTAGTGCACAATGCATTTTATTTTCCAATAATTTCTTGTTGTTGAGAAATTTATATTTGCTTATTTCCCATGTATATATATATTTTTGGTAACTTGTCTATTCATATTTTGGTCTATTTATTTTAATTAGGGGAGTTTGTTTTCTTGTTGCAGTATTTGATTGGTTCTTTGAATATTTTGCATGCAGGTCTTTCTGCAGATATGTGTTTTACAAACATATTATCCTAGTCAGGAGTTTGTATTTCCACTCTGTGAATGCTGTCTTTCCCAGATTGGATAGTTTAAACTTAACCAAGTACACATGATCAATTATTTTCTTCATGGATGGTGCTTTTTGTGTTGTATATGAAAACTAATCATCAAACTATAAATCATGAAGATTTTCTCCTGTCTCCCAAAATGATTTTTACAGTTTTGCATTTTATTTTAAGTTGATGAGTGATTTTGAGTAAATTTATGTCTAAGGTGCAAAGTTTGTGTCTTTGTTCATTTATTTCCATAGGGTCATCCTTTTGTATCATCACCATGGTTGATGATGACTAGAGACTAAAAGACTAAAGACCTAAAAGACTATTATTTTTTATGTTGGAGTGCATTTATTGTCTTGATCAAGATCAAGTTGTCTGTATTTGCAGAGGTCTATGTGTGGACTTTCCATGATTTTTCATTTACCTCTGTGTCTATTCATTTTATTTTTTTATTTATTTTTTAATTTTTATTTATTTATTTTTCCCCCAAAGCCCCAGTAGATAGTTGTATGTCACAGCTGCACATCCTTCCAGCTTCTTCACGTGGGACGCGGCCCCAGCATGGCCGGAAAAGCAGTGCATCGGGGCGAGCCCGGGATCCAAACCCTGGCCACCTGCAGCGGAGCGTGCGCACCCAACTGCCAAGCCATGGGGCCGGCCCTATTTTTAAAATATCACGGTTCAGATCCCGGGCGTGCACCGAAGCACGGATTCTCCGGCCATGCTGAGGCAGCATCCCACATACAGCAAATAGAAGGATGTGCAGCTATGACATTCAACTATCTACTGGTTTTTTGAGGGAAAAAAATAAATAAATAAAATTATAAAAAAAAAATCACGGTCTCTTGATTATTGTAGTATTGTAAAATATCGCAGTCTCTTGACTTTGTAATTAATCTTGAAATTGAGAAGTGTGAGTTCATCAATTTGTTCTTCATCAGGATTGTCTAGACCACTCAAGGTTTCAAATGAGTGCTTCAATATCTACAAAATAGCTTGGTGAGATTTTTATTGGAATTGCACTGGATCTTTAGATCAATTTAAGATGAATTGACATCTTAATAATATTGTGACTTTTGATCATGAGCAAGGAATATATCTCAATTGATTTATTTTTTCCTTTATTGCTTTTAAGAGTGTCTCATATTTTTTTCCACAGATATCTGTAAATATTTTATTGGATTTACATTTGAGGATTTCTTTGTGTATGTGTGTGTATTGTTAACGGTATTGTTTCATATTCCAATTATTTGTTGGTATATAGAAAATCAACTGAATTTTGTATACTGAATTTGAACCTCTCTTCATGATATCTCTATAAATTCCCATCTGGGCACAGAACAGGGGCCTCCGTTTCTGTTTGAACATCCCAAATCATGGCATTGAATAATCTGAATACTGAATTTCAGCCATTCACCAGAACTGCCAAGGCACACAGCCACCACTAATACTGCAGTTACAAGCCTTTTCCAAGAGACATGCCCTCGGATTCATTAAAGAACGCCTGTTTTCCACTCGGTCTGGCAGTGGCAGTTTGGCAAGAAGACTGCAGAGCCCTTACAGGCTTATTCCTAGAGCTGAGCCAAACTCTCCCTGTCTTCCATTGTTGAAACTGAGTCTGTGCAGAACCTACCTCAGCTCTAGGAATTAAGGCTCTCTCACACATAACTTCCCAGACACACTGCAGTTACCAACCTTTTCTGAGAGTCATTCCCTCAGATTCACTAAAGAAAGCCAGTTCTCAACTCGGCCCGCCAGTGGCAGTTTGGCAAGAAACTGCAGAGCCCTTAGAGGCTTGTTCTAGAGCTGAGTCAAACTATCTCTGTCTTCCATTTCTGGATCTGAAACTGTGCAGAACCTTCCTCAGCTCTACGAATTAAAACTGTCTCACACATAAATTCCAAGACACACTGCAATTAAAAGCCTTTTCTGAGAGGCATTCGCTTGGATTCACTAAAGAAAATCGGTACTTGACTCGGCCTGCCAGTGGCAGTTTGGTGAGAAACTGCAGAGCCAGATTGTATGTATAACTGAGAGCAAATGGTATTTATATTTCTCTGTCTCAGTTATATCACTTAGCATAATGACCTCAAGGTACATCCATGACATTGCAAATGGCAAGATTTTTTTCATTTTTATGGCTGAATAATATTCCATTGTAAATATATACCCCATTTTCTTTACTTTTTTTTTGTGAGGAAGATGAGCCCTGAGCTAACATGTGCCAATCCTCCGCTTTTTCCTGAGGAAGACTGGCCCTGGACAAACATCCGTGCCCACCTTCCTCCACTTTATATGGGACTCCATCACAACATGGCCTGACAAGTGGTGAGGCAGTGCACACCCGGGATCTGAACCCCGGGCTGCCACAGCAGAGCACACACACTTAACCACTATGCCACCAGGCCGGCCCATACCACGTTTTCTTTATCCACTCATCTATTGATGGACATTTAGGTTGTTTCCATATCTTAGCTATTATAAATAATGCTGTAATAATCACAGGGTTGCATATATCTTTTCAAGTTAGTGTTTTCATTTTCTTTGGATAAATATACTGAAGTGTATCTATTTTTAATTTTTTCAGGAACCTCCACTGTCTTTTCCATAGTGGCTGCACCAATTTAAATTCCCATGAACAGCACACAAGGGTTTCCTTTTCTCCACATCCTTGCCAACACTTATTATCTCTTGTCTCTTTGATGATCACCATCCTTACAGGCGTGAGAGGATAGATCTTTGTGGTTTTGGTTTGCATTTCCTTGATGATTAGTGACATTGATTTCCTTCTAATGTACATGTTGGCCATTTGGATATCTTCTTGGGACAAATGTCTATTTAATCCTTTGCCCATTTTTCAATTGGATTGCTTTTTTGTTATTGGGTTGTATGAGTTCATTATAAATTTTGTTATGGGTTGTATAAATTTTTTATAAATTTTAGATATTTAACCCCTTATCTGATACATGGTTTGTAAAACTTTTCTCCTAGACTTTTGATTTTGTTGGTTGTTTGTTTTGCTAGGTAGAAGATTTTAAGTTTGATGTAGTCCCATTTGTTGATTTTTTTCTTTTGTTGTTTGCAGTTTTGGTGGGATATCCACAAAACTATTGCCAAGACCAATGTCGAGGAGCCTCTACCCTATGTTTTCTTCTAGCAGTTTTACAGCTTCAGGTCTGAAAATGCCCAAAAGGCCGGGAGGAGCAATGTCCCTTTTTTTCAGAGCTGAACAGATTCAGTCTCTCATTTCTCTATCAAGCAGTTTTGTTCAGACCTTATAAACACAATTCTTTCCAATTTTAAGCCAAATTAAAAAGGTCAGCCTGGCCCCTTCACTCCAAAATTGCCCCCTAGCCTCCCCTGGTCTAGGAAATTCCCCCTGGGTTTCTCGTTCCTAGGAATTCCCCCCTAGGTTCCTCTAACCTAGATTATGTAGAAGTACACCTTAAGACACCTAGCCTTAAGCCTTGAAAACAGCTCAAATAAATTCTGAACTGTTGACTTACAATAAGGAGGTCCAGGTTTCAGGAGAATTCACTGGGGTCACCTGAAGAATGCAGTGATCTGGAGGGCACAATGGGCCCCTATTTGTACCCAATGCCAGTTCAGTGTAGATTCCAGGTGGTCTCTGGTGGGTTTCTCTGAAATCCTGCCATGACTACACCAACAAATGTCTACATAAATAATCCATAATCAATGTGTAAATCAAAATTGGAATGAGTTTATTATGAGCCGCCTTTTGAGGACCATGGCCCAGGGCCTTCTTTCCCTAAGGAAGGAAGGGCATCAATGAAGTGGGGTGTACAGAGCGGTTATATGCTGTCAAAGAGCATGTATCACATAGGATTGTAATGTTCCTTTTACTATAGCAACACAATCGCCCTGTCAGATTGCCCTGCAAGAATAACTATTGACGGACACAGCAGGGAGCAGGTCTGCTGTCTCGATGGGCTTGGCTGGTGTCAGGTCTGTTCTCTCGAACTAGGTGGTCACAGGATGACAGCAGCAAGCAAATCCTAGCTTAGGGAGAAATGCTCATGCTTAAGGTAATGCCAATGAGGGCATCCTTATCTTAAGGGCATATTCTCTTCTCTTTGGGACATGGGAAAGCAGATACACAATGCAGGCGACAGGCCCTTTTGGAAAAACAAACGCCGGCCAAATTATTTTTACCCCAAATGGCTTTCTCATGTGCTCCAATATATCCTATTGCTTGCCATTTATTTATCAGTTCCTTAGTACTCATTGTGTGTCTGTTATGTATACAGAATATGTAATATCCTGGGGAAAACAGGGGTTATAGGATATAGTGTCTGCAGACAAGGAGCTTATTACCCTACTTGGAAAATAACTACATTTCTTTTTTTTTTTTATTGGGAGGAAGATCAGCCCTGAGCTAACATCCATGCTAATCCTCCTCTTTTTGCTGAGGAAGACCAGCTCTGAGCTAACATCTATTGCCAGTCCTCCTCCTTTTTTTTCCCCCCCCAAAACCCGAGCAGTTATTGGGGCCGGCCCCAATAACTACATTTCTGAAATGCTAAACAGAAACACAGCAGAGAAAAAGACATGCCTCAATGGTCAAGGAAATGCCACAGCAAATTTATTAAGTGAATGCAAAACAGTGACAATCAACACAAATGTCAAGAAAGCTCTGGAGTCTCAAGCTAGCTCAACTAGCTTCTCACAATAAAGCAAAGATTCAGCACTGGTTCTGGAGAGGCCTTGATGTGGACATATGGTGATGACTTTGAATTCCTCTGAGGAGAAATTTTTAAACAAAGAAAATAATGTGTGATTATTCTAACTAAACATAGATTTTTTTTTGTTTTATTTATTTATTTTTTCCCCCAAAGCCCCAGTAGATAGCGGTATGTCATAGCTGCACATCCTTCTAGTTGCTGTATGTGGGACCTGGCCTCAGCATGGCCCGAGAAGAGGTGCGTTGGTTCGCGCCTGGGATCCGAACCCCGGCTGCCAACAGCGGAGCCCGCACACCTAACCGCTAAGCCACGGGGCCGGCCCTAAACGTAGATTTTTAAAATGTCAAAACGAGTGGTACTCCTGGTGTGTTATTTCTGAATAACAGCTGTCATTGTCTTAGCTCTTTCCGCATAGTGTTTGCTCCTGCCTCACACCAGCCCTATGAACAGGGCCAGAGCGGGTATCAGTCCTGATTTCCTGATGAGAACATTGAGGCCTTGTAAAGTTAGGAGATCTGTCTGGGCGCCAGTATTGATGATATCCTAGGATTTTTGTCTACTCAATATTTTTCTTTATCTTCTGTAATTGCCATTATTTCAATATAACTGATAACTTTCTACCTTGGTTTTTCAAATGAAACCCACAAAGTTTGTGGGTATCTTTTGGTCCCTTGTTAAGCAAATGATGAAAATATGAGATTACCAGCTACAGCTGCTGCTCATATTGACAAGCCATCTCCTTTATTTTTCTACCTGACAAGCGTGTTCATTCAATAGACATTAAGTGGCTGTTATGCAGTCATCATCACATTGTCAAGAGTGGGGAATTGACAGGACAAGTGTGCACACTTCTCGTGCTGAAGAGACTTTCAGTGCATTTGAGGGAAGATGAGATACACTCAGGAAAGTGTTAAGCCGCCACCCTTCCAGAAAGCACAACATTATTGTCAAAACGAGGGGTGCAGGTGTGCCGTGTCTGTGTGCTGATTCCAGAGGGGTCCAGGTGAGCTGGGCCATCAACCAGACTTTAGTGATTGATGAGAATCTGTGAGGGGAGGACCAGGGAGGGCCTTCTAGAGAAGTGGAGCTTGACTCAAGAAACAGGGAGAGACGAATTTCGGGGGTGGACGGGAGGCATGTAGAAAAATATAAGTGATAGTCTGGTTGAAGGGATGGCATCTGTAGACACTAAAAAGCCATGAAAGAAATTGTGTTTTCCTTATTTTCTGCTACTGGAGCCATGCGGTGAAGGAGAGGTTTTGAGATTACATCACAGCATTGTAATGTGTGAGAGTCCTGGGGTGTGGCTGAAAGCCTGGAGGACCAACTGAACTTTCCGTATATATATAGTTTATATGGGGTTGTATAGAGTGCTTATAGCATACATTGTATTGGGGTGAACGTGGAATCCTAAGTGAAACCATTTATCCCTTTGGCTGTTGGTGCCGCTTGTTTTGTATGGAGCCAGCGATGTCCAAGACTGAGTGGAATCATTGTACTAGGATGAGGAAGCGCTCTAAGCAAGAGTGCATTCATCAGGGGATGTGCAGTTTGCTACCCTGATAGATGCCCGGCTACAACTTCCATGAAAGGTTCACATGATACAGATATGAAGGAGGCAGGATCCTGTGCCTAATCGCTGGCAACAGGCAGGGAGACATTTTCCTAAACCAGCAGCTGGTGCAGCACTGTCAGGACATCACGCCTGACATCCTCCCTTGCCCGAGTCTTACCTTCTTCCTCTAAGTATGAGGATATTCTCTGATATTTTCGCCAATCCACATATACAGAATTCTTTCAGTTTCACCAATGAGAGCTTATTTCCAAATTCGTGCTAATTAAACGAACCACTCATTTCACCAATGAAAAGCTATTTCTGATATTCAGTAAGCTAAGTAGCAAAGCCTGTGGTGCTTATCAAGATATGACTAGCTTAAAGGGACATGAATAGCTGAAACGCACAGCCAGCTCTGAATTGCGACACTTTCTGATATAAGACTAGCTGACCCCTGGAATCTGAATTCTCTATAAGGGTCAATGACTGTCCCTGAAGGTAAAGCTTGAACTAACTCATCTATGCGTTGTATATTACCGCCAATGCTGAAGAATATATTATGAATCTCTTAATTTGTTAAAAAAATTACAGAAGAAACATCTCCTGTCCATCAGTCAATTCAGTTTACTTTATAGTCTCAACATGATGACTACAGTATGTTTTTTGTTTTTAATTTGCTCTTTACCTCTGCCACACTCTTATTCTCTTTGCTTTGCTTTATAATCAACAAAGGTTTAGCGAAATATACATATAAGTAAGGAAAATATCATAGGGAGAACCCAAGACATGCATATATTTAACACATACATCCTAAACATGTTGTTGTTCTGAAATACTAATGAGTAGTTTTGCAAGGTGTTTATAGGCCTCAAAGTGGCCTCCTTTGTGAGATTTCCACTTTACTCCCTGGTGCCAAGTGTAGTTATGAGCCTTCTCATTCTGTCCAGATTCTATTTGTCTGTAGCTGAGAAAAGTTTTCTTTGCTAGCAGATCTCTGTCCAATTCTTTTATTCTTGTCTGGTTTATTTACTTTTTCACTATATTTCTCCCAAACAGTTCCCAACTTGGACCTAAGATAAGTCAGTTTCCTGGACCTTTTGTTGTTGAAGGCAGGGACGGTATTATCATCCTCTGGTGCCTAGTACAGCCTGTCCTTTGACTTTGCCACACGTATTCAAACAGATGTTAAAGGGACAGCATATTTGAATGTATTAAAGATGCTAAAAAATTGCTTAAAAGATGCTTAAAGTTCAGGGAGTTCTCCGACTGAGCGTCTGGATTTTCTGATCTTATAATCTCTGCCCACATGCCATCTCTACCTCAAAAGGAAGAGACTTATCTTCTCAAAGAAACTGCTCTTACTTTGATTGAACGTTTCTATTCTTTTTCTAGCCTCTCTTTCATCTATTTCTGCTCTGATTTTTATTTCTGTCCTTCTACTGACTTTAGGCTTTGTTTATTCTTCTTTTTCTAGTTCTTTTAGGTACAGTGTTAGATTGTTTATTTGGGCTTTTTCTCGTTCCTTGAGTTAGGCTTCTATTGCTATAAATTTCACTCTTAGTACTACTTTTGCTGCATCCCATAAGTTTTCATGTATTGTTTTTCATTTTCATTTGTCTCTAGGTATATTTTAATTTCTCCTTTGACTTATTCATTGATCCAATAGTTGTTCAGTAGCATGTTGTTTACTGTTCAAATATTTGTGACTTTTCCAATTTTTTCTTGTAGTTGATTTCTAGTTTCATACAATTGTGGTCAGAAAAATGCGTGATCTGATTTCAGTCTTCTTAGAATTATTGAGGCTTGCTTTGTTTCCCAACATATGTCTATCTTTGAGAATGTTCCATGTGAACTTGGGAAGAATGTGTATTCTGCTGTTTTGGGATGAAATGTTCTCTATATATCTATTAGGACCATCTGGTCTGATGTTTCTTTTAAGGCCACTGTTACCTTGTTGACTTTCTGTGTGGATGATCAATCCATTGATGTGGGTGGGGTGTTGAAGTCCCCTACAATTATTGTGTTGCTGTCAATTTCTCCCTTTAAGTCTGTTAATAGTTGCTTTATATAGTTTGTTGCTCCTGTGTTAGGTGCATGTATATTAATGTATTATGTCTTCTTGGTGGAATGTCCCCTTTATCATTATATAATGTCTGTCTTTGTCTCTTGTTAGGCAAGAGAAACAAATGAAAAAATAACGAAGTGGGACTACATCAGCCTAAAAAGTTTCTGCACAGCAAAGGAAACTGTCAACAAGATGAAAAGACAACCTACCCACTAGGAGAGAGTATTTGCAAATCATATATCTGACAAGGGGTTAATTTTCATAATATATAAAGAACACATACAACTCCACAACAAAAAAAATGAACGACCTGAACAAAACATGAGCAGAGGTTATGAAAAGACATTTTTTCAAAGAAGGTATACAGATGGCCAAAAGGCACATGAAAGATGTTCAACGTCACTAATTATTAGGGCAATGCAAATCAAAACTACAATGAGATATCACCTCACACCCATCAGAATGGCTATTATTAAAAAGACAAAAAATATTAAGTGTTGGAGAGGATGTGGAGAAAAGGGAACCCTCATACATTACTGGTGGGAATGCAAACTGCTGCAGCCACAATGGAAAAAAGGATGGAGATTACTCAAAAAATTAAAAATAAAAATACCATAAGATCCAGCTATTCTACCTCTGGATATTTATCCAAGGAATATGAAGTCAGTAATTCAAAAAAATGTATGTGTCCCTATGTTCTTCACAGCATTATTCACAATAGCCAACACTGGGAAGCAACTCAAGTACTTATCAATGGATGAATGAATAAAGATGTGATATATATATACATATATACCATGGAATACTACTCAGCCATAAAGAAGACAACATCATGCCATTTGTGACAGTATGGATGGACATTGACTGTATTATACTAAGTGAAACAAGTCATATAGACAAAGAAACATACTGATTGATTTCCCTCATATTGGGAAAATAAATAAACACATAGATAAGGAGTACAGATTGTGGTTACCAGAGGGAAAGAGGGAAAGGTGTAAAGGGGCACATATGTATGGTGATAGATGAAAACAAGACTATTGGCGCTGAACATGATCCAGTCTATACAGAACTGAAATATGGTAATGTACACCTGAAATTTACACAGTTATAAGCCATATGACCTCAATAAAATTGAAAAGAAATTTATTTTTAAATATAGCAAGACCCACTTTACACCTGGGCTGCAGGCAGCCCACGCTCTCACTGAATTACACAGAAGGGCAGTTTCCCAGGTGAGTCCTGTCTGCTTTGTCACCCTCGGAACCTCCTGATGAAGAACACAGACCCAAAGATGCTGAAGTAGGTGGGAGCCCTGGAGCAGGGAATGTTCTGAGAGTGTGTGACACAAAGTATCTGTGCAGTGCATACTGGGTAGTGAGTTTGTGCTTCTCTTCAAGGTGTGCCTTTGGTCATAATCTGCAAATAACTCAAGGAAAATCACTGGTAGGCTTGTTAAATGGAAAATTCTCGTGTCCCAACTTCAAAGCTGCTAAGTTAGAATTCCGGGGAAGGGACACTGGACTTGTCCAGTTATTATCGTGTAGACTGAAGTCTGAGAAGCACTGCTGCTGGTGTCCAGCTGTAGCCACTGCCCGAGGTCAAAGCTCCACACCTTGTGAGGCCTGAGACGGCTCCCAGGGGAGATTTCTGTCTGTCGTCTGCAAAGGGGCGGCCACCTCATCTCTTCCCGCTGACTCGCTTCCCTAACTGGCTTCCTTGTGCCTTTCTTAGTCCTTTTCTTTACCTTCAGAGATAACTGGGAGAGGCAAGATAGAGATACAAATTTTACTAAATCTAACTTTTAAGTAATCTTTAAAAAAGTGTACAGCGTTCAGATGTAATATTTATTTTTCTGTTGGGTTGTTTTTTGTCTTTCTGCCTTTTGTTGTCTTAAAACATTTTGTGTTATTGGCTGGGAAGGTAGCATGAGATTAACATCGGCTTTATATTGAGCCCCAAACCAGGAAAGCACTTTATATTTGTAATACGGAATTAAGAATCACATTCGTGTAATGATGTTTAAAAGTATTTGGTTGTTTTATTCCTTGTTTTTTGTTCTTTTTGACATAATAAAGTCCCAGTTTCTTCTTGGTGGACTGATCAGGAATATTGATGTCTGATCTATAAGTGAAGAGTAAATAGAAAGGCATTGTTACTATTCATAAATCTCTTCCTCACTAACATTTCCTAAATGATAACATGGGTGTTAGAGTTAAGAGTTTTGATGTTTCCCCCATTGGATTATAGAGAGAAAGATAGTCATTAGAGACTTAACTTGGAGTTGTAGTCAAAGAGCATCACAGAAGAGCACTGAGCTTGGGCTTGGCCATGTATCAGCTTTGTAACCTGGATGAGTTTTCCAGCCACTGTACCCAGTCTCTTCATCTATGAAATTATGAGAAGCACAACATCGACTGCGTCAGGATATTTTGAGGGTTATAGGAGTTAATGTATGTTCAAGCACAGAATTAACATTCAGAGTGCAGTGCCTGGTTCAGTAGAAGTGTTTGCTGCTGTTATTATAATTATCATTATTTCATGTCCTATCTTCCTCATGAGTTCCCTGTAAAACCAACAATGATCCCCAGTGTCAACAGTTTTATTCCACGTCCCTGCTTAAAGACCTACAAAGGGAGCCTCGTGCTTTTAACCTCCTATTTTTATCCCAGTCTCTAGAGGGATGCATTTACCTCTTTCTTCTTTGCGCTAAGGCACTGAATGGCGGTCCACACCCAGCCCTGCATGTCCTCCTTTTAGTATCCGATGCTTTTGAGACACTGCTTAGTGTTTACTTGGTGGACTATACTCCCTGACATGAACTACTCATGGGAGATAAGACGTAGAAAACATTGTTCCATGTAGGTCTCTGAGTTTATCATAACTCTGAGTTCAGTTGATCAAGGGCAAAGGTAGAGTTCCTTAATGCAAAGATCTTCAGAGATGAGGGTGTTCTAATGTGACACCACCTGAAAATAAAGCAAGCACATAAAAGCATATGAGGTTTTCAAAGGAAAAGCACACAACTAAAAGAATTGATCCCATTAAATACACTATTCTATTTGTTTATGCATCAAATTACTGATAGGAAATAGCCAGGTGTGGAGATAGTAGAATTGATCATTTTCATAGAGAATTCTTCTTAACAGTTGTTCATATCTTGTGTTTTACATCATTGATTATGGTAATATTTTCATCATTTCCTTTCCTAGTGTCTTTATCTTTCTCAACTTTTCCAAGAGATATATTTATATCATTCTCTAAAATTTTAGGACAATTTAAAAAAAGTTATGAAACATTTTAAGTTATTGATTTTGTATACTAGAGGAGCTCTAGATTGCATGTTAATTAGTGATAGAGTTTTAGTTTGGTAAAAGATGGTAGTTGGAATTGATAACAGGATGTTTGTAACATAGTTTCTTCTTCATTATTTGATGTAGTTTTCAAAATGACAGAGCAAGTAATTTTTCATGTAATATATTGTGTCATTTTAAAATATGTGTCCTTGGAGAGGGTGATGGAGGTAAGTAGAGAGTAATTTAATGTAATGACTTGTTTTTCTCCAGTTGATCTGTTATAAACCCAACAGCCATATAGCATCCTTTTGTCCAAATGACCTGATGGCACTTTCTTCACTTTTCTTGCTGTGACTCTAGCAATCTGAGGTCACACCATCTTTTCCCTCCTAGTCATGTTTTCACTTGTAAGAGTGACACTGTCAATAATATAGTGACAACTTTGCACACAGTCTACTATTTACTAAAATATATATCAATAGCAAACTTTGATAACATAATTATTAAGTAATGAACTATTTGCAGTGCACGTAACAACTGATTGCTACACATTATTGTGTAGTGACATAATGGTTAAAACCGTTATTTGCAACATGTGACCCCTTTCAATTTTATTTTAAAGGAAAGGGTTCAATGACTTTTTTTTTGAAGAAGAAAGACGTGCATTTCCATCTTAGAAAATTGAGAACTTGTTTTTTGCCTTCTTTTTTTTTGTCCTAAGCTCTTCGTTATATTGGTTACTAATTCACATGTCCAGTTACTTCCGATTCATGGTGCTACGTCCTCTGCCTCTTTCATGGCTCTCACTTTAGTTTTTCTATAATCCCGTCTGTGAAAGATGTTTATCTCCACCTTCATACGTGGAGGAAGGTACGGACCATCCTTTATGTGAACTTGGAGACAGAGGCCAAGGTGAAGCCTTGGTGCCCCTCCCCACCAGTGAGCTGCAGAAGGCCTGCAGATTCCTGTGAATCTTCTGATCCCCTCCTGACTCTCTATATATTTGGCATTGTCTCCACAGAGGAGCCCAGCTTGGTACAATCGAATTTTTGAAGTCTGTAGAAGCCTGCTGAAGGATAAGATTGGCTAGAAAGGACATCAGCAAGCAGTGTGCTCCAAAAGTTGGTGGCAGAAACATTAATAAAAAAAACACGTTTCCATTTATCTTGTTTTCTCTTTATGTTCTCTATCTTCATTTTCCTTTACTTAGATGGTACAAACCATGTCCACCCCCCATGGTGGTTCTTTTCCTGGAGTCCCACGGCAGTTTATTCATATCTCTTTCATTCAAATTATTTCTGTATTGTAATTTATCTGTTCATACATATCTGTCTTCCTTGCAGACTGGCAACATTTCAAGACCTTTCGGCACATAGTGTATACTTAAGTATTTGAATGAATAAATGATGCTCTTTTGTGGAATAAGATCAAAATAAATAAAATACCTACTAAGCACATGAATGCAAGCATTTGAGAGAGAGTTTTGTGTCTGCTGAAGCAGGCTGTGGACCAGTTTAGGGGCTCAGTGCCAAGGTTACTCAATACATTTAGATAAAATGAAAGAGATCATTAACTTTAGTTTTAAAATTCTTGGAGAACAGGAACAGCATATCTAGGTGTGGATCAGGATTTGATCATTCTTGTTGCATCTTTGGAAAATCCAATCCTTGATCTTTCTATGAAAATGTGACTGCCCAAGAGAAAGAACAGAGGATTGGCTTTTAGAAAGGCATATTTGTCACAGGAAATCTTGGAGGAAAAAATATAGATGAAGAACTGGTAGAAACATGGCAGAAACTTTTTGTGTAGAAACCCTAAAAATTGGGTTTACATGCTGTCTGAAAGAACTGCAACCCAACTTTCCTCCAATATAGATTTGAGCAGCTTTTAAATATCTACGTATACAAAAGGATTACAAAGGAAAATAGATCAAACTGAAAGGAATTTAGGATGGAACAATGAGACGAAGCTGAAGTAAGCCAGCGCACTGAAATGTGTTTCGGAAGGACCCGCAGTTTTTAAAGGTAGTTGGAAATGTATCCCTCAGGTTTAAAGTAGAAAGGGAAATGGGAACAATTCTCTATTATCTCATGTCCATGAGATTAAAAACAACAGTCTCTCAGAGAAGCGAAACTTTTCTGGCCTCTAATGTCCCAAAAAGTGTTTTGAATGGTGCCTAATGAAAGAGATTCTGTGTGACATGATGCAAATACAGTATCATCAACTCATTTCAAAGTTTAGTTCAAACACTTTAGGACACGTTCAATTGAGGTAATGCAGAATTCTATAAGGGGCCAAGGAAGAAGCTGACAGCATTCTCTCTCAGCTTCTCACTTGACCAAAGGAGAAAATGTTCTTGAACAGATTGACCATGTCTCCTCAAGACAATGCTCCATTTTCAATTTTTCTTTTTGTAAACTCAGTCTGCATTTCCCATTACATATGCAAGCTAGAGCCTGTGTGTAGACATCCTTCCTTGGCAGTGAGGAGCAGATCCATACTATTAAGTAATCAAATAAGCAGAACATCCGGTTGGACCCTTTTAGGAAAATTACAGGTTTAAGCCCATGTTCATTGGTGGAAGGACATGGTATACCAGAATAAAAATATCTGCCATTTATTATGCAGCTAATCATAAGTCATGCTATTTAAATGAAACTTAATGAGTTCTTCTTCTATCAAGTTGACTAGATTTCAGACAAACTGATGTATAATTTTATATAGGTGCATTTTTACTTAAAACGTAAAACTCTTTAGAGACTGCGTCATTCAGTTTTAGAGGCATACTTTGTATATTTTGATGATTTTATTTATTTTCCTTCATAGTAGAAAGGCACATCCTACTCTTTTTCTTGCTGCCTTCTCTCTACAAGATAAAACTCATCCAAGTTTATTTTGTTTTATAAGGCATAGGCTTACGTTGTGATCATAAAGAGATCATTTCTGAAACATGTTTGGAACTGTAGAGAGCCCAGAATTTTAGATTATGTTCAGAATTTTGTGAGGTAACTTCAAAGAAGATGGAACATTTAAAATTTTGCCAGAAAAATTTTCTCCTAAATTTCTTCACAGTAATTAAAAAAAAAAAATGTTTACTGTCTTAATTCTTCAGATGGGTGAGTGAAGGAGTTGGCAGGATTAAATGTACCCTTGAGAGATCTCTTTCTGTGTTACTCTTTCAAAATAACCATCGTGGGCTGACCCCGTGGCTTAGCAGTTAGGTGCACGCGCTCCGTTGCTGGTGGCCCTGGTTCAGATCCCAGGCGCGAACAGACACAAAGCTTCTCCGGCCATGCTGAGGCCGCGTCCCACATACAGCAACTAGAAGGATGTGCAGCTATGACATACAACTATATACTGGGGCTTTGGGGGAAAAATAAAAACAAATAAAATTAAAAAAAAGTAATTCAAAACAAAAACCACAATCCTAGTTGATGAATATTTAATGGGGACTGTCAGTCCCAGAGCTGCTGACAGAGGCAGTTCCCAAAGCTCCAGCAGGCCCCGGGAAAGGACAGCGCTAATAATCAGTGTCGTCAGAGTTTGGATGAGGCGTGGTCATTCCGTGGATGTTAGAACTGAGTGGAGTTCTCAAATGCAGCCCAGTGACTCTAGACCTGAGCCCTGCTCGGAAGCCAGTTGACTTGTCATTCACTCTGAACATGGTGTCTTCCCTCTGCTGGTGCCCCTTTTTGCCATTTCTCATGCTTCTCCTGACTCTTTCTCTTTCCTACACCTTCTTTCTTCTTTTTTCTCTCTTTCTTAGTTTTACTCTCTATTATATTCCTTATATATTCCTTATCAATTTTTTCTTCCTTCTCTTATTGTTCTCATTCATTTTCTTTTTACTTTGTAGTACAGTTACTCTGTACATCACGTTCATCTTAAAATCTTGACCCTCTACAACTCTTATACTTCAGCTAGTTATTTTGAAGAAAGTGTTTGGATAAATTTCTCTTAGATGTTATAACATGGTGATTCAAGGAGATAAAAACTGTCACGAAAGGGATGGGGATGGAGAATGAATTCAGATCAGGCAGCCATGGAATTAGACAGAGGGAAACTGAGAGCTTAGGTGTGGGTGTTCAAAATATTTCTTGATACATCTTTGTAGTTCATTGGTGTGATAAACTGCACACAGTCTTATTTACTGTTGGAGCCCAGAATTTTGCTCCTCTGCGCAGGTCAGCAGGTCTCGCTCGGCCTATAGAAAAGAAGCTAGGAAACACTGTCTGCGTTTCTAATGTAAAGAACTGTTCATGTTCCACCAGGAGACCTCTTGGGCTCTTCCCTGCACTATCTGAATAGAAAAAGAGGAAGAGAAGCTTTTCTCCATCTGCACAAAGCCGGGACCCTATCTTGAGTTTGAGAGGATTTGCATGTGACTGAAAACAAAGTGTTCCCGACTTTGGATTTGCTTTAACAAGATCTATTGGCTGGCTTTGATGTTAAATGTCTTTATTCAAAATTGGCTACCTCTAGTGTTAAGTTCATAGTTGAGATTTGTGAGTATAAGAAAGAAGAATTCCTTTTTGATTAACTCAATGAAATACAATATTTGGGAAAATGGTTATATTTGATGGCCACTTGTTAATTTTCTGTTGCCACAGTGACATCTGTTGGTAAGTGACTACTTCATGCTATTATCGATGATTTCTGTTTGAAAGACATGCCCTGAGCTTGATAAATAAACGGCAAGCAATAGGATATGTTGGAGCATATGAGGAAGCCATTTGGGGTAAATCTAATTCGGCCTGAGTTTGTTTTTCCAAAAGGGTCTGTCGCCTGCATTGTGTATCTGCTTTGCCATGTCTCAAAGAGAAGAGTAAATGCCCTTAGGATAAGGATGCAGCTTCCTCCTCATTGGCATTGCCTTAAGGATAAGCATTTCTCCCTAGGCTGGGATTTTACTGCTTCACTCATCCTGTGACCACCCAGCTCCAGACAACAGACCTGACACCAGCCATGCCCATCGAGACAGCAGACCTGCTCCCTGCTGTGTTCATCAATAGCTATTCTGGCAGGGCAACCTGGCAGGGTGATCTTGTGGCTATTGTAAAAGGGACAGTACAATCCTATGTGATACATGCTCTTTGATGATATATAACCGCTCTGTACATCCCACTTCTTCAGTGCCCTTCCTTCCTAATGGAAGGAAGGCCCAGGGCCATGGTCCTCAAAAGTTGACTCATAATAAATTCATCCCAATTTTGATTTATACATTGGTTACAGATTATTTACATAGACATTTCTTGGTGTAGTCATGGCAGGATTTCAGAGAAACCCACCAGAGACCACTTGGAATCTACACTGAACTGGCATTGGGTACCAATAGGGGCCCACTGTGCCCTCCAGATCACTGCATTCTTCAGGTGACCCCAGTGAGTTTTCCTTAAACCTAGACCTCTTTATTTTAAGTCGACGGTCCAGAGTTTATTCGAGCTGTTTTCAAGGCTTAAGGCTAGGTGTCTTAAGGGGGTACTGGTACATTATCTAGGTCAGAGGAACCTAGGGAGGAATTCCTAGGAAAGAGAAATGTAAAGGGAATTTCATAGGCCTGGGGAGCCTAGGGGGAACTTTTGGAGTGAATGGGGCAGCGTGACTTATTAATATGGCTTAAAATTGGGAAGAATTATGTTTATAAAGTATGATCAAAACTGCTTGATAGAGAAATGAGAGACTGAATCTGTTCAGCTCTGAAGAAAAGGGACATTGCTCCTCCCGGCCTTTCGGACATTCTCAGGCAACTGAGAATCTCATCAGGGGTGTCAGAGGCGAACACCACCACGTGTAACGGTCCTTCCTATAGGGAGTTCCACTACCATTCATGTTAATTAATCACAGGTTTGTCCGGGAACGTGCACAGGAGGGTTGGTCACCCGCGCTCCAAACCCCCATGGCAGTACCTAGACTGCGGGCGGGAGAAACCGAGGCATGTAAGAGAGTGATTACGACCTTTCTTTAGCGAGTAACACTCATAAGTAGTACACTCCTGACCCACTACACAGTCCCTAGAAATTGTTCAGACTTTGTAGCAAAAGAAAAGAAAAGAAAAGTGGGAAATTGAGTTTGCTGGACCGTTCCCGGCTGGGTGGCCTGGCCTCTGAACCCAGGAGACTTGCCCAAGTGCTAAGACAGCAGGGGGCCTAAGACTGAAAGAAAAAAAAAATGGTTAAGAAGCTTTCTGCAGATAGAAACTAATAAATTTTCTAAAACAGTGGCTATAAAATCTTTGTTGCATTTGTCTGTTCTTTATGTGTGTGTCTCTACATGTATGTTATATGTGCGTGATATCTTACCTCCGGAGGGTATGGTCAAAATCAAGAGGTCTATTCAATTAACTTGAAGTAAGCACCTACAAAAGTTGTTTTTCCAGTTAACGTGATATGAAATAATCTTTGGTAAATAAAAGCTTATTTAAGCTTGTTAGTTTTCAGCATTGGATATAATGCAGATATGCAGCCTTTATTCGTCAAATAAATTGATGTTATTTCTATTACAAAACTGGTCTCAAAAATAGTAAATGATGGTTAATATTATCTAATGTCTCATAAAGTCTTGTAGGCAATCTAAATAATTATTGAGGGTCGGGCCCTGTGGCTTGGCTGTTAAGTGCGCACGCTCCGCTGCTGGTGACTCGGGTTCGGATCCTGGGTGCGCAGCAATGCACCACTTGTCAGGCCATGCTGTGGCAGTGTCCCATATAAAGTGGAGGAAGATGGGCACAAATGTTAGCCCAGGGCCAGTCTTCCTCAGCAAAAAGAGGAGGATTAGCATGGATGTTAGTTCAGGGCTGATCTTCCTCTGAAAAAAAAAAATTCATTGAGTATCTAGATCATTTCCAAATAAGATAAAATATTAGACATTGATTGCTAAATATAGGTTTATCTACTTTTGGCTTATTACAGAAAAACTAAAAGGTGTTTTGGGTCTATTGGTAAACATGTCTTGTGTTTTATTTAAAACATTGTACTATAAAGTAATGTTTCCCAAAATTATAAAAAGTGTCCACATAAATTTGTCAAGCCACGAAATGCTATGGTAAAAGAAATTTTATAATTGCTTACTTAGTTTTTACTTAAAAATTAAGGTTTCTAAGGGTTAAAAATTTCTAAGATGTGATTAAGCTACTAAAAAATTAAGAAAACTATGTTTGTATTCAAGGAGAGTAAGATGTGTGTTTTCATTAAGAAGATATGAAAAATGGAAATATTTTTGTCTGGTTAGGAAAGATAAATTTGCCCTGAAAAGTACTAGAAGGAAAAAAAGGAGCACATGGCACAAATTCTGAATGTAAACAAAAAGTTATAGAAGGTTTGTTGAAGAGAAAACCTGAGGAGTTTTGTACATGGTCAAGTTGGCTAAGATTAAACTAAATCCAATTAAGTAAATGATTTTTAATATCAAAAGTAAGCTGGTACAAAATTCAAATTTGGTCTTCTTCCTTTTAAAAGGATAATTTTATTCTACTCGTTTTTATCTTCCCCCAAAGCCCCAGTAGATACTTGTACATCATAGTTGCACATCCTTCTAGTTGCTGTATGTGGCACGTGGCCTCAGCATGGCTGGAGAAGCAGTGCGTCGGTGCAAGCCTGGGATCCGAACCAGGGCCGCCAGCAGTGGAGCGTGCTCACTCAACCGCTAAACCACGGGGCTGGCCCTATTCTACTCTTAATCTACTCTCGATAGAGGTTATTACGTAAAAAGATTTTTCTTCACCTTTGAGTTAAGTTTATCTAAATAACAGAGATCTGTTTTGTTAAGGTAATTTCCTATGTTCAAAAGACTGAGGTCTCTCTATTAAGGTCTTTTTGACTGTTTAACTGCTGTTTGTTAACCAAGCATGATTTCACTGCGACAAGAGCAACAACTCCTTGATCTTGTCTGACCAAGTGTTTAAAACCCTTCTATATTTTTGACAATCTTCCCAAAATTCATATCCTAAATAAAGTCTGTCTAATAATCTTTTTCTTTCAGAATTTTCAAAGGGCCCTGGCAATTCTCAAGAAAATTTTATCTCTTCCTATAAAGAGGGAGATACTAAACTAACTAGGCTTGTTAAGTATGCTAAATTGCACGGGCAGCATTGTCAAGTAAATGATAAAACTTCTTAGGTTATACTGCTTAGGTAAATATTACTCACTATTTTAACACTGCTATCTTGCTTCCAACATTACAAGAGAAAGGACCACGACTGCATTCTATTTAATTTGGTTTACAGATGGGTCTTACTTAAGTGATAAACAAGATATTACCAAGCTGGATATGCTGTCCAGCCTCGAGAATGTCTGTGTGGGGGAAGAGGGAGAATCCCCCGCTGCCCTTTCCCTTAAGGTTCCTATGGCTGGCCAAATAAAAAACAAGACAGGTTAGCAGGAGAAAATAATACCAACTATAATAACATGTATACATGGGAGAAACCAGGGACACTGCGTTTCTCAACACAATAGCAGAAATTCTCATCTTAAATATCGTCTTTATGTAAAGACAGAGGAGGATGTTGGGGGTGGAGGGTGTCAGTTACAGGAGATTGCCACTAAAGCTCTGTAAACAAGAGTGAGGTTATTATGCAGATTTAAGGCCTCACTTTTCACATTGATAAGTTTCTAGAAATGAGGTCATACCCCCTCTTCCCAGTACAGAGAGAGAGATACCTTTACAAATGGAGATTTCCCTTATAAATGTAAATGTTTGTCTGGCAACTCCTCACAGGGCCATCCAGACAATGTGGCCAGAGACAGAACTTCTGATAAGATGGGCTTGTTGGTGTCTTTCCTATTGTAACATCTATTTTACATTATATTACAGCCATCAGATAGAAGATCTGTTACGGGAAAGAGTTACTATGTCAAATTCTTTAGGCAGTTAGTAGGGGAGGTCAAATGTCCGTCAGAGAAAACAATCGAGGTAAAGAGATATATTTCAGGGTGGCCAAATCTTGATCTCCCACACCTGCTAATTCCTACTAACTCTGCTAACCAAATAAAAGACTTTCCACAGGCTTGAAAGAAATTGCCACCGAAGAAGAGAAACAGATATAGGAGTCAAAAGGGGAAGTTTTTGACACCCCCTCACAGATGTGGTTTGCACCCAGTAAAAAAACCCATAGTCCCTATTGGAGCACAATTGCCACTGCTCCAGCATATACACCAATTAACCCATGGGCACCTGAAAAGATAATTTTGTGGGAAGAGCAATGCTTTTAAAAACCTTCTCCCACAGCGGCTCATAAAGCTATACTGATTGTGTTATATGCCCAAAATATCATCTAGGGACACTACTACATGAATCACAAGGCCACTTTGCCTTTACTAAGGGACCCTTTGTGGTATAGCAATCGGACTGTGTCCAAATGCCACCATCTCAAGGATAAATATATCTTGTAATGACTGCCTGTACTCACATTGGGTTGAGGCCTTTCCTTGCAGAAGAGCAATGGCTCTAATAGTAGGTAAATTACTATTAGAGAGAATAATTCCTGTTTGGAGAATTCCTGCTGAGTTACATAGTGACCAGGGAACTCATTTCACTGGACAAATAATTAGTCTATTTTAATATTGGGCCAATGATACAGCATTTCCACTGCGCTTAACATTCCCAATCCTCACGATTGGTGGAAAGAACTAACGGCACAATCAAAACTCAATTGGCAAAGCTTTCAGGAACATTTCATCTCATGGCTGAAAGCTCTTCCACTACTGCTCCTCAATCTTAGATCTACGCCCTTTGCTAAACATCGCCTGTCTCCTTTTGAGATAATACCTGGACAGCCTATGCAATTAGATAAAGAAATGTATGAATCAACTTCACGTAAAGAAAATATCTTAATTACTGCCAAGTTCTCATTGAGACACTTAAAAATATATATATATATATATATGAGAAGTCGGTAGCTGATTCTTTTTACAGAGCCCTCCCAGACCTTAAGGATGATAACCTAGAAAATTTATTTATCAGAAGAGTCATCAAATAAAAGACTCTACAGCCCTATTGGAAAGGAACATACCAGGTACTTTTAATCAGTTCGTGCTGTAGGGGGAAGAGAGTGAATCTCCCTCTGTCTTTTCCCTTAAGGTTCTTCTGGCTGGCCAAATAATCAACAAGACAGGTTAATAGGAGAAAATAATATCAAGTTTAATAACATGTATACGTGGGAGAAAGCAGGGACACTGCGTTTTTCAACACAATAGCAGAAATTCTCGTCTTAAATATCATTTTTAGCCAATGACAAAGGAGGATTTTGGGGGTGGGTGGAGTCAGTTACAGGAGATTATCACTAAAGCACAGTAAACAAGAGTAAGGTTTATTATGTAGCTCAAGGCCTCACTTTCCACATTGATAAGTCACTAGAAATGAGCTCATCCCCCTCTCTTTTCCAAACAGAGAGGGAGATACCTTTACAAATGAAGATTCCCCCTATAAATGTAAATGATTGTCTGGCAACTCTTCACAGGGTCATCCAGAGAATGTGGCCAGAGAGACAGAACTTCTGACAAGAGGGGCTTTTTGGTGCCTTTCCTATTGTAACATTTACCCTACGTTATCTTTACAGCCATCATGATAGATCTGTTGCAAGAAGGAGACAACATGTCAAATTTTTTAGGCAGTTAGTGGGGGAGGTCAAATGTCTCTAGAGAAAACAACCAAGGTAAAGAGATAGATTTCAGGGTGGCCAAATCTTGATCTCCCACAGTCCCGCCTTTGAAACTATAAGTTTCACAATCTTTTTGAAACTTAAAGAAGTTTTATAGTCCAGAAGCTGAGTTGGTAGATTGTTTTATCTCACTGAACACATTTTTTAGTCTTGATAATAGATCAGATCAATTAAGTTCATTTTAGAAGGTGGTGATGTAGGTGGGCTCTCAAGGTTAAACCTATATTGTGGAAGCAAGCAATCAAGTATTTAATAAGAAGCATTTCTGTGTAAACGAAAGAAAGACAAGGTGAATGGTTAGAGCAAGTTGTAAAGTAGTTTTTGAGTTTAGAGGACAGCCAGTGAAGAAGAATTTTAGATGTCAGCGTCAAAGCATCTTTTGCAGTTTAAAATGTCTCTGATGATGTTATCAAGTAATCTCTTAAGTTTGTATCAAGTCCATCAGCTTCAGTTTGTAAGGCTTCAGGAAAAAGGGCAGGTTCAGTTTTTAGTGATTTTAAATGAAAATGATGGAAAAAATCAAAAACGTTAGTTTGGACGTCTGTAGCCAGATATTTTAGGAGACTAGAAGAAATCAGGATCTAGTCTTGTCAACAGATATAAAACAAAAACCTCAAAAGACAATTAACAAAACTAGGATCTAATATCCGCAAATGTATATTATAGTTTTTACTGAAACATAATTTTTTTTCTAAAATTACCTTCATTTTTATCAAAGATAGCCAAATTAAAACTAACTAGTTTGTAAAATAAGTCTAGTTCCAATAGAGTTGGCACAATTATTTATATAAGTACAGCAAGAATAGCAATTGATCACATAGGCTCTTTTAAATCTGCTTTGTTGGAACTTTTTATAAGGAATCTTAGATTGAACTTTAAAGGCCTCTCGAGGCCAGGAAAACAAGGCCAAGGATTTTGTCATCAGACTTCGCCTGTAATATCTATAGATTTGGGTGAATTTCTCTCTTCTGAGGTTCTCTCAAAATATTTCGAGGTTCCTTGTACCTGTCAGATAAGTGACATTTTTTATTTATCTTGGTAAGTGTTGTTTGGTACATAAGGTACCAGGCCAATAGTTCTACGTGGCTTTATTCTATAAAGTCCAATCTTTATTTCTCAAAAGCTGTATGGTTATATCGCAAATATGATGTTCTAGTCACAGCCTTGGTAATATAACCAGTGTTTTTAATTGTGTCTTGTTATAAGGAGAACAGATTCTTATTGAAGTTACGTAAATAACTATATTGCCATGAAAACAATATTTACTTATTAAGAGTTTTTAAATCTTGGAGGGATCAGGTAGAGAGAAAAAGGTAAATATTTTAATTTTGTTTACAAAAGTATCATTTACCAAATTGTTATGTCATAGCTAGCTCAGGAGAAAAGAGAAAAAGTTTTTCTTAAATCTGAAAAAACAAAACATTAAAAATTTAGCAATACTTTAAATGAACAATCATAAAAATTATAATCATCTTTATCAGTTCATTCAGTCCTGTGTAATCTATTCTTGATCCCAATCTTTTTGTTAGCAGCTTCATGAAGTTATCAGTCTCTCTATCAGATTTTTGTAGTTTTTTTTTACCAAGTTCAGTTTTATGATCAGAAAGTTTGTCATTGTGTTCTAGTGTAAATGTCAGAGTCTTTTTTATGAATTTTTCTGAAGTTGAAACATATTTTGTAAAAGCATTAGAGCAAAGAAATAAGTCTGTAAACAAGACCTCAAAATGGCAATTGACAAAGAAATTTGGTTAATTTTGAGACATAAAACACTTTAAAATAATAATAACCAGAATTATGACTGATAACCAAGACAGATAAGAATTTTAGTAATGTTATACAATTTTAAAATGCCTATATCAATAACATTTGCCCACATAATAGCACCTAAGCAGACTTATCATCACTTGTCTGACAATGTTTTCTATGTCATTTAACATACTGAATAAGCCTAATAAGTTTAATATCTTTCTCCTTATAGGAAGAGAGCAAATTTCTTTGAGAACTTTCAGGGCCCTTTGAAAATTCTCAAAGAAAAAAAGTAAAAATAAAGACTTTATTTAAGATATGAATTTTGGGGAGCTTGTCAAAAATATAAACAATAAAGGAAACAGAGCATTAACTGTCTAAAAAGCCTTAATAGAGAGACCTCAGTCTTTTGAACGTAAGAAATTATTTTAACAGTTGTTTTTTTTTTTGTCTTTTAGGTAGACTTACTCAAAGGGAAAGAAAAATTTTTTATAACCTCTTTATCAAGTTTAAGCAAATTATCTTTTTACGAGAAATTTCAATTTTGCACCAGCTTACTTCTGCTATTAAAACTCATTTACTTAATTAAATTCATTTCAATCTTAGCCAACTTGACCATGCAAAAACTCTTTTTCCAGAATTCCTCTTCTACAAACCTTTTATAACTTTTTTTTTACATTCAGAATTTGTCCCATGTCTTTTTTTTTCTTTCTAGTACTTGAGGACAAATTTATTTTTCTTAAACAAACAAAATATTTTTATTCTTTGTTCTTTCTTTATACATCTTATTTTTCTTGTACACAGACATATTTTTTTTAATATTTAGTAGCTTTAATCACATATATTAATTAGAAATTTTAACCTTTAGAAACCTTAATTTCTAAGTAAATACTAAGTAAACAATTATAAACTTTTTTTTACATTAGTATCTTGTGGCTTGGAAAATTTATAAACACTTTATAACTTTTAGAAATATGTTACTTTATAGTACAATCTTTTAATAAAACACATGTTTACCAATAGACCCAAAACACCTTTTAGTTTTCCTGTCATGAAAAGTCAAAAGTAGACAAATGTACATTTAGCAATCAATGTCTAATATGTTATCTTATTTGGAAACAATCTAGATACTCAACTGAATTTTTATTATAAAATTTAGCAAAACTCTAAAGTTTTAAGTCACCAAAAAGAGTTTGGAAGCTGTAACCACCATAACACACAATTATTGTTTAAAGTTTATCTAACATTTATCTTTTTCACAACTATTTAGTTACTTATTCTCAATAATTATTTAGATTGGCTACAACACTTTATAAGACTTCAGATAAAATTAGCCATCATTTAAATTACTATTTTTGTTAACCAGTACTGTAATAGAAATAACATCAGTTTTCTTTTTTACAAAATTTTATGTCAATTTCATCACCTCTTATACCTTTAAACATAGTTATTATTAAGACTTTTATCAATAGGTCTTGGTCTTTTAATTTTGGACAAGGGAAGCATTCTCAGTCAGACATTTTAAAACATACTCAGGCAAAGTTGATGTAACCTCTTAATATAAAATTAGCTCAAACATTTCAACCTTTATAATTTTATCAACACTTGCACTTTTACATGTTCTCAATTTAATAATAACCTGAGTCAAGGTCTTAAGTCTAGTCAAATTTTTCCGTTCTTTTTTTTTGGCCTTTTTTCTTAGGTACCAATTAAACAATTATGTGAGAGCACTCAAAAAATTTTTTTTCCCCCAATTTAGAAGTTTTCCCAATTTAAAGGATCCGTCGTCTGGCCATTGACGAGTAGGATCTTCATTTGTATATTTATTCCAATAGTGACTCGAACCAATAAGCCTTTTTAAAGAAAGACCTGGAGGTAACTTTCCACACTTAGAATAAATCTACCATGGACACAAGAGGCGTCCCTGGTGAGGGCGCAAATGATGTAGCCCCCATGATCCACAGAATTCACTCCCAAAGATATTCAGAGAAAGTAAAGACCTTCGTTGCACAGGCGGTAAGGATGGTGTAGTGAAAACGGTGTCTCCGGTCTCCCACAATAGTGTGGGACGCCTCCAGTCACAGACCCGCTAATCTGTGACACCGGGCGGGCGATACTGGAATGGGATTTTTCCAGCACTAACAAGCAACGAAGGTAAAGACGACAAAAGCCCTTATGGACTGGGCCTTTTATGACAAACTCCCCTGAGAGCTTGGCACAGCCGGACAAAGAGACAGTTCAGAACCCCAGTCTACTCGACTGGCCACCAAGGTGCACTCCGGTAAATGCATCTTCCGTATGGTGGAGACTAAGGAGAATATTCTCACTGGTCACAAAGCCAAGTTCTCAGGACACAGAACAAGACAGAAGGAAAAACCTCATCCAGTTTTTTTTTTCTTATGTGCACAATGACAGCTTTAGCCACGCCTTAGGTCTCTTGGAGCCAGAATAATACCTAGGCGGGGGAGGTGCCACGGGGTTGGGGACTGTGTGCTTTACAGAGTACCTGGTCATTGCACGGACATTTTCTTGCAGTTGGCGGGGGACCTGTGTCATCTACCCCGTTCCGTGACCCAACATATCCTGACACGGGAGTCTTCTGAAAGTGGCAAGCGCCCTAATGGCTCTTAAATGCTCAACCCACGCCCACCAAATTTGCGGCCTTTTTGGCTTCCAAGATGCCCTTGGCAATGACCTTCACTTCATGTGCATAATAACCCACAGCAAAGTTTGTAGACGCCAGTCTGGTGAGACCCGCAAACTTACCAGTCTGTGGGGCCGGCCCGGACAGCAGGCTTATAGGGCCTATGCCTGCGTCCTACCCTATGGTATTTCCTTCTTATGACAAAAGACACAGACAAAAGAGAAAAACAGAGACTACCCCTGGGAGGAAAAGGGATCAAGATCAAAACCAAGAGTACTCTATCAAGTTTAAACCAAGAGTCACTAAAAGCCCAAGAAACTAGTTTCCCAAATATTTTCTCTTGCCAATCTAAATTTAGAAAGAGAAAAAATTCTCACCATTTCCTTCCGCCGGACTCTGCAGATAGAGATTCCGGGAGGCTGACATGGTAAGAAGCCTTACCTTTTGCCAGCTTTCTTCAGGCGTTCCCGTATCTCACCATCTGCAGTAGTCCAGGGAGAAGGCAGGTCTTCCAGCCAGAGAAGGCAACTTGCCAGCCAGTGTGGATCCTGCTGACTACGCCAAAACTGTAGGGGAAAGAGAGTGAATCTCCCTCTGCCCTTTCCCTTAAGGTTCTTCTGGCTGGCCAAATAATCAACAAGACAGGTTAGCAGGAGAAAATAATACCAAGTTTAATAACATGTATACATGGGAAAAAGCAGGGACACTGCGTTTCTCAACACAATAGCAGAAATTCTCGTCTTAAATATCATTTTCAGCCAATGACAAAGGAGGATTTTGGGGGTGGGGGGAGTCAGTTACAGGAGATTATCACTAAAGCACAGTAAACAAGAGTAAGGTTTATTATGTAGCTCAAGGCCTCACCTTCCACACTGATAAGTCACTAGAAATGAGCTCATTCCCCTCTCTTCTCCAAACAGAGAGGGAGATACCTTTACAAATGGAGATTCCCCTTATAAATGTAAATGATTGTCTGGCAACTATTCACAGGGTCATCCAGAGAATGTGGCCAGAGAGACAGAACTTCTGATAAGAGGGGTTTGTTGGTGCCTTTCTTATTGTAACATTTACCCTACGTTATCTTTACAGCCATCATGATAGATCTGTTCCAGGAAGAAGCCACCATGTCAGATTCTTTAGGCAGTTAGTGGGGGAGGTCAAATGTCCCTAGAGAAAACAACAAAGGTAAAGAGATAGATTTCAGGGTGGCCAAATCTTGATATCCCACAGTGCGCTGCAGAATCAAAAGACATAGACTCATGGAGTCACATTTCTTGTTTTAAAAAGAGGCTTTTGCATCTGAGTGCGTTACAGTTCCTATTTCTGAAACCTGACTTCAACTGGCCAATACGAATATCTCCAAACCAGGATGAGAAGAAGACAACATCACTTGTAGACAGCTATCCCAAGACTCCGGACCAGGACTGTATTCCCAACCTTAAATCCACTCATTTAAACCTTTGTTATGCTTAAACTGTATACTTATTTTATAATTGTTACAGTTAAGATTTTCAGAATACTATCATACTTAAGGAAAGTGATTGATTTGGAACAGACTGGTCTTAATGTCCAGGCATTTATTGGGTGGCTCCTAATATAACTTAATGGTTGTATAGAACAAATCTCAGGCCTTGACTACTGGCCTGATGGCTAAAACACTACACCCGATCTTCCCTTAAATGCAGGGAAGGATTCACAGTGACAAATGCTTCCAACCTTCCTCTGCTTAAGGCCAGACGGACTCATTCAGTGTTCCCCTGGTATGACCACCGAGAAGCTAGCTATATTTGTTCCTTTTTTAGGACTAAAGGATGTCACATCACATACAGAAGCCCTTAGTGACAGTCAAGCAGGAATTGCCTTATTAAATACTAAAATGTCTTTAATAAAAAGACTGTCTTTCGAAATAGAATGGCCTTAGATATTTTAACTACATCCCAAGGTGGTACATGTACAATCATTCAAACTGAATGCTGTGTTTTTATACCTGATGAGTCTTCCAATGTGTCATCTCTGCTAAAGCCCATGAAAAAGCAGGTGAATGCCTTAAGCGATCCTGCGTTCAGTCTTGAGTTGTTTGGTTGTCTCCCTTCTGGTATTGGTTCCCTTTTTCCATCTGGATTGCAATTCCTATTTCTATTACTTCCTGGAATTCTTGTACTAGTCATAATACTTAAACTAATTGCTGTTTTCTTTACTCAGTGCTGTGAGACTGTCATGTAAGCTGGAGTAATGAAAGCTGAGGTGGTCGATTGATCCTATAACCTTAGACAAACGTCCCTTTTTGATAAGGACTATGCCTAAGAACTCATTTTAAAATAATCTTTTCAAAGATGTTAAATTATTATCATTGTTACTGTACTTGTTCTATAATTGTGCGTAGCGTAAATACAAGTAGTGATAAAAAGCACATACACAATGTTTGTGCAACAACCTAAAATAAATCCAAAACCCATGAAATACTTCCTCTATTAATATATATATACCTCTTTGCTTGTCCACTATATTCAATTAAATCCCCCCAACGGGGACAAGTGGGCAAATAAATGAGATAAAATCCTGGCACCGAGGGACATGAGGGACCCAGGACAGGCAGCAACCACCCTGGGGCTGACGGACAATATTTTGATCATCAATGCTTTCTATCAAAATATTATAGATCAAAAAGGGGAAAATGATAAATAAATGGCAAGCAATAGGATATATTGGAGCATATGAGGAAGCCGTTTGGGGTAAAACTAATTCGGCCTGGGTTTGTTTTTCCAGAAGGGCCTGTCGCCTGCATTGTGTATCTGCTTTGCCATGTCCCAAAGAGAAGAGTAAATGGCCTTAAGATGAGGATGCAATTTCCCCCTTCTTGGCATTTCCTTAAGGATAAGCATTTCTCCCTAGGCTGGGATTTGACTGCTGCAGTCATCCTGTGACAGCCCAGCTCTAGACAACAGACTTGACACCAGCCATGCCCATCGAGACAGTGGACCTGCTCCTCACTGTGTCCATCAATAGCTATTCTGGCAGGGCAACCTGGCAGGGCGATCTTGTGGTTATTGTAAAAGGGACATTGCAATCTCATGTGATACATGCTCTTTCACAGTATATAACCACTCTGTACACTCCACTTCTTTGGTGCCATTCCTTCCTTAGGGAAGGAAGGCCCAGGGCCATGGTCCTCAAAAGTTAGTCCATAATAAACTCGCCCCAATTTTGATTTATAGATTGATTATGGATTATTTACATCGACATGTTTTACAAGTAATAAAATATCTTGAAAGGAAAAAATAAAGCCGCAGCCCTGCATTACACATGAAAGTTGTGCTCCTCCTGGAGGGAAAATGAGGATACGACATTGGTCGAGTACTTGATTTTATAATCCACTGGTGACTTTCAAAAATATAGCTATTATTGTAAGAGTAAAGATATCCTTAAGAATAGTGTCACAAAACAGGTTTTCCCAGCTACTTTTTGTCAGAGCTGAAACCAACATCAGGCTGGGGCACTTGAAGAGGCATGGTGGACTCAGCTGAGGGTTATTTAATTACCTTGAGATGATTAGCCAATAACGAATAGGATGCAGAATGATTAAAAACAGGTAAATGGACATAAAGTTGGAAATAATTAAGAAAAATAACGCCTTCAAAATATTCTCTCATTATTTTTATAGCTTTTTTTTTTTTTTTTTGAGGCATGACTAGGATAGTATGTTAGATTTTTCTAAATCCTTATCTCCAGGGCATATGTTACTGAGTTCTTCAGTATATATGATAATGCCAAAGAAAACCTGGACAAAAGTATTCTGTACTATCAACAAGGACAAAACATGTACAACATTGCTCTATACATTAAGATTCCAGCTGTAATAGTCAAGATATATATTCATGTGTGCAAAATTATAATGATTTTCTATTTTTCTCGGGCTGTGAACCATGGTAAAATATATAATAATAAGCAGAAAACCTGATGAATTAGGTGATTTAAAACACTTGATGTTACAGCTTGGACATTCAAGGGTGAAATACATCAATTTAAATTTCACACCTTCTTTCCTTCTAGCCAGTGAAGTGTCTGGAATACATAAAATTAATTAAGAGTTAACAGTATTTGGAAGCAGTTGAGGTTAAGCCCTCAACAATGATGGCCCTTACTTCTGGAGCCATTGACTCTTTGTCATATGTTTATTGTATAGACGAGTTCTCTTCTTAGATGATTTGTGTATGTTTCATAGAAGAGAGACAGGGCAGGAGAATTAACTATCACTCTACACCGGTTCCTTTACTGTATTACCTCATGCAATTCTTACAGTAATCCTTTAAAGTAACTATTATAATTCATATTTAATTGATAAAGAAAACCGTGTTTAGGGGCCTGCTCGGTGGTGCAAGCGGTTAAGTGTGCGCGGTCCGCTGCGCCGGCCCGGGGTTCACTGGTTCGGATCCTGGGCGCATGCCGATGCACCGCTTGGCAAGGCATGCTGTGGTGGCGTCCTGTATAAAGTGGAGGAAGATGGGCACGGATGTTACCCCAGGGCCAGTCTTCCTCAGCAAAAAAAGATGAGGATTGGCAGATGTTAGCACAGGGCTGATCTTCCTCACAAACAAAATAAGACCATGTTTACAAAATTGATCAAGGGTAAGAGGGAAGATCTGAACATCAGTCTGTTGGGTTTATGCCTCTATTCTCTCTACTGTGATAAAAATGGTGCTTCAACATGGGTACTCCCCATCTGGCTGTTTAATACCAGTTCCTGCCAGCATCATTGGATGAGATGAGATGAGAAGTTTATTTCCAAAGTTATTCTATTATATTTAAACTAACTATTTATGAGTCAGATGTCAAGACATGTTTTAGAGGCAGAGAGAACAACTGATTACTTCACCTACACATTTTTCAGTTTTACTATAACTTTCATGTGTCACATTGTGTCAACTTTACCAACTTTAGTGTTGCACTGTTCTTTTTTAAAAAACTTACAATTTCATTTTCCATGTAAAGCACCTTGCTGTTTTCTTCTTAGTCACTAGATGGCAGTTCTGTATCTCTGTAAATTACCACTGCAGTAGGAAACGAGAGATCTTAAGCCAGTTTGCTCTGTACAAATGATGGACAAAGGAGGATTTCTGGTCCATCAAGGCTGCTTGTGTTATTCTGTGGCCGTAACGGCGATGTCCAGGATTACTTAGTCAAAGGCACGAAGCAGAGTCAGAAAGCATCCTCTAAGTTCTTCTTCAGATGTGAGTTCAGGCACCTATCCTCTCACCTGAGCACACTGGAGTTTATTGAATGTGTTCTGACTCTTACTCTCTCCCTGTAGTTAATAAGTCTGGAAGCTCCATACCCCTAGAAAAAAACACACGACTCATAAAGCCTTTTCTCAACTAAACGGAGTTGAGGGCTATGGTGTTGCCCGAGAGTCTGATGCTTAAAGCAAACACAGCTGGTGCGCTGGTGCTCATGTGGAGGGAAAGAGCGTCAGCCACTCCTGGAGGGCTTTTATTGATGCTCCTATGGAATGAGCAAGTTTAAAATAAAACCACATTGATTAAACATCAGTAACTGATTATTTTATTTTCAAGTAATATGCTGTGAAAATCTGCTATGTCTAAAAAACTATTTCACAAAACTGAAACAATTCTGTTTTTTATTCTCTGGTATTTGAAATACTATTAAAACTGTAAATCCTTTAACATTCTACAATATACAAATAGGCAAATTTCAATTATATTCTCTAAAAATGTTTGCTCCCATGTTAAAGATTAATATATTGTAGGAAAACTGGTTACCCCCCAGTTTTTAACTCATTTTTTGCTTTTGAAATTACATATAAAATTTGTTTTGAAGTATTTTCCTAAAACTCAGCATCTTTCTGATAAATGGACTAGTTGAAAGGTAACTAGAGTGAAATTTGATCTTTAAAACTCTAGCTTTGTGTAAGAATTGATAATATCAGGCAGTTGAAAGTTGGGTCTCTCCACATTATGATATTTATTAATTGTGAATAGCCACATCTGTTACAAAGTGCTGAATAATAACAAGAAATTAAACAATATCAGCACTCTCTTACCCCACATGTAGAGTTTATATGCAAATAAACTCTCAAAGGTCAGAAAAATGCTTATGATTTCAGCTAACTGGTAAAATACTATCTCATTCCAGTATTAACCTCATTTGAAATTGACTTAAAACTCTTCTCTTAGGATCCTGCTCTGATCAGTGCCCCCTGGTTCCCTCAATGCCTCATTTGGTTGCAAACCTATCTGAGGAATTGAATATTCTTTTCCAATTGTTCCCTTGAAGGTACCTGTGATAGTGCTTTTTATACAATGGCCACTTGGTACAATTTATTATTAGTTTCAGAAACACCTTGGGCCGGCCTCGTGGCTTAGGAGTTAAGTGCGCGCACTCCGCTACTGGCAGCCTAGGTTTGGATCCCGGGTGCGCACTGATGCACCGCTTCTCTGGCCATTCTGTGGCCGTGTCCCACATACAGCAACTAGAAGGATGTACAACTGTGACACAACTATCTAATGGTGCTTTGGGGAAAAAAAATGGAGGAGGATTGGCAATAGATGTTAGCTCACAGCCAGTCTTCCTCAGCAAAAAGAGGAGGATTAGCATGGATGTTAGCTCAGGGCTGATCTTCCTCACAAAACAAAACAAAAAAAGTAACATCTTTATTTAGGAACAAATCAAGGAAACAGATGTCAGGAATGTGGGGTCGCCTAGCTGATGGTGCTTGAGGGATTCCTCACGTGAATCTTGGCATAGAAAAGTTTAAAGAGTGAAGCAGCATTGGTCAGATCACAAGTGTGGGGTGAACATAATTCTGAAGGAATAATGATGGAGACGTAAAAGCAAGAAGCCACTTGAATTACATTGGAAGATATTAGACCCATCAAAGGGCTGGGAAAAAAACCTTGTTTAATGTGAGCTCTTTCAAAACTCCAAGGCAAAAAGTAATATGAATTTACATGGTAATTATAAACCACAAAACAACAATTCACAAGACAAGTAAACAACTAAAGTAGAAACCAGAGTAAAAAAAAAATAGAGGTTAAAGGAGAGATGGAGAGAGATTGTTGGGGTCAGAAAACATGGCTTAGTCATCCTTGAAGTCTCCCTCAGACTCTGATCATTCTTAGTGCTCAGTAAACACTTTGAGCCCATGAGCCTGGGGAGGGGCAAAGTGAGAGGTGGTTGGGAGGGGAGACAATGCAAGGATACCCTTGTGGAGGCACTGACATTGAAAATCAGTGACATTTTGCCAAGGTGTTTACCATAATATATTAAGGATTATCCTGGAAAGATAAGGATTTTTCTGGAATGTGCGTTTTCACTTTGTGGAAACTCCAACTAGCCCAGAGAACAATTTAGACATTTCAGCTTTAGAAATAAAGAGAGGGGTCAGCCCTGTGGCACAGCGGGTAAATACACATGCTCCGTTGCGGCGGTCCCGAGTTCACAGGTTCGGATCCTGGCGCGCACCGATGCACCGCTTGTCAAACCATGCTGTGGTAGCATCTCATATAAAGTAGGGGAAGATAGGCACAGATGTTAATCCAGGGCCAATCTTCCTCAGCAAAAAGAGGAAGATTGACATCAGAAGTTAGCTCAGGGCTGATCTTCCTCACAAAAAAAGAAAGAAAAGGAAATAATGAGAAACTTTTCTGTCAGTTTTAAGAATGAAAACCAGTTAGCATCTGGAAAACAGATGCAATTTAGGATGAGAATGTGGAGAAAGAATTAGATGTCACACGTTGTTTTTGCTTTTCTTTAGGACAGCAAGGCTTGCAGGGGGAATGATGTTCCATCTTTGCTCTATTGAGTTTGAGAAGATGTAAAATTCATTTGTGCTGGGCAACACTGTTGACCTGTGGAGAAATACAAATGGTTCAAGCAGCTGATCTAAAGGAATAACTGAACTCATAAAAGTTCTTAGTTAATAAAAGGTGATTCTTCTTTATTGAACTTTACTGGACATCCATTGACCTATATGTGCAAGGTATTTGTGGTAGGTATTGAAGGAAATACAAAGAATTATAAGGTTCCAAGCTCGTCCACATACATGAAATTGTTTGCAAGATGTATTTAGATTCTGCCAAGGTATTTAGTGTATGTTGTATTACAGAACTTAAAAAAATGAGAATGTTATTGAGAAATTGTAATTAAGGACAGCCTCTTAGGAGAGGTGGACTAGATCAAGTCCTCAAAGGGACCACTTTTGGGCAGGTGGAGGGAAGAAAGAGTGAGGATTTCAGATGGGGGAAGAGGGGAAAGGTACAGACGTAGAAAGGAACATGGCATTTGGGCATGGGGGTGTGGAGGCCACGACAGGCACAGTCTTCCCGTGACTGAGAGGCAGCTCAGTTTCCTCTTCCAGGAGCCCAGCACTGCTTCCCACCTCCTGGCCTCCTCTACCTGCAGACCCCCCGCCTGAGCCAAGGCCTATCTTATCTGGATCGTTGCCTAGTCTCCCAACAGGTCCCTTTACTTCCAGTCTTAATTTTTTCTAATCCTTCCTCCACAATGCCTCCAAATTTACCTTCTAGAATCCAAATTTGCTTAAATCTGACATCTGCTTAGACTCTTTCAATGACTGCTCAGAGCATCCGTGAGATCATTCAGACTCCTGAGCTGGACACGCAGGCTTTGCCTTGCCGTCCTCATCTTTAGTCTCATCACCCACTGTGTCTTACATGTTCGCTTTGTTCCAGCCTTAAAAATACCCCCATTTTCTGAAATCTTTAGCATCCTTTATATCTGTCTTTTTATATGTGTTTCTTCTGTCCTCCTACTCCCTTTTTTGATCTATTAATTCCTATTTCTTAATCTGAACTCATGTCAAATGTTCCTTCCTCTTGGACACTTTTCCTGAGAGGTATCCATCTAGAGACCCCTTTGGATGTCCCCACTCTGGGACCCTGTACTTATCTACTTTTCCATAACTGTAGTTTTATTCATGTCTCATAGACAGTGAGCTCCTTAAAGCTGAGACTATCCTTCTTCTTGATGAATAAATGGCAAGCAATAGGATATATTGGAGCACATGAGGAAGCCATTTGGTGTAAAACTAATTGGGCCTGAACTTGTTTTTTTTTTTTTTTCCCAAAAGGGGCCTGTAGCCTCTGTTCATCCATTGTATATCTGCTGTAAGCAATTAACATGTCCCAAAGACAAAAGCAATGTCCTTAAGTTGTAAATGCAACTTCCCCCACATTGGCATTTCCTTAAGGATAAGCATTTCTCCCTAGGCTAGGATTTGATTGCTGTGCTCATCCTGTGACCACTCAACTCGAGACAACAGCCACGCACATGGAGACAGCAGACCTGATACCCACTGTGCCCATCAATCGACGTGCTGACAGGTCAACATCATGACTACTGTAAAAGGGACATTGCAATCACATGTGATACATGGTCTTTGATGGTCTATAACCACTCTGTACACCTCACTTCTTTGGGCCTCCATTTCTTTGTGAAAGGACTCTCCTGGGCTTTATGGCCCTCAAAGGTTGGCTCATCATAAACTCAACCCAATTTTTTTTTTTGGTTTTGTGACTTTTTTTTTTATTGATATTTTAATGGTTTCTAACATTGTGAAATTTTGGGTTGTACATTTTTGTTTGTCCATCACCCCATATATGACTCCCTTCACCCCTTGTGCCCACCCCCCACCCCCACTTGCCGGGTAACCACAGTCCAGTTTTCTCTGTCCATGTGTTGGTTTATATTCCACATATGAGTGAGATCATACAGTGTTTGTCTTTCTCTTTCTGGCTTATTTCACTTAACATAATACGCTCCAGGCCCATCCATGTTGTTGCAAATGGGACGATTTTGTCTTTTTTTATGGCTGAGTAGTATTCCATTGTATATATATACCACATTTTCTTAATCCAATCGTCAGTCGAGGGACACTTATGTTGCTTCCACTTCTTGGCTATGGTGAATAATGCTGCAATGAACATAGGGGTGCATAAGCCTCTTTGGATTGTTGATTTCAGGTGCGTTGGATAGATTCCCAGTAGTGGGATGGCTGGATCATAGGGCATCTCTATTTTTAATTCTTTGAGGAATCTCCATACCGTTTTCCATAGAGGCTGCACCAATTTGCATTCCCACCAGCTGTGTATGAGGGTTCCTGTTTCTCCACATCCTCTCCAACATTTGTTGTTTTTTGTCTTGGTGATTATAGCCATTCTAACGGGCGTGAGGTGGTATCTTAGTGTTGTTTTGATTTGCATTTCCCTGATGATTAGTGATGTTGAGCATCTTTTCATGTGCCTATTGGCCATCTGTATATCTTCCTTGGAGAAGTGTCTGTTCATTTCCTCTGCCCATTTTTTGATCGGGTTGTTTGTTTTTTTGTTGTTCAATTGTGTGAGTTCTTTATATATTATGGAGATCAACCCCTTGTCAGATGTATGTTTTGCAAATATTCTCTCCCAGCTGGTTGGTTGTTTGTTCATCTTGATTCTGGTTTCATTTGTCTTATAAAAGCTCTTTAGTCTGATAAAGTCCCACTTGTTTATTTTTTCTTTAGTTTCCCTAGTCTGGGTAGGCATGTCATCCGAAAAGATTCCTTTAAAACCAATGTCAAACAGTGTGTTGCCTATATTTTCTTCTATGAGTTTTATAGTTTCAGGTCTCACCTTCAGGTCTTTGATCTATTTTGAGTTAATTTTTGTGAATGGCGATAGCACATGGTCCACTTTCATTCTTTTGCATGTGGCTGTCCAGTTTTCCCAACACCATTTATTGAAGAGACTTTCCTTTCTCCATTGCATGTCCTTAGCACCTTTGTCGAAAATTAGCTGTCCGTATATGTGTGGTTTTATTTCTGGGCTTTCAATTCTGTTCCATTGATCTGTGTGTCTGTTTTTGTACTAGTACCATGCTGTTTTGATTACTATTGCTTTGTAGTATGTTTTGAAGTCAGGAATTGTGATGCCTCCTGCTTTGTTCTTTTTCTTTAGGATTTCTTTAGCTATTCAGGGTCTTTTGTTGCCCCATATAAATTTTAGTATTCTTTTTTCTATTTCTGTGAAGAATGTCATTGGGATTCTGATTGGGATTGCATTGAATCTGTAGATTGCTTTAGGTAATATAGACATTTTAACTATGTTTATTCTTCCAATCCACGTGCATGGGATATCTTTCCATTTCTTTATGTCATCGTAGATTTCCCTCAATAATGTCTTGTAGTTCTCATTGTATAGGTCCTTCACCTCCTTGGTAAGATTTATTCCTAGGTATTTTATTCTTTTTGATGCAATTGTAAATGGTATTATCTTTTTGAGCTCTCTTTCTGTTAGTTCATTATTAGCATATAGAAATGCAACTGATTTTTGTAGATTGATTTTGTACCCTGCAACTTTGCTGTAGTTGTTGTTTCTAACAGTTTTCCAACAGATTCTTTAGGGTTTTCTATATATACAATCATGTCATCTGCAAATAGTGAGAGTTTCACTTCTTCGTTACCTATTGGGATTCCTTTTATTCCTTTTTCTTGCCTAATTGCTCTGGCCAAAACCTCCAGTACTATGTTGAACAGGAGTGGTGAGAGTGGGCAGCCCTGCCTCGTTCCTGTTCTCAGAGGAATGGCTTTCAGTCTTTCCCCGTTGATAAACTCAACCCAATTTTGATCTATATATTGGTTGGATTATTTGCATCGACATTCTATTAGTCCTTCCAGTATCTAAACACAGTACCTGACACCTTTGGGGCACTCAGAAAATGTTTGATGAGTGAATAAGTATGTGGGAGACCACACTGACTGGAGCAGGAGGGGCTTTTCAGGGAGTGGTAGAAAATCCGCTCACATTCCTACCATAGTGGTTGAGTCTGTGGGCTTTGGACCAGTTTGTCTGGGCACAAATCCCAGTTATTCCACTTTTAACTGGGGAACAGGTGCAAAGTATTTACTCTCTGAGCCTTAGTTTCCTCATCTATAAAATGCGGCTACTGATAACTCTTGTCTCATAGGGTTTTAGTGAGATTTAAATGCATTAACTTATGTAAAGTACTTAGAAGAGCTCCTGGGACATAGTAGGCACTAAAATGTTAGCTACCTTAAGTTATCATTATTGCTCTTATATCTGAGCAATACTCTGGTTTTGAAAAGATGCTTTCATAATATAGTTGATCCTCATTACTTGTGGATTCCGTGTTTGCACACTTGCCCACTAGCTAAAATGTACTGGCAGCCTCCGAATAAACACCCACAGGGCTTTCCTGTCCATTTGCAGATATGCACAAAGTGGTGAAAAATTTGATTCACTGGACGTGCACGTTCCCAGCTGAGGGGGAACCAGGTGACGCTCTGCCCTCGTTTCAGCCCACACTGTAAACAAGTGTCCTTCTTGCAGTCTATTTAGTGCCTCATTTCTTATCTTTTTGTGCCTTATGTTGATGATTTTGCTGTTTAATATGTCCCCCATGTGTAGTGCTGCAATGCTGCCTGGTGTTCCTCAGGGCAGGAGGCTGTGACGTACCTTTACAGAGAAAGTATGTGTGTTGGACAATCTTCTTTCAGACAAGGTACAGTGCTGTTGGTGTGAGTTCAATGTTAATATATCAACAATATATATTAAATAAGGTGACTTTAAAGAGAAACACACAGAGAACAAGGTTATGTATTGATCAGTTGAAGAAATTGTGACTAAGGCTTGCAGCAACCTAACCCTGCATTTCCCATAGGAGCAGTGAGTCATATTCACCAATTCAGTGTTCACAGCGACTTTATAGAATGTCACACTGTGCATAACGAGAACTGACTGTATCTTATGTAATCCTCACGTACTTCTTTATAGTAGGCAGTGTAGGGAACAGGGAGTCCACATTCTACAGGCTATTACAAACCGTATGAGCCAAGTAGAGAATTTAAAATGTCTTGTGCTCAGCATAAGAGCCATGAGATTTTGAGCAAGGAAGATCTATGATGAACTGATGTTTAAGGAACAATTACCTGGCAAGAGAATGTAGTATTGAGAGGAAGAGGGAGAACTGAGCTGGAAAGGAGGACCAGCTGTTAAATTCTCCAAGTATTCCCATTGTTAGGTGAGGAGATTCGGATCTAAAGTGCTGATGTGATAAAGGAAAAGTAGCAGCCAAAGGATGAAATAATGGATTTGGTAACCATATATAGGGTGTAAGTTAGGCTGTGGTTCTCAAAGTGGGGTCCCTGGACCTGCAACATCAGCATCACCTGGGAACTGGTTAGAAATGCAAATTCTCATGTGCCGCCACAGACCTGCTGAACTGGAAACTCTGCGGTGGGGCCCGACAATCTGGGTTTCAACAAGGCCTCCAGGTGCTTCTGGTGTCCATCAAGTTTAAGAATCAATGAATTAGAAAAATGATTTCAACACTTCACCATGCCCAGGTAAGCTCTCTGGCAGCGTGGTGGTATTTCTTTAGAGGATAAGATGCATTTTAAATTTTAGGAAAAAGTAGTTCAGCGTCTGTTTCATCATAAGGATTCCAGAGATGCCATTTTAGCTCTCTGTCTTTAGGCTCTTTTTTCCACAATATATTCTCTTTTAGAGACCCTTTGGTAACTTATTTACCACTTACCACATGTTCTGAGAGTCCCTTCTTTCTTGAAATCCCCTTTCAGACGTGAAAATATACTTTATTTTTTGTTCACAATCTCTTTCATTTAAAATCTGGATTTCTCTTCCTATAAGATCATGTATTGCACATGCAGCCTTACTGTAAATGTAGAATGCCATTGGTTTGTTCCAAAACCTTAGAATGTTTTAGAATTTAGAACCTGATGAATAGAGAATGTATAAGCTTCTGTGTAGGACTCATATTTTTCAGATGTCTAGAGGTATCCCAACTTGCCAGTAATGTGGCCTTAGATTCAGCAGAACTTGAAAATCTGAATATAGTAGAAAATGAATTACATCTCTCATATTAACATTTACAAAATAAACGATCACAATGTTAACTTACCAATAAGCACTTTCTATATTCTCGGCTCTGAAAGTATCTAGCTTACACAATAAACATGACAAAGTTTCAAAGATGAGCCAATTAACTTTTCAGCAAAAGCTTGACTTGAGTGTATCTTGGCTTCCTTTTTGACAGTTTTAGCCTTAATGTTACAGTATTGTTTTCTTTTTCTAGGAATCAGATAATCTTGTATTTGGTGAACATTTTAATTTTTAATGGCCACTTGTATTTTGTGATATGCACATGTTCAAACAATCTATAAGAACCAACCATTACCACCCATATATAAGATTATACAGGAATGAAAGAGTTTTGGCTGACTTATTGTATATAATTGTTCAGCCAAAGCAGATGGCAGACTGTACCACTTACAATGATTTAGAGGTTTGAAACAGTATTTTTAAATACAAATAATCTCAAAATTGGTAATATATAATATATAATACTGTGTTAACTAACCAAAACAGTTAAATTTGTTATCTTTCCTCCATTTATAAAAATACACCCATTATATAGATTCTGTACAAAATTGCAGAGATCACTTTTTTCCTTTTCAAAGCTTATTTATTTTAATTTTTAAAGTGAGAACCTTAGTGTTGGGTACACTGCTGCACAATTACTGGAAATGCTGAGAGTCTTTTTGAAAAGTGTGGAAGTCTAAAGACAATGAAAAGTACATTTCTCCAATGTCAAGTCCTTTGAGCCTCTGTCTAGTTGTACACTGAAGAGATGGAAGATTAAGTACCAGCACAGGACACAAGAGAACAGGCTGCCAACTTGAGGCCTTCCCACTGACCACAGTGTGCCTGGCAGACGCTTGGAGATTAAATCTGGGCTTTGTCCATGGGTGGGCCCTGAGAGGAGGATTTTGCTTAAATGACCAGAGAATAGACAACATTTTTTCTTGATAATAAGTAATACCATATAAATTTCTTTATAAATCTCTGAAAAAAATTTAAAAAATATAACCCGTACAGATTCAACTCTTACTGACAAGCCCCACAGCCTTCTCTAGAAAGCTCAACAGAAAATGTCTCAGCTGACTGTGAATTGGTCTTCTCTGAAAGCCAGCCAACCCTTCACTGATAGCCTTGGATGAGGAAGGCCAGATACAATTCTTAGAAGATGTTTAGCTGAATTCAGAACCAAAAATCTTACCTCCAGTTGGCTCCTCTGTGAGAATGGATGGCCAGCCTTATTTCACAGGCTGGGCAGATGAGGTTTCAGATGAGCGTAAATGCTCTGTTCCCCAGTGATGGAAAAGCTGGATTGTGACTTTGATTCAGAGCTGAGATTTTACAGATAAAGATAGGGTCATAGAGGGAAACAAAGATTTCAGCAAATTGTTTTTTTGTTCTCTACAGTGGGAGTAATTTAACAAGCAGATAGTCTCTCACTCCAACTCCTCTTCCCTGTTCTCTATTTGTAATATCGCTGTAAAAATTCTCTCTATAAAAATTTCGATCTTTTTTCTTTGCAGTCTGTTTATTATCATCTTTACGAATTCTTTGACTTCACCACCTTCTTGGCACCACAACGCTATCCATTGAGATATTACTATAGATTCAGTTTTGCAATTTCATCCTCTTATCTCTATTTCCTCTGCCATTTCTTAGTTTTAGTTCTTATTGTATCTTATGCTTGAAAACATTTGAAGCTTACAAAGTATATCAGTTCCTTATTTTCTCAACTTTTTATTATCTAAGTGCCCTCAACTATCACTTTTTTAAAAAAAGAATTGAAATACATAAGAGAACAATACACTGTAATAAATTGACCACTTATAAAATTAAGTTCAACCTGAAATCCCTCCCCACTTAACGGAGAGGATCTTTTATAATTCACCATGCTTTAGTTTGGGCAGGGTCAGTTTATCAATGATTTTTGGATGTTTTAAACTACATGAGATAAATAGAGTATAAGGTAAAATTCTTAATCTTGAGAAGTTGTAGAATTTCCTGATGGTTAGGGAAATTAATGGTGGAGAACCTGAATCATATGAAAAGTAGTTGATTAATTAGCACCTGACAGAGTTTGTTAATTTGGTAAGGATGATGATAGGACATATATGTTGAAAAGATAACTTTGCATATCAGAGTCCACTGGGAAAATTCATAATGTTCTCAAATACTACAAAAAATGACCATTTTTTTCATAAAAGATGTCATACATGATGGCATCATATACTTCTCTCAAAAAATTTGCAATGAAGAAAATTAACACTTGAGTCATTTTAATTCTAACAATTTGTTCCTGCCTATTATTAGGTTAAAAATTTTAAGAAATAAAGTGGTAAGTGATGTACTTGCTTAATTTTTAACTTATTTTAGGAAAACAACTTTTTCACATTTTTAAAAAATATTTATTTGTATTTATTTTATGCTGAATTTATTCCTGGGCACAAACCATTTTTTTAAATTAAATAACACCAATTCTTTTAAAACTCTTTCAAAAAGTTGAAGAGGAGAAACTACTTCTAAATTCATCCTGTGGGGTTAGCACTATCCTGATATCAGAGCCAAAAACGCTAGGAGAAAATAAAATGACAGGTCTTTGAAACTACAGAAATGGAAAACTACAATAGAATACAATAGAAGAGAAAAGTACAATTTCTATTGTAGAAAACTACAATATCTTTGATGAATATTGATACAAAAATCCTCAATAAAATAGTAACAAACCAAATTCAGGAGCATATTAAAAGGATTATACATCATTTTTAGGTGAGATTTATTCCTGGAATGCAAGGATGTTTCAATATTTGAAAATGAATCAATGTAATAAACCACATTAACAAAGTGAAGGAAAAAATAAAAAGATCATCTCGATGGATGCAGAAAAAGCATTTGACAAAACTAAACATGCTTTCATGTTAAGACACTAAAAATCCTTCAGGGTTAAAGGAAGCTACTTCAACATAATAAAAGCCATATATAGAAATTCACACAGAACATCACATTCAAGGGTGAAAGACTGAAAGCTTTTCCTCTAAGATCAGGAACATGGCAAGAAGGCCCACATTCACCACTTCTATTCAACATGGTATTAGAAGTTCCAGACAAAGCAATTAGGCAAGAAAAAGAAAAAATAGCATCCAAATTGGAAAGGAAGAAGTAATATTATATTTGTTTACAAATATTATCCTATATGTTAAAACCCCTAAAAATTCCACAAAAAAATTGTTAGAACTAATAAATTCTGCAAAGTAGTGGGATACAAAATCAACATGCAAAAATTAGTTGTTCTTCTATACATTAATAATAAGTAATCTGAAAAAGAAATCTACAAACTTTACATTTTTATTTACAATATCATCAAAAAGAGTAAAATACTTAAGAATCAACTTATTCAAAAAGATAAAAGTTTCAATGATGATTTTGCAAAAATAGAAAAATCTGTCCTAAGATGCCTATGGACTCTCAAGGCACTCTGAATAGCCAAAACAATCCAGAAAAAGAAGAAGAAAGTTAGAGAACTCATACTTCCTGATTTCAAAACTTACTACAAAGTAATCAAAACAGTGTGGTACTGGCATAAATACACACAATATACTAATGAAATAGTATAGAGAGCCCAGAAATAAACCTTTGCATATACGGTCAAATGATTTTTGAAAAGGGTGCAAAGACCATTCATTGGAGAAAGGATAAGTTTTTCAACAAATGGTGCTGGGAAAACTGGATACCCACATGCAAAAGAATGAGGTTGGATGCTTACCTTACACCATATACAAAAATTAAGTCAAAATAGATCAAAGATTTGAATGTTAGAGTTGAAGCTATAAAATACTTAGAAGAAAACACAGGGTAAAATCTGTGTGTCATTGTGTCCAAATGCCATTGCCAACAGTGATTTCTTTAATATGACACCAAAGACATAAGCAACAAAAATAATAACAAATTGGACTTCATCAAAATGCAAAAGTTTTCTGTATCACAAGATACTATCAACAGAGTAAAAAGGCCACCCACAGAACGGTTGAGAATATTTGCAAATCACATATCTGATAAGGGATTAATATCTAGAATATATAAAGAACTCCCACAACTCAACAATAAAAAAAAAACCAATTTAAAAATGCACAAAGGACTTGAATAGACATTTCTCCAAAGAAGATAAAAAATGGCCAGTACACACATGAAAAGATGCTCAACGTCACTAAGTATCAGGAAAATGCAAAATAAAACCACAATGAGATACATCTTCACACCCATTAGGATAGTTACTATCACAAAATCAGAAAATAACATGTTGGCAAGAATGTTGAGAAATTGGAACCCTTGTACTCTGATGGTGAGAATATAAAACTGTGGAAAACAGTATGGTAGTTCCTTCAAAAATTAAAAATAGAATTACCATATCATCTAGCAATTCCATTTATGGGTTCTGAAATAATAGAAAATATATTTATTGGTCTCTTCCTCCAGTTCCTGGCACAGAACTCCTTAGCATTATGCATATTTTATGACCATTTAAAAAAATTAATTATTTTCAACAAATAAACAAACACTAGCTACATGCAATAGCATGGATAAATATCAAAACCATAATGTGGCATAAAAGAAATTATATTCAAAAGGCTATATATTTTATAATTCCATTTATATAAAATGCAAAAAAGAAACAAAACCGAGGTCTGGCTTCCAGTAATGGTGGAGTAGCATGTTGAACTAACACTCTCACAGATAACAATGATAAAATCTGCATAAAATATTTTATATATTTATAGAGAATCATGTATCTATATGTAATACACATATAATAAATGTGTATATGTGTGTATGTATAAATCTCTTCCAAAGCAAGCAGAACTGAGAGGGAGTCTTCCCTTAAATGATGGGAATTGCACCAGGAGATATTTGCAAGCTTGAGTCTTTTACCTCAAAGCATTCCAAAATCTGTACACGGCCCAGACAGGGGAGAAACTACAGTCTTACTTGTAATGTTAGAGGATGTATTTTGGGGCTGGCAGAGTAGCTGGAAAGTTAGGGGAGTAATTCAGGAAGAGAGGGACCCACAAAGAGGAAAATCTCAAAATAAGTATGAATGTCTCCCCCCTACACACACCAAATTGGCAGATCTTTGTACAACACACATGCAGGGTAGGCCCCAGAGGGCCTAGTGTAAAAACAGTTGGAAGATGAAAGAACTGAATGAAGATTTCAGCTATGCTCACTGTAAAAGAGATAGGATTGGAGTTTCAGTCCAGCCAAGTTAACTCCCTGCTAGAAAAACAACAACACTCTTCAAAGGGATACAATAGAATCCAGAGGCTCTTTAACTATCATTCATAGTTTCCAGGAAAAAATTTTAAAAATCATGAGATTTGAAGAAATAGGAAAGTGTGATCCATATATGAGCAAAAGCAGGCAGTAGAAGCTATCCCCAAGGTGTTGCAATTAGCAAACAAGCATAAGAAAGTAGCTATTATAAAGATGATCATGGTGGTAAACAAAAATATTCTCATAATGAATGAACAGATGTGGAAACTCAGCAGAGAAATGGAAATTACAAAAGAGAACCAAATAGGAAGATGAAATAAAAAAAATACCTTTGAGTTTACCATTAGATTAGAAACAGTAGAAGAAACATGAAGATGGGGCAATAGAAATTATCCAGTCTGAAGAAAAGAATGTAAAAATTTTGAAGAAAAAGGAAGAGAGCCTTACAACCTGTGAGATGATTGAGTCCCCAGCAGAGAGGGGAGAGACAGAAAAATTAAATGAGGCAGAAAGGCAAATCAATAAGTAATAGCATAATTTCCAAAACTTGGTGGAAAGTCTTAAATTTTAGATCCAAGAAAGTCAGGAAACACACAAAATAAAATACAAATTAAAACCATACCTAGGCACGTGATAGTCAAGCTGCTAATATCCAAAGATAAAAGGGAAATCTTGAGAGCAGTCAAGGAAATAGATATATACAGGGGAAGACATTACATACAGGGAGAAATAATGTGAATGATGGATGATACATTATCAAAAACAAAAGAAACAAATCAATAACAAAATGACATCTTTCAAGTGCAGAAAGAAAACTCAAAAGTCAACACAGGATTCTATATTTAGCAGAACTCACTTTCATAAAGGAAGCAGAAGCCACAATAATATACCACACACCTATTAGTGGCTAAAATAAAAAATAAAATTGTAAATACCAAGTGCTGGTGAGGACTAGGAGCAACTAGAACTGGGAATGCAACATGATAGTTGCATTCGGAAAACAGCTGAGCAGGTTCTTATAAAGTTAAACATACACTTATTATATGACTCAGATATCCCACTCCTAGAGATTTACTGACGCAAATTGAAAACTCATGTTTAAACAAAAACCTTTGTGTGAATCTTTATAGCCATTTTATTCATAATTGCCAAAAGCTGGAAATAAACTAAATGTCCTTCATCAGGTGAATGGAGAAAGAAACTGTGGTGCATCGGGACATTAGAATAGTACTTGGCAATAAAAAGGATAAACTCTTGATTCACACAACAAGATGGATGAATCTTGGATGCATTTCTCTAAGTGAAGGAAGCCAGATTCAAAAGGCTATATGGTATATAATTCCATTTATATGACTTTCTAGAAAAGGCAGAATTACAGGGATGCAAAGTGATCAGTGGTTGCCAAGGGATGGAGTGGGGGAAGCGGTTGACTACAAAGAGACAGTATGAGAGAATTTTAGGGGTGAAAAAACAGCTCTGTATGGTACTGTGGAGGTGGATACATGACCATAAAGTTGTCAAAACCCATAGAACTGTACACTGCAAAGAGTGAATTTTACTCTGCAAATTTTAAAAATCAATCAGGATGCTGGGGAACTCAGATGGAGTGCAGTGACAAATGAATCTCACTGTATTACAAGCATGTGACATAACCACACAGAAGGGGTGGGGATGAAAGGTCCTGACCTAAGTAACTTTGGAAGATAGTGGTTTGATGAGATACTGTAAAACTAAAGTACTGTACACAAACACTGTATACTAGGTGATAAATGTGTTTTTAATAAGGGCATGGATTAGCAATTCTGAAACTAGTTGACACATTAGTAAATATATTGTAGATAACCGGAGTTAAGTTTCTCACTGTTGGTAAAAGAAGTTACATATAAACAAAAGGAGAATGCTAGAATAAACTCTGTGGTGCTGGATTGGAGTTGGAAGTATCAGTATGAATCCATGTCTCTTTTAATATATCTATCCAGATAGATAGTTAGATTGATAGATAGAGTGATAGATCAATAGATAGATGTGTATACCTGAGTTTCTATTCATACATACATTTCGAAGCTCTGCTGAGTGGGTCTAGAAGCAGTGACACTCTAGTATCAATGAGCACACCTAGTTCCCAGATCTGGGTTTATATCATTCTCCAATTAAAAGAAGCAGGTTTTCTTGGAGAAGTGGCTAATTCTAGGACTGGAGATGGAAAATACAAGATGAACCTGGAACATCCTGTAGTGCCAGAAAGTCGGAAAGTGCTTTAACAAAACACAGAAAATGATGAGATTTATCAAAAGGAATCATGGCTCAAGCTGGAAAATTGTGAGCAACAAAATAAATAATGGTGGCATTGGATTATTACCCAGAGAACAAAATAAATATCCATGAGTCTATACAGATATAAAATAGATTAAATAAGAAAGGAAGAAAGAAAGAGAAAAAAAAAAGAATGAGGGAAAGAGAGAAAGAGAGGAAGAAGGAAGGGAGAAGTAGGGGCGGAATCTTCCTCACAGAATTCCAAATAATAAACGTGGCTGGATAGCATGAAATAGAAAATCGCCACTAAAACACGACAGTAATAATTACTGTGAGCAAGGGCCGGCCTGGTGGCTTAGCGGTTAAGTGCGCGCGCTCTGCTACTGGTGGCCCGGGTTTGGATCCCGGGCACCCACCGACGCACCGCTTCTCTGGCCATGCTGAAGCCTCGTCCCACACACAGCAACTAGAAGGATGTGCAACCATGACATACAACTATCTACTGGGGCTTTGGGGCAAAAAATAAAGGAGGAGGATTGGCAATAGATGTTAGCTCAGAGCCGGTCTTCCTCAGCAGAAAGAGGAGGATTAGCATGGATGTTAGCTCAGGGCTGATCTCCCTCACACACACACAAAAAAATTACTGTGAGCAAGACTGATTGATGAATGCAAAAACTGTGGGTGAAACTTAAAGAAGAAACAGTACATTTGCAGAGCCTCAAAGCATCTCCCTCCAAATACTTAACTTTTTTCTCTTAATTTCTTTAAAAGACCTATGACTATTTAAAGCAAAAATTATAACACTGTATTGTCGGATTTATAACATGGGTAGATGTAAAACTTATGACAACAATAGCATAAGGGACAGACATAGGTAAATGGAACTGTTCTGTAGCAAGGCTTCCATATTTTACATTGATTAAACTGGTGCACTATTAAGTCTAGGTAGGCTGTGATATGTTAAAGATGCATATTGTAATCTGGACCAACCATTATAAAATGCAAAGGTGTGTCACTTAAATGCTAATAAAGGAATTAAGCAGCAAAATAAAGGGTTTGTACAAGAATGTTCACAGGAGATGACCTGCACGTCCCCAGGAGAAAGACGAGCGCACTGTAGGGCAACCACAGAACAGAACACCCTCAGCCGTGCCGAGGAGCAAACGCTGACACACACATGCTGGGTGAGTCTCATCAACCTCATGCTGAGGGAGGCAAGCTGGACAGAAAACAAAACACGTGGGATGATTTCAGCCAAGATGAACCTATGATGAAAAAACCAGAACAGTGGTTGCCTCGGGGGAAAGAAAAAATTGCCTGGGAAGGAACAGGAAAGAGTTTTCTGAGGGTGATGGAACTATTCTATTCTTAAAGGGGTGAAGGTTATTTGGGCATGTTTATTTGCCAAAACTGTACAGTTGAGAGTTTTGCCTTTCAGTGTGTGTACATCTTACCCCCCCACACACACACAAAGGACTAAAAGATTAATAAAGTGAGGTAGGAATGGGATGGAATGTGGATGAAACAAAATTGGCAGACAATTAGTAGTTGTTGAAGCTGTGTGACGGGCCTACTATGCTATTTTGTTTATTTTGTATATTGTTTAAATTGTTCTGTAATAAAACACTCGTATAAGAAGACAAACTCGATATACAGTGTTTGCTGGTAAGATATCGGTTACCTTTGGGAGGAAGAAGGGAGAAAGGGATTGTCAGAGCCTGAGTGAAGCTGGTGCTAGTTCTTGGTCACACAAGCGTGTTCACTTTGTAATAATTCTTTGAGGTTTACATGGATGACTTCTGCATATATTTCTGTACTCATGTTATACATCAATAAACACTTTAAATCCTGCATATTTGCACAAAGATCCTAACTCAATATCTCAGAATAACAGCAGTGTTTTGTTTTAAAGTGGAACATGTTCACTCATGGCATCATCAGATGGATTTTAATACTCTCAAGTATCTATTAATGCCCTCACCCTTGCGTGGCCCCTTGGGTCTTTCCATTTTTGCCTCAATTTGGCAAGTGTCATGGCTTTGAGTTTTTATGATGGGTATGGGCCCTTCAGGTGGGCGAGGTCCAAGGGAAGGATCTCTGCAGCGACCTTGACCACGGGAGCCAGAGGGAGGATCATGGCAACCTGGAGGGATGGAGGGGATGGTAGGACAGGTGGCCTTGAAAAGGCAAATTCCAGAATCCCAGGCACCCAGTATTTCCATTTTAGGTATTGAATTTACACTTCAAATACTGGCCAGGAAGTTTCCACCAGGGCTGCAAGCATCCTCAGCAATAGCCAGGCTGGTGAGCCCCACCCCTACCTGAGTGCCAGCCTCAAGGGATGCAGCCCAACCACACTGCGCATACTCTGGTGGGTGGGCAGGGCATAGAGAGTGGGCAAGGTATAGAGAAGAGGCGGGGTAGAGGGTGGGGTGGAGAAGCAGAGGGATGGGGACCAGGGGCGGGGGGACAATGTGGGAGTTGGGGCCCCTAGCTGTGTATGCGGGGAGCTTTTGTCTCTTAACCGCTCCCAGCTGGGAGCTTGCAGGACTGCAGGACTACAAATCCCAGGAGGCTGTGAGCATGGGGCGGTGCCTAACCCTGGGGGGAGGAGCAGGACGGTGTGCGCTTGGCCGAGGGCCAAACCGCCCTTGACTCAGGACTCTGGTCCTGCACCCGCTGCACGTGGGCTGAGTCCCGGAGGGATGCCACGGGATGAGCGGGACCAGGGAGTTAGGAGGATGTGGAGGCTGCATGGGCAGCCGAGGGCCTGCAGCGTGCAACTGGTTTTGTCCAAAATTGAAGTCGGACTCTTGCCTCTTCCACACCGCCTCCCTCCATTGCTTGATACCTCCTCCCACCTGCGTGCCTGTGGGTCTTTCCACAGCCTCCTACCTAGTCCAGGGCCAGGTGCTTCTCTAAACTGCCTATGGGAACTGGTTTGACATCCCAGAAACTTTCCACTTTGCCTGCTGCCCTCTGCCTTCTCCAGCCAAAGTGCCATCCTTTCATCAGCTTTTGAGAGAGATTCGCTCTTGTGGCCGCTCTTGCAAGTACAACTTAAGAGCTTTGCTGGGTGGTAACATTGGCTGTTGCTTGCCTTTTTTGCAGATATCGAAGTTGAGGCATCTGTGAGCTTAATCATTGGTTTCCCCAGGATCCACTAAGAGCAGAGGAGAACAACCCAATTCCCAGGCAAGTATCTAGTAGGCCGTTTTCACCAACGCATTCCAGTGCAGTGGCCTCCAAAACAGCAACCTTAAGATGAGAATAGCTTAAGCATTTTGCCCTTTAGATTGATCACCTAATCTCAGCTCAGGCCTGAGTGGCCAGTCTCTCAGGGACACGGGTGGCGACTCTGATCACTCAGGAAGAGACCAGTCGTCCAGCTTTGGGAGAGGGACGTTCAAGGTAGACAGCACTTGGGCAGCATTTGAAACCCGTCAGCTTTAACATCTCTGCTTTGAATTCTGACAAGGTTCCCAGATAAACATGCCTAGGGATAGTCAGAGGTACCATATTCTTTAAAAATTGATTAGAGTGGTGAAAGGAATAGAGCATAAAATATCCTGCTTATTTGCAAAAGATAAAATGCAAGCAAGACCTTCCTGTTAATTTTTTTCTGCTCATTCTCTTGGCTGTACTGTACATTTGAATGCAGAAACAAAAAATTTGAATTGCCAAATTGTCTTTTCCTGAGATTGATAAATTAACTTAAAAGTCTTATTGAAACCTGTGGAGGAATGGTTAGCAGCTTTCATGATTTATGTCGTCCCTAAAAATCTGGGCGTTGATCTACAGGAAAAAAAGTCCCTGTTTATATTACACATCCCAATAGGTTACATTTCCGATTTCTGAATGTGGGATCTTATCAAAGCAACTGAAAAACCTGGTCATGGAAACTGGACCCTGTCACTTTGTCAAGAATTTGCCTCTGTATGAATTAATGACACATGAATTCTTTAACATTTTTGTAAAGAAAGGATGAGAAAGTGTGTAGTGTCTCTGAATGTGGCAAGACAGGGAAGTCTCATTAGACCACATCCTTGGGTGCTTCTCTCGTGTTCAATAGGCCCAGGTGATAATCCGTGTAGTCAGGTGCAGCGCCCCTCCCCCAGCCCCCAGTGTTCCATCCTACTCTGGCCTGTGCCCTCTTCGGGGGTTCTGATGACACTCGTCCACAAGTGTTGGAAGGAAATAATGTAACAGGAGGATATTCGTCATCTTAAAACAAGGATTAATGGAGAGGAAAGTCTCGGGGTGTGTGTGCTCCGATGCACTGCTGTTGAGGTGTGGCCACAGTGACAACTGTGCTCCCAGCAGTCCCCACAAGGGCTGTCTCAAACGTTTGATCTCCTGGCGCAACCACAGCAGCTGTTGACAGAGCTGGGCACTCGTCGTGGTTCAGTGTCTTCCGTCAGATTTTGTAGCTCTGACCCTCCTCTGCTTGCCCCATTCCCACTCCTATCTGCTGCATTCATTGCTTTGTAGTTGTTTCCTAGGAGCCACTGTGTGTAACACTATTTCACAGTGTCTTTAGGGACCCACTCTCACTACACGTGTCACTGTACAACAGCCCCTTATCGTGGTGTAGCCCATGTTCATCCTCTCCAGTGGAGCTGTGAAGAACCCTGCTTACTCGGAGCTCCTCTCATTCTCATGCTGCTGGGGCTGCTTACGAAGCTGGGCATCTTGTCTCATCACATTATTCTTTTCATTGATTTTCTGAAGTCGGAGACGACTTTGTTAATAATGTGACACTGACTGTCACAGGCACTTTTATGTATCTTCCCCAACAGCTCTGTGAAGTAGGCCTGTGATCCCCATTTTACAGGGGGGAACACTGAGGCTCAGAGTGGTCGAGTGCTTCCTTCACTTCACACAGTTTCTTGGTACATTTTGAGTCTCCACTTGGAACTCCGCCTCTCAAGTGTGTGCACTTAGCTGGCGTTCCAATTTGTGCCTCTCTGCCATCCTCTCCAAAGGCACACGCCCCATCCTGAGTCCATTGCCTGCTTGATGACAGTCACCCTGCACAAACCGGCCCCATGCAGGGAGTGGACTAGTCAGGCGTGGTCCTCCAGCTTACCCAGGGCAGGTTCTAGGTTTATTGTGAGAGCTGGAGCAGTGGAAGATACTGACCGTCACTCACCTGGAAGGTTTGTTATGGAGAAATACTCCACTGACTTTTTGCAGGTGTTATGTCTTCTTTGTCTTCATTGCTCCTCTGGGCTTTCTCTTACAGTCCATGCTGTGCAATAACATACAGTACAGACACTGGAGAACATAATAGTATTGCCCTGCACCAAAAGGTCACATCACTCATTTTTCTAATTATGAAAGAATTACATACTATAAAAAAAGTCAAGTTACCCAGATCTATTTAGAGTAAAGTGAAACCTCCCCCATCCATCCCTTTCCCTGCAAACTCACTCCCCTACTCAGAAGGAACTATAGTTAAGAGGTTGCAGCTTATTGTTCTGGACATTTCCTATGAACATATAAATACACATAAAGTTTTTTTTAACATAAATGACATAACTACATCATTTTGCAATTTGCTGTTTCCCAAACCATATATCATAGATGTCTTTCCTTATCAGTGCTCGCCACCCTAACTTAGCTTTTTAGAAGTTTTAGAGGTACTCCAAAGAACAGTAATACCATGATCTGTTTATTTCTTCTTTGATAGAGATGAGATTATGTCCAGTTTCACTATTATACATAATGCTGCAGTAAGATCCTTGTATGGAGTTTATTACACTGCTATTCAACTGCTCAATTTTCCTTGTTTCCTCTTGGTCAGAGACTATGATATATTTTTAACAATTTTATGGGTATTATTATTATTATTGTTATTATTATTATTTGTGTGTGTGTGTGAGGAAGATCAGCCCTCAGGTAACATCCATGCCAATCCTCCTCTTTTTGCCTACGCAGACCGGCTCTGAGTTAACATCTGTTGCCAATCCTTCTCCTTTTTTTCCCCCAAAGCCCCAGTAAATAGTTGTACGTCATAGTTGCACATCCTTCTAGTTGCTGTATGTGGGATGTGGCCTCAGCATGGCCGGAGAAGCAGCGTGTTAGTGCATGCCGGATCTGAACCCGGGCCACCAGTAGCACAGCACTTAACCACTAAGCGACGGGGCCAGCCCTATGGGAATTATTTTATAGGGAATTTAATTTTATCACTGAATAAAGACATTTATGGGGAAACTGGACTTTAAGGTCATCCCTCTCAGTATTCTGGAGAGAAATCATGAAACTTAGAAAGTATGAGGCTTGCTCCATCACATTCTAACAAGTCATGTTAACAATTTAAAGTTGAATGTTTGAATAGCCTCTACTCTCTCTGTTCGGAAGAAGAATGACTTTTTCTTGTCTTGAAAACTTCTGACTCCAGGGGCTCTCAGTTGTGCTTCAGAGAGGGTAAGATATTGGTGTTGTATCTGTTTCTCTTCAGCTGTGGGCTGCATCTTCTAAAGATCATAGAATTGAATATGGTCCAATAGATGCATATGATTTGGGTCAAAAATTCAAAGTAATGAACCCAAGATAGGGATCTATAACTTTGGTTCTTAATAAAGAATTTCCTTTGATATCCTCAAGTCTCTGTGATTACTAGTAAAAACTCACCTATGGGTGAAGAGATGTGGTTCTGCTGGCAATGTCTGGTTTGAACATCCATAGTTAAGGCTGCCACATCCATAGGTAGATTAGACTTGACCTCTTGACGACCTCTTCCCTTGGCCTTTGACCTGGGAAAAATAAGAATTTAAGAAAGCTGCTGTTATTAGCACTCAATGCTAGATGCCCATTAAAGAGTGAGTTTGATTTGGTAAACCAAAGGGAGTATAAGCAGAACAAAGTCAGTAATATGTATAAAATTTCAAAAAATTCTAATTTTTTAAAATATAACTCTATTTTTGCCACAGTGCAAACTGTGTATATATGAATGAAATATCCCTCTGTCCATTTCTTAAGTTGTTTCCATTGACTTGAGGGATTTATCCTCTAATCCGGATTCTAAGTGTGAAAGAACATCTTGGTCCTTCAAAGAAAAGAAGCCATTGAAATTTGATTTTCTTTTAGCTCGCCATCCTACAGGTTTGAGGAATAAATTATCATGTAATGGTACAATGATTCTGAAATCTAATTGTTAATTAGAGGGGTGTAAGGGATGATTGAATGGTGGTTCATCCCCTTGGTCAAGGGTATTGTACACATGGACGTGTAAACACTATTCAGGAAGCTGCTTCAGCCCTGTGACATCCCTGAGAACCACAGTGCAGGAGGATCTAGGCACACAGCCATCTGCCTCGATCTCCTGGGTTACATGTAGATCCGGGGGCCTTGAGAGTGGCGTCAGGGCAGATAACTTTTATCTATTTCTCCCCTTCCTTCTCTCCAGCTTATCTCAAACAGTCCTGACTATCATATTTTAAAGACCAATTATAGTTATTTACATGAGCTGCTTGTTCATTATTGCAGAGTAATAATCAGGCATACCATTAAATATCATTTAATCTACCTAATTAAATTTGTTGTACCTTTTGATTGATTAGAACACTAAAGTTAGTTCAGAGTTTGATATTCACCAAATGTGTTAATCTGCTTACAACTGCCATGTGCCTCATTCCTCTTAGAAGTGTATCTTTGGCCCATCACAAGATTTTAATGAATCAAATCATCATCAATTAAGATAATGTATTGTCTTTTGGATGATCGGGAGGCATATGGGTCCATTTTGGAAATATGCCCATCTGTCTTTGTTCCCATGGGAAGTTTCTGGTCACTGGGTCTCCACATGGCTTGCATAAACCCTAGGTCTATAAAGCTTGGTGCCTCTCCTTCTAATTGAGGTAGAAATAAAAGAGGTCAGAGAGACTTATTAAAGTTTTGGTTGCATGAAGTCTTCTTTGAAGACCATCTATGCATATTGTTCTGGATAGCTCTCTGTTCCTAAGACTACTAGTTACTTTAACGGCTTGTCTGGAACTGTCAATGGTCTGATATTTTACCTTACCTGCAAACCAATAAGTTAGCCTACCATGGTCTTACAGATGCTGGCAAAAGACACGAGACCCATGGGTCAGAGATGCAGGACTTAATGACACAGTAATGACAGTGGCCAGAGTATCAACATTTGCACTGGTTCACTAAATCCCACTTCCCAAAGGGTGATACACAGTGGGCCAGGAGACATGCAGAGGGTTGCAAAATCTCAGAGCTTAAGGAACTCATATCTTTGATAACAGGCAGGATGTCTGCTGACCTTTGGCCTGGGGAGGGGTGTTATTTTTATTATACTGGGCAGTAAGCAAGCATGACCTTTGCTGCAGAGGAGGCCATTATTTCTATCTTCCAAGGTTGACAGCTCTACACACGTTCTTGAAAAGATAACCTGGTTTTACTGGCTTTCAAAGATAAGCTTGAATGAGACTTCATCATCATTCCGTTCTTCTGTTACCTTTATTGAGACTGTGCAAATATGCTCTTTTCTCTGTAAGGTTCACTAACTTTATTCATACATAAGGGATGCTTTTGGTTTTATTTATTAAGTTAAAATTTTCTTATTAGATCAAATGAGGAAACTATTATGGGTTGGATCTGAAGGTATGCTTTTCCAGGAAAAATGTGAAAGAAGATCGGTGCTCACAGAACTTTGCCACAAGGAGTTGATATCAACTTAAATGATTTTAATTTGAATACTGTTTTGTACAACTTTCTTCCATATTACCTCATCCTCTCTGCTTCCTGTAACTCTCATATGGGAATGGGGCAGTTTCAGGGATTCACTGAACTCATTTACAATATTAAAATGGTTTTTTCTGTTGTGTGTTTTTTTTTTTATTGAGGTAAAGTTAACATACAACATTAAATTAGTTTCAGCGGTACAACATAATGATTCAATGTTTGTATAAATGTTGAAATGATCACCACAATAAGTCCCGTTAACATCCGTCCCCATACATAGTTACAAATTTTTTTCTCTTGTGATGAGGACACGGCATATTTCAAGGTGCAGAAGAATCAACGATGGTGTCATACTTTTCCATATACAGCTTGATGAATTTGGACATAAGTATACACCCTTGAGACTGTCACCACCATCAAGGCCACAAACATATCCATCACCTCCCAAAGTTTTCTCTCACCTCCTTTATTACTATTATTGTGTGGTAAGAACTCTTAATATCTACACTATTAGCAAATGTGATGTGTGCAATACAGTCTTGTTAGCTGTAAGCACTATGCCATATCCTAGATCTCCAGAACTTATTTATCTTGATTACTGAAACTCTGTATCCTTTGACCATCAGCTCCCCATTTCTCCATCCCCTCAAACCCTGGCAACCACCATTCTAACTTCTGCTTGTATGAGTTTGACTATTTAAGATTCCACATATAAGTGAGTATTTGCCTTTCTCTGTCTGCCTTATTTCGCTTAGCATAATGTCTTCTAGGTCCATCCATGTTGTCAAAAAAGGCAGGATCTCCTTCTTTTTTCAAGGTTGACTAATATTCCATTTCTTTATCCATTCATCCATCAGTGACATTTAGGTTACTTCCATATCTTGGCTATCGTGAATTAGCTACAATGAACATTAGAGTGCAGGTATTTCTTTGAGACCCTGAGTTCAATCCTGTGGGCATATACCAGAAGTGGGATTGCTGGATCATATGCTAGTTTTCATTTTTGGAGTAAGCTCCATATTGTTTTCCATAATGGTTGTACTAGTTTACATTCCCACAAGGGTTCCTTTTCTCCACATCCTCACCAACATTTGCCATCTTTAGTTTTTTTGATAATGGCCATCTTAACAGGTGTGAAGTGATAGCTCATTGTGGTTTTGATTTGCATTCCCTGATGATTAGTGATGCTGAACACCTTTTCATACACCTGTTGGCCACTTGTATGTCTTCATTAGAAAAAGTCTACTCTGGTCCCTTGCTCATTTTTTAAATTGATTTGTCTTCCTCTTATTGAGCCAACACAAAAAAAGAGAACAAAATTTCCAGGCATTATGGATGTTTCCCAGTTGATGCAGATGGTTTTGTATTTACAGTGGTACCAAAAGATCATGTTTCATGCTTTTTATTCAGCTTGTTATAAGACCAGCAGTAGCTGCGGCATGGCAGATAATCGGGATCTTCTGGGTTTGGAGGTTTACAACATAAATGAGTGGTAATGAATTTTTTATTATTCCAAGGAAATTATTGAGATCATAGTCCATGGAATCCAAGATTGATAGGTGTAGGAGGAAATTAAGGTGAGGATCGGTGATCTAGCATTACTTCTGATCATGAGGCACAGGTATCTACTGTATGAGTGTTTGAATAAAAATATTAGAGATCAGGAATTTGTGGTGGGTGAATATGTTTTCTGAATTATTTACTTTTGAACATAACCATTTGGATTATGTGAACATCTGGGATATGGGAGTAAGTCGTTAACAGGGGGTGGTTGATAATGTCACTATTGATTTAACTTCTAAAGGAGCTATGAACACCAAGTGGTCAATGGATTAAGCAAATGAGTAGTCAGAAAACACAGAAATGGTAGGATTTGGGAACTAGTAAAGGACTGGGGACCGACTGTCCTGAGAGGGAGTGCCAGGACTTATGAGGTTGAGAGTGACAAGGACAAGAAGAGAATAGAAACACACTCAAACAAGGAGGGGGTGTTAACAGGATGGAGGGGGAGAAATGATCTGGAGTAGCCTTGAGTTTTGACCTTGAGCTTTCTGTTCTTGATGCAAATCTGCCTGATGACATCCCAGGACACAGGTCAGATCTAGCCCCAGAGGATAGAGGGAGGGTGGAAGTACAAAACAGCCAGGATAATTGTAAAAAGGCAGGCTTCCTTTATCATTTGACCCAATTTCATGATTTATTTTTGTAGGGTAAGAGGAAAAGAAGGATGATAGCCAAGTCTTCACAGAGGAAGCAGCATAACTGTGGGAACCAGTCCAAACCAAAGCCTGGTTTAAACATCTCCATCCCTTTGAGGATGTCTAGTGACATATTCAAGAGGCCGGTTACTAGAATTCCATCCCATCCTGGCAATGAAGGGTCTCTGGGAGGACACCTTGGACGAGCCCCACCAGGTCTGCTGGCCCGAGAAACCACAAGGACTCAAGGCCTGCAGAAGTGCAGGACAACTAGTAAGTCCTTTCAATCTTGCCAAAGCGTTGGAAAAACTTGCACTTAGTCACACAGGTGAATCCCTTCCAGGTGTGCTCGCAGGTGGTCTGCACTCCAGGTCCCATGCCCACTCCTGCCGGTCTTCAGATTTGGCAGGGATGATTCCAGGAGCTGATCTGGGCATTCCACAGTTCCACTGCCAACAATTTCTGGCGACTGAGGAAGGTATCAGGAAGGAGGAAAGGGCAATGAAGAACACAGGAGAGAGACTGGTGATAGCACTGATGGTGAACAGACTTGCTAGCGAGGCAGAGAAAGTGAGGGGCCAGGAAGGCCGTCTTGACAGCAGACGAAATGGAGCAGGCACCTCAGTGAGGTCTCTTGGCAGCGTCCCTAATGTTTCCTTGCTTTGAGCTCTTGAAACTTTGAAATATACCAATATGTTTCTTTTATTAAACTCTGCTGCGTGACAGAAAATATAGACAGTGGTTTCTTTCTGAGGTGAGAGGTTGAGTTTCAAGTGAGGAGAGAAAGATCTTCCTTTTTCATGCTGTTCTTTCATTTTCCTTTACTATGTATGTTATTGATTTGTACTTTCAAGTCATCAGCGAGTTATCAACGTCACGGGATGATTCAGTTTTGCCCCATACAGTCACAGTAAAACCTACTTAAAGTGGATTATTCTTTTTGTGTAATATTCCAATAGATTCCAAAATATTATTTCAAAAGCACTTCGATGTCTATGTTCTCAAATTAGATATTTACTTCTAGGTCTCCATTTTTGTGTTCCTTCTTGCACGCTAATTCAGAGTTGCATCTAAGGAAATACCAGATTTCCCTCAGTTTTTTAGATCCATATGTGTTGGAAATTTGATTCATGAAGATGGACATGGCAGCTGGGGGATCATGTTCTTATCAAAAGAGACCATTTCGGCATCAGTAATCTGACAAGAACTCACTGCTTGTTGAGATTTAATTGACTATTTGAGGGATCAAGCTTTCGCTATTGGTACTTCTCTTTCTCTTTAGAGGCGAAGTATTGCCTTCCCAGTCTTTTCATTACCAAACCACTTTCCTGGGTGGCTGTGCCATGTCAGGAAGGGCCTGGGATGCCGGGAACCAGGAGTCATCCTCAGCTTCTAGCTGTCCTAAGAAGGCTTCCCTGGCAGAGTCCAGCCTGTGTGTCTGGGTGACACTTGCAGCCATCAGTCAGGAGGCGATAACTCACAAGTGCCAAGTGATTCATCTGGCCCTTGTCTTACAGGGTGTTTCCAAGGGATGAGGTTCAAAATGCCACTTGGTAACCCTTTGAAAGCCCTTGTCGTGGGGTGGGTTCTCGGTGTGAGCTCAGAGCAGTGTCTATTCACCACCAGATGGGAAGAATTTCAGTATTTTAATTGGTAAGGCTGTGTTCATGTACGTCCATGGATCATCAGTTCCGTGGCTTTTCCTGCTGGACCACCCCACACCCCTGTCATGCCTCATCTTTCAAAGCTCCAAACAGGGTTCACACCCCATCAGGTGGTTGTAATGTAACCACAGCACAAGACTGGGGAAAAAAACACAACCACCCAGGGGTGACACACTTTAATGGCTCGGGCCCCATTGCCCCATTTGGACAAGTTGGCAACATCAACACTGAATGTGTAAACTGGAGAACTGTCCAAGACCGTGGACCTCAGAAGGACACAGGCTCAGAAGTCACCTTGGACAGCAAGGGACAATGTGGGGTCACTCACTGGTCAGGATTATGGTCCCTTATCCTGGCATAGTAGAGCTCACCCGGGATCCATCAGGCCAAGCCAGGGAGGAGCCTTCTAGGGAATTTCTGCCCTAAAGTGAATGGCATAAGGAAGGCAGAGGTGCTGGAAATCCTGGTTCACAGAGAGCGGTCGTATTTATGGAATGAGGTCCAGTGGTAGCCTTAAAGCTGCATCACAAATCTTTCCCATTGGATACAAAACAAGCAGGAAACAGAATTCAGAGTCCTGGACAAGGATCACAGCAAGATTCAATTCTAGGTCAGTAGTGAACATGGAGGCACTAGAGGGGTCTCAGGAGGGAAAGTCCTGTCTGCCTTTAGTCCATTTGCAAATCACCTTTTTGGGCCTTGTCCTCTCCATGTGCATGTTTTGATCTTTTTACATTGTTTTTCCCACTTAGAGCTGATGCAATTCCAGAGATTGAACTAGAAAACTACAAGTTCCTAAAATTTGGTCAAAAGAAACCTCAACAAGAGAAGCAGAAAACATTCCCTCTTCCTCCAGAATGTAGAAAGGCACCCCCTGCCTATGGCACGACCTGGTCCTGGGTAGTGCTGTTTTAAAGACACCCACATTTCAGTGGTTGTTGCTTTGCCTGGGAAAGTACCATCAACCTTTAAATCCCAAGAGAACGGGCGGGGGGCAGTGTCCGCCCCTGGAGCAGCTGAATGATACTGAAATGAACTTGTCCTCGGAGTTAGGGAGAATTGGGAGTGACGTCACTAGCCAAAAAATGGGCTGGCCTTTCTCCCTTCTCCAACATACAATAAGTTGATGACTCAGAAGAGTTCTTGATTCAAGGAGAAATGTGAGATTCTGTGTCTCACTCACATGCCTACAGAAAGCGACAGAACCACACCACATCTCCCAAGCTGTAAAAAGAACAGGACTTTAATATAATATTCAAATATGTCATTTATTATTTACAACAAATAACCACTGACCCTCCCCAATGGGTGAGTAGGTGCTGAGGTAGAGATGTCAGGGAGCTGGGATGGGGTCGTCCCTTCTCTCTTGGGCTTCAGGGGACCCCAGGAATCAGCTTAAAATGCTCCCCTTCCCATCAAGTGGGAGGAGCTGGCCCGGTGCATCGCAAGCATCCCAACAGTGTCCCCGCTGCTGAGGATGGGGCTGTGATCGGCCACTGGTACGGGGTTCGGCGTTGGGGCCTGGGGGCTGAGTAGAAGAGTCGGGTTATCTTCTGCAGCCTCCCTCTGAATCATGGCCCCCCACCCTGTCCCCACTGCACTGGGTGCTTCAGACCCTGTGCTCAGTGCTGTCAGCCACCAATACCCCATTCGTCCCTGCCACGTGAGCGATCATTTAGTATCACCTATTTCACAGAGAGGGAAACGGAGTCTCAGGAAGCTGAAGAGAGTCACCCCAGTCACAGGACTGGTCAATAGTGGAGCTGGGATCCCAGTGCCAGCTATCCGACTCCCAAAGGCCACGCTTAGCCCGAAGCCTTACTGAACCCCCAGGAGTCAGTCACCCCGGCCCAGACACTCACTCACCCCAGACCTTGATGATGGCCGGTTCTTCTTCGCCTTGCGTATTTTGCAGGCCAACTAGGTCTAGGGCTCTGGCTGGCAGGACAGGTTGTAGCTACAGGACAGAGAGGCACCTGTGAGCCTACCAGGAACCACACCTCAGGGGTCCCCCTACTGCCTGCCCAGCAGCTGGAGTCTGGGTGTCCCAGAGTTCGCCATGTAATAAGGCCGGGGGATGAGTGGGGGACCATGGAGACAGGCTCTCTGGACTGGCCAACAGGGAGAGTCCACCCCTGCCCTCACCCAACTCCTGCCCGGCCTCACCTCTCATTCTCGTTGAGCAACTCCATGTCTTGGAACCAGGCCACAAATTGCTCCCTCGGGTTCTAGGTTGTAATTCTTGGCAGCCTCCTGGAGCAGCAGGATCTTCCTCATGACTCGGTATTCCTGGGACCAGAAGGAAGGAGAGGAGGCAGACAGGGCCTGGGTGGAGGATGCTGCAGGGGCCTTGTTGGAGGTGAGGAGTGGGGCAGGGGACCAGTCCTGGAAACCATCCTTCCCTCCAGTTCCATCCAGGATCTACCAGTTCTCAGAATGGGAATAATCAGCTCCTCCTCCAGGAAGATATCCTTGATGCCATCCTCCCCTCAACCCACCCGCCAATTGGATGGGTCTCCCACTCCTCTGTTATCAAACTCTTCCACTCAATGTAAGATACAGGGGGTGAAGCCAGGGACTGTTCTGCCCAGAAGGTCTCTGATTTCCACCTCTTTCCCCTCCCCTGCAGGGAGTGCCACAGCTGCTCCTCAGTCCTCTTCTCAAGGTTAATCTCATTCCCCTGAAAGGTAGACAGCCAGAGTCCATCAGACAAAGCCCCTTAGCCTGACTAGCTCCCTATGCCCACCCCTTCTCATGTTGCACTACTGCCAGGTACCCAGAGGGGGCCCGGCATGCAGAGAAAAGAGGACTTGGACCTAGGCTGGGCTCTGGGCTCCAGAGTAGGAGGACATGGGGGTGAGACTGAGGGACCTGGCAGCACAACTCTCTCTGATGACAGACTTGGAGGCTGAGGCCTTAGGCAGAGGGGACTGCTCAGCAACTTATGTGCTGCCTGACTTGGGGGGGCCCGACTTCTCTCTCCCTTCATGGGCAGCATAGGAGTTAGAGGCTGAGTCCAGCTCAGATAAAACCTCACGCAGCTGTGCCATCAGGCAGCTCTGAGCTTCCCCAGCCTGGGGAACTGGAATGGGTGTCTCTGGCAGAGCCTCTTTTCACTCATCCATAAGATGGGCCTGATGCCCCAGCTCCCAGGGGCAGCTGCGAGGCTCTCATGAGAGGAGATGTGCCAAGTGCTGAGAACTCAGAGCTCAGTTTGGGGGCTCCCGCATCCCAAGGCTCAGAATCCTGGTCCTTCCTGCCTAGTCCTCAGGTTCACCCGCCTGGAGATAGTCACCCATCGCCAGGTGCAGCATCAGCAGGTCACTGAGCAGATTGCCAAGATAGGGGAAGACACCCTGTGACATCGGGGTGGGGTGGGATGAGCCCTTGCTCTCAAGTAGACCCCATGTAGACCCTCTCCTGAAAAGTCCCCACCCTCAGCCTCCTGGCCCACCACAGGTTTCCCACGAGGAGCAGCCTAGGATCCTCAGCAGCCTCCCCTCAATTCTTCCTCCCTTCACACCCCAAGAACACCACACTCCTCCTCCTCACATCCCAGGGCCGGCTTCTGGCAAATCACATGGTGTGCCTTCCCTGGACCTCCCCAAAACAACCCATCCTGCACCATCTCTTCCAGGCCCTCCTCTTGGTCACTTCTACTGGGGGATTTGGGCACTGTGGCACCAAGAGAAAGGGCCCTCCTCTCTTGATCTGAGGCCTCCAGCTGGGAGCGCAGAGCCCCTGCCCCACAGGCACACTCACCTACTGCTGCTGCTGCTTCTCCTGCACTCTCTGGGGGTTGCACTCTGGGGGGGCAAACGTGAAGGGCCCCTCCTGTCAGGGTCAAGGAGAGTGTCAGCGAGGCGATACTCCCCTCACCCCATTTCTCTCCAGCTCCACTGGCCTCCGACACTGGACATCTGACTTGAGTCAACTGGTACCAATGTCATTCCATCCTCCAAGGTCTTGTGATTCCAGAACAAGCCCAGCTCCAACTCTCACTCTGGGTGTGAGCTTGGGCTCGTGGCCTGGCCTCCTTGAGCCTGTTTCCTCATCTGGAAAGTGTGAGAACTCCAGCTACCACACAGGTTCTCATGAGGACTCAGTGTCACAAGACTGTCATCCTTGTTCTGGCCCTCACCCCTCCAGGTGGAGCAGGCAGAAAGCTCCCACATTCCTTTCCTCCCTCTTACCTCAACACCACCCTGTGAGGCCTGCACAACACAATCACCATCCCTCCATTTCCCTGATGAGGAGACAGAGGCCCAAACATGGGCAGAGAGGTGCTCAGGGGCCCAGAGAGGAGAGGCCGCTTGCCCCTCTCAGCCAGAGGCCCTGTTCCAACATCCTCGCCTAACCCCCAGCCCCACCACTGAAAACAGTCCTGTCCCCTGAGCTCTCAAAGCTTGGTCCTGGGCCGAGTCATGGATGGAGAGGATGGGGTGTCTTGGGAGTCTGGTTGAGTGGCTCCTGCCTGCCCCAGTCATGTGGAGTGTCTGGCCCCCAGGCTGGGCCAGAGGCCAAGCCAAAGCCTTCTGCTCCCTAAGGAACGCCTCAGGACATTCCCCTGCACTGAATCCTTTTTTTTTTTTTTTTCTGTGAGGAGATCAGCCTTGTGCTAACATCTGCCAATCCTCCTCTTTTTTTGCTGAGGAAGACTGGCCCTGGGCTAACATCCATGCCCATCTTCCTCCACTTTATATGGGACGCTGCCACATCATAGGTCGACAAGCGGTGGGTCGGTGCGCGCCTGAGACCCGAACCGGTGAACCCTCAGCCGCTGCAGCGGAGTGCGCGCACTTAACCGCTTGTGTCACCGGGCAGGCCCCTGACCTCTTTCTTTATCCACTCAGGAACTGGACCCCCAAGGTGCCACCTCTGATCAACAGGGAAGGGGATGACAGGACATTTTGATTCCCTTTTTACATGAGGCTCCTAACTTCCTTTCAGCAGGGTCCACTAAGAATCCATCAGTTGCCTAGACACTTCTCATAAGCCACCGGGGGCCTATGTCATTGCCAACCAGGCACTCAGGTTAGACTCCTGTGGTTCACTCAAGTGACTGCACTAGGGGTCCAGTGGGGAGTCCCACAATGCACACACATCTGCCACCTAAGGATGAGCAGCCTGTTTGTCCACCTGGGCCATGGGAATCCTCTGCCATGCACATCCCTGGGGCAGGCAGGCGGCAGCCCCTTGGAGATGTGGTGAAGATAGAAGGAGCAGAGGGGTCCTGGCTTCCTGAGGATAGTTTTAGGCTGAGGGCTAAACCCACACCAACCACCCAACAGCATGGAAGAAGCTACATCCAGCAGGATGGACATACATGGAAGCCAGAGACCTGTTGATGGCGCCAGCTCGGCAACTCCTCCTGGAACAGCCCAGCCAACACCATTGTGTCCCATGACCAGGGCCTCTTGCCCACAAACGGCACCCCACCTTCCCATGGGCAGAACAGATCTCTCTGCTTATTAATCTGGATGAAATAGATGAGAATGTTTCAGAGAAAGTTCAAGTGAGAAACTATCAAAATCACAGCCTGCCCAGTGCCCCTCCTCCGCACCCCCCTCCTCTCTTTCCAGACCCCCAGCCTCCACTCTACCTTGATCATCAGTTCTCTGCTCAAGGACTTGTCTTGACTATTGAGTTCCTTAAGATTTTCAGGGTTCTCTCTCAGGGGAGGGGAAAGAACGAGGGATAAATTTAGGAATAATGTGAGGGGTCTGAATGCAAATCCCTTTTCTTTGCAAACCCGAGAGATTCAAACGGCCTGGAGAAGTGTTCTCACTGGGCTCCTCTGAGCGCTGAGGTCTCATGGTACTGGGAGGGGGCTCTCCTGTTGGTCACTGGGGTCTCCACTCCCCAGCTCTACAGAGCAGCTCTGTTTTGACTGCTTTGAGTTTCAAATGGGCATAGAGTTCTGTTGCCATAAACACTTGAAAATCTCCAATGTGGCTCAACTGAGTACCCGACACTCAGGGAAGCCAAGTCCTGAAGCAGAGCTTGTGACTAAGGACCCGGGAGGCTTAGAGACCCCCTGCCGAGGCCCAGGCCCGGTCCCCAGCATTTGCTGCCTCCCAGGAGTTCCCAGCTGACTGAGGGGCCAATGGCAGACATACGGGAGATCCCCCATCCACCCTGGCCCTCCTATGGAGAGAGGCCTACCCACCGGGAAACTTCCCCCGTGTGTTCTTCAGGTGGCTTGTGGAGGTTTCCTGCAGAGCAGAGATGACAGTGCAGGACGAGGAGAAGTTCTTCAGGATCTCGAACTCCTGGGGAAGGGAAGAGAATGAGCTGTGAGGTGGGGCGCTGGAGCCCTGCTTGCTCTAGCTTCAGTCCCCTTCTATTTAAATCTCCCCTCTTGGATGAGACAGATGCTCAGGGAGCCCCAGAAGGGCACATTTAGGACCCAAAGAGTAACACTCACAGGGAGCAGGATTTTAGCTCAACCCAGGGAAGGAGCCAGGTAGGAAGTGAGCATCCTCTCACTGGGACCTGGAGTCAAAGTCAGCGGGCCCCTGGCAGGAAGGGCCTAGGGGCTGTGCAGGGGCTTAGACCACACACTGCAATCCTGGGAGCTGATAAAGGTGGAGAGGCAGTTCCCAAGGCTTCAGAGAGGGGCTCCACTGGGCCTCCCACAGCACACCTGGGCCACCTGGATCCAGCGCTCCACCACCCTCACCCTGTCCTGGGCTGTCATGCTCGGGTCCCCGAGGCAGGGGGTGATGATGAAGCTGGCCACCCTTCTGATGTGGTCGACGGTGGCCTGGACGGTGGGTGTCTGGTGTTCATTTCGGGCTTGCTCCTCTTGCCCCAGGTGGAGGCCAGGCACGGAGAGGGCACCACCTTCCGGAAGAGGTCCTGGAGAACAGGGGGAGTGTCACCCAGCCCTGCCACACCCCAGGTCTGTGTCCACAGCCTCCAAAGTCCCACACAGGAGTCACAGTTTAGAGCTGGAGATCAGAAAGCTCAGGATGTGGCCTGAGCCTTGTGAGAGTCCCTGGATTTTCTTCTCTGTCCCTCGAGGACACCCAGCACAGGATGACCCAGGACCCAATACTGGCAGGGAAGGGAAAGGGGCTTTTGACCCAGCCCGTCCTGGCTAACTCCAAGCTCCAGACCGTGGCTCAACTCGTCTCATCCCAAGAGGGCATCTTCCAATGCCCTGATCCCCTCTCTGGTCCCACTCCACATTCTGATGCACATCCCCGCGTGGCAGCTACAACCACAGGCCTTGTCTGTCTCCCTCGTAGTGGAGTACACATCAGATGTCTAATAAGTCCTGAGGCTGTTGAGCCTCCTGAGCAGCGGGTTGGGCCACCAGGGACCGGGCTGTACACAGTGAGCCCCTCCCTGCACAGATGAGCCAGGGCCCACCCAGCTTTCCGTCTCTTCTACCTCATGGAGTTGGCACAGTCACTCTGTGCAGCAGGTCCTCTTAATGTCCACCTCCACGGTCTGCAGGTGGACAGCAAAGGCTTGGGTGTTCAGAAAGTTGCCCAGGTCTTATGGTTGGTAAAGGGTGGAGCCTGGATTTGGGCCCAGATCATAGGAGACTGGATCAGGTCTGGGGCAACGATGGCAGAGGGAAGTCCTGCCCCACCCCTCCCTGAAAGCCCAGCTGCTCACCACATCCATCACGGTCAACTGCTCCACCACCAGCTTAGGAGGGAAGGCCATGAGATTAAGCTTCTCATGCTCCTTAAGAGCCACAGGTGGAGATGGACTTCTCACTAGAAATGATGGTCCAGGTGACTCCAGCTCAGCAGTTCCCACTCCTGCTGGAGCCCATGTTGGCCCTTGCTCCAGCTCCAACACTGCTGGTGGAGGGGACACTGGCTCCAGTGCTAGAGGGAGTGGTGTCAACGGAGCCGGAGGCAGCTCTACCTCCACCACTGCCCACTGCTCTTCTTCTGCCGCTGGCTGGAGCTCTGTAGCTGGCGCTGGAGCGGGATAAAGAGAAAGGTTCACCCACATAGCTGACTCTCCATGTGTCCTTCTAAACACAGGAAAGATCCCCCTCCCTTCCAGGAATACCCAGCCTGCAGTCCCCCTTACCCTCTGGCTTTGCCTCAGTGGCCTCCAGAAGCTCACACCGGACAAGGGTAAGAGGGTCACGGCACCTCATCTCCTAACCAGGCAAGGTGACATTCATGTACATCCCCTTTAGCTTGAAAAAGGGACAGCCCCAGTCTGGTTCCACCCTAGTTCTAGTCCAACCCCGTCATCTCAAGCTTCTGAGTGTGGAGACTCTCTGCTCCTGCTCTCATCTCAGAGCAGTACTGGAAAGTGTGGGTGGCCTCATGTACCTGCCCCTTGTCTAGTGAGTTGGTGGAGTTGAAACCATTGGGCAGCTACTCGACAACCTCCTGAGTGGAGTTCTGCAAAGACTGCCTGGGAGCTGGGCCAGAAGGAATCAGGGGCTGCATGCACACTGCCACTGGGGCCAACGCCCAAGAGAAAGTCTGCTCCTCAGTTCACGCACAGAGGAGCATCCCTGCAAAGAACTGTGGTCAGGGAAGGAAGGAGATGAATCCTCTAGTACTTGGTAACATATGATTAGAGGAGCTCACCTTCTCATGCTGCCAGGCATGGCCTGGGGTATGAACATGACAGACTCACCAGGTTTCCGACACCTAACAACCAGCTCCTGCTCAGGAATGACCCGTCCCTTATGTCCTGCCTTCTCCCCTCCTCACAGACACATGCACACACACACACACACAAAGAGGGGCAAGGGGTGTGGGGCTGATCAGGTGGGATCACAGCTGTGCCCTGGCCTGCACTAGCCTTTCCTGGGCTGTCCCGTGTTACCTTTCACTGCCTCCTGCCAGACGCCCAGAGGCGTCAAGAATGAGGGCTGAGCCAACATCGCCAACTACCAAAAAGATTCTCTTTCTGGGATTTTTTGAGCTCAGAGCCTCCAAAAGTTGGGAAACAACAACAAAACATCTTTGCCTGTTGACTGTCTCCAATCAAGTGAGCTGGATGGGGGGCTGTGGGTGCCTGGTTACCTGAGTTCTAAGATCTGTTGAGGTCTATGACCCCATGTCATCTCCTGAACTGTACACAATGAGCCTACACAGCCCTACCCACAGCTCACTGGAAACCTAACTAGGGACCTAGCTTTGAGGAGACAGAGATGAATGCAGACCTCCTTTTCCTTACTAGTTCTTCATCCTGGGATAGTCCCTGTGCCTCTCAGGTCCTCCCCAGTCTCTAAACCGGCACCATGGGGATCAGGCTAGAATCTACTTCCTAGGGACATCACCCAGTGTATATGAGATAATATCTATTACCCTTGTGGGCTGGTGTCACATGTACCTAAGGCACAATCTTAGAGATGGAAGAATAACAAGGAGGGGTGGGATGTAGTACAGAACACCACTCAAAACAGGCCTGGGCTCCAAGAATGTGATATTGGGACAGTCACTTCCAACTTGGCCTCATTTTCAGGTCAGCACCATGAGGGGGTTGCAACTAATGGAAATTCAAATATTGCCATCCTGTGGCATAAAACCATTCAATTGTTTCCTGTTTTATGGAGAATGAGACCCAAGTGTCTCATCTTGGCCTATGAGGTGGGCAGCCTCCACAGTGGTACCCAGTAAGCCCCACCCATGTTATACACATCCCCGTGGAACCACAAAGTGGTTAGTAAATGGCTTCTGAACATAATAAGAGCCAAAGTGATGGGATGTCTTGTCTAAATTTTAACTAAAAATGTCTCTCACCTCCTCTTGCTCCCTCTCTCATGTGCCATCTCTCTCTCTCTCACTCTGTCAAATCCCTGGAAGTGAGGAATCAAATATCGGTGTATTGGGGCTGCCCAATGTGGAGGCACATTGAGGAGAGAAGCAAGGGAGTGCCTGGGCCAACAGACAGAAAGGAACTCAGGCTCTCAATCCAAAATGAATCCTGAAGGCTGAGAGTGACCTTGTGGGCCAGTCCTCCCCTAGTCGAGCCTCAGTTGAGGCCACAGCCCCAATCTATTAATCTCACTGAGGCAGAGGCACCCAGCTAAAACATGCCTGATTGCTGATACACAAAAATTGTGATATTGTCAACATTTGATGTTTTGAAATGCAAGGTTAGGGGCAATGAAGTCAGAGAGGGAAAAGTAACGAACACAGCCTACCAGGCCCTGGTCCTACCTTCCACCCCAGCTCCTGTTCTCTCCTCCCAGCCTCCCTCCAGCTGCAGTGGCCACCTTTCTAACCTCCTCTGGCCAAACTCACTTCTGCCTGTGAGGCTCAGGACCAGTGGTGCCATTTCCCTGACACACTGCTCCCAGACTTGTGCAGGGCAGGCTCCCTCTTGTCATTCTGGTCCCAGAAATTGTCACCCTAGTGAGATCTTTCAGACCCTCCTACCCAATGATGCCCAGCCCTCCCTCACAGCCTCCTGATGTGTTTCTCTACAGCACTTGCTCTTTTCTTTCTCATGTCTTTGCTTTTTTCCATTTCCCCTCTAGACTGCGAGCTCCTGGCAGGCAGGGACCACTTGGTCATTTTCATCCTTCACTTCAGCCCACCAGGGCACCTGGCACAGGATGAGCGCTCAGGGCACAGCTGCTGAATGAGTACATGGGTAGATCTTGCACCTGGCCCCCTACTTTTGACCAACTTTCATTTTGGAGATGAACACTAGTAATAGGAGGTACAAGTTGTTTCTGAGGCAGGGGGACAGCCAGAAAGACCTCTGGTTGACTCTTCGCTGCTCCAGGAGCTCAAGAAAAGTTCAGTGGACACCGAGTATATTCCAGGTTTACAGCAGAATGACTTGATATATATATATTATGTAATGGTTACCAAAATAATTTTAGTTAACATCAATCACCAAACAGAAAAAAAAGATTGTTTCCTGATGATGAGACGTTTTAGGATCTACTCTCTTAGCAAGTTTCAAATATACCACACAGCAATGTTAACTTAGTGCTGTATATCAAGTATATCTCAATACAACTGAAAAAAAATAAAAGCAAAAACTCACTGGCCACCACTGACACAAGAGGCTGCCCGCCCCCTCGTGGCCAGAACTAGCACTGCTGCCCAGGCCGGAACTCCAAACAGAAAGGAATCTTTCTTCAGGTGTCCTCAAGGCAGAGGCTCTCCAGGGTCCCAGGGGTAAAGCAGCAGGACCTGTCAGCTTCGAGGGAGTGGGAGGAATCTCGGGAGCCTACCGTGCCCCCCTCTTGCTGTTCCCCACCAGGTGTCCTCTTCACTCCTAACGCATCCTAACTGCTGTCATGACAATGGTTCCCCCTACCTCCAGATGAGGACCTCAAGGGTCCAACAAGGATTAGTCTTCTCCCTGGACTCTGGACTTGGTGTCCAGTGCTCTGGCATCTTCTTCCTTATCCTCAGTTCTCCTCCACCCAAGCCCCCTAGCCTCCTCAGTTCTAAAGGATCTCCAGGGGCTGGAAATCATTTTCTCAGGGTTTCAGAGCAGAGTAGGTCATCAACAGAGAACCTAGTCCAACAGACATGTTGTGAGTGCATGGAACACTTGGAGTCACCTGCTGGATGCACTCCATTTTATACAGGAGGACCCTCACTGAGGTATTCTCTCCTGTTCCCAATGCCTACACAAAGGGAGGATGGACTCATCACAGTTCTGGGTGCCCACAGAGGTGGACTGCAGGACCCCAGTCCTGTGCTCCCCAGGCTGGGCCAGGGATGGATCTGGAACAGGTAGACACCTAGGAAACTTAGGGATTCCTCTTCCCATCTCTGGGCCCCTGCACACGAATCTAGGAGAATGGATGCTACTGCCCCGTGGGAGAGCTGCCTCCAACCTCTCTCCCTCATGCCTCTTGTCACTTCCCCGGTGTCGGCTCTTCTTGACTGCACCTCCGAGTTCTCCATATGAGAATTCAAGTGTGAGTGAGTGTGCCTGTGCACATGTGATGATGAGGAGAGGAAAATGACCCCATATGGAAAGGGGTGGGCAGCAATCCTCTAGGATCTTAATGCCTCTCATTGCCAAAGGAAACCTGAGGGAAGGGGTGGAACCTTGGCCAAGTAAGCTGGAGCTCTCTCTAGTCTTCAGGACTCTGACCACCTCCTGTGGTCTGGGACAGTATCTGCTTCTTTCTAGGCCAGTTTCCCAACTGTACAGTGAGGGGTAAGATGTGCAACAACACAAGCATGTGCTCGGCCAGGACAAGTCATCAGGCCCCATAGATACATTAAGTATGCTTTAAGGGTATTGAAGACATTAATATTGCTGTGCAATCATCACCACGATCCATCTTCAGAACACTTCTCATCTTGCAAAACTGAAACTCTATACCCATTCATGAATTACTCCCCATTCCCACTCCTCCCAGCCACTGGCAAAAAACATTCTACTTTCTGTCTCTGAATCTGGTGATTTCAGGAACCTCATAGAAGGGAAATCACACAAGGTTGTATTTTTGTGACTAGCTTATTTCATTTAGAGTAATATCTTGAAGGTTCATCCATGGTGTGCCATATCTTAGACTTTCCTTCATTTTTCAAGGATGAATAGTATGCCATTGTATGTATATAGCACATTTTGCTCATCCATACATCCCTGGACAGATACCATAGCAAGGCCCACAACCAAGCCCAAAATAAAATGGGGCCCCAGCCAGATTTTTCTCAACAGTACCCTGGAGACTACTTTCTTAAGCCATATCGCATATGATATTTACTAAGGATCTAATCTTGGGCCGAGAGTTGCTTTTCAGAAACTCCATTTCTCTTCCTTAAGCAAGTTTCAACTACTTTGAGCCAATGAGACAACAAGACGGCTTGCAAGACTCAAACTGCAACTGCATAAGTGACTGGAGGATGACCTGGGAGACCAAGAACTCCCCTGCCAATCATGTTAAGGACACCGCCTTTTGAACGTGGGATGTGTGACCGAACATGAAAATCTGTGCTTGCACAAAATGCCTAGGACTGCTCCCAAACTTACTGCACCCGCTCCTTTGCCCTTGAAAAGCCTCTTTCTACAGCCCATTGGGGAGAAAGAATTAACCTTTGTCTCCTTGCTGGCCAACCTCATAATAAAGCTTTTTTCCCTTCTACAAGAGCGCGTATACCTTTTGGCTAAGGGGTGCATTGGGCTGTGAGCCCTTCCTTGATTACAATACTTGGGTGGCTTCCATGTTTTAGCTATTATGAATAATGATGCCATGAACATGGGTGTTGAAATATGTCTTTGAGAACATGCTTTCAACTCCTTGGTGGGGTATACACCCAGAAGAGGAATTGCTGGGTCCTATATAATTATATTTTTAAATTTTTTTAGGAATTGTTATACTGATTTCTACAGCAACTATATATTCCCACCACAGTACACAAGGGTTCCAACTTCTCCACATCTTGGCCAACAGTTGTTCTATTCTTTTTCTTCTTTTTTTTTTTTTTTTTTGATAGATGCCATCCTAATCAATGTGAGGTGGTCTCTCACTGTGTTTCTGATTTGCATTTCCCTAATGATTACTGATGATGAGCATCTTTTCATATGCTTATTGGTTATTTGCAGATCTTCTTTGAGCAAATGTCTACTCATATACTTTGTTCAATTTTGATTTGTTTGTTTTTTGTTGTTGAATTTAGGAGTTCTCTATCTATTCTGGATATTAAGCCTTTGTCAGATACATGGTTTGCAAATATGGTCGCCCATCCTGTGGGCTGTGCTTTTACCCTGTTGATAATGACTTTTGAGTCACAAAACTTTTTAATATCCATGAAGTCCAGCATATGTATTTTCCTATTTTATTGGCTGCTCCTTGGGTGTCAGAACCATGAAATCATTACCAAATCCTATCTTGTCAAGTTTTGCCTTATGTTTTCTTCTAAGGGTATTATAGCATTAGCTCTTACACTTAGGTATTTGATTCACTGGGAATCAAGTTTTGTATACAGTGTTAGGTAAATGTCCAAGTTGATTCTTTTGCATGTAGATATCCACTTTTTCCGGCACAACTTGTTGAAAAGACTTTTCCTAATTGAATAATCTTGGCACCCATGTCAAACATCATTTGATCACATGGGTGAGGGTTAATTTCTGGGCTCTCAATTCTGTTTCCAATGGTCAATATGTCTGTCTTTATGCCATGACAATGCTGTTTTGATACTGTAGGTTTATAGTAAGTTTTCAATCAGGAAGAATCAGTCCTCCAACTTAGTATCTCCTTTCAAGATTATTTTTGGTATCTGGGCTTATTAGAGACTCCATGAGAATATTAGGATGGGTTTTTTTCTATTTCAGCACAAAACGCCCTTGGGATTTTGATAAGGACTGCACTGCATTTGTTGATCTCTTTGGATAATGTTGACACCGGCACAATAAGGAGTCTTCCTATCCACAGTGATGGGATGTCTTTCATTTCTACTAGTGCCAGGTATCTGTTCAGGTTGAGGGGGTGGCACTCCTCGAGGTAGTCGTGCAGAAACACACAGTTCCTCCTCACTGTGCTTTCACCATTTCCTTAGAACCCATCTACAGTCAACAGAGGGCAAAATGCATGTAAAATGCACATGGGAAGTTTTCAAAGACTGGATGTGCATGGAGCACACATTTCTTCCACTCCTCTCCATTAGCAAGAACCACGGACTGAAGCAATAGACCCTAACACATGGAGACTGCAGACTCAACCAGCAGACCCCAACAAACGGGGACTGTGGACTAACTAAGGGCCAGGGACTCGGGTTCCTGGCAGAACCATCTGGCAGCTCAAGCTGAACCGCTAAGCCTTTGCCTGGCACTGCTGACTAACCAAGTGCTAAGACTGATGCTCTCTTAGAGCATCCTGTCAGTCTAGACTGAGCCACTGACCCTGAACTGGAAAGCCAGTTAGATCAGGAGCTCAAAGCAAACAGAGTGGATCTCATATCCAAGAGGAACTTACCCACAGCCCTCAGAAACAGCGAAAAAGATGGAGAACTCAAAGGTTTTGAGGGTACCAATGACTGTGTTTCTCATCCTCAAAGCCATCAGGCGTCTCCTTTGGATCCCACTGCTGCCACCAAACTGGTACAAAACAAAATAAAATTGAGTAAATTTTAAACATCTAATTGGCTTTATTCAACAGTTCATGAATCAGGCAGCATCCAGTCTAACAGAGAGAAAGGAGCTCAAGGAGTTCTACAAAATGAAGGATTTTATAGGCAGAAGGGAGCAAGAACAAGGAAGTTACACTAGATAAAAAAGTGGGTTGGTTACTGCAAGGTTACCTTCCTTTAGAGGATGGCAGGGCTCTATCAGGAAGATGAGCTACCTGCTGCGCATCAGGTGATTGACTGGTTTAAGATTCTATCCCTGGGAGGGCCAAAAGTCTAATTAAGTCTCGACTTGTTTATGTGAGGCATAGCCTAAGCGGCTCCATTTGGGCCTGGTGTCTTGTTTTAAACACATGACTTCTGCTGGTCCCTGCTTTCCCCAGTTACACCCCAGCTGTCCCTTCACTGACCATTGTTGGTCACACACCCACTGCACCTGCTTCCAGTCCTTTCCCTTCAACACCGTAATCTCACACACAGCTCCTCCCAACACTATCATGACGTCTCCCACCACACGTCCCCTATAATTTCCACACTGCCATCAAGATGCTTCACAAACACCACCACCATTTATGTCCAATGGGCTGAGAGGCCTGTCTGTGCACTGGGAATCAGGAGTCACAGGGTCTGTCACTTGGCCTCCAATCACCTATTGTACCCCAGCTGAAGGGCTTACCCTGCGGAGACACTCAGTTGTACCCAACTCAATCGCACAACAACATCTTTGCCCCAGGCTTCCTTCAAAATGCTCCACCCACTTTCTGCCCCAACTGCTCCTTGAGGGGTCATTTTGGGGTAGCCTTCGAGGCCACCTTGGTGATTTTGTGCTCAGGCCCAAACAGCTCTTGGCCAAGAAACACTTTAACAATACCCCCTGAAATCATAGCATAGGTAACTAGTTAATGGGTGCAAATTACTGGTTTTACTTCCAAGGGCCGTAATGAATATTTCACACCAGGAGCATCCAGTTTTGGGTTTTACTGTAGGCTGATATCACAAGGCTCTCACCCAGTGAGGTTCTCTCTTCCCCAGCCCTCTGAGCAGATTTCTCCAGGTTATATTCTGCAATGCATCATTGTGTCTATTTCAGCCTGCTTCCCTCAGGTTGCAGGTCCCCCGAGGTTCCTGTCCTGACTGGCTACCACCAACCCATGGAGACACTGTCAGTCCTGTAGGACTGGGTGTTGATTTCTACTAGGACTGACTGACTGGACTGGACACAGGTGCGATGGCCCTACCCACACAAAATCAGGTAACTGAGGCAACGAAGAAGTATCGAAAACCTTAACCCAACATCGACAACAACTCCATAAGACCCTATCCTAGCCCTTGTGCAACAGTCTCATGAGTCTCTTGCCTAAATGGTTTTAGAGAATGGCCTGGCCCTAGACTGTCTATACCAACCAAGGAAGGAGGAGTTTTTGCCTTTCTTAGAACCACTTGCTGAATGTACATCAACTCACAAGTTCAAATCTACCTCCACCAGATGGCCCAAGAGGTTAAAATATTGCGTAATGTTACCTAAATCTTTTAAAAGATACCCAAGGCCCCCGAGATCACTGACATATTTTCATGGCTGGTCTCTCCAAGTTGGGGACAATGGAAACAGACTGGATTTTAGACTGTTGCTTGTACAATTATAGGATCTGTTACTATAGCCATCATCGGATATTTACTCTCTTGGCTACAATGTGCCCTACCCCTAATAACTCTATTAATTACCCTTATTAACTATCCCAACCAACTTTAAATTAACTAAATTAAAATTAATCAACACCCTGATTAATTTAAAAAATTCAAAAATTTTATGGAGAATCTGCTTAACACAGAATACACTGTTGTAAGCATTTAAAGTATACAGTTCAGTGCCATTTAGTACAATGATTATGTCGTGTGGTTATCACCACTATCTAATTCCAGAACATTTTCAACACCCCCAAACAAACCCATACTCATTCACACTATTTTCTCCTAACCCAAGCCCATGAAAACAACTCATCTGTTTTCTCTCCCTATTGGTTTCTGGACAGTTCATTCAAATGGCATCATGCTATCTGTGGCCTTTGTGGACAACTTCAGTGAGCACACATGTTTCAAGGTTCATCCATGGCCGAGCATGTAGCAGTAGCTTATTCCTTTTTATGGCTCTATAATGTCCTATATTATGAATAGGGCACATTTGGTTTATGCAGTCATAACTGGATAGAAATTTGGGTTTGTTCCACTTTTGGACCATTGTGAATAATGTTGCTTTGAATATCCATGGAAAAGTTTTTCTTTGAACATATGTTTCCAATGGTTTTTTGGACATACCAACATTGTGACTCTCCTGGTCCATGGTAATTCCAGGTTTAAGATTTTTAAAAATGGCAAACTGTTTTCTGCAGTGGATGCATCAAATTACTTTCCCACCAGTAATGTATGTGGGTTTCCCATTCTCCATATCTTTACTAACACTTGTTACTTTCCATTATGTTGAGTATAGCCTTCATTTTGAGTGTGAAATAGTATTACACTATGCTTTGAATTTGCATTTTCCTAATAATTTATGATACTGAACATCTATCTAGTGCTTATTGGCCATCTATGTTTCTCCTGGAGACATGTCAATTGCAGCTAGTTACCCATTTTCATTGGGTAACCAATGAAATGGTTTCATTTCAAACTTCTTTGAATTAAGTTTCATTTCAAACTTCTTTGTTTTTTATAATTGAATTCTAAGAGATCTTTATATAGTCTCAATATTAGAGCATTCTCAGTTATATAACTTGCAAATAGTAGGGGTCTTCTGTACCCCACTTTTAACAATGGATAGAATATCCAGATAGAAAATTAGGAAACAGCAGACATGAAAACATTAACGGACTTATCAGACATACACAGAACATTTTACTGAACAGCAACAAAATGCAGTCTTTTCTCAAGGGCACACATTATTTTCCAGAACAGATCACGTGTTAGGTCACAAAACAAGTCTTAACTAAATTAAGAAGATTGAAATCATACCAAGTATCTTTTCCAAAGACAATGGCATGAAACCAAAAGTCAACAACAGGTGGAAAACTGGGATATTCATAATACATGGAAGTTCAACAACAAACTCTTAAACAGCCACTAGATCAAAGAAGAAATCAAAAGGGAAATTAGAAAATAGCTCAAGACATACAAAAAGAAAAAATAAAAACACCAAATCTTATAGGATGCAGCAAAAGTAGTACTAAGAGGAAAGTTTGTAGTGACAAACTTGTACATTATAAGAGAAGAAGGATGTCAAAGAAACAACCTGACTTACAACACACAGCATTAGAAAAAGAAAAAATGAAACCCAAAGTTAGCAGAAGGATGGAAGTCACCAAGAGGAGAGTGGGAAAAAATGAAAGACAGTATGAAATATCAATAAAAGTAAGAGTTGATTTTTTGAAAAAATAAAATTGACAAACCCTTAGATACAATATCTAGGGAAAAAAAGAGAGATGACTCAAATAAAGTAAATCAGAAATGAAAGAGGAGGCATTACAACTGATGCTTCAGAAAGAAAAAGACCAGAAGAGACTATTCTGAACTACTGTACATTCACAAATTGGGAAACCTAGACAAAATAGATAAATTCCTAGAAACAACCTATGAAGGCTGAATCATGAAGAAACAGAAATCTTGAACAGACCAGTAACAAACAAGCAGACTGAATCAGTAATGAAAAACCTCCCAACGAAAGGAGAGTAAAGTGAATGCCTGACTTCACCACAGACCCCTGAGCCAGCCTGCCCCAGCACCAGGCTGACTCCTGTGGACCTAGCTGGCTCCCTGCAGGCTTCTGCAAATCCAGGCCCCTGGCTCACCCTGGAGCATGCCAGCTCTGGGGGCCCCAAGCAGCATCCTTGACGCCAGGTTCCCATCAGGCTCCTGGAAACCCAGGCCCCCATATCAGCCTAGGGGCTGCGATCTTCAGCAGCCCAAGGCGGCTCCTGTGACCACAAGTGGTGTCATTGACACCAGGCTCCTGGTGGACTCTGATGAATTCAGACCCTGGCTTCCCCAAGTTTCTGCCTACTCCAGGCAGCCACAGGCAGCACCCACAGCCACAGGCTGCTTCCATAACAGGGCACCCAGTGGGCTCTCACAAACCCAGGACCCCAGGTCACTCTAGCATTTACTGGCTCCAACAACCCCAGGTAGATTCCATGGCTCCATGCTCCCCGGGGGCTACTAGGAACACAGGCCCATGGCTCACCACACCACCTGCCAGTTCCAGCAGCCGTAGACAGATCTCACGGAACCAGGCTTCCGACAGGCTTCTACAGAACCAAACCCCCAGCCCACCCAGGTGCTTGCTGACTCAGGCGGCCCCAGGCAGCTCCCATGGCACCAGGCACGGGCAGGTTCCCATGAACCCAGGCTTCCATCTTGACCCAGCGCCTGCTGGCTCCTGCAATCTCAGGTAGCTCCTGTGGCCCCAGGTTCCCAGGAATCCAGACTTCTGGCCTACACCAGCACAAACTGTCTCTCATGGCACAGGCTCCTGGCAGGCTCCCGTGAGCCAAGACTCTCAGATCATCCCAGCACTGGCCAACTCTCATGGCCCTGGATGACTACTGTGGTCACAGGATCTCAATGAGGACCTGCCAAAACAGGCTCCAGTGGGGCTACTCATGATCTCAGGGTCCCAGCAGTGCCCAGGGCCAGACACAATACTGTGGACGCAAGCTTTCCACTCACCCCAGTACCAGGTTGCTCAAGGGCTCCAGCAGCAAGCCTGCCCCTGGACACCACCAGATGGCCCACCCAGGACCCCTAGATGGGCTGAATGTGAAGGCTTTGGTTTACTAAAGCCAGTCTGTAATGAGTGGAAGAAGTGTCTACTTCCTCAAATTTGCAGACACCAACGGAAGGCCACAAGGATCATGAATAATCAAAGATCCATGACACCACCAAAGAAAAAGAATAAAACTCCAATGACCGACCAAGAAATGGAGATATAGGAACTATGTGACAAAGACTTCAGAACAATGCTCTTTGAGAAATTCATAAAACTCTAAGGAAACATAGATAGACTACTAAATGAAATAAGGAAATAGTGCATGAACAAGTGAGAAGTTCAACATAGAAACAGAAAGCATTAAGGAAAAACAAACAGAAATCCTAGAGTTGAAGAACACAATGACTGAACTGAAGAATTCAATAGAGACCTTCTAAATCAGATTCAACCATGTACAAGAAATAATTAGTGCACTAGAAGATGTGTCATTTGAAATCATCCGGTCAAAGGAGCAAAAAGAAAAAAAGGAACGGATAGGATTGGGGAAAGGTAGTGTGAATTATGGGATACCTTGAAAAGAAATAGATAAGCATTATTAAAGTACCAGAGGAGAAGACAGGGAGAAAGGAAAAGAAAGTTGACTTAAAAAAGTAGCAGCTGACACCTTCCCAAATCTGGGGAGAGATGTAGACATCCAAGGTCCTGATGCCGATTGGTCACCCTAAAATTTCAAACTAAAACTTTCTTCTCCAAGACACATTAGAACAAAACTATCTAAACTCAAAAAAAAGGATCAAACAACATGATCAAGTTCAACATGATGCAAATCAATGAATGTGATACACCGCATTGATAGAATGAAAGATAAAAATCCTAAAATAATCTTTCAATGCAGAAAAAGCAGTTTGACAAAATTCAACGCCACCTCATGATAAAAACTCTCAAGAAAGGGTTACAGAAGGAACATACCTGAACATAATAAAAGGTTTACATGACAAACCCACAGCTAACATCATATTGAACAGTGAAAGGTTGAAAGCTTTCTTGCTAAGACAAAGAACAAGACAAGGGTGCCCAGTCTCAACACCACTCTTCAACACACTGCTGTAAGTCTCACCCAGAGACATTTGGCCAGAGAAAGAAATATAAAGCATCTAAATTGGAAATGAAGGAACAAAGTGGTCTCTGTTTGCAGATATGATTTTATGTAGAGAAATACTTAAAGACTCCTCCCCAAACTGTTAGGACTAATAAACAAATTCACTCAAGCTGCAGGAGACAAAATCAACATATAGACATCGGTTGCCTTTCTCTACACTGACAATGAACTATCTAAAAATGATATAAAGAAAAAAATCCTAGTTACAATACCATCAAAAACAGTAAAATACTCATGAATAAATTTAACCAAGAAGGTGAAAGATCTAGAAACTGACAACTATAAGACACAGATGAAAGAACTTAAAGACACAAAGAAATGAAAAGATATCTTATGATCATGGATCAGAAGAATTAATATTTTGAAAATGTTCATGCTACTCAATGCCATCTCAAGATTCAATGCAATTCCTATTAAAATTCCCATGGCATTTTTCAGAGAAATAGGACAAATAATCCTAATATTCATGTGGATCCACAAAAGACCTCCAATAACCAAAGGAACCCCGAGAAAGAAAAAGCTGAAGGCATCACAATTTCTGATTTCAAACTTTATTACAAATCTATAGTAATAAAAACAGTATGATACAGGTATAAAATGAGACACCTAGACCAATGGAACAGAATCAAGGATCCAGAAATAAAACCACACATATACAGTTTGCTAACAGTTGACAAGTCAGCTAAGAAGACTCCATGGGGAATGGATAGTTTCTACAACAAATGGTGCTGGGAAAACTGGATAACCACATGCAGAAAACTGAAATTGGACTCCTATTTTACACCACTCTATAAATGATCCCAAATTGAATTAAAGACTTAAAGGTAAGACACCAAATATAAAACAACTAGAAGAAAATATAGAGAAAAAAGCCCCATGAAACTGGTCTTGACAAAGATTTTTTTGGATATAATATCAAAAGTGCAAGCAACAAATGCAAAACTTAACAAGTGTGATGACTTCAATCTAAAAAGCTTCTGCATAGCAAATGAAACAATTGGCAAACTAAAGGGGCTAATATCCACAGTATATAAGAAACTGTTACAACTCAACAGCAAAGAAACCAACAAAACAATATGAAAATGGTCAAAGGACCTGAATAGATACTTTTCCAAAGAAGACATAAAAATGGTCAACAGGTACCTGAGAAGATGCTCGTAATCACTCACCATCAGGGAAATGAAATCAAAACTACAATGAGATATCACCTCACACCTGCTAGAATTGTTATTCTCAAAGAGACAACAGACAACAAGTGTTGGCGGGGCTGTGTAGAAAAGAGAACCCTGTGCACCGATGGTATGAATGTAAATTGCTACAGTCACTATGGAAAAAATATGGAATTTTCTCAAAAAAATAAAAATAGAAATATATATAAATGAGCAATTCCACTTCTGGCTGTATACCCAAAGGAATTGAAATCACTATTCTGAAGAGATATCTGCACCCCCATGTTCATTTCAACATTATTCACAGAGAACATGGACACAATCCAGGTGTCCATCAATGGATAAATAGATAAAGAAAATGTGAGATATATGTATACATGTAATATATAATGGAATATTATTCAGCCATGCAGGAGAATGAAATCCTGCATTTTGCGACAATATGGATGGACCTTGAGGCATTGCGCTAAATGATATAAGTCAGATGGAGAAAGACAAATACTATATATTCTCACTCATATGTGAAATCTAAAAAAGCCCAACTCAAAGGAATAGAGACAAAAATGGGTTTCCCAGGGTCGCGGGGTTGGGGGAAATGGGGAGATGTGAGTCAAAGTGCACAAATTTCTAGCTGTAAAATGAACAAGTTTTGGGGATCTAATGTACAGCATGGTGACCATAATTAACAATACTATATTCTTATAGACTTGAAAGTTGTTAAGAGAGTAGATCTTGAAAGTGATCACTAGAAAAACCAAGTTAATTATGTAAGGGAATGGAGGTGTTAACTCACCGTATTGTGGTAATCCTTTCACAAATGATCATCTTGAACACCTAAAACTTACCTATGTTATATGTCACCAATATTTAAAGAAATCTAAAAAAAAAATCTCTCAACAAAGTAAAACCCAGGACCAGATGACTGCACTGGTGAATTCTACCAAACATATAAATAAGTATTAAAAACAAGACTTCTTACACTCTGTCAAATATTGAAAAAGAGGGAACACTTCCAAGCTCACTTTACGAGGCCAGCATTACCCTGATACCAACACTAGACAAGGACACTAAAAGAAAATAAAATTACAGACCATTATCCCTGATGAACATGGATGCAAAAATCCTCAACAAAATACTAGCAAACTGAATTCAACAGCATGTTAAAAGAATTATACACTACCACCAAGTGAAATTTATTCCTGGTATACAAGGGGAGTTCGATATACAAAAATTGATCAATGTAATAAGCCACATCAAGAAAATGAAGGGGAAAAAATGACCAACTCAATTGATGCAGAAAACCATTTGACAAAATTCAACGCCCTTTCATGATAAAAAACTCAACAAACTAGGAATAGAAGGAGAGTGCCTCAACATAACAAAATCCATATATGAAAAACACACAGCAAACATAATACTCAATGATGGAAGACTGAAAGCTTTTCCTCTAAGACCAGGAACAAGGCAAGGATGCCCACTTTCACCACTTCTATTCAACACAGTATTGAAAGTTCAAGCCAGACCCATGAGGCAATAAAAATAAATAAATAAAAGGCATCTAAATTGGAAAGAAATAAGTAAAATGGTCTCTGTTTGAAGATGATATCATGTCGTATGTAGAAAATCCAAAAGACTCCACAAAAAAGCCGTTTGATCTAACAAATGAATTCAGAAAAGTAGCAGGATACAAAGTCAACACACAAAAATCAGCAGCATTTCTAGACACGAACCATGAGTTCTCTGGAAAGGAAATTACAAAAACAATTCATTTATAATAGTATCAGAAAGAATAACATGCTTAGGAATTAACTTAACCAAGGAGATGAAAGGCTTACACCATAAAAACTACAAAACATTTCAGAAAGAAATTAAAGAAGACATTCATAAATGGACACACATCCCATGTTCATGGATTGGAAGGCTTACTATTGTTAAAGAGTCAGTATTACCCAAAACAATCTATAGATTCAATGTATTCCCTAGTCAAATCCTAATGATGTTTTTTGCAGAAATAGAAAAACCCGTCCTAAAATTCACATGGAATCTCAAGGGACTCAGAATAGCCAAAACAATCTTGCAAAAGAAGAACAAAACTGGAGGACTCACACTTTCTGATTTCAAAACTTACTACAAAGCCACAGTAATCAATAGTATGGTATTGTCATAAAGACAGACATAGAGACCAATGGCATAGAATAGCTAGCCCAGAAACAAACCCTCACATATATGGTCAAGTAATTTTTGACAAGGGTGCCAAGACCATGGAATGGAGAAAGGTTTCTTTTCAACAAATGGTGCTGGGAAAACTGGATATCCCTATGCAAAAGCTTGAAGCTGGACCCCATCCAACGCTATATACAAAAATTAACTCAAAATGGATCAAGGACATAAATGTAAGACCTCAAACAAGAAAACTCTTAGAAGAAAACATAAGATTAAATATTCATGACACCAGACTTGGCAATGATTTCTTGGATATGACACCAAAGGTGCAGGTAACAAAAGAAAAACAATGGAAAAATTGGACTCCACGAAAATTTTATAAGTTGGTACATCAAGAGGCACCCACAGAATGGGACAAAATATTCGCAAATCATATTTCTGACAAGAGACTGGTATCCAGAATATACAGAGAAGTCCTAAATTAAACAACTAAAAACAAGCCAATTCAAAAATGGGCATGGACTTGAAGACTCCTTTGCGAAAGAGGACTTAGAAATGGCATATAAGCACATGAAACGATGCTCAACACCACTAATCATTAGGGAAATGCACATCAAAACCACAATGAGACACCACCTCACACCCAGTAAGATGAGTGTTATTGAAAAGACAGAAAACAGCAAGTGTTGGCCAAGGTGCAGCGAAATGGGAACCCTTGTACACTGTTGATAGGAATGTAAAATGATGCAGCTGCTATGGAAAACAGTATTGATGTTCCTCCAAAAAATTGAACATAGAATTATCATGTGATCCAGCAATTCCTCTTCTGCATATACACCCAAAAGATCTGAAAACAGAGCCTTGAAGAGATATTTGTACATCCATGTTCATAGCGGTATTATTTACAACAGCTAAAACGTGGAAGCAACCCAAGTGTCCATTGACACATGAGTGGATACACAAAATGTAGTATATCCATACAATGGAATATTATTCAGCCTTAAAAATGAAGCATATTCTCCAATACGCTATACATGGATTAACCTTGGAGACATTATGCTAACTGAAATAAGCCAGTCACAAAAAGACGAATACTGTATGAAATGAGAGTAGTCAAATCATAGAGACAGTAAGTAGAATGGTGGCTGCCAAGGGCTGGGGGGAGGGGAGAAGGGAGGGTTATTGTTTGATAGGTATAGAGTTTCAGATTTATAAGAGTTATGGGGATGAATGGTGGTGATGACTGTACAACTGTGGAAATGTATTTAACGCCATTGAAGTGTACACTTAAAAATGGTTAAGATGAAACATTTTTTGCTATGTATATTATGACTCAATATACAAAAAGAAAAAAAAAAGAAATGAGCTATCAAGTCACAAAAAGACATAGTGGACACTTAAATACATATTGCTAAGTGAAGGAAGCCAACTGGAAAAGGCTATATACACTGTTCCATAGTTTTCATATATTCCAATTACACGACATTCCAGAAAAGGCAAAACTATAGAAACAGTATAAAGATCAGTGTTGCCAGGAGTTGGGGGGCAAGGGACGAAGAGGTAAAGCACAGGGATTTTAGGGCAATCCAACTCTTCCGTAGGATACTGTCGTGGTGGATACATGAGATTATGCATTTGTCAAAATCCAAGTACATGACAACAAGACAATGAACCTTAATGTAAACTACGGACTTGCTTACGAACACTATAGCAGCATCAGCTCCTCACTTGTAAGGAATGAACCGCACTAACAGGGGTGGTCACGCAAGATGTTAACCATAGGGGAAACTGTGGGGGAAGAGGGAGAAATGCTCTGCTCTCTCTGCTGAATTTCTCTGTTCATCTAAAACTTTCCTAAAAAAAATCTATTAATTAAAAAATAATCAATGGAAAGTAGGGAGTGGGTAGAAATATGGACGAAACAGGAATATCAGAATATTAATAAATGTTGAAGCTGGGTAATAGAGACATGGGGGGCTATCGCACTTCTCTGTTTAATTTGTGTATGTTCAAGGTTTTCCACAATAAAACATTTTTAAAGCTCCAGATTAAATCTAGATTATATGTACAAGGAATCAAAGAATGCAAAGAAAACAGATATTTTTGAAGCAAGTACTCAAGGGGCACACTGAGGGAACGTGCAATCACACTGGATAAAGAGTGAACGTCCTGGTTCCACCAGGAAGGTTCAGAGCTCAGTGAGCAAGGCAGGCAACAAAACAGTCAGGGAAGTGACAGATAATGATCACAGAAAAATGTTTGCCCTCACTGATCACAGAAATGCCAACGATGGGCCCTGACAGAACTGCCCCAGGATTTACAATGTCATGACACCCAGAATTAGAGCGGGCTCTGGGACAGAGCACCACGTCCTGTGAGAATGCCAATCAGCACCGGCTTTCTGGAGGGCAAATCTCCCAAACCCTGGAACCTGCAGGCCACTGGCCCGGCTGCTCTGTTGTATGGAATCTGTCCAAAAACAAAGAGATTCGGTAAAGATGATGGACTGAATAAACACATGTAGAGCCCCTTTGACATAGAATCCCTTAAACATGACCCAAAGTTTCCTTCATTGATGAACAAATTCATAATAGCCTTGGGAACCATCAAGAGAGCCGACATTTTGATGAAAACATCAAAGAGAGTCAAGAGCTGGTGATCGGAGATCTCAGTGGGAAGCTCCGTGTGAGCCATGAAGACCAAGCCAGGGTGTCCTCTCTCCCTCTCCCTCCTCCCCCTGCCGTTCACCTAACACCTTCTGCATCGTCCCTCCACTCCTAGCCACTGCCAACCTCACGCTCCAGGAATACAGGAGCAGAGGCACAGGGCGCCCTTTCCACTAGCACAGCTCGTCCTCTTTCTCTCTGCACGGCGCCAGGCAGCAGAGCTGTCGTGACATGAGTACAGCCATGTTTGGCTGCTCCATTGACCTACAGCCACCAGCACAAAAAGAAATATAAAAGCTGCTTTCTGCGTGGTGGGAACCGGCCCTTCTCCCATGGAGATAGTTGCAATGTGTAAAAAATTCAAGGCCCTTCGGGCACTGCAGCCTGGGGCAGACTAGCCATCTGAGCAGGGCTGGGAGGATAAGCAGGGTAAACAATGCACGTACACAACTACTGGGCTGAGACGATAGCCAGAGTGTGGGGCTCAGTGCATGTACGCCACTGATAACCATTTGTGCATGGGAACACTGAATGCTTTCTCTGTAAACTCTGTAACTGCTTATATAAATTGCTGGAGACTGAGACCCGGTGAGAGTTCCACCTGTGGAAGGGACGCCTTGCCCAGGACGTGTGATTTCCGCCCAGCCGAAACAATTGACAGGACTCTCCCGGCAGTGGGACGTGGATGTTGTGAGTAATTGATTTATTGTGAAGTAATTGATCTGATGTGTTCTCTTTTCAGTTAACCTGGCGTTTCTCTTTCTGGTTGATTTGTGTCATTTCCCTTCAGTCGATCTGGTGTTTCCCTATCCGATAGAACTGATGTTTTTCCCTCTTATTATATGACCTATTCAAATGTGCCGCTATCTCAGCTGATGTGGATGTTTTCCCATTCCAGTCGAGCTGGTGTTTTTTCCCTCTTATTATTTGACGTATTCAGATCTGTTTGCGGACTATCACCTTTACCATCCTCTCTATAATAAAATATACCTTCAACCCATTTGTTTGGAGTGGAAAGTTTCTTTTACATCTACAATTGAATCCCCAAACCTCTCATAACAGGAGCCCAGCCCGGCACCTCCTCAGGGCCCAGCACACTCTTCCTCTCCATCTGGTCCTACCTGCAGCACAGACACCTGCTAGCTCATCTCCACCTTACAAACAAAACTCTCCCTTGGACCCAGGCTCCCTTTTGGCTACTGTCCACTTTCCCAACTCCCCTTCATGGCTAAACCTCTTAAATAAAGTGCCTTATACATACTGCCCTCCCATGGACCCCCTACACTCACTCTAGACCCAGCTTCATTCCCACCCTCTCAAGGAGACTGAGGTCACCAGTGATGCCACATGGCCGAGTCCAGCCATCTTTTCTCCATTCTGATCAGAGCTGTATCCCACCCAGCTGAGCACCCCTCCTTTCTGCAATACCCTTTCCCCTCATGGTTCCTGCAACTTCATGCTCCACGATTTCAGTCCCCTTTCCTGGACTCTCTTCAGCTGCACCTCTGCAAACACTGCCTGCTCCTAGGCTGGGCCCTGGTCCCTTCTACAGCTACAGTGTCTCCAGGAAACCTCATTCAATTCCACGGTTTTAAACATCTCTGACCTCATCCCGACTCTGCTGACACACCAATGCAACTTTAAGAGTTTAGGTGCTAGGTCCCCAGCATCAGCACCTAAGGAGTATCTCAGACTCGATTCATCTCAAAATTTCACTGTCATATGAGTTCCAAAATAACATCAAATCTTTCCAAAAGGAGGAAAAATTTGGATACAATAAACTGTTGTGTACAAAGTAACCGATAAAACTTATACTTACATCCAATCATGGTTGCTTGATGGGGAAAATAAGAACACAGAACTAAGATCCGATATTCTCAAGCTGGGGACCAGAAGGTGATGAATTGGGAGTGTAGAACACAGGAACTGATCAACTCTAAGCATTTACAGAAAGAGAGGCAGAAATGGTTGTTCCTAAAAACTGAAAGACACCCACTAAAAGAAGAGAAAAATCATGAGAAAACCTAACAAATTAAAAATTAAATTAAATGGTAGACTCACATTCCAATTTATCAATAATCACAATTGTAAATGGATCAAATTGCTCTAGAAAAACATGAAGGCTCTCGAGTTAAAATATTGTTATAAAATAAAGGGATATAATATGGTTGAAAATAAGGAGATAAAGAAATAAGACTCTAAATGGGACAAAAATGGGTTCTCTGTGTTGATAACTGTCAGGAACACTTATGCACCTAACAATATGGTCTTGAAGCATAAAGCAAAACTGGACAAACAAGAAGACACAGGCACCCCAAGGGAGGTGTCTTCCCTTTCCACAGGGAAACCTACCTTACCTCTCTTAAAAAGCCACAGGTCAAGTGATACAGTAAGTTAGGAAACAGATCTGCTGACGAACACAAAAAAGCTAGATCTAGCCTCAGCCCCAGGGACAACAATGTAAGCAGCTAGTGGAGAGCGAACATTCTCCTCAAACCACAATGAAACAGTCACCACAATGGACTGTGTGCTAAGCCACAATGAAATCTCTAAAGAGTCCAAAAAGCAGAAATCTATAAGTGACCATATTACTGGAACTTAAAGCAATAAAAGTAACAAGTAATCACAAAATATTGGCACCCCTCCCCCAACCTATCCACTTGAAAATCTGTCCACACCCTTCTAAATCTCTCAGGTTAAAGAGGGAATCCAGACAGACAGGAGAAACTCTTTAGAAATGAACAGCAATGAGAGCAGCATGAGACAAATCCATGGCGTGGGGACAAGGGGACAGAGGAAGTGCACAGCCTCCACTGCAGGTATCAGGGAATATCACCTGTACATGAAGAAGCTGAGCCCTTCCCTCCAAGAGCAAGAACACCACCACAATAAAACCAAAGACAGCAGAATGAAGTGAGAATTCACCAGGCAGGAACAACAACATAGACCTGAACAATGGAGTCGAGAGCTGGCTGTCTGGAAAGACCTGTAACAGTGAGAAACCTTGGGCAGTCTGACCAAGAAGAACAGACAAAGGCACCAAGAGGAACAGACAAAGGCACCAAGAGGAACAGACAAAGGCACCAAATTGTACCATCAGGTACGAGAAACTACAGAAACAGCTTTAACGTGATAGGAGAACATAGTGGATAACTCTGACCAGGACATCAGTGGTCCTCAACTGGAGCTGTCCTTCCCCTAGGATGCATCTGGAAACACGAGGGATGGGTTTTGTTTCTTGTTTTGGGTTGTCCTACTGGTTGTTGCCCTGGGGGTCCCGGAGATCCTGAATAGCCTGTCTCACAGACCCGTTTCTCTCCTGAAGTGTTACTGGCATCTGGGAAGACAAGCACTGATCCAGATTAAATGAACAATGTGGTAGGAAAATGTTTTCCATGGATGTATAACAGGCAAAAAGTGGTACCCTCAATACATAAGGAATATCGAGAAACCAATGTTTACAACTACTAAACTGTAAGAGAGCAGGATTATCAGAAACATAGCCAAGAAACACACCAAAAATATATCCAACCAATTTGTACAAGTGGAGAAATATGTATGTAAAGCACAGGGAACAGTAGAGGAGATTACACACCAAATTTTACTACCAACAAGGAATAAAAGTTGGGACGTAGGTGAGAAATAGGAGTTTTTACCACTTCTTTGCTTATATACTTCTCTGGTGTTTTAATTTTTACAAAAGAGAATGTATTCTACTCAAAAAGATGTTTCAAATTTTAAAGAAATTATTAAAATGTTCAAAATGACTTCAGTTCAAGGATATTCATTAAAACACAAATGAAAAGAACCTCCCCATGACTTTAAGAGTCTCCTATAACTTTTCCAATAGTTTACTATGTCGATTTTATTTCACATTTAGATCCTAACTCATTGGAATTTACATTTGTGTGAGGGATGCAATAGAAGCTGATTTTCTCCTGTTCAAGTGGTAAACCAACGATCCAGGTACAATTCATTGGGTAGGCGTGGCTTTCTCAGCTGACCTGCAATGCCTCCTTTCCCACCTGCTAAACCCTGACAACTAATGCTGCCTCTCGAGCGCCCTAGAGCGAGCAGGGTGAGCTCTGCAGCCTGGGCTCCCTGTCTGCGAGGGGCGGCTACCAGCAGAGCCTTCTCCCAAGACAGCAGCAGGCATGCTGCACACAGAAGTGCTCAGGGGCCGTCTGCTGCGGAGCAGCAGCATGAGGAAACCCCTCATGAGGAGCAGGCAGTGGGGGAGCCCCGAGCACCGGGACTGACCTCAGTGGGGGGCAGCATGCTCCTCAGTTAGGGAGCCCCCTTCATTCAGCTCGTCCATATCCTCCTGCAGCGTGTGCACCTGGCTGTCGGCAGCTGCCCCTCTTCAGCTCGCTATCCTTCTCCACCTGCTCCCGCAGGCGGCACCCGTGCTCCGGTTCCCCCGGGAGCAGAAGTAGTAGGAGACAGCGAGTCGAGGAGTTCTTGGGCCCCCAGTGCTGACAGGATGACCCTGCTGAGGGACGTGGGGCCGGTGTCGCTGTGTTCGCCCTGCACATCTTCTGCGGCTGGCTCGGGGGTGACATCTGTTGGAGGGTGGAGGGGCTCTGGGAGGGTTTCTGAGGCATCATTGTGAATGATGAATGTGGGGGCTCTGGGCCAAGCTCTCATCAGGCCCAGGGCTGGTCCCGCTGTAGCTGGGCTCCACATCTCTCTTCAGCCTCTTTCCGTCAACAGCCTCTCAAGGGACAGATGGCCTCTCTTGAGTGTGTGCTGAGGAGAAACTGTAAGAAGGAAGCCAGCCAATAAATGTGCATGCCTCAGATCCTGAGGGATAAAGTCACCCATGGAAATGCCACTCTTACTCAGCAGGCCCTGGCTGGGCAGAGGGGGTCTCATCGCCAGCATCTACAGCAAACGTGTTTGCATCTCCCAGGCTGCCACACACTGTGGAGGCCACACTGTCTCCTGGAGTTCCTTCCAGAGACTCTGTGCTCGCGCCTGACTGGTGGCTTCCTGGGTGGCACTGGGTGCGGGTTCGCCCTGCAGAGAGGCTCGCTTCAACTTGCGGGACCCTGGCTGGGCCCTCAGGTTTTCCCTCAAGGATGAGGATGAACCTGAAGCTCCTTTCCCATCTGCTTCACTCGCATGTTCCTCAGGACCCCGGCAGCTATCTTGGTGTCATTTCTCCTGCTTGGCCACGGCCTTCAGCTCCTCCTTCTCAGTCAGGTGGAAGTTGGAGGGCAAGACCATGGGCTTGAGCATGTAGTACTGATCCTCCAGCCTGTCCAAGAGTTTTTTTTGGTAAAATGTTCACTACAGATGAAAGAATGCTTAGTAGGGGCCAATCATCCCTGTGAACAGCTTTTAGCCACTGGACCAGAAGTTTTGAGCCCTTTATGTAGAGCCTGCAAGGATACATGAAAAAGTAATTAAAAAGAAAGAATTAAATGTCTCCCCCTAAAATAATCAACTATAAAAGCAAAACAAGTGTTTTTGGGAACACCCATACTTAGGAACTTTGCCCATTTAAACCTTTAGTAAAGATGTAAGGAACACCTCTGCTTGCAAGTTATTACTGGAATAGAAAGATGAAAGACCCACTGTCTACCTTAAGGAGCTGACCATCTGTAGGGCAGAGAAGGAAGGAAGGTGAAGACCTCCTCCCAGGCTGTGGTAAGTGCCCTGTAGGGCCACAGATGCTCGGGCAGAGAGCACAGGATGACACCAAGGCAACAGGAAAGGCTTCAGGAAGCCTCAGAAATAGTTCCTAGAAGCTCATGGTTGTCGAACCCTCCTGCTGTCCCTGGGATGCAGGACTTTGGGTGCTAAAATGGGGAGGGTTGGTCCCCCTATTTCAAAGCCAGGCCAGATGTCGGCCAGCAGAGCCTCCCGGGCACTCAGCAGGGCGGCTGGCCCCAGCTCTACTCAAGCAGCTGAGGATATGGGACTGCCGCCAAGAGGAGGTCAGCCCCAAGAGCTGTGGTTCGTTGTTCCTCCTGTCCTTCCACTACCAGGAGGAAAGCTGCTCCCTGTACCAAGCAACCAGCCCCTGAAATGTACTGACCAAGACACTTCATAATCTTTTCTCCTCATTAAGGTAAAATCTCTATTTAGAGAAAACTACGCACATGGGAACGTAGGGGGTCTCTCTCGAGGCTTTCTTCTCCTCCTGAGTTCATCTAACCCCCATGAGGCCACTGTGGACCAGACCAGGTGGATACTAGGTCCTCAGGGAGTTCCAAGCAACCTGACCTTCTAACATTTCTCAATGCTTTGTGACGAGTTACCAAAGGACCCCCACCTCCTTTGCCCCCAGACCATGTTAAACAATGACACATGCCAAGAGCAACCTTCTCTGTAGTGCTTTGCATCATTCTCAAAAACAGTAACAAATCTTTTGGGACACAGACTCTGAAGGAAACTGTCAAGAAAGCATGTTGTCTGACCTTTGAAACAAGCTCACATTACTAGATCTTTGGATAGATTGTAACAACTTCCGACTTAAAAAAACCACTGTGAACTTTGAATAAGACTAAAGACAACAAGTGGCATTCAGGTCTTGAAAAATTCAATAACAACCTGCAACATGAAACAAAAGGATCTGCCAGGAGGTTTTCAAAGTAGAATATCTTCACTGCACTGTTCTGAGACCTCCATTGCAGAGTCCTCAGGAAAGGACTCACTCAACTGGCTGAATTCCAGAAGCCCTCATGAAGGGAGCCAGGCCAAGGGGAAGGCAAACCCCTCATCCCGCTGTGGGATCCCAAGGAAGAAGTGAAGAGAGGAGCCCCTTCCCTGAGTCCCCAGGGTAAGCCTCCCAGTGAGGAGTGGGCCGCAACCTCCTCCACCCAGGATGCTGTCACATGCAGAGTCTGCAGAGTCAGACGCCTCTCCAGGACTCACCTCCAGTGCAGAGCCACCTTTCCCTGCACTGCCAGGACCCTTCTAGCAACAGAGCATCTGAGAGGCGTGTCCATTTGGAGGTAGAAGCTGCATCTGCTCAGCCACATTCCTGATTGCAGAGATCAAGGCAGGCTCCCTGCCGTCAAAAAAGCAGAAAAGTCACGGCAAATGAAAGAAGATAGTGACCTAAGAAAGAGTGTTTCCAGAATACCCTGTTTCTTGACATTGTTGGCCCCAGCCTGAATCAGTGGAGAGCAGAGTGGCCAGGGGGTGGGGGTGACAGTGTGGTGGAGGCCATAAGGTGGACGCCAGTAGCCATAGGATGGCCGCGGTGGCCCGAGGTGCCTGGAGCAGAGACAGTGGCACAGACCAAGGCCACATAGCGCCTGGCGCTCACTCACCTTCTGGACCGGCCCCAAGGCCCCAAGCACAGAGTGCTGCCTGCCTTGGGCTGGAACACCAGGGGGGCTGACTGGGCGGCAGCATCTGGTTACCTGTGGAAGGAGATGGCTGTTTCTCCTCGTTGCCCAGTGGTGGGAGCAGTTCGTGGCAGGGCAGTGATCACCATCCCGGGCCTCAGGCTGTCATGCTGCCAGGCTCCGGCCCCCTCCTCTCTGTCCCACAGTGGGACTGCCACAAGAGTAGGGCTCAAAGCGACACTGTGCAGCAAGTGGGATCTGGTCCCCAGGCCCTAAAGGATGGCAAGATGGCGGCGTGTGCCCATCTGTCCTCCGTAAAGCAAGATGGCCACGTCTGTGGGCCTAGGCAAACTGCTGCCTGATGCACCCACCCTGGGGGAGCACTGCCAAAACGCGTCTGTTCCGCTGCCCTGATGGGTCACTGCTGCAGTATTAATAGCAAATGACCCAGACCGAGGGGGTGGGAGAATGTGGCCGGCCCTCCGAGAGGGGCCCCGCCAGACGCCAAGATGGCGACTGACACACTTCCACCCGCACTTCTGGCCCCACCCACGTTGCTCACCTGGATTGGCCTCAGCAGCTGAGCATCACATTGTCCTCATTCTCCTGGGCAGCGGGGAGAGGGACGCGGGTAACTGCACCTGCACCGGTCAGCATGGAAGACTGTGCTCGCCTGGGCCCTTAGCAGCTGGGACTGGCTGGTGCAGTTTGGGGTGGGGCCGTTGTGGGAAGTGGGTCTTCAGGCAGAGCAGGTGGGGAGAGCTCCCATAGTGAGACCGGTGCATCTGACAACCAGGTCCCTGTGGGTCTGGACGCTCTTTCCATCCAGCCTTGGTGCTCCGGTGCTGGCCTGACAAGCCCATGGCTGCTGGGGCGGGAAGGGCAGCAGGGAGTCAGGGAGGGGAGGGGGGGCACTGGGTGGGTTTGGGGCAATGGTTCTTGGGAGGCTTTTTCCTTCCCCGCCAGGACTTAAGAAGTGGAAGGTCGCTAACTCCTCTGTAGTTATGATGTAGGCTGGAGGGGAGGGACATATTCCAGTGCTCACAACACATGCATGTTTTTGTTGACTGATAGATCATTCCAACTTCTTTTTCTGTGATGAGAAAGAGAAACAATCCATCTCGTTGGGCCTTAACTTCTTGGGGTCCTAATACAATGTGTTGGAGGAGCAGGGGTGAGGTATTGGTGCTTTGGTCAATGCTAATGTTGGGCAGGAGGGAGAATCCTCCTCTGCCCTTTCCCTTAAGGATCTTATGGCTGCCCAAATGATTAAAAGACAGGTTAGCAGGAGAAAATAATACCAAGTTTAATAACATGTATACATTTGAGAAACTCGGAAATGAGCAGCTCGTCATTCTGTCTAAGCTGCTTGCTTAAGTATTGTACTGTAGCTAAAGGCATGGAAGGTGTTGGAGGGGTAGTGGTTTGGGATTTCACAGGGAAGAAGACAATTCACATGGAAATGGAAATACAAATGTTTGTCTGACAACTCTTTTGAGGGCAAGCTATAGAGAATGTGGCCAGGAAGAGACAGAAATTTTGATAAAATGGGCTTGTTGGTGCCAATCCTATTGTAACATCTATTTTACATTATATTACAGCCATCATATGATATTGGCTCCTTCTTGAAACAGGTCTTCTATGTTAAATTCTTTAGGCAGTTTTGGAGGGGAAAAGCAAATGTTCTTCCTGAGTCTCCTGACTCTTTATTGTCTTCAGCTCAAAATAATCCACATACCAGAGTGGTGCATCTTGGAGTGGCCTGCCCTGACCACCATCGCCAGCACGCTTCTGCTCCAGAGGAGACAGTTCATTAATCTTTGCTGGCATGATAATTTGGAATTTTGCAAGTTGCCTTGAAAGCATTTGTACACGGGCTCTCTTTTTCTTCCCACAGCAATTTTAGTTCCCTCACTACTTGTGAGGAGTGATTTGCTTTCAAGTATCCCTGCATCTGTAAAGGAAAACTTTCATTTGGTTTAATTCCACTTGTCATCATGGATGGCATTGTTTTTGCTTCCTTTTTCTTTTCCTGGCAGCTGCAACGTAAGTTTACTGAAATCTCAGTTTGGGAACTATACGGTAGACAAGTGAGCAATATTTCAATAGTTTGTGGCATCTGGACACTTAAATGCGTTAGGTGTCTGAAGGAAACAGTAGCCCTGACTTCCAAAGGAACATGTTCAGCAGATGTATTTCTGGTGAAGTTTGTTTAAAAAAAACAAAGAATCAGACAGTGTTGTACTGTTTGCTGGGGGCACAGGGTGGGGGAAGGAATAGAATTATTTACTTCTCCATCTGTTCTCAGGTTATTACTGCTTACATACCTACAATCATTCCCAAGAGAGACTTGGGTAAGGTAGAAAACACAGTTTAATGTCAGTCATATTACATTAGATCTGAAAGTTATCATGTTAAAGTTAGCGGTAGGCATATGATGAGCGGTAATGGGACACTGAAGGCTGCTTCAAAGTAGAAAAGGTGTTTACATTTGAAGGGCTCTGTTGATGCTGCTAAAAAGATGTATGGTATTTGTAGGATGTGGTGGGGAGGTTTCTTTCTAACATGATGCTGTGCGTCCTTTTAGGGCTGATTAATGGACCAGCCTCCCCTGGCCCCTGGTGTTCTTACAGATTTGGCCTTCCTTGCCCAAGTGTTAGGCAGTTCCTTGTTGTTTTTACAGTCATCCATTCGTTAAGCTACATTTCTTATTGAGTGCAAGGTTTGTGTCACGCATTGTTCTAGACCCTGGGGCCAGAGAAGTGAACAAAACACAAAAAGCATGCCCTGGGTGACGGTCTAGATGTGACACCAATGGTGTGACTCCTGTGGGAGAGTGATGTGTGCCAGGCTGGAGAGAGATGGTGTTGTAGCCAGGAGGGCCAGGAAACGTCTCACTGCAGAGGTAGGTTTTGAACAAGGCCCAAAATCAGTGTAGGAGGAAGGGCAAGTGGCCTGCTCTGGGAGCAGTAAGGAGGCCAGTGTGGCCAGGGCACAGCCGGTGAGGGCAGCAGGAGCTGAAGGCAGAGTGGTGGCTTGGTCCCAATCATGGGGTCTTGTTGGTCATAGTGAGGACTTGGGCGTTTATTCTGAATGAGATGGTGACCATTTGGAAGGTTTTGAGAGAAGGAGTAACATGGCTGGACAAAAGGTTAGCAGACTTGATCTGGCTGTTCTGTTGAGAATATACTACAGAGGGGCCAGGGCAGAGGCAAGGAGACCAGTTAGGAGGCTGTTCCAAGAAGCCAGGCAAGAGGCCTTGGAGGCTTAGGTCAGGGTGGAGAGAGGAGGTTGAATTCTGGGTGTTTGGAGATCGAGACAGTAGTACTGTGTACAGATGGGAAATGGTGAGGGCTGGGGAGGGGGGAGTTGAAGTCAGTGCTGAGTTTATGGCCTGAGCTAAGAAATAAGAAACTCAGCTGGGGAGACTGGGGGCTGTCCTGCTTGGTGGGGAGCTGTTGGGAGTTTCCTTTTGGCTGAGTTGACTGTGAGATTTATATTTTGTCTGTGGCTCTTTTCCACGAGAGGAGAGCAGAGAATGGCCACCTGGAATCTGTTGTATGAAGTCCCTGTGCCCCTCCCAGGCTCTCTCCTGGCACAGACATCCTACAGGAAGGTCTTGGAGTGGAGGTTCCTCTGTGCAAACTTTCTTGGGTGTTCTGGCCTGTCAGCACTGCTCCTCCCTGGGTTTGTCACCTTGAAAAGATTTACTCACTTAGTTGAGCCTCAGGTTGTCAAAAGTTAAAGTTTATGTAATCAGTGGGCTTGAAAAGCAGTATAAAATATTTCTAAAGAGGCAAGAAATAGGTAAACTTCAGAAAAAATTAAAGATTTTAATATTACATTGAATGTGTTAAAAATTCTTGTTTCCCTTTCTGCATCCCCTGAGCGTGGGTAGTCATATTCTGAGGTCTGTTCTTTTCTTTGGGATGCAGTGTTTTCAACTGGAATTCCAGGGCTTACACTTGATCAGCAAGTGTTAAGTATGATTTAACTGTTTATAAAATAGTGTCTTGCCATGGAAACAGCAGTTAATTTACATTATGTTCTGAAAGTAATAAATACATGTGGCTTTTCTTGTTGAACTAGAAAAATGCTTTACAACTTTCTTCCCTCCTTTCCATTAAAGTGTAGGTTTGTGTGAATTTGCTGGATTCTTCAAGCACTGGGTTGTGCCATTTACAAGATCACTGTAGCCGAAAGCAACGTGACTGGGAGCAGAGGCCTGGGGTCAGGGTCTCTAAGCTAAGCCCCCCTTGAACCTGCACAGGGAAGTACTTGAGGCCCACACGTTCTTCCTGCATTTCCTCTCTGCTCATATCTACCACAGAAGGAGGTTTTCTGCTGAGAGAAGCTACAGAGCCCTGGAAAGCTGGGAAGGCACCTGCACAGGGGGAAGGAGTTGCTGCCCTTCCTGAGGTTGTCCCTGTGCTCTCCTTGGGCCTATGTCTACACACAGGGTGGAGTTTTGCACCCACAGAGTAGGTGCCTGCATAGGGTAATTTGTGCACATTGAGAAAGTCTGTGAATGTCAGGAGTTCTGTGTCTGGATTAGGGTTTATGAATTTAGGGTTCATTTGAGTCACAACCTTAAACTGCATCCTGTCGAGAGTCTCCTCACTTGTGAGAGTGGAAGCTGAGAGAAGGAGCCCTTCTCTTCCTCCCCAGGCAGAGGAGGGTGTGTGAGCTCCCAGAGTGCATTCCTGTGGCTGCTCATGTGTCCCCACCCTCCTGCACCATGAACTGACCCACTCCAGGGCTTCTGTCTCCACCAGGAGATTTTAGAATGTGTTTAACTTTCTGCATGTGGCTTTCCTTCCGTCCTGTGGGAAGCAGGCTGCTTATCTGTGCTGATCCCAATATTTGTGTTTCTTTGCTTTGGATTCCTGTATCGATTGAACAGTGCAGCCCTATATTTCTGATTTCCCTTAGCTCTTTGTAATTTTATTTCCTGTATGAGAAATAACATTTTGAGTTTCTTGGGCTGAAAAATGTGAATTGATGGAGAGATATAATGTCAATAAGGCAAGAAAATTGTGGAACTAAAGAGAATTTTTGTTCTTTTTATGCAAGGGAATCTCAAGGTGTGAAATGAATGTGTTGAAGTTTTCAGGTGTGTTTTTCGTTTTTACATCATTGTTTGCGTGTGCATGTCCCTAGAGTACATTGAGATTTAAAAAGCTAAAGTAGTGGAATTTCTATTTTAATTGATGTGGAGAAAACTAATCAAACTAATCCTACTATGTTTAAGGAGCTAAACCCAAACCCCTCTTGCATTATAATATGCCACTGACTCCTGAAAATCCTGCCTGTGTGAGACACAGTGGAGGACAAACTAGGATGCAGCTTGTCCTTGTAGTTAGCGAGAGATATGAAAATTTCATTTCCTATGGTTACTCTTTTGTAACCGTTAGTGTGCTAAAGGAATTAAATCTTAGAATGGTTTCCTATGTACAGAAGTTAAAATTAAAGAAAGACTGTGGAAAGGGAAAACATGGTATGTGTAAATTTCTGTTTATATTAGATAAATCTGTAAAATAGAAAAGTCTAACTTCAGAGGAGTCACTACCAACATTTCTGGGTCCCCTCCAGCGCTGTTACTCCAGCCACCCCCAGTACATAGTTTTGATCATTCTTGAGTTTCCTGTTGGTGTTTCTTTCTATAAAAACAAGCCATTGTGAATGCATATTTTTGTACGCATGTTTGTTCTCCACACTTTTCGATGTGTGCTGACAGCTTACGCCTCTCCTCTCCCTCTTCCCCTCGTTTCCACACCTGGACAAGCTGAGGAACAAGTTCAGAGTCTCCCTTATCTGGCATTCGCTTCGGATCCAACCACACAATCCCTGTCTGTACGCAGAACTCTTACCCTGGTCTCAGCCCTGGCAAAAATTTCTTGCTTTGACCAAACTTTAGTCAGGCTCCTGAACCTTCTTGTAGGCCTGTCTGTGCACTTCCTTGTAAAATCCAGTTTTAGCAAGAACCTTGCTAAGTCACTTTAACCAGAACCTCCACCCGTATGTCTGATCACCATCGAGATCTGCTCAGGCTCCTCCTCCTCCACCATCCCTCAGGTGGTGTCTGATCACTCTGGCCTCTCTTTGGCAAGAATCCTGTTAGGTCAGGTTAGCCAGAAACCCCACACTTGTTTTTTCTCTTACTAATTTTACATCCCCTGACCCCCACCATGCTGCCTGGCCATGAATTCCCACTTGTCCATGCTGCATTCAGAGTCGAGCCCAATCTCATTTCTCCCCCGCTGTGAATCCCATCACGGTGGTCTCTGCGTATCACAGTGGTTCTGAATAAAATATGCCTTACCGACTTTGACAAGTGTCATTAAATAATTTTTCTTTAAAACCTCCAACCACAATAAAAGACCAGGCCAGGCTCCTTTCCTTGCTCTCTCAAGCCATTTCAGAGCTGCTTGAGATTCTGGCCCTGCTCTCCTCGGAGACCTCTATTATGTGAGTCATAAGACTTCTCCTAACTTCGGTGCGTGTGTGGAGGGGGGCACACACCAGCATCAGTCTCTCCATGGGAACAACAGCACTTGCCAGTGAGCAGTCATATTTTGAAAGGAATCTCTTTCTCTGAGTGGTAGGTCTCAACAGTGGACTCAAAATATTCAGTGAACCATGTTGTAAACAGATGTGCTGTCATCCAGGCTTTGTTGTTCAATTTGAGCATTGACTTCAACTTAAAGTCACCGGATGCATTACCCTTAACAAGAGAGTGAGCCTGTACAAAGGCCCAGGGGGTGGATTGGAGGGGGAGGGGAGAGAACAGGATCAGTTAGAGGAACCAGAGGTCAGAGTGTGAGACAGGAGTTGGAGAAGGGGCCAGAGCAGTCGGTAACAGCACTGCAGCCAGGTCAAGGCCCTGTTCACCATGTCTGGGAGTCAGGATCTTCTAATTGCAGTCAGTGGGGCAGCCCTATTTCTGCTTGGATCTCTGGGGGACAAGAAGACAGTGTCTTGCCACTTATGTCTGTCCACAGCTACCAGACCCTGGCCAGGGAGCGTGAAACGCTGATGCAGAAGTACCTGCACCTGCTGCTGATCGTGGAGACAAGAAGACAGTGGCCAAGCAGCTACGGCAGCAGATCGAGGATGGGGAGATCAATATCGAGTGACTGAAGGCAGAGGTGACTGCTGGCTAGGGGTGCAGAGGAGGCTGGCCAGGGTGCCCAAGGCACAGGGCCAACACCTCACACTCTGGGCTCCTGCAGGGAGCACCAGGGGGCACATGACGGGCAGGGGGACCAGCTTCCAGTCACAGCTAGGCCAGCCTCCAAACTTAAAGTTAGTGATGCTGGCAGAGTGGGAAGTGCCTTAGTCAGATCTGAGTTCAGATCCTACCTCTGCCACTTGACAGTTGCAACCTAGAGTACATCCCCCATCCTCTGTGCCTCCATTCCTTCATCTATAAAGCAGCCTTTTTATACTTGCCTGACAAGGTTGTGAGGATTGAGTGAGGTTATTTATGGGTGAGTTTTTAGTTACTCTGCTGATGACCACATTGACTAAGTATTCCCACATTATCAGCTGAAGTGTCCGGGGACACAGAGTTCCTGGTAAGTCATCATAGTGTGGGCTGCTGGCTCAGTTCTAAGCAGTCGTTCCCTCTGCCTGTCATAAGAGCTCCTACAGGGGCTCGCCGGGCATCAGTCTGGAGGCCACGCTGTTCCTAGGCTAAGCCTTCTAGAACTTCACTACTCAAATTGTTTTCCATGAAGAAAGAGCATGTTAGAGATGCAGAATCTCAGGCCCTGCCCAGACCTCCAGAATCAGAATTTGCACTTTCACAACATCCCAGTCGATTGCCATTTACATTAAAGCTTGGGAGGTGCTGGCTCTCTGTCCCTTAGACGCCCCTCACCAGCTGTCTACCCCAGCGCCGAATGATCTGATTGCCTCTCCCCCCTCATCTCACCAGTGCGCACCAGATGCTCAGAGCAATTTGGCCACATCACATAAGGACCGTGGACTCTGAGCTGAGGATGGGAAAATGGAAACAGATTCTAACCAGGGTTGGCTGCATGATTTGTAGGGCCTGACGCAAGAGAAAAATGCAAGGCCCTGGGTGGAGTCGGGGAAGCCGATCTCCCCTTCTCACAGACCATCAACCCACCCATGGCAGACAGGAGACCCCCCCAATATCAACCTCCAACCTCCTCACAACTCTCTGCCATGATACACTTGGTACCTAGATGAGGGTTGGGCAAGATGTCCCTGCTGAGTCACCCACCTAGTGACCAGGCATTGTCTCCTTGCCCCGCTCTGAGACACCATCGGGTGTGCACTGCACCCGTCCTGTCTACACCTGCCCCAAGGCCCCTTCAGAGGGTGGAGGGTGACTCACTGTGGAATGTGAGTCTTCCTGGCTGACTCCACCCATTTGCTCCCAGACAGAGGATAGAGGAGGTCATGGGTTCTGGGGTGCCGGCGTGTGGGGAGCGAGCAGCTGAGAAACCATCCCAGGGAGGCAGCAGGAGGCAGCAACACATGAGGGCTGAGGCTCCAAGCCCCTGGGGTATGCTCCATTGTTCCATCAGATGTTTCTCATGAAAACAAATTCAAAGAGAAATACTAACTTCAAGGTTGCAACTGCAGAACTTGAAGCCCCAAGCATGGGGCCTTCTGAGCATAGGACTCCATCACACACCCTTGAAGCCAGCTCTGTCTGGAATGTTCAACGATCTGAAATTTCCAATTCCACCTTATGGTGCCGCTGCCAAGCCCTAAACTAATGGTCACATCAGCTTGAAACTTGAGCTTGAACAAAAGTTTCAGATTCCACACACCTCCTCTACACTGCAGCAGGCACTGTCAGAGATGCTTTATTTGTCAGTCGCCATAACCACCTTCATAGGATGGAATGAGGAAGCAGGCTCAGAGAACTCAAGGCACCTGCCCAAGCTCACACAGCTGGGAGGTGGCAGAGCCAGGACTAGAATCCAGGTCTGCATGTCTACTTGCCAGTCTTGCCACACTACTAGTGGGTCCTGGGATGGGGGCTTGTCCCGTGTCTAAACCATCTGTTTCATTCTGAGATCTATCCTAGCCCTACACATATCCCTGAAACCAAGCTGAGTCCTTGCTAGGGACAAAGAAATAGGTCTAGGGACCAGTACCAGGTTAGTGGCTTCATGATCAAGGGTGTCATTCACTCACTCACTCGTTCACTAACTGCTTAAGATCAGCTGACCACTTCCTCATCCTCTTCCCCAAGCTCCTCTTCCTTCATCACTTGGGGCTCCAGCCAGTGCTCTCTGGTCATGAGCTGTGCACATCTTGGCCTTTGCATATGCTGGGGCTTCTGTTTGGAGTGCCCCTGCCACTCCCACGCTTCTCTGCCTGGTGGAATCCTACCAAGCTCGACTGCCACCTCCTGGGGACTCTCATCCCAGAATGTGCTCCATGACCCCTGCTGCCACAGCTTTCCCACCCTCAGCATGCCATGGCAGAGCCAGCTCCACAAGGTGTCTGTCCCTCACCTGGTCTGGTGGGCAGGGGTGTCCTTTATCACTCTGTCCCTTCTGCCTCGCACATAGTAGGTACTCTGTAAGGACTTGATGAATGAATGGACATCAGGTTCTGTGGGAGGCAGTAAAGAGATGGAAGCTTCTAGCCTTAAAGTCTGATTGTGGTAGAGTGTGACTGGCACCATAATAGAGCTTGCAGTGTGAACCCAGGTAGAAAACGAGTCATTTTATGGCCAAAGAAGGTATGGGTTCAAGTCGCATATGGCCTTGAAAGTTTTCGGGGTTTGGTAGGCAAGAGAAGGGGTGGGTGCAAAGGGCAGGGCCCTCTCTGGTGCTGGGGGCACAAAACTGGTCAGTTTTGGTGAAAGTGTGTGTGTGTCAGCGTGGCAGCAGAGGCCTTTGTAATGGGAATTTGGAGCAACGTTTCCAACTGAGTACATTACTCTCCAGGGAAAACAATTTTTTAAGTGAGACTTTTTTTGTGTGTGTGTGAGGAAGATCAGCCCTGAGCTAACATTCATGCCAATCTTCCTCTTTTTGCTGAGAAAGACCAGCCCTGAGCTAACATATATTGCCAGTCCTCCTTTTTCTCCCTAAAGCCCCAGTAAATAAGTGTATATCACAGTTGCACATCCTTCTAGTTGTCGTATGTGGGACGCCGCCTCAGCATGGCCGGACGAACAGTGCGTCAGTGCGCGCCCGGGATCCGAACTCAGGCCGCCAGTAGCGGAGCGGGTGCACTTAACCTCTAAGCCATGGGGCCGGCCCCTAAGTAAGACTTTGCAAGATCAGCTTGGTAAACGTTTCTGGCTGTAGTCTTTCTCTCTCTCTCACTCCCTCACTCTCTCTCACTCTCACACACACACACACACAGACACACACACCTTGCAGAGCAAGGGCACCTGTGTGCTCTGGAGGGGCTCCAGGAAGGTGAAACAGAGCCCATTTCCCAGGAAGTAGGCCATCAGGTAGGCAGGAGGTGCTGAGGAGCCAAGTAAGTGATGAGTGACGCCCATGACAAAGACAGAGGGTCATAGAACATCAGAGCTGGGAGGGATCTGAGAACTGGGAGGTCCACAGAAGAGGAAAGGACTTAACCAAGGTCACTCCAAGGTCACTTCCAGCGCTGGAATCCAGGCTCAACCTTGGGTCTCCTGGCTGTAGATCCTTGACCTGTGCCTGCCACACACGTTATTCCTTCCTTGCTGGGGAGACGGGCCATATAAAAGGTGCATATTCAGGAACGACTGTGTCACCTGGCTGGCCTCAAGCTCTCAGGGTCCACCTGATAGCCAGAAAACATCCTCAAGCCCCATCCCACGTATTCCTGAGGATTCTCAGGGTCTTCCATTTTCCTGGCCACATCTGGCTTCCAATTCTGCTCTCCTGGCTTCTTGTATCACTTCTCACAGTGCCAGTCTCCACTCAGTCTTGACTGCTCCTTACCCCCTTGTGGTCGCTCCATGTGTCCATCAGGTGGAACTAGATTCTGCTGCAATTACAAACAGCCCCCAAGTCGCAGAGGCTTAAAACAACAAAGATTGCTTTCTCTCTCACACTGTGTGTCCATTGTGTGTTCTGCTCCACAACATTCACACTCAGAGTCAGGGACACAGGCTGACAGGGGTTCCACCATCAGGAAATTCACCAGTCCCAGGGCAGGGGAAGGAACGTGGCAAATGATGCCTGACAACTCTGCTCACGTTTTATTGGACACAGCGAGTCACATGACCACACCCGACTTCAGGGGCCTGGGCAGTACAGTCCTGCCCTGTCCCAGGAGGAGAACCAGAGTATCCAGGAAAGCCCTAATGACACCCAACTGGCTCCTCCTTCACTCCCAAAGCCCCCAACACCAGCCAAGTATGGACCAGAATTTCTGAAAGGCTTAGATACAGTCGAGGGGGTTTCCAGTACTGAAACAGAAAATAGCTGAAAGCTAAATAGAAGACATCCTTGCCCTCCTGTCACTCAGCCTTTCCTGCTACAGGGATTTCTTGCTGACCTCCTCTCCTCACGCTGGCCTCTCTCCACACTCTCCCAACTGTCATTTTGGTGGTGGTGCGGGGGTGTTCATAATCCCTTTATCTGCCAAGACCCTCGCCTTACATCCAGTGATGTGCTGGAGCTGGCTCACACCAACTTGCAAGTCGGTTGTGAAATTTTCAAGAATCTTGCAAGCTTGTTATTCACTCTTTGGTAGCTTAAAATGGGCCAAGGTAGGAATGTTTACAGCATGGAAATTGGCCAGTGCTACCAGTCAGAGTTTTTCTTTCAGAGAGCTGGTAGTTAATCCTTTACCAATATACCCTTGTCTACATATTTTTTCAGGATCAGCTAAACACTTTGCTGGGCACAGTGCAAATTGAAAATGCAGGGCTCTTAAGAATTTCAAGGCAACAACAGCAGAGCCTTAAACCAGGCATTAGGCCCTTCTTAGCAGGCTGTGCACAGGTCAGACATCGAGGACACTGCCCTGTCTCTAGTCCCTCTATACCCTCTACACCCAGAGCCCCCACCAGCAGCCAACTCTCCCTAGAGGTAACGGGAGATCACACCCAAACAAAAGCAAAGTTATTAAGCAAAACTATCCAGCTCTGCTTAGTCTCTTCTCTCCCATCTAAACAGCCATCTTGGGCTTCATCTTTTGTAAGCAAAAAGCTCCAAGGACCATCTAAAACAAAGGGAGCATCCTCTTCTGCGAAGAATCCTCCCCTCCTCTAGAATCCTCAGTTTGGCACCATTTCATTGTTTTAATAGCTATTTTTCTCCCATTTATGATTGGAAGTAAGTTGGAATGGCTCAGGCAGCCCTAAAGGGCAGGGTAGGAGTTTAGAGATGGTCGTGGTATTTTCCTGGCTTGGGAGCACTCAGAATCCTGGAAGGCTGACTCTGCAAGAAACTGCAGAGATCTTTAGTTCAGAGTGTAACGTAAAACTGTAGCCTTGGGATCAGGTTTACAAACCAACTTTGACATAGAGAGGGCCACCTTGACCCCTCCCCAGGCAGCCCCTCTGCAGGGCCCACTCTATGCCTTGAGTCTTGTTTCCCATGTTCCTCCTGCCATCCCCACCCCTGCTGCCCTGCACTCAACACCCTGTTGTACCTGCATCTTTGTTCACATCAGCCCCTCTGCTCCAATTCCTTCTATACTCTAGCACACATGTTGAGTTCCTTTTTTTTATTTTTTGTGAGGAAGATCAGCCCTGAGCTAACATCCATGCCAGTCCTCCACTTTTTGCTGAGGAAGACTGGCCCTGGGCTAATATCTGTGCCCATTTTCCTCCACTTTTATATGGGACACAACCACAGCATGGCCTGACAAGCGGTGCATCAGTTTGGATCCTGGGCCGCTAGCAGCGGAGCTCATGCACTTAACTGCCACACCACAGGGCCAGACCAATTGGGCTCCTGTTTTGTCCTTCAAAACCTCTGGGTAGCGCTTGTGGATTCCGTGGTGAGACCCTCCCACTGCAGTAGGGGCACCCCTCTGTTCTGGCCTCACCTTGTTGGAGTATAAGTTACCTCTGTGGGTTTCTGACCCCTTTCTTAGGCTGGAAGCTCCTCCAGTGAAGGGATCTGACTTATCCACCTCTGGCTGTGTCTCACCCATGCCCAGCATGGTGCCCACCACACGAACTCCATCAGGACATGCTGACAGCATTGGCACAAAGGGAGACAGAGATGGGCATCTCTTAGGCTTGGAAGAGGCCAGAGGGAATGGAGAAGGAAGGAGAGAGAACTGAGTTGTGTGGCAGCTGTTTGAAAAACAAGAAGTACAGAGATCTTTAGCAAAACCTTGACTGCTAACAAAAGAGAGAAAACATAGACTAATTCCTCCATCAATGACTGCACTGACTAAATGCATTCTGGATTAAAGACACTGTCTCCAGAGAGGGCACTGTAGTGGGACAGGAGCCAATGAGTAGTGCAGCCAAGGGATGTGGCAAATGAGGGTTTACCTCTGATGGGCCAAGAAGGCCAGACTGTGGGGTGGCAAGTGGGCAGGGCTCAGCTGAGACGCCAGACATTGAGCCAGGTTGGGTAGCCAGAGCTAGACTCTAGCTGGCGGGTTGGGATAATAAGCCAAATTCCCAACTGTCCATTGTCATCGTTGACAAGGGTCAACTGAGCAGGTCTTGGATGTCAGCCAAGCCAACCTGGATCCAAAGCAAATGCATCCTCAGAAGGGACCAGCAGGATAAAGGAAAGGCTGGCTCTGTGAGCTCAGAGGTTCCTGCTACCATCCTGACATTGGCTCCTAGTAGGGGTGGGCCGTAGCCCAAGGCTTCTGCAGGGTCCCCAGGCTCACAGCTCTCCAGAGCTTTGCCCACCCAGCACAATCCTTAAATCAGACTCCCAGACCGCCGGTGTTGCCTGTACAGGGAGCAGAGCGTCTCACCTGACTGCGTCTGGTTTTTGCTCTGGTCCCTGGGGAGTAGGTGTCCTGTAGATGCCTCTGAGAAGAGCGCCATCAGTTTTACATACAAACTACATTTACCCACACACACATTCCCACACACATACCCCACAATCCTAAAGAGAAAAGGATACCACGTGCAAATCCCAGAACTGGCAAAGAGAGCAGACTGGCATGGGGGTGATGACATCAGGGCAGGGAGGGTGCTAACTGGGCATCCACATGTTTCTGAGCTCTCCGTGAGCCTGTGTGTGAGTCCCTTAGCTCTTTAGAATTCAGATCCAAGAACAGCCATTATTTCATGTGCCAAGGTTTTCAGAGAATGGAAAAAATAGAAAAGCCTGCATTGGCACTGAATATTTCTCCATTAGATATTTTCAGCCGCTCTTCAAGCACAGGCCGGGGTAGTTTTAGCAACCCGGAAGTGGAGAGTGGGTAACTGTCCCATTTTGCTTTCAAAGTGCTCCATTCGTTCAATTGTCAGAGCCCATTCATCCTGTGGTTCAGCAAGTGGCCTTGAGGGGACAAAGCCACATGCCCTGGAAAGGGAGGGGAGCTGGCTCTGTGGCATGTTTGTGATTTCCTGAGCTACTATCTTTGGACGTGTGCCACACAGCTCAAGGGTGTCTCTGTGTCCACTCAGCACGTTCCGCCCCTGCTCTTGTACTGAGAGAGTGAGACCCCAGGGTGGGGGTTTGCCCTCAGGGCACAAACTGCTAGGAGAGGAGACAGCCCCCTGTGACAGCTCACAGAAGAGGAAAGCACCAGGCGCCTCCAACAGCCAAAGTGCTGGGTCATCACAGAGGGAGGGAGCAGAGAGCACACGTGGAGAATGGCAGTAGGGAGGGGCATCTGATGTGGCAGAGAAAGACAGAGACCACTGCAGGGATGTGAGGACAGGCTCCTAGGCTGGGGCTGCCCTGACTCCCAGGGGGGTTAACTCTTTCTCTCTGGGCCTGTTTTCCTGTCCACAAATGGGGTGCATGACAGAGTCCCTTTGGCTTCCCCTCTATCGTTCAGCTCAAACCCCAGACACATTGGGGTGGTTTCCAAGTCTCCAGGGTGGTAGGAGCTGAGGGTGATGAACAAGGACAGAGGAGGTACAGCTGGGAGGGGAGGGGGCTGCAGGAAGTAGCAGAAGTCTCTCTGGTATCCTTACAGCTCATCCTGGGAGAGGAGACTCGGGCTGTGTTCTGGAGCTGGCTGGCTGGGGACCATGGGCGGGGAAGAGGATGCTGGGAGGGGAGCCACAGCAAATGTGGCTGCCAGGGGCGCTCAGAGGCCCATTACTCAACCTGGTGCTAAGCTGCCAGTTAGAAGGCATGATCCCCAGGGCTCTTTAGGTGGTGACAGGGCACGTGCATGGAAGAATCTGGGTGTTTTTGCTTTTCTAAGTTGTCCCCCCAAAAGGGGGTGGTGGAGAGCTAGCATTTACTGAGCAACTTCTCTGTACCAGGCCCTCAAATTGTCCCATTACTTACAGGGGTGACATCATTTCACCTTCATATTTTACAGGGAAGACCTGAGGTTCAGAGATGTTAGGCATCTTGCTGGAGGTCCCACAGCTGAGAAGCAGGATAAGGTGGATTTGAGACTGCTCTGCGTGGGTCTCAAGCCCTAGCTCTTTTCACATCATCAGTGGCATTTCCTCTGATTTCTCCAGAGCCCTGAGTTCCTCTAAGATCCCTTGGGGTCACCGCAGCAGGTGGACACTGAGGGTGCCAGGAAGGCTGGCAGCAAGAGCAGCTGCCATCCTCTGCCAGCTTCTGGGGCGTGTGATCCATGTTTAGAAAAATCTATGTTTGATTTAGTGCTCTGTTGTCACCATCTTGAAATTTTGTCATTTTTTAAGGAGTCTTGCATATTTTCTCTGCACTGGGCCACAAGTTACATAGTCCATCCCGCTTATGGGGTTTTCACATAAGGTGTCACTTGAGAAAGGTTGCTAGAGTCCCACCGGTGGTGGCAGCCACTGCCCTCTTCCTAGTTCCCTCAGCTCTGCTGGACTTGGGCGAGGCCTTGGAGGGGCAGGAACTCCATGGCCGGAGCTTACCCTGTGGCTCCTCTGTCAGTGAGGCCATCTGGTGTTTGCACCAGATCTTTACCAAGGCCTAAAGGCCTGCATCTCCAGCTGGCCCACTGGGGCCTGGGTGAGCAGGCAGCCCTGGCAGAGGTCTCCAGACCCACCTGCACTGAAATCCATCTGAGAAGTCCCTCTCCAGGGCCCACTCCTCCAGGCTGGCGGCACTTCCATCCTCCTGGGGTGTAACAGCGGCCCCTTAAAAACACACAGAATCCCTCAGAGGGAGCAGAAGAGAAAAGACAAGTCGGCAAAAGCTGTTTTTCTAGGAGGAAGCAATATATTTTTAGTTCCTTATCTATTTTTCCCTTTTAAAAATTATATATATGAACCCATTTGAGAAAATTTGACAATCTAGAAAAGCAGAAAATGTTAAAAGCTATATCAACCATAGTTCTCCTTTCCAAAGATAACCACTGTAAACACTTTGTTGTGTTTTCTTCAAATTTTTTTCTATGCACAGACCTTAGGTTTTTTCCCCCCGCTTTATTTACATAACGTCACATATATGAATGCTGAATTTGAATCTTGATGTGTTTGTTTTTTTACTTAACATTATAGCACAAGTGTTTTCTCATGCTGAAAGTATGCTTTTCGATGGCTGTATGATGCTCCAGTACCTGTGAGCATGCCATCATCCATGCAGCCATCTCCCATCATTGGCTCTTAAAGTTGTTGCAAATTTTTGTTACTAGAAACACTCATCTCTGCATCTGAAAAGTTCATATGAGAAAGCGTCTCCTTGGGACAGATTTCCAAAAGTAGAATGACTGAAACAAAAGGTAGAAGCACGGTCAAGGCTCCCACTCCTTCCATCCTGCATCACTGCTCTCCGAGCTGGCTGCACCGCCCTGACGGCCCCGAGGGCTGCACAGCAGGACCCCTGCATCGTGCCTCTCCCACACTGAGTGTGACATTTTGCTGTTCACTTCCCTAAGTCAGAGAGCCCTGCTTTTTCCCAAGGTCACAATGGGAAGCGGCCCTAGAAAGACGAGATCTGCACTTCCTGTAGTTGCGTGGTTGAAGGTGCCGTCCCTTGGGTAGTCGAATGCCCTGTGTAAGCTCCCACTTAGAGTTTATCGCAAAGGAGGCATGTTTTTCTTTAATGGAGTTTACAAGCAGAGGTTTCAGTGGACCCATCCCTGCCAATCAAGTACTGAAGGGCAGGTTTGGGGAGATTGGCTGGGCTTTCGGGGGCTGGAAGGCAGGGTATTGTGTTTCCAAGTGGTTGGGACAGAGCGGGCCAGCAGCAGACCCAAGTTGCTGAACTGGGGAGGCATGGAAGGACAGGGACAAGTGGATAAATGGACAGACAGCTGAAGGGACGTGACTCGGGGGGGCATGTCTTGTGGAGGGAAGCCCTGGAATGGAGGACTCAGGAGACCTGGTTCCAGGCCAGCTACTGACTCACCTTATGACCTTGGATGGGTCACTTCTGTCACTGGTGGGGCACTCTGGGTGGGAGGTCTCTTGGGGGAGCCAGGGCTGAGGGGGATGTGGAGCTGCAATTCAGTGACCACAGAGGCCTCAGCTGAACCCCCAAAACTCCGGAGCTGGGTGGCTTTCAGACCCTTCAGGCGGCGAGGCACACCAGAGCACCCGCAACAGCCCTCTCCGACCTTCCAATACACAGGTGTCAGACAAGATGGGGCCCCATCTCTATAAAGATCTGTGACTCTGATGTGGTCCTGATGCCTGGGGCCACCTATCTGGCCCTGGATAGGGCAGTGGTGCCAGAGTGATCCCCAAAGGCAAGGGTGTCTCTGGGTGGGAGCTCTGAACTTGGTCTTGACCTCTGTGGGTGGGGCTGGGTGACCAAGGGCTTGTGGAGCCACTCCTCGTGCAGACCCATTAGACATCCTGCAGCCCATGGTCAATTTCTATCAGGAGTTGGTCTCCAGCCACCAGTACAGCCTGCAGATCCTGTCCCACTGCAAGCAGAACAGTGACTTTGACAAGCTACTGAAGCACTATGAGGCCAAACTGACTGCAAGGAGAGAGGTCTGGAGATCTTCCTCACTGACCCCATGTTCCAGCTGGCACCTAGCCCTGTCCTTGAGGGCACATACCTTGGGAGCCTTCTGGGGGTCCATGGCAGTGAGGGCCCCAGCTGGGAGCAAGCCACAGCTCCGGGCACCATGCGGCCATGGCCGGGAGAGCCCAAGCCCTAACAGGCCCCAGCTCTGGGCTGCCTGGAGAATGGGGTTAGAGCCAGCCCCCGACCCAGCGGATGGCAGGCCTGTCCAGCTCCACAGAGCAGGCAGTGTGGGAAGGTGAGGGGGAGCTCCTGGTCCTGAGCCCATCACCAGGCCCTTTCTCCTGCTGGCTTAGAGCCTTAAGATCTGGGCTCTTGCCCCAGACAAGACCCTGGAAGAGCCTCCACATTAGAGTCTGAGATCAGAAGTGTTGTTGGTGTCCGTCCTCAGCCTTGCTCATGGGAGAGTTGGGAGCTGAGAGAACCATTCTCCGTCCACTTGGTCACTCTCTCTCCCTCTCTACATTGCTGTTTTCTCTCAGACTTACTTCATCACTGTCTCTCTTCTTGCCTCTGTCTCCCTGTCCCTCTGACCTTCCCCATCCTTGCCTCTGTCCCTGTCTCCCTGCCTCTCCCTGCCGCAGATTCCAGGTACATTGTGACACTGCACAAACTCCTGGCCCACTTTTCACTAGCACATAGAGCCAACAGACTGGAGGACGCCAGGGCTAAACTGGGGGAGCTGTCTGAGTGAGCCCGGCTCCCGGGTGCCCCCACCAGTGGAGAGGCCAGGGCTAAGGATGCTCCCCAGCGGGAGTTTCCTGAGCCCCAGATGCTAAAATCTCATGTTCAGGTTAGGATCCGAAGAGGTGGGTGTTGGGGCACCCCCAGCCTGTTCCACCTGGAAGCAGGGTCCCCGGAGCAATATGAGGAGTTCACAGCTCAAGCCTAGGGGGCAGTTGGTGGGATGGTGTGGGTGGTGTGCTGTCCCTGACACAGATGGGGTTCGAGGAAGGGCCCTGGCACTCACGTGGGTCCACCTGCCAGGTGGGGATCCACCCAGGGACTCGCAGGCACTCTGCCAACTTCCTCTGTTCTCCAGTGTCAGTGTCTCACAACCTGTGGTATAGGAGCCCCAGAGGGGGTCCTGGGTGATGGGCCTTCATGTGCCCAAGGCTGCATCACAGCAGGGAGTGTCACGGGTGGACAAGCCCATGACTTGTCCAGTGTCAGAGGCCCCAGCCCTCTGGTCAAGGCCCCTCTGCTGCCCCTCATTCAGTCTCCAAAGCCCAGCGGAAACCTTCCTCTGCCGGGGCAGAAGCAGAGGGACCAGGGAGGAGGGGCCTACAACAGCCCAGGCAGCAGTTGACGGTGGCCTGCACCAGGTGGTGGCAGTGGAGGTGAGGAGGAGGTTCAGATTCGGGGTGTGTTTTGAAGATGGAACCAACAGGAGCTTCTGATGCATTAGATGTGGGGAGAGAGAAGATGGGAGGCAAGAGTGATTCAAGAGTTTTTGGCTGAGCAAGCAGAAGGTTGGAGTTGCTGCTAACTGAAATGGAAAAACTGGCAGGCTGGGCAGGTGTGGAGGGGAAATCTTTCTTGCTTCACTGGAGCTTGACTGGGGGCTTGTTGAGCTTGAGATGGACAACAGTGGTGGAGGGGACAAGATGGAGGAGGGCGTTTGAGTCTGAAGTGTAAGGGAGTGAGTGATTCAGGTGCCATCAACTCAGAGATGATATTTAAAGTCACAAGACTGGTGAGATCACCAAAGGAGTAGGTTTAGGCAGGAACGAGGTGCGTACCAAGAGCTAAGCCCTGGGGTCTGCACCTTATGGAGTCTAAGAGATGATGAGCAGCCTCATACTCAATGATGGGCTGCCAGAAGCTGCAAAGGAGGGTCGGTCTGCAGCGTGTGAGGTCCAGTCCCCAGCTCTGCCAACCACTCAGTGCCCTAAATGGCTTCCCGAGTCCAGCAAAAGGCAGCCAGTAGGGCCACGTCTCCCAGCTGGGCAGAGGGAGGACCAGGCTGGACTAGGGCAGCGCACAGGCCATGGAGTGAAGGTTCATTCAGGGAGCAGATGTAATCAGAGTGTGTTTGCAGACTAACAAAAAGCATTGTGGGGTGGAGACCCCAGTCCTCTCGTGCCCCAAGGAGCCAAATCCTGCACCCTTCCTCAAGCAGAAGACTTGGGACTCCAACGAGACTCCTCATCCCTGTGGGATGCCCTGTCCCAGTGCGTGCCGTTGCAAGGAAGGCACATGGGTGCCAAGGACTTTATCCCAAGATCCTGATTCCCTTTCCCGAAGCCTACTCATCTGATCACCTGATCACCTGCATCTGGCCCGAACACAGCCCTAGAGGCACAGAAGAGGGTTTTCCTATCGGCCTGACAACAGCCCTTTCATCCTCCTCTCTCCCTCCCTTGGGGGACTGAGGAAAGCTCCCAGCCAGGCAGGAAGCCATCAGATAATAAACCCTCCCTGGCTGTGCTCAGAAACACTCCTCCCCTGGGGCTGACTCTCTCCTACCTCTGGCCTTTGTCCCGCTTTTTCTCCTGAACCTCATCTCTTGGGCTCACTGTAACCCAGGTCGTCAATTCCAGCTCCCCCGGCAGACTGCGGCCCTGGGAACTCCTCCCCAGCTGCGTGGACCGTGTGGCTCTCAGCACAAACCCCAGCCAGGGCTGGCAGGAGTCCTGAGCATCTGCAGCTGGCACTTGTCTAACAGTGAAACTAGTGTTGCTACTGTGGGATCGCCCCCTTGTTTGTAGCAAATACAGCCCTCCTCAGCAAAATCCCTACCCTTGTCAAAAGAAATGGTTCTGCTTACCTTTGCTAACTTCCAAAAATGAATCCCTATCCAGGAAACTAGCAGCATATCCTTGAAAGGTGCCTCCCTGTGCCCCGTCCCTTCCAGAAGATGGCTAGGGCCTGGGCTGCTGAGAAGAGCATTGCTGGGAGGGAAGGACTGAGGCTCCTAAGGAAGAGACTCCTTTCCATGCCCCAGTCTGATAACCAGAAAACAACGGGTAATAATAGTTGAATAATAACACCTTTGCAACCAGTGATACTAGCAACAGTGATCACGGCCCTTTACTCAAGCACCTGTTGTGTGCTGGGCCAGAGGTCAGCACGTGAAATGAGTTCTCTTCCATCCTCACTCCGACCGAGCAAACTGAGGGTCAGAGAGGCCAAGTAATTTGCTCATCACGCTGAGGTCGTTAATCACCAATCCAGCTTGACCAGTGTCATCTCTCATTGCTGGGAGGGTTAAACTGGACAGTGTCTACTAGAGAACTTTGGAAGCCATGCATATTAAGCAGCCCTCTTGGTGATCTGGTCATGGTTGTAGAATTTGAGACATCAGCAGACAAATAAGAGGTTTGTGCTTTTCTTGGAGTAAGTGGGGTACTTTCTCCAGATGCTTCTCCCCACAAAATTACTATCTTCCTAAGACTCCTGAAAACCCACCAAGGCTCTTAGCAAAGGTGGCAATCCCACCAATGCTATTTTTTTGTGCGTGTGTGTGAGGAAGATCAGCCCTGAGCTAACATCCATGCCAATCCTCCTCTTTTTTTTTTTTTTTGCTGAGTAAGACCGGCTCTGAGCTAACATCTATTGCCAATCCTCCTCCTTTTTCCCCTCAAAGCCCCAGTAGATAGTTGTATGTCATAGTTGCACATCCTTCTAGCTGTTGTATGTGGGACGTGGCCTCAGTATGGCCAGAGAAGCGGCGTGTCGGTGCGCGCCCGGGATCCGAACCTGGGCCGCCAGTAGCGGAGCGTGCATACTTAACCGCTAAGCACGGGGCCGGCCCCACCACCAATGCTATTTTTAAAAAGCAGTTAAATGGCGCCACCTCCTGGAGGAGGGGTGTTGCGACAGTCATAACAGGACAAATAGGAGAGTTGTCCTTATTCTCACATTAAGGGGCAAGGTGTGTCTTGCTCCCCCCAGACATGCTGGAGCCTACTGGAGTCAGACTTTCCGTGAGCCAGCTGGATTGCCAGGTGCTCCAAAACTAAGCCATTCCAGGGCCTGAACATTAAGGAAGCAACTGTATAACGTGCATTGGGGGAGAGGTGGAGACAGTAAGTGCAAAGACCCTGAGGAAGGATGGGTGGGTGGAGTTCTATGGATGGAGATAAGGCCAGTAGTGGTGTGGGGGGCAGAGTAATGAAGAAAGGTTTCCTATACTCCTGTCCTCCCAGTTTTGCCATCTCTGTTCCACGTGGTTCAGACTTTTAAATCAGACCTGCTTTCTAGCTATTAATCTCCATTTCCATTTCCAACACCTGTCTCCTTGGGCTATCAGAAGGATGATGTGAGATCATGCCCATAGAGTGCCTGGCAGAGCGGGCGTTCAATATGCATGCTCTGTCCCCCTTTGTGACCACAGGCTCCACCTGAGAATCCTGGATGCCAGGCCTTCTTCCTAGGTCTGGCCAGAGGCCCGGCATTCCCTTCTCCCTGAGAGACGGGGGCAGCCTGTCTCTGACATTTTCTGTCCCGACAGGATAACGTACAATGAAGTAAACGAGACAGAGAGCATCCAGGAAAACATAGCCATGGAAGGCATGATTGTCGAAGGCTGTGAGACCCTCCTGGACACCAGCCAGACTTCTGTGAGATGGGGCATGGCACCCTGCCTCCCCCGAATCTCAAGGTAGACCCCAGCAGTGGTGGCACATAGGGACACCACCAACTGGTTTGGCTACTCTGTGCCAAAACCTGCCAGCATGATTGTGGAGTATTCCAGGGCTGCTGGAGGAATGTGACAGCCATATGTAGATGTCGGTATTTGCACACATGGATGCAGATATTACTGGTTTTCACATTTCCTGACTCTCCAGATGTACACATCTTCCCAGATGCCCTTGATGTGTCTGTGGATGTCATAGTAACCACTGACATGTCCTTTTGGGGAGAGAGGAGTGGAGGAGGAGGACAGATACTGATTGGCCCTGTGAATCACAAGCATGTTCAGCATCCAAGGGAAAGTCGTGTGGGTCAGTCCCTCTGTCCCTTGCTCATCATCTTTAGCCACTCGTGGGAGGCTGTGATCACAGCGGTTCTCACAGATAGGAGGTTTCCTTCACCCTCAGCCTCCTCTCGCCTTGGGAGCAGTGTTTGAGAGGCACAGCCCTGTGAGGGGGCAGCTAGAGGCTGTGACTGAGGGGACTGACTTCCAACTCGGAGATGTTAGAGCCGCAAGGAGTTTCAGAGTCACCTCTTTAGATTCCACTTGCTGTGGGACCCTCAGCTTCTGCTTGCGTGCCCCCGAGGTGACCTCCACCTCAGATGGGCCTCCTGAGTTCCTTCTATCCAGCCCTGGGACTCTCTGAGCAGATGAAAAGCTCGCCAGCACTTCCTGTGGCCTGTGCAGCTGCCTTTGGCCCCTGCTGCCCTTAGCAAGGGTATCGTTGACTTGGAGTTTTGTCCCGAGCCCCTCTGTGTGGCCCCTGTGCCTTTTCCCTAGGCCGACCTTGTGATCTACTGAGCCCAGAGCCAGCCTCCCTATGTCCTGGCTCCAGCTGAGCTGCAATGGGCCACAGCTGGAAGAGGCCCAAAGAATGACCTCTCCTGAGGTTGGCAGTGTCACCACAGTCCAGGAATCTGCTCCATTGCCCTGAGCCTAAGAGTTTCCTTCCCACCTGAGGGGCTGGGGTACAGGTGAAGACCAGAGAACGGGGCCCAACAGGGTTCCAGGCAGTGATGGACGTGGACAGAAGGCAGAGTGGTGGCCCAGAGCAGGCCTGGGGAGATGGAGCGTCAGGGACGGCTTCCTGAGGCGGCATCACTGGAGTCGAGTCTTGAAGGGTAAGTAGGAGTGCACAGGGTGGATGGGGTGAAGGAAGGCCTTTCCAGGCCAAGGAGCAGCACTCAGGAGCCACAGGTAACTTGCCCTGGAACTAGAGTGGGAGCAGAGAGGGGAGGCGGTGGTAAGGAAGGAGAAGTGATGGAGCAGCCTACTGGCAGGACTTGAAGGCCTGAGTCCCGAGGACAGTGAGGAGCTGGCGGAATAAGTGGGGAGAGGAGGCTTGGAGCACGTCTTAGGGGAGCTGGGATGGCAAATGGGTTCATCACAGCCCCCTGCTCTGCCCGGGAGTGGCTTCCATGTGCAACTTGTTGAGGACTGGGGGGCTCTCTGGGCTCTGCAGCCCAGCGTGTCGTGACTGATTGGTGATGTCTGCTGCGGCTGTGTGTGGCAGGAGGTGCCCTGTGTCTCTTGCTCATCCCTCTGGGCCAGAGCCAGCTCCACACTTGTCCAGCCTCCTGCCTTCCCCAGACCCAGCCCTAAAGAGGTACAGCCTTTTAGATACAGGATACAACCTTCCTTAGAGAGGGAGTACAAACAATACCCTAGTTGGCCTAAATTCAGCCACCAATTAAGAAAGCCTTCAGGTTCAACAATATACTTATCTTAATTTCAATCACAGAAACTAACTTCTAATCTAATACTGCATTAATCTATTAATTCATAAAAGTACTACTGTTACTATGAGGAACAAGAATTATTTCTCCTTGCATAATCTTAGAACAGATCATCACCGAAAGTTAACAATAAAATAAATTCAACCCAACAATTATTTATTACATTAACTGTTAACCCAACACAAGTAGGCATTCAAGGAAAGATTTAAAAAAGTAAAAGAAACTCGGCAAACACAGGCCCCACCTGTTTACCAAAAGCATCTCCTCTGGCATTTCTGGTGTTACAGGCACTGCTTGCCCAGTGACATGGTGTAAAGGCCACAGTGACTGGACCCTGCAAAGGCAGCACCATCATTTGTTGTCTAAATGAGGACGTGTATGAACAGCCACTCGAGGGTTTTACTCTCTCTTACTTTTAATCAGTGAAATTGACCTTTCCCTGAAGAGGCGGGAATGACAAAGTAAGACGAGAAGATTCTATGGAGCTTCAATGAATTAAAAAAAAACAAAGGTAAGCCAAATCAAGGGATAACAAAACTTAAATGGACTAACAATTTTGGTTGGGGTGACTTCAGAGAATAAAATAACCTCTGAGTGATTAAAATCTAGACCAGCTAGTCAAAATATTTTATCACTTATTGATCCAAAATATTGATCAACAGAACAAATTACCCTCGGGAAAACAGCACAGTCCTATTCTACAGTCCATATCCACAATAGGGTGTATGACCGCGATGTTTGATCAGGAGATCCCAGCGGTGTAGCCGCCATTAATCGCTCATTTGTTAAACGATTCAAGCCCTACGTGATCTGAGTTCAGACCAGAGTAATCCAGTCAGTTTCTAGCTATTCCATATTTCTCCCAGTACGAAAGGGCAAGAGAAACAAGGCATACTTTACAAAGGCACATTCAAACAAATAGATGATATAATCTTAATCTAATATATATATATATATATATATATATATATATATATATATATATATATAGACCTGCCTATAAACGGGGTTTGTTAGGGTGGCTGATTAATTGCATAAAAAGTAAAACTTTATACCCAGAGGTTCAATTTTTCTCCCTAACAGCATGTTCATAATCAATCATCTTTTGTTAATTGTCACCAATCTACCTTCCATAGCATTCCTTACACTAATAGGATGAAAAGTATTAGGTTATATATGACTATGTAAAGGACCACACATCATTGGCCCCATGATCTGTGGAGACACCAGTATTTATATCAGTGTCACAAGGCCATCAGCTGGAGTTCACATTGGAAAACATACCCGGGAAGACACCCTACGGAGGACCCATTAGCACACAACTGAACAAGTCATGTGGACTTTTGTCAATGACCTAGTATTTAAAATGGTAAGATAGGGCTGGCCCCGTGGCTGAGTGGTTAAGTGTGCGAGCTACGCTGCTGGCGGCCCGGGTTCGGATCCTAGGCGCACACCAACACACCGCTTCTCCAGCCATGCTGAGGCCAAGTCCCACATACAGCAACTAGAAGGATGTGCAGCTATGACATACAACTATATACTGGGGCTTTGGGGGAAAAAATAAATAAATAAAAATTATAACAAAAAAATAAAATGGTAGGATAAAGATGCAGGATTCTAATGGGTTCATGGAAATGCTGAATGCACAATTCGGAAACAAGGAATAATCGACAAGGTTAACCAACTCCAATAGATTTATAATTGCTCACTTGTACACAGTAAGAGTTTTTGCTGAACAATTAAGTATTCATGTATTTGTCTTGATGAAAACATGAAACTTTATGTTGAATAAAAATGGGCCATTTTCCTGTATTAGTACATTACTACTCATCATTTAGTCAATTTCTATAGTTAATGGAGTTATAAACATAATTACAAAGGCATGCATCCATCAGAAAACAACTATGAGTGAATCTGGAAATTGTAGGGTCAAAAATAATGTTTTCAATATTATGTATTAGAACATGTATATACATAACAAGGTTGAGAGAAAACTCTGATTAAAGGAGATTAAAATGTAATCTAATCTTAAAAGAATAAAAAGAGTGTCAGTCCTGGGAGACTGGGGATAGGCAGTAAAATTTCACAGAATTCTGAGACTGGAAATGGGCCATTCCCTACCTTCATTTTTTTATTGTCGTTGCCAAGGGAATTTTTCCACCAAGAACAGAGAGATGGAGGGGAAAGAGGACATGGAAGGATATGGCAGACACGAGAAAGGTTCCATTTTCAGGACACCTTAGAGCAGTCAGATGTCCATATTCTAGGTCATGTAACCACAAAAAATTTCCCCTGGGAGACGCCTTCTGTAGCTCTTCCCTCCAAATTTCCACTCATTCCTCCTGATGAGATCATCCTAAATGAGAACAGGCTGGGAGAAACACAGAGCTGCCTGGAGAAAAGCCTATCTTGTAAATTGACCCTGCCCTGGAGCTGGCTGGGCAGAGGGCAGGAGCTGCACGATGGATACCGACCCTTTTCAGTCCAGGGACTTTCCTTTATTGCCCTTTGGGGAATACACTGACTGTAACACTGAGGTTAACTGAAGGCCAATAGGATCTAGTGTGAGACTAAGGTGTCAATAAAGCACTTGACGCAACGTTTTCATGTGTATCAATATGTGCATAACTAGGGAGAAGGGCCTTAACATCTTTATGATCCTTAAGGGAAATGTGACTCACACCAATTTAGGAATCATTGACAATAACGTGTCATGTAGAAGAAGGATCATCAATCTAAATGAACTTATTCACACACTCAGTGTCCTAGTCATAGACTGGGCACTTTATTTATTTATATTTTTCTGAGGAAGATTCACCATGAGCTAACATCCTTGCCAGTCTTCCTCTAGTTTGTATATGAGTCATGCCCACAGCATGGCTGCTGATGAGTGGTATAGGTCTGTGTCCAAGAACCGAACTCAGGCCACTGAAGAGGAGCTCATTGAACTTAAACACTAGGCCATGGGGCAGACCTCTAGACTGGGCATCTTTGCGTTTTGTGTGTGTGTGTGTGTGTGTGTGTGTGTGTGTGTGTGTGTGAGGAAGATCAGCCCTGAGCTAACATCTGATGCCAATCCTTCTCTTTTTTGCTGAGGAAGATTGGCCCTGGGCTAACGTATTTGCCCATCTTCCTCTACTTTGTATATGGGACGCTGCCACATCATGGTTTGAGAAGCAGTGCATCGGTGCATGCCTGGGATCTGAACCTATGAACCCTGGGGCCACGAAGCAGAGCACCCACACTTAGCCACTGCACCACCGGGCCATCCCTAGACTGGGCACTCTTAACAAGAGAAGTGCATTCCTCACAGTTCTGAAGACTGGGATGTTCAAGATCTAGGTTCAAGCTGAGTGGCTTTTGGTGAGAGCTCTCTTCCTGTTTTGCAGAAGGACAGCTTCTTGCTCTACCCTCATCTGGCAGAGAGAGCTCTGGCCCTCCATCTCCTTGTAAGGGCACTAATCCCACCATGGGGGCATCACACTCATGGCCTCATCTAAGCTAATTAACTCACAAAGGCCCCACTTCCAAATACCATCACGTCAGGGATTAGGATTTTAACTTATGAAATTGGATTACATAGACATTCAGTCCATAGCATTCATGAAACCAACAATTAACAAATATTTATAGAAGTCATACAGCCCAAACTGAAGAATGTTCTGGAGATCATGTGGCAAATGATACAATATCTTTCCCTTCATAGAGTCTCCTAGTGGAGGCAGTAAAAATTAACAGTCAAAGAAAACTTGTGCTATTTAAAAGCTAACATAAATCAATTATGACAGACTGTACTTACAATTGTCTTCTGGTAAGACAAGCCTGATTATCAGAGTCCAGATTCAGCAAATTCCCCCGGGTGAGGGCATGTCTGGCAATCTCACCTAAAAAGGCTCTTTCCTTTTTGAAATTTTATTTCATCTAGTCCTGTTTGCTTCCACATCCCTTTGGTGTTTTCAAACATACAGTATTTATTAAATCAATGTTTAACCGTTGCTCTGCCTTTACCACATCTGACTGGAAGCAGAAATTACTGGACTTGTCTGGAACCAAATTTCAGTTCATTTTTCCTCCTCTTTCTGCTCAGACTCTCTTCTCTCCATTGAAATAGCAAATGCCTTAGGAGAGAAGCCGCATGGAGCTGGTGCTCACAATCTTGTGCTTTCTTGTCTCAGAGCTTGTAGACCCCCAAGTCCTGTCTGCACAGGATGTTCTACAACCCTCCAAACAGCTGTTGTGTGCTTTGTCAAGCTCTTATAGCTGCCCAAGAAAAGCTACTCAATAAAAGTGGAACCTGCAGTAATTTTATCCTGAAATGTTTTAAATATTTTAAACCAATGTATATTTGTCATTTTTCAAGGAATATTTCTATAATTTTATAAGAAACATTTAAATAGGAATTTTAACAGCAATAATGGCTGTTCTTTGGCCAGAATTCCATGTTATTCATTGTTTGGAATTATATCTAAGCTTTGATGCACTCTCTTCAGTGCCTTTTAAAATATCACTGTTCCTTACATTTAAATATCTTGTGATGGGTTTGTATCAGTCACCTTCTTTGTACCATTTCAGATCCTCTTGGGTCCTCCTACCCTTGAGTCACATGTCATTTAGCAACCAGCTTTGCAGGTATCATATTTGCTTTATGCAAGTGCCTCCTGACAGCTCCCCACATTTTTTCCCTGTGCCCTCTGCCTCTCCCTCTCGCCCTGGGGTGTCCATGTTGATGCTGAGGTGTGAAAAACCTCTTGATCAAGCCCACTCGTGCACGACCACGTTCCTTGTTGTGTGGATGTGTGTGTGTTCAGCAATTCTGTATGGTCACAGGGTGCATGGTTATTATGGCATCTATGTGAAGGTGTGTTTTGTTGACGTGTGTGTGTGTTTAGAGAGTTCAAGTCACTGTGGGCTCTGAGACAGTGAGTGGTCTGTATGTGTGTGTGAGTTTGTGTGTATGTTCTGAATATCAGTGTGCATTATCAGGTGTAGTTTACAGTCTGAATGCTGATGGTCATTTGCAAATAGTGTGTATGTGGGTGTGTGTTGTCAGCATTTCCACGTGTTCAGAGGATGTCTGTCATTGTGGGAATGTGTGGAATAAGTATGTTATTAATCAGTGTGGACACCAACATTGTTTGCCTGTTACCAGTTGAACACTCAACACCCCTGAAGAAACATTGAGTCCAGACATTCACAGGCCCCATCAGGCCCACAGAGATCCTACTCAGCTGTTTTCTTCCCATCACAGAAATATGAACAGGTAGCCAAGGACCACTTGATATTTGAGGAATTCCTCTAGCATGAATGATGGAGCAAGAAACACATACACTGAAGTGAGGGACTAAAGGAGCAGAAAGGAAATCCAGAGATCATAGTGAAACTTCATTTGCATATCTAGTAACATCTTCAAAACATTTAGAGATGTGCTGGTCCCATGGCCTAGTAGTTAAGTTCAGAGAACTCCACTTCAGTGGTCCTGGCTCAGTTCCTGGGCGTGGACCTACAACACTCATCAGTGGCCAGGCTGTGGTGGCCACCCACATACAAAATAGAGGAAGATTGGCACAGATGTTAGCTCAGGGTGAATATTCCTCAGCAAAAAGAAGAAGATTGGCAACAGATGTTAGCTCAGGGTGAATCCTCCTCAGAAAAGAAAATAAAAAAGATAAAACAATCAGTAAGTGCATATATATGTATTGATGTTACTGCACAATATTGGGTTTCTCTTGCCCAATGCACATTAAAAAATCCAATTATTCTGGCATCAGCTTTTGGGAAACGATGTGTAGCTTTATTTTGTGAGATTGATCTGCAAGGAGACAGGGGGCATGTGTCTGTCTCTGATCTGTCTCCCTGATCCAGGTCTTGGGGCACAATTTATGGGATGAAGGGCAGGGTGGTCTGACGTGTTGAGGTACATGATTGGAAGTAAGGAGAAGTGAGGTAATTGATGATCTGCACAAGCAAAGTCAAGCTTTGTGGCTCTTCATTGGATGTATGTTCACAAATCGGCAGTGTTACCATGATCAGAGAATGGAGTTTTTAGCTCCTTGATGTCCAAAGGTCACTTATAAAGCATTTGGGCACTCCCAGTTGATGAGTTGGTGGTCCCAAGTGGTCTGATCTGGATGAGGGGTCTCAGCTCCTGAAAGAAAACTCTTAGCTACTCTGTTGATAAGATGGGGTCACTTGAACTGGTCCTGGAGGGCCCATGGTTATGTTGGTATATGCGTATCTATGCATATGCATGAGATTATCTGTATGTGTGTTAAACCTAGAGTATAAACAAAGCCAGGCTCTAGTGAAAGTGGTCAGGACAGATTTTAATCAGTAATATACCACTGCACTAGGGAAGAGGGAACAGGGTGAACTGAACTCAATTTGATTTGTACAGAGGTGACTGGGCATTTGAAAGGGAGAATGAGGGAGCAGGCAGAGGGGTGAGCAGGGGCTCAGTAGCGTCAGGGAGGGAAAAGTTACAGAGTGTTGGTCAGTGCAGTGTGATCTGGCCAGTTGTGTCTGCTGGTTGGAAATGATCAAAGTTTCACTTCTCTCCTCTCACAGAGTCTGGGAGACAGACACCCTGTCCTCAGCTCAAGTAATGGCTGTCAGGACCTTTAGAAGTGCACTCCTGGGCCAGCCCCGTGGCGTAGTGGTTAAGTGCGGGCGCTTCGCTGCTGGCGGCCCGGGTTCGGATCCTGGGCGCGCACCGACGCACCGCTTGTCCGGCCACGCTGAGGTCGTGTCCCACATAGAGCAACTAGAAGGATGTGCAGCTACGACATACAACTATCTACTGGGGCTTTGGGGGAAAAAATAAATTAATTAATTAATAAAAAAATTTTTTATTATAATTATAAATTATATATTATATATCTATACAAATAATTATATATATATAATTATAAATTATAATTATAAAAAAATTTTATTAATAAAATTATTTTAAAAATTTATTTATTTATTTTTTTCCCCAAGCCCCAGTAGATAGTTGTATGTCATAGCTGCACATCCTTCTAGTTGCTCTATGTGGGACACGACCTCAGCGTGGCCGGACAAGCGGTGCGTCGGTGCGCGCCCGGGATCCGAACCCGGGCCGCCAGCAGCGAAGTGCCCGCACTTAACCGCTACACCACGGGGCTGGCCCATACATAAAATTTAAAAAAAAAAAAAAAAGAAGTGCAGTCCTGAGTTATAGGAGACACACATACAACTCAAATGGACAGAGCAAAGATTCACAGTTGTAAGAACTTTTGGGTAAATGCTCTAAGAAAGGGATGTCAGGGATCAATGATGGAGTGTTGGCCAGAACAAACAGTCAAATCTTTTGGCTGCCTTGAGCTTTCTCAGGCAGGCACTTTAAGGGGGCAGGGGTAATCCTAGAGATGTGGATTTGAGCTGTTAGAAACTATGTCAGTGTTTAAGTCTTATAATGTGTGTGGGGGGGTGAAATCATTTGTGCTGAGAGGGTGTAGTTATTATAGGCCAAGATGGAGGCCTAGTCAGGAAGAGGGCTCAAAGGAGGCTGGCTTGAGTTTGGTCAAGTACAGGAAACTATATATATAAATAATATATGTATATTTTTTGAATAATACAAATCACTATATTGAATAATATAATATATTGAATTAAATAATTTAAAATATATATTTAATGAATATGTATTGAATGTGTATAAGTATGTGTATATATATTTGAATTAATTAATATAAAGATATATATATGATTTAAAGGAATATTCAGGCATAATAACAGAAATTTCCAGAATTGATAAAAGACTTCCACTCTAGATTCAGGAAGCTGAATACATCTCAAGCACAATTAAAAAAAAAATTTAGAGCCAGATCCATCCAGTGAAACCAAAGAACACTAAATACAAAAGAAGATATTCAAAGCCCCACAGAGGAACAGAACACTTACAGAGACTTACATTTAGACCTATGATACATTTCTTAACAATGGAAGGCAAGAGAGAGTTGGATTAAATCTTCAAGGTACAGAGAGAAAATAACTTTCAGTGTATACCCAATCAAACCATATCTCAAGAACTGGGGTGAATTAAAGATATTTTTATGCAAACATTTACTAAGAGTATTACCACCAACAAATGCTCATTAAGGAACTTCTGAAGAATGTACTTTAAGGGGCCAGCCACCTGGTGTAGTGGTTTAAGTTCAGCACGCTCTGCTTCCAAGGCCTGAGTTTGTGGGTTTGGATCCCAGGATTAGATCTACACCACTCATCAGCCATGCCATGGTGGTGACCCACATACAAAATAGAGGAAGATGGGCACAGATGTTACCCAGGCTAATCTTCCTCAAGGAAAAAACTTAAAAAGTAAAAAAGAATGTACTTTAAGAAGAAAGAAACTGATAGAAGAACTGCTAAGAGGTAAAAATGGATTGTGAGGATAAAAACGGGTAAACATCTGAATAAATCATTGAAAGCATGACTTTACCAAACAATAATAATATTCACAATGTATAACTGATGCAGTTAAAAACTAATGACAAGGGAACTTCTGTTTTAGAGGAGATTAAGACAGGAAAGCACTCTTGCTGCAAAAGTGGACACAGGCAGATAAATTATAAATATATTTTTAGAGCATCAGACAACTTCAGAATCAATCAACTAAAATTCCAGAAAGAAGAAAAAGTCTTTTATGTGAGCAAGGATTTTTATCTTTCTTTCTCCTGCAGGCGTTTTTTGATTCTGGGTGCTTGCCGAGGATCTGGTTTGCTCAGTCCGAGTCTCGGCTAGGGAAAAGAGAAACTAGCCAAACTTGTAGTGATTCTGCAGGAGTGGTGTGGCAGAGGAAACCTGAGGGCTTTCAGACACACAACTGCTCTTCCTCAAAGCACCCGTGTTATGTTTTGGTGCCACACAGGAATCTGGGGAGATAGGCCAAAAGCTTCCATAAAGCAAAGTGAAACCTCCAGAAGTGGTGGAAGTGGCCGAAGTCAAACATACTGCTAGTCTGACCTTCAGGGAATTTGCCATATTGTGAAGCGATGTAAGGTAGGAGGTTGGAGAACTGCGCTGAGATGTCTGAAGGCCATAGCTGGATTTTCTGTGGGCTCCCAAACCTGAGGAGACAGAGATCTACCAGACTTAGAACCAGACCCCTGTGCTGGGGAGGCGAGCACAGCAAACACGAACAGGGGAAAGCGGAAGGGCTGGGTTTACTAAAAGTGAGACCCGGCCCCAAATCTGATCAATGTCTGATTGGACTCAGGTGCTCCAAACTCACTCTTTTCCCAGTGAGGTCATGTAGAGCCTCTCGACTTACATTACACAGACCTTCCCAAGACACTGGTGAGAGGATGGAGAAGGCAAGCCACAGACTGGGAGAAGACTTTTGCCAATCACATATCTGACAGGACTATAAAGAACTCTCAAAACTCGGCAATAAGAAAATCCAAGTTTAAAATGGGCACAGATTTGGACACTTCACTAAAGACGATACACAGATGGCAAATAAGCACATGAAAATATGCTCAACGTCATTAATGCTGAGAAAAATGCACATAAAAACCACATTGAGATACTGCTATGTACCTGTTAGAATGACTAGAACTAAAAAGGTTGACCATACCAAGTGTTAATGAGGATGGAAAGTAACTGGAACACTCCTACATTGCTGGTGGGAACACAGAGTGGTTCAGCCTCTTTGGAAAACAGTTTTATTTATTTATGTATTTTTTGTGAGGAAGATCAGCCCTAAGCTAACATCCATGCTAATCTTCTTTTTTCTGAGGAAGACTGGCTCTGAGCTAACATCTATTACCAATCCTCCTCCTTTTTTTTTTTTCCCCAAGCCCCAGTAGATAGTTGTATGTCATAGTTGCACATCCTTCTAGTTGCTGTATGTGGGACGTGGCCTCAGCATGGCCAGAGAAGCGGTGTGTCGTTCACGCCCGGGATCTGAACCCCGGCTGCCAGTAGCGGAGCACGAGCACTTAACCGCTAAGCCACGGGGCCGGCCCCTGGGAAACAGTTTTAAAGTGGAGTTTGTTATGCTGCTGTAACAAATTACCACAAATTTCATGGCTTAAAACAACTCAGTTTATTGTTTTACAGTTCTGTAGGTTAGCAGTCTGACACGGGTCTCCTTGGGCTAAAATCAAGGTGTTGGCAGAGCTAGGTTCTTTTTGGGGGGACTCTAAAAGTTAATCCATTTCCTAGCCTTTTCAAGTTTCTAGAGACCACCACATTCCTTAGCCTATGGCCCCCCTCTGCCACACTCAAGACCAAGAACTCCGCAACTCTCTGGCCCTGCTTCCCTAGTTGTATCTTTTTTTCTACTCAACTGCTTCTCTTTCCCGTTTAAGGGCCTTTGTGATGCACTGGGCCCACCTGGATAATCCAGGATAATCTCCCTATTTTAAAATCAGTTGATTAGCAACCTTAAGTCCATCTGCAAATTTAATTCACCTTTGCCAAATAAACTAATGTATTCCCAGGTTCCAGGGTTTAGGACATCTTTGTGGGCCATGACTTTGCTACCACAAACAGTTTTTCAAATAAAGTTAAACATACACATACCATGTGACCCAGCAATTCCACTTCTAGGTGCTTACCCAAGAGAAGAAGACTAATGCTCACACAAAAACTTGTTTGCAAAGATTTATATCAGATTTTTGCTAGTCAAAAAAGACAAAACTGAAAATAACTCAAATGTCCTTCAACTGCTGGATGGATCAACTGTAGTACATTCATACAATACATACTGCATTCAGCAATAAAACAGAAGGAACTGCTGATACAGGCAACAACATGGATGAACACTAAAATGAATGTATTGTGCTAAATGAAAGAAACCAGACTCAAAAGGCCCAATACTGTGGGATTCCATTTATATGATATTCTAGAAAAGACAAACCACAGGGAAAGGCAACAGATCATTAGCCACCAGGGGTTAAGGGTGGGGGAGGAGTTGACTACAAAAGAGCAGCTGAAGGGAGTTCTGGGTGCTAGAATTATTCTGTATCTTGATTTTGGTAGTTGCACAGCTCTGTGCTTTGTCAAAACAGTTGTACAAAGACAAAACAAATACATCATTTCTCACGCATCAGATTGGCAAAACTTTAAAAATTTGACAATGCCGATCCGACAATTCCCAGGGCAAGGATGACTCAGACACTGTTGGCGGGAATGGAAATTGTTAAAACTTCAGAGGATGATTTGGCTGCAGCTCGTCAAGTTGCAGATGCACATCGGCCTCTGGCCCAGCAATCCACTCACAGGCTGGTGTCCATTCTAGGGAGTCCACATGTGTTCAAGGAGACACACACAAGGATAGTCATTAAACATGGTAAGGGACTGAATTAATTGTGGTTAGTAGTTATTTAAAAAAGAAAGGAAAAAATGCATATGGGAAAGAATCAACCCTGCTGGTTACATATATGATCTGGGAAGGTAACTCATTGGTTTGTCTACTTAATAGCACAGAGAGCACTGTACTAGGAATCTGGAGACAAGCATCTGAGCATTTAGTTCCAACTCTGCCACTAAAGTAACAGTCAGACTATGGATGACAACTTGAGGTATCACACTTTCCATTTCCTGGAAAATGAAGAGATTAGGCTCTACAACCACTGAAATTATTTCCAACTCCACAATTCTATGATTCAATAAGTCAACAATCAAAAATTGTATTCCAAAGTACCTATGTTGAGAAACTGTTTTTCCCAGACACCCTGAAATCAGAAACTATCAGGGAAATTGGACATCTTAAAATATTGGTACATAAAATGGCCCAAATTTCTTGGTACGTCTATGACAAGCTGTTTAATCAAGATCGTAACTCAGAAACAGCGTATAAACAGCGAAACCCACCATATTGATTTGAGTCACCCTCAGGAAAAACGTATGTCCTCTCCCATTTTAACATTCCAAAACAAATTCACCATACTAATGAGTCCAACTTGTCAAGTTCAGGTCTGTCTAGCCAAAAGTCATTCATGTATATGGTAAGATTTACTTGATATTTTAACAAAGATAAAAAGATGAATGGCTTTTTGTATTTTTGCCTGTTTCATCTATAAAGCTCTTACATTACAATTTAATAGCTTCAGCCTGCTACAAAAATTTAAAGAGCCTTTTGAAACTTGTAATATGCCATGTCCAACAGGATCTAGTAAAAAAATCAGTAGTTCACAATCCAAAAAAGCTTATTTAGATTCATTACCAACAATACTTACACTTCAAAGACACCAATAACCAACATGTCATTTGTTCCTCTTGCAGAATTTCATAGGTTGTTAAATTCTGGTATCATCCAAAAGCATAATTAGGATGTTATCATTAAAATCAGAAATATTAAAACTAATGATTAAACTATCAAACTAAATGATTAACTAAATATTAAAACTAATGGCAACTAATGATTTGTTGTCTTTCCCTATGGCTTATCTTTTCTAGAATATCATATAAATGAAATCCTACCGTATTTGGCCTTTTGACCCTTCACCCTCTCAGTCAAATCAAAATTTGAAAATTCTTGTTCTATGAGCTTTCCAAATCTAAATTCTTACAATTCTAAATGAGTATGGAGACAAAACACACACTACATACTACTTCTAAAAACCTCCTCATCCGATTTTAATTTTAGCACCAACTGCCAAGAAAAACCTTTCCACTGAAACCAAAATTCTGTACACATCATCTCAATCCTCAATTGATCAGTCATCAGTCTATGTTAACAGAAGGTGAGTTATTATTAGGAACTTACATAATTTTCACCAAAGATTGTTTAAAGCTCCTTTCATTAAATGCAGTTTACAACCATTCACAGGCATCAAATTTGCCTTGCAAATATAGAGTCAATTATCAGAAACCATTAATTGGATTGGCTTTTCTATAAAAGTGTCCCAAAGAAGTAGGAATGTTTATTTGTTTAAAGAACGCAGTGAGGAGCCCAATAGCCTGCGCGGAGTCAGGCAGAGGAGCGCTGACTGCAGGCCATCTTCTGAAGGGAAGTGTTCACCCGAGGATGTCGCGACCTGGCCTAGACGGGGTCCTGGGGGAGCGCGAACTCAAGGGCGCGCACAGAGGGCAGGCGACTCCCTGCCGCCCCCAGCACCTCCGCTGGGTGGGGCCCCGCCAAGGCAGAGAGACCGGCTGGCCAGGTGGCGTTCCTCTGCTCCTCCAAGGGACAGACGTTGGGCTCCCCCGCCTCAGGCAGCCCACCAGCAACCCCGTCCCCCGACTCCATCCACCGCCCCCGACACCGCGCTCCCGCCATCTGGGGTGGAGATCTCCACACCGAGTCTGCCGCCCACCACCTACCTTGGCACCGCCTCCTGCCCAGCACTCCTCCACACTGCAGAAAGGAGAGCTCCCCAGCACTGAAAATCCTGGAGGAAGGATCCAGAAACCGCCAATCCCCCCACACAAACGTCTGAGGCAGCCACTTCCACACCAGGGACCCCGCCTCCAGTGCACGCACCCCCACACTCTCCAGCTCACCGGCCCCTCTGCCGCTCAGAGCGCTGGTCCTGCGCATGCGCGGGCCTCGGAGGATACAATGGGAACTGTTGGGGGGTCGCTGGGAGGGGGGTGGGGATCGAAGTGTCCCTCAGAGGGAGAGCGGGATCAGGCTGGCGCTCTGCAGCCCTTGACTCTGCTCTCCCTGGATGATCGTCAGCTCCTAGAGAAGATCTGCCTTCCCTTGAGGCGGCTCCTCCTGTCCTGAGAAGCTCGTCACATGATCTAACATTTGTTTAAAAAAGAATGATGACATCCTTAACACTGGATGTCTCGTGTCCCCAGAATTCTTTGCTCCCCCAGAAGAGTACACAGCGAGCAGCTGGAACCGAGTTCTGACCCAGGAAGGAAGGACACTGAGAGCACAGCTGTCTCCTCTCTGCCTGTTCCTTCCCCTGATCTGTGGCCCTGATGGGGCAACAGCGTTGGGGACTCATGCAGGTGACAAGGCTCAAGTGTTTGCCCATGGTATTACATTTCTTATGGTTTAGTGGTTAAAACGGGAGGCTAGCTGTCAGTTTTTCAGATGATTTCATTTGCAGAAATGTCTTTGGACAAAGAAGTTTGTTTTCTTAATTTCTGATATTTGTAATCAATAACAATAATTAAAATACTTATTTCTTAATCTCATTGGCATGCTAAAACAAACAACTCACTTGGTTTTCACCAAATCGGCCACATTTTCATTAAAACTTTGGAAGTATTGCTGTTTGAGGTGAAGAAAGCATTTGGGAAGATTAATTACCCTTAGATAATATCTTCCCAAATAAATGTACAAACACAGAGTTATGAGCTGTTTTGAAGGGCCTGGGAAATCCAGTTTGAGTTCTACAATGGATCATCTGAAGTAAGGTTAAATTAGTAATTTTCTGAGGAGTTTGCAAGTAAATATTCATGTCACCTTCATCAAATAGGTCTGGTGATTTAAATGAAGGTTGAGCTTAATGATAAAAGTTTTCAAGAGACTGAGAAATATTAAGTAAGTGTGCTTAAAACAAAAAGGTGCAAATTAAAGTAAAGCCTGCCATTATCCTCTTTAAAACAGAGTCACAGTAGCACTATTGTCAAGGTATGACAGGAATAGAAATGCTTTATAAAGTCAATTCTTCACTTCTAAAGAACCTAACGTGACATTCTAGAAGTCTCTATAGTCTTTCACTCATCTAGATTTAAATTGCTCAATTTATATTTTAAAGACTAATGAATCTGAGGGCAAAATATTCAAGGTCAGTGTTTAATTGTTTTTCATTGTTGCAAAGTACATGGGTATAAAGTGTGGCTGAAATCCATGGTCTTGGAGAAGAAAAATATATAGAACTTATTTATCACTCTCACAGCATGTCCTGACTTAATTCTACAAATGTCCCAAGAATAAAGCCTCAGTGAATTCCATTCTGTTCTTAGATATGACATCTTTCATTCATAATGAATGTTCTCAAATTAGGCTCTAGCTAATAATTATGTTCCTGATGCAAATAGGCAATAATAGAGAATCCATGCTTGATTAACTCGGGATCAAGAGGACTACTTAGAACCAAAACTTGTTTTTTGCTTTGTTTTTCTTGATTGATTTCTTTCTTTCTCGTCAGCGGAGTCAGCAGATAAATGACACACAAAGCTGAGAGACTGGAGAGCAGGGTCTTGAAGAATGTGGGATTTCCTAATCTTCCAGATCTTTTTTATCTTTAAAATTCTATGATTTTTGCTATTTATATAGGAGTTCATTTTTTTTTCGTTATTTCTAATAGTGATCATAAGAGGGAGACTAACAAAACTTAGCACCTGTGAAGCATTTTTCATTGTAAAAATTTACGTTTTTCTGACAACTGTTAATATTATAAAAAGCCACTAAGAGCTGATAATATGCTCAGAGGATTTTTAGGGTAGTGAGACTGTTCTGTACATAATGGTGGCTACATGTCACTATATGTGAGTCAAAACCCATGAAACTGTACAACACCAAGAGTGACCCTTAAACTAGGGACTGTAGTTCATTACGTTTCAATATTGTTCATTCATTATAACAAACGTATCATACTAATAAAAGGTATTAATAATAGGGGAGATGGGGCTTGGGAGAGAGGGGAGAGGAAGTGCGGTGAGTGTATGGAGCTCTATGTACTCTCTGTTCAATTATCTGTAAATCTCAAACTCTACTTTTAAGAATAAAGTTTTTTTGAAAAGCACCGAAGCGTAAGCTAACACGTAGGGCATCTATTTTGTGCAGAAGGGCAAGGAAGAAGTTGACATGATTTAAAAGGTTCACCTTGTGATAGTTTGAATTGTCGTGTGTTTCTGAAGCCTTAGACAAGGGCAGGACATAGAATTTGAGACATGGATGGAATAAAGGAGAAGGAAGACATCAGCGTGATCAGACCTGATCAATTAATATTTAGGACAAATTACTAAATTGGATGGATTTGTTTTTATTTTCTTTGCTTTTTAGAAACCTTACACCTTTCTATGAAAGCCACACGTGCACAGTGTCAACAGGTATGTTTCTTACCGAGCGGCACCTGCTTCTCTCCCTCTGCATCTTCTATTCCTTTCCCCTCCTCTCACCACCTCTGACTGATGGTCGCTGTTTCTATCTCCCTTCCTTACTCTCCCTCTCTCCTATTTTTTTTTTTTTCCTTTATCTTTGTGTTTCTTTCTCCTGTAACACATCAGACTAACCATAACCTTCCTGGTCATTGTTTAGTTCCACTGAAGGAACTCAGTGGTTTCCATCAAGAACTGATAGATCAGTGTTCTGGGAAATTTTTCTCTATTTCAGCTACTTCTCCACCCTCAATCTGAAGCAGGAAAATTTCTTGAAGGTTGAACCAATTTTTTGTATTTTTTTCTTTTTTGAATCCAAATTTCAGAGCTCCTGGTCATATTGGAAAAATTGCTGAAGAAGGCTGCCTGGAGTTGAGCCGATACATCTTCCTATGGCCATAAAAAAGAATCCTTATTTTGGCCATGGGGCCTCAGGAGAAGCCCTCGTGAGAGAGGAATCCACGCTAACCCTATGTTGTACCTAGGACTGGCTTCTCCTAAGACAGTGGTTCTCGAACTCCAGTGTGCATTAGAACTGTGTGGAGGTCCCCTACAACACAGAATGCTGAGCCCATCCCAGAGTTTGTGATCCAGTAGGATGGGGGGACCCGAAAATATACGTCTCTGACCGTTTCCCAGGTGCTGCTGCTGACCAGCCACACATTGAGAACCACCGGCTTAGAAACCCTAGGTTTCAAAGGATGCTTTGCTAGAGCAGACAGCCAAAACTATCAAAATCTTAATCAAGATTCACCAACAACTTCAATGTGTTGGCATCTGGATCTAGAGGCTCCTGAATTTTCAGAGACTAAAGCAAAGATTACTCTGAGTTCAAGGTTTATGACTCTCCTAAGTGTTGCCCAATTACTTTGCTTGTTTCCCTCGACCCCTACCTGGCTAGGAAAGAATATTAAAAACAAAGCCAGCTTTGATTATTTAATCTTCAGTCAATTAAGACATTTTTGAGGAAGATTTTTTTGACAGAATAGCCAACTTTCTTTTATCTACACTATTGGAAACGAATTATTAGTGATAACAATGGTTATTTACTGAGGACCTAATATGTCTCAAGCCCTTTACAGACTTATTGCTCTGCTTCTCAGAACCCTACGGCATCCCAGGTGTGTTTACTGTTTCTCTACCACTCCTCTAATGAACCCCCCAGACCACACTCATATTTGACTTCACCATGCCTTCTCTCATTTAATTTAGCAATAGAGTAAAATTACAGAAGAAACTTGAAGGGGTCTTGAGCCCCAGCAGGAGAAGGTCTAAAATCTATCCAGGACAAATGGCTTAATGTTGGTTTCTGAGAAGTTTCCAGGGACAAAAACTCCACAACCTCCAGAAATCAGTTCTGATATCGCTAATCAATGATATACATTAATTAATTGGTTTTTTATTGATTGGTTGATTGTCTGCTATATTACTTTGCCATATAATAAAATTTTTCTTTGTGTTATTTAAACAATTTTCACTTTATATCCACTTTTTAAATTTAGCCTTCTCTGGACTTCCTCATACATTGAAGATGGTAATTGTCACCTATTAGCGTTTTCCTCTTCTGTTTAGATCACCTCAGTTTCTTTACTGTATTAAAAATATTTAATAAGGCCGGCCCCATGGCTTAGCGGTTAAGTGCGTGTGCTCCGCTGCTGGTGGCCCAGGTTCGGATCCCAGGCACGCACCGACGCACAGCTTCTCCAGCCATGCTGAGGCCTCGTCCCACATACAGCAACTAGAAAGATGTGCAGCTATGACATACAACTATCTACTGGGGATTTGGGGGAAAAAAATAAATAAAATTATAAAATATATATATATATATTTATAAGTGTTGTGCTTTTTTTCTCCAGTTCTTCTCTAGGTTTAATTTATTGGGTAGTATAGTGGAAAGATGACTTCAGAGGTCCTGTGTGGTAAAGAATCATCTTTGTACTGTATTCAATGTGAATAAAATCTATATTAGTTTTGTGTTCAGTCTAATATGGAATCTGAACCTTTCCTTCCATCCTCCCTCTATTGTCTGGAATAGTTAATAATCCCAGACCTAGAGTTTTGCTTGTGGAAAGTGTTTGTTGTTCTTGTTGGTTAGTTGGTTTGACCATCTAACAATTCAATTTATTTAGTAGATATGTGAGTTTTCCTATTTTATGTTTTTTTGTGTGTGTCAGCTTCAGTATATGGATTTTTTATAAAGTGAATTTTGACCTTTGCTGTCTAATTCATAGTGCTAAGTATTTCACAAAATGATGTATCTCGTTAAGATCTAAGCACTCTGTAGAGAATACTTTTTATTTGATTTCTGATACTGGTCATTTGTGTTTCATTTCTTTTTCTTTTCCTTAATCAGTTTTGTTAGTGGTTTATTAACATTATTAATATTTTAAAAATAACTTTTAGCCTGATTTATTTCTTTAGTATTTTTCTATTTCATTGATTCTTATCTTTATTATTGTTTCCTATCTGTATTTTTTTCTGTGTTATTCTCTTTTAATTCTTGAGACAGAAGCTGAGATTGTGGATTTCCTGTCCTTCTTCCATACTCATACATTCATTTAAGGCTACATACAGATGTAGCTGGTATCTCTTGTCTTCCCTAGTGTATTTCTAAATTCTGTGCTGCAAGCCATGTCTGCCCCATAGCGTCTCCAGCCCATGATATGCAACCATGCCAGCCTTTGTGTGTCTCCATCCCTCTACCTGAAGCTCATATCTTGTGTCGAGTGTCACCATCTCATATGACTGCAGTCCATGTCTGCCCTTTTGTTTTGTCAAGATTTTCTCTCCCCTCAGTCCATACCACCTCTCAAAAGTCTCCATTCCTTGTTCCTGTAGCCCTTGCCAACCCATTTGAGTCTCCATCCCCTCTCTCTAAAACCCATGTCAGACAACTCATGTCGTTCTCTCAATTACCTGCAGCGCATATATTTTCCTCGAGTGTCTCTATCTCCTGTGCCCACATTTTATACCAGACCTCACATGTCTCTCTCACTCCATGTGTCTGCATCCCTTTCCATCCCTGAGCGTGTCTGTCCGCTGTGCTTCAGCCCATGCCAGCTCGTGTTTGTCTACATTCTCTGTGCCTCCAGCCTATCTAGACAACCAGTGTTTTCATTTACTCTTCCTCTAGCCCCTCTCTGAACTTGTGTGTTTTCTTACCCTGTGCCTGTAGCCCATGTGTGCCTCAAGTGTCTTCACTCAGTGTCCCACGCTTGGGTGTCATTCACTTGTTAAAGGACATATTGGTTCCTTCTAGGTTTTGGCCGCTGTGAATAAAGCTGCTTTTTAGATGTTCTTAGGGGTCTGTGTGTGGATGTATATTTTCACAGTAGTTGGAGAAATACATTGCTGCACAATTGGTGCACCATATAGTGACACTATATTTAGCTTCATAAGAATTAGCAAGATGTCTTCTTAAGAGGTTGTACTGTGTGTATTCCCGTCAGCAGTGAATGAGATTTCCTATTGTCCTACATCCTCACCAGTAATTGGTGTTGTCAGTTTTTGGTTTTTAGCTATTCTACTAGAAGAGTAGAGTATCTCATTGGTGTTTTAATTTTGCTTTTTCTTAATGCACAATGGATTTTATTTTCCAATAATTTCTTGTTGTTGAGCAATTTATATTTGCTTATTTCCCATGTATATATATATTTTTGGTAACTTGTCTATTCATATTTTGGTCTATTTATTTTAATTAGGGGAGTTTGTTTTCTTGTTGCAGTATTTGATTGGTTCTTTGAATATTTTGCATGCAGGTCTTTCTGCAGATATGTGTTTTACAAATGTATTATCCTAGTCAGGAGTTTATATTTCCACTCTGTGAATGCTGTCTTTCCCAGATTGGACAGTTTAAATTTAACCAAGTCCACATGATCAATTAGTTTCTTCATGGATTGTGCTTTTTGTCTTGTATATGAAAACTAATCATCAAACTATAAATCATGAAGATTTTCTCCTGTCTCCCAGTATGATTTTTACAGTTTTGCATTTTATATTTAAGTTGATGAATGATTTTGAGTAAACTTATGTCTAAGGTGCAAAGTTGGTGTCTTTGTTCATTTGTTTCCATAGGGTAATCTTTTTGTATCATCACCATGGTTGATGATGACCAGAGACTAAAAGACTAAAGACTTAAAAAACTATTATTTTTTATGTTGGAGTGCATTTATTGTCTTGACCAAGATCAAGTTGTCTGTATTTGCAGAGGTCTATGTGTGGACTTTCCATGATTTTTCATTTACCTCTGTGTCTATTCATTTTATTTTTTATTTATTTTTTAATTTTTATTTATTTATTTTCCCCCCAAAGCCCCAGTAGATAGTTGTATGTCACAGCTGCACATCCTTCCTGTTGTTGCACTTAGGACGCGGCCCCAGCATGGCCCGAAAAGCAGTGCGTAGGGGCGTCCCCGGGATCTGAACCTGGGCCGCCTGAGCGGAGCGGGCGCACCCAACCGCCAAGCCATGTGGCCGGCCCTATTCTTTTTAAAATATCACGGTTCAGATCCCGGGCGTGCACCGATGCACGGCTTCTCCAGCCATGCTGAGGCTGCATCCCACATACAGCAACTAGAAGGACGTACAGCTATGACACACAAATATCTACGGGTGCTTTGGGGGAAAAAAATAAATAAATAAAATTTAAAAAAAAGTAATTCAGAACAAAAACCACCATCCTAGTTTGATGAATATTTAGTGGGGACTCTGTCAGTCCCAGAGCTGCTGACAGAGGCAGTTCTCAAAGCTCCAGCAGGTCCCGGGAGAGGACAGCGCTGGTAATCAGTGTCATCAGAGTCTGCATGAGGCGTGGTCATTCTCTGGATGTTAGAACTGAGTGGAGTTTTCAAACGCAGCCCAGTGACTCTAGACCTGAGCCCTGCTCAGAAGCCAGTTGTCTTGTCATTTGCTCTGAGCATGGTGTCTTCCCTCTGCTCGTGCCCCTTTTTGCCATTTCTCATGCTTCTCCTGACTCTTTCTCTTTCCTACACCTTCTTTCTTCTTTTTTCTCTCTTTCTTACTTTTACTCTCTATTATATTCCTTCTCCTTATCAATTTTTTCTTCCTTATTGTTCTCATTCGTTTTTCTTTTTACTTTGTAGTACAGTTACTCTGTACATCACGTTCATCTTAAAATCTTGACCCTCTACAACTTTTATACTTCAGCTAGCTATTTTAAAGAAAGTGTTTTGATAAATTTCTCTTAGATGTTATAACATGGTGATTCAAGGAGATAAAAACTATCACGAAAGGGATGGGGATGGAGAATGAACTCAGTTCAGGTAGCCATGGAATTAGACAGAGGGAAACGGAGAGCTTAGGTGTGGGTGTTCAAAATATTTCTTGATATATCTTTGTAGTTCATTGGTGTGGTAAACTGCACACAGTCTTATTTACTGTTGGAGCCCAGAAGTTTGCTCCTCTGGTCAGGTCAGCAGGTCTCGCTCGGCCTATAGAAAAGAAGCTAGGAAACACTGCCTGCGTTTCTAATGTAAAGAACTGTTCGTGTTCCACCAGGAGATCTTTTGGGCTCTTCCCTGGACTATCAGAATAGAAAAAGAGGAAGAGAAGCTTTTCTCCATCTGCACAAAACCAGGACCTTATCTTGAGTTTGAGAGGATTTGCATGTGACGGAAAACAAAGTGTTCCCAAGTTTGGATTTGCTTTAACAAGATCTATTGGCTGGCTTTGATGTTAAAGGTCTTTATTCAAAATTGGCTACCTCTAGTGTTCAGTTCAGAGTTGAGATTTGTGAGTATAAGAAAGAAGAATCTCTTTTTGATTAATTCAGTGAAATACAATATTTGGGAAAATGGTTATATTTGATGGCCACTTGTTAATATTCTGTTGCCACAGTGACATCTGTTGGTAAGTGACTAGTTCATGCTATTCTCGATGATTTCTGTTTGAAAGACATGCCCTGAGCTTGATAAATAAATGGCAAGCAATAGGATATATTGGAGCATATGAGGAAGCCATTTGAGGTAAATCTAATTCAGCCTGAGTTTGTTTTTCCAAAAGGGCCTGCCAGCTGCATTGTGTATCTGCTTTGCCATGTCTCAAAGAGAAGAGTAAATGCCCTTAAGATAAGGATGCAGCTTCCCCCTCATTGGCATTGCCTTAAGCATAAGCATTTCAGCCTAAGCTGGGATTATACTGCTGCACTCATCCTGTAACCACCCAGCTCCAGACAACAGACCTGACACCAGCCACGCCCATGGAGACAGCAGACCTGCTCCCTGTTGTGTCCATCAATAGCTATTCTGGCAGGGCAACCTGGCAGGGTGATCTTGTGGCTATTGTAAAAGGGACATTACAATCCTATGTGATACATGCTCTTTGAAGATACATAACCGCTCTGTACATTCCACTTCTTCAGTGCCCTTCCTTCCTTATGGAAGGAAGGCCCAGGGCCATGGTCTTCAAAAGTTGCCTTATAATAAATTCACCCCAATTTTGATTTGTACATTGGTTACAGATTATTTACGTAGACATTTCTTGGTGTAGTCATGGCAGGATTTCAGAGAAACCCACCAGAGACCACCTGGAATCTACACTGAACTGGCATTGGGTACCAATAGGGGCCCATTGTGTCTTCCAGATTACTGCATTCTTCAGGTGACACCAGTGAGTTCTCCTGAAACCTAGACCTCTTTATTTTAAGTCGACAGTCCAGGGTTTATTCGAGCTGTTTTCAAGGCTTAAGGCTAGGTGTCTTGTCGGGGGAAGAGGGAGAATCTCCTTCTGCCCTTTTCCTTAAGGTTCCTATGGCTGGCCAAATAATTAACAAGACAGGTTGGCAGGAGAAAATAATACCAAGTTTAATAACATGTATGCATGGGAGAAACTCGGAAATGAGCAGCTCGCCCCTCTGTCTAAGCTGCTTGCTTAAGTATTGCAGCTAAAGGCGAGGAACGTGTTGGGGGTGGGTAGTGGCCTGGGACTTCAGAGGGCAGGAGGACAATTCTTTTCAGGGTCATCTATAGATAATGTGGTCAGGGAGAGACAAAGTTTTTGATAAAAAGTCTTGGTGCCTTCCCTATTATAATCTCTATCCTACATTATCTTTACAGCCATCATGATAGATCTGTTCCAGGAAGGAGCCACCATGTCAAATTCTTTAGGCAGTTAGTGGGGGAGGTCAAATGTCCCTCAGAGAAAACAATCAAGGTAAAGAGATATATTTTAGGATGGCCAAATCTTGATCTCCCACAGTCTTAAGGGGGTGCTGGTACATTCCCTAGGTCAGAGGAACCTAGGGAGGAATTCCTAGGAAAGAGAAATGTAAAGGGACTTTCATAGGCCTGGGGAGCCTAGGGGGAACTTTTGGAGTGAATGGGGCAGGGTGACATTAATATGGCTTAAAATTGGGAAGAATTATGTTTATAAAGTATGATCAAAACTGCTTGATAGAGAAATGAGAGACTGAATCTGTTCAGCTCCGTAGAAAAGGGACATTGCTCTTCCCGGCCTTTCGGGCATTCTCAGGCAACTGAGAATCTCAACGGGGGTGTCAGAGGCGAACACCACGACGTGTAACGGTCCTTCCTATAGGGAGTTCCACTATCATTCATGTTAATTAATCACAGGTTCGTCCGGGGACCCGCACAGGAGGGTTGGTCACCAGAGCTCCAATCCCCCATGGCAGTACCTAGACTGCTGGCGGGAGAAACCGAGGTACGTAAGAGAGTCATTACGACCTTTCTTTAGTGAGTAACAGTCACAAGCAGTACACTCCTGACCCGCTACACAGTCCCTAGAAATTGTTCAGACTTTGTAGCAAAATAAAATAAAAGCGGGAAATTGAGTTTGCTGGACCGTTCCCGGCTGGGCGGCCTGGCCTCTGAACCCAGGAGACTTGCCCAAGTGCTAAGACAGCAGGGGGCCTAAGACTGAAAGAAAAAAAAATGGTTAAGAAGATTTCTGCAGATAGAAACTAATAAATTTTCTAAAACAGCGGCTATAAAATCTTTGTTGCATTTGTCTGTTCTTTATGTGTGTGTCTCTACATGTATGTTATATGTGCGTGATATTTTACCTCCGGAGGGTATGGTCAAAATCAAGAGGTCTATTCAATTAACTTGAAGTAAGCACTTATAAAAGTTGTTTCTAAATCCACATATTTTTCCAGTTAACGTGATATGAAATAATCTTTGGTAAATAAAAGCTTATTTAATCTTGTTAGTTTTCAGCATTGAATAAAATGCAGATATGCAGCCTTTATTCGTCAAATAAATTGATGTTATTTCTATTACAAAACGAGTCTCAAAAATAGTAAATGATGGCTAATATTATTTAATGTCTCATAAAGTCTTGTAGGCAATCTAAATAATTATTGAGGGGCCGCCCCGTGGCTTGGCGGTTAAGTGCGCGCGCTCTGCTGCTGGTGGCTCGGGTTCAGATCCCGGGTGTGCACCGATGCACCACTTGTCAGGCCATGCTGTGGCGGCGTCCCATATAAAGTGGGGGAAGATGAGCACAGATGTTAGCCCAAAGCCAGTCTTCATCAGCAAAAAGAGGAGGATTAGCATGGAAATTAGCTCAGGGCTGATCTTCCTCAGAAAAAAAAAAATTCATTGAGTATCTAGGTCATTTCCAAATTAGATAAAATATTAGACATTGATTGCTAAATATAGGTTTATCTACTTTTGGCTTATTACAGAAAAGCTAAAAGGTGTTTTGGGTCTATTGGTAAACATGTCTTGTGTTTTATTTAAAAGATTGTACTATAAAGTAACGTGTTTCCAAAAATTATAAAAAGTGTCCATATAAATTTGTCAAGCCAAGAAATGCTATGGCAAAAGAAATTTTATAATTGCTTACTTAGTTTTTACTTAAAAATTAATGTTTCTAAGGGTTAAAAATTTCTAATATGTGATTAAGCTACTAAAAAATTAAGAAAAATATGTTTGTATTCAAGGAGAGTAAAATGTGTGTTTTCATTAAGAAGATATGAAAAATGGAAATATTTTTGTTCGGTTAGGAAAGATAAATTTGCCCTGAAAAGTACTAGAAGGAAAAAAAAAGGAGCACATGGCACAAATTCTGAATGTAAACAAAAAGTTATAGAAGGTTTGTTGAAGAGAAACCCAGAGGAGTTTTATACACTGTCAAGTTGGCTAAGATTAAACTAAATCCAATTAAGTAAATGATTTTTAATATCAAAAGTAAGCTGGTACAAAATTCAAATTTGGTCTTCTTCCTTTTAAAAGGATAATTTTATTCTACTCTTTTTTTTTCTTCCCCCAAAGCCCCAGTAGATACTTGTACGTCATAATTGCACGTCCTTCTAGTTGCTGTATGTGGGACGTGGCCTCAGCATGGCTGGAGAAGCAGTGTGTCGGTGCACACCTGGGATGTGAACCAGGGCCACCAGCAGTGGAGCATGCGCACTCAACTGCTAAGCCACAGGGCCGGCCCTATTCTACTCTTAATCTACTCTTGATAGAGGTTATTAGGTAAAAAGATTTTTCTTCACCTTTGAGTTAAGTTTATCTAAAGAACAGAAATCTGTTTTGTTAAGGTAATTTACTATGTTCAAAAGACTGAGGTCTCTCTATTAAGGTCTTTTTGACTGTATAACTGCTGTTCGTTAACTAAGCATGATTTCACTGCGACAAGAGCAGCAACTCCTTGATCTTGTCTGACCAAGTGTTTAAAACCCTTCTATATTTTTGGCAATCTCCACAAAATTCATATCCTAAATAAAGTCTGTCTAATAACTTTTTTCTTTGAGAGTTTTCAAAGGGCCCGGGCAATTCTCAAGAAAATTTTATCTCTTCCCATAAAGAGGGAGATGCTAAACTAATTAGACTTGTTAAGTATGCTAAATTGCACGGGCAGCCTTGTCAAGGAAATGATAAAACTTCTTAGGTTATACTGCATAGGTAAATATTACTCACTATTTTATCACTGTTATCTTGCTTCCAACATTACAAAAGGAAAGACCACGACTGCATTCTATTTAATTTGGTTTACAGATGGGTCTTACTTAAGTGATAAGCAAGATATTACCAAGCTGGATATGCTGTCTACCCTCGAGAATGCCTGTGTGGGGGAAGAGGGAGAATCCCCCTCTGCCTTTTCCCTTAAGGTTCTTATGGCTGGCCAAATAATTAACAAGACAGCTTAGCAGGAGAAAATAATACCAAATATAATAACATGTATACATGGGAGAAACCAGGGACACTGCTTTTCTCAACACAATAGCAGAAATTCTGATCTTAAATACCGTCTTTACATAAAGACAGAGGAGGATGTGGGGGTGGGGGGTGTCAGTTACAGATCACCACTAAAGCTCTGTAAAAAAGAGTAAGGTTATTATGCAGATTTAAGGCCTCACCTTCCACATTGATAAGTTTCTAGAAATGAGGTCATACCCCCTCTTCCCAATACAGAGAGAGAGATACCTTTACAAATGGAGATTTCCCTTATAAATATAACTGTTTGTCTGGCAACTCCTCGGCAGGGCCATCCAGACAATGTGGCCAGAGAGACAGAACTTCTGATAAGATGGGCTTGTTGGTGTCTTTCCTATTGTAACATCTATTTTACACTATATTACAGCCATCAGATAGACGATCTGTTGCAGGAAAGAGTTACTATGTCAAATTCTTTAGGCAGTTAGTGGGGAAGGTCAAATGTCGGTCAGAGAAAACAATCGAGGTAAAGAGATATATTTCAGGGTGACCAAATCTTGATCTCCCACACCTGCTAATACCTACTAACTCTGCTAACCCAATAAAAGACTTCTTTCCACAGGCTTGAAAGAAATCGCCACCAAAGAAGAGAAACAGATATAGCAGTCAAAAGGGGGAGTTTTTGACACCCCCTCACAGATGTGGTTTGCACCCAGTAAAAAAACCCATAGTCCCTATTGGAGCACAATTGCCACTGCTCCAGCATATACACCAATTAACCCACTGGGCACCTGAAAAGATAATTTTGTGGGAAGAGCAATGCTTTTAAAAACCTTCTCCCACAGCGGCTCATAAAGCTATACTGATTGTGTTATATGCCCAAAATATCATCTAAGGAAACTACTACATGAATCACAAGGCCACTTTCCCTTTACTAAGGGACCCTTTGAGGTATAGCAATCGGACTTTGTCCAAATGCCACCATCTCAAGGATAAATATATCTTGTAATGACTGTGTGTTCTCACTTTGGGTGGAGGCCTTTCCTTGCAGAAGAGCAATGGCTCTAATAGTAGGTATATTACTATTAGAGAGAATAATTCCTGTTTGGGGAATTCCTGCTGAGTTACATAGTGACCAGGGAACTCATTTCACTGGACAAATAATTAGTCTATTTGTAATATTGGGCCAATGATACAGCATTTCCACTGCGCTTAAAATTCCCAATCCTCAGGATTGGTGGAAAGAACTAACGGCACAATCAAAACTCAATTGGCAAAGTTTTCAGGAACATTTCACCTCATGGCTGAAAGCTCTTCCACTACTGCTCCTCAATCTTAGATTCACGCCCTTTGCTAAATATCGGCTGTCTCCTTTTGAGATAATACCTGGACAGCCTATGCAATTAGATAAAGAAATGTATGGATCAACTTCATGTAAAGAAAATATCTAAATTACTGCCAAGTTCTCATTGAGACACTTAAAAATATATATATATATGAGAAGTCGGTAGCCGATTCTTTTTACAGAGCTCTCCCAGACCATAAGGATGATAACCTAGAAAATTTACTTATCAGAAGAGACATCAAATAAAAGACTCTACAGCCCTATTGGAAAAGACCATACCAGGTAATTTTAACCAGTTCGTGCACTGCAGAATCAAAAGACATAGACTCATGGATTCACATTTCTTGTTTTAAAAAGAGGCTTTTGCATCTAAGCGTGTTACAGTTCCTATTTCTGAAAGCTGACTTCAACTGGCCAATACGAATATCTCCAAACCAGGATGAGAAGAAGACATCAATTGTAGACAGCTGTCCCAAGACTCCGGACCAGGCCTGCATTCCCAACCTTAAATCCACTCATTTAAACCTTTGTTATGCTTAAACTGTATACCTATTTTATAATTGTTACATTTAAGATTTTCAGAATACTATCATACTTAAGCAAGGTGCTTGATTTGGAACAGTCTGGTCTTAAAGTCCAGGCATTTATCGGGTGGCTCCTAATATAACTTAATGGTTGTATAGAACAAATCTCTGGCCTTGACTACTGGCCTGATGGCTAAAACACTGCACCCTATCTTCTCTTAAATGCAGGGAAGGATTCACAGTGACAACTGCTGCCAACCTGCCTCTGCTTAATGCCAGACGGGCTCATTCAGTGTTCCCCTGGTATGACCACCGAGCAGCTATCTATATTTGTTCCTTTTTTAGGGCTAAATGATGTCACATCACATACAGAAGCCCTTAATGACAGTCAAGCAAGAATTGCCTTATTAAATACTAAAATGTCTTTAATAAAAAGACTGTCTTTCAAGATAGAATGGCCTTAGATATTTAAACTACATCCCAAGGTGGTACATGTACAATCATTCAAACTGAATGCTGTGTTTTCATACCTGACGAGTCTTCCAATATGTCGTCTCTGCTAAAGCCCATGAAAAAGCAGGTGAATGCCTGAAGCGATCCTGCGTTCAGTCTTGAGTTGTTTGGTTGTCTCCCTTCTGGTATTGGTTCCCTTTTTCCATCTGGATTGCAATTCCTATTTCTATTACTTCCTGGAATTCTTGTACTAGTCATAATACTTAAACTAATTGCTGTTTTCTTTTCTCAGTGCTGTAAGACTGTCATGTAAGCTGGAGTAATGAAAGCTGAGGTGGTCGATTGATCTTATAACCTTGGACAAACTTCCTTTTTTCATAGGGACTATGCCTAAGAACTCATTTTAAACTAATCTTTTCAAAGATGTTAAATTATTATCATCGTTACTATACTTGTTCTATAATTGTGAATAACATAAATACAAGGAGTCATAAAAAGCACATATACAATGTTTGTGCAACAACCTAAAATTAATCCAAAACCCATGAAATGCTTCCTCTATTAATATATATATCCCTCTTTGCTTGTCCACTATATCCAATTACTTCCCCCCAAGGTGGACAACTGGGCAAATAAATGAGATAAAAGCCTGGCACCGAGGGACATGAGGGACCCAGGGCAGGCAGCAACCACTCTGGGGCCAAAGGACAATATTTTGATCATTCAATGCTTTCTATCAAAAAATTATAGATCAAAAGGGAGAAAATGATAAATAAATGGCAAGCAATAGGATATATTGGAGCATATGAGGAAGCCATTTGGGGTAAAACTAATTTGGCCTGGGTTTGTTTTTCCAGAAGGGCCTGTCACCTGCATTGTGTATCTGCTTTGCCATGTCCCAAAGAGAAGAATAAATGCCCTTAAGATAAGGATTCAACTTCCCCCTCCTTGGCATTTCCTTAAGGATAAGCATTTCTCCCTAGGCTGGGATTTGACTGCTGCACTGATCCTGTGACCACCCAGCTGGAGACAACAGACCTGACAGCAGCCACGCCCTCCCCACTGTGTCCATCAATAGCTATTCTGGCAGGGCAACCTGGCAGGGCGATCTTGTGGCTATTGTGAAAGGGACATTGCAATCTGATGTGATACATGCTATTTGATGGTATATAACCGCTTCGTACACTCCACTTCTTTGGTGCCCTTCCTTCTTTAGGGAAGGAAGGCCCTGGGCCATGGTCCTCAAAAGTTGGCTCATAATGAACTCACCCCAATTTTGATTTATAGTTTGATTATAGATTATTTACGTCGACATGTTTTACAAGTAATATCTTGAAAGGAAACAATAAAGCAGCAGCCCTGCATTACACATGAAAGTTGTGCTCCCCCTGGAGGGAAAATGAGGATACAACATGGGTCGAGTACTTGATTTTATAATCCACTGGTGCCTTTCAAAAATATAACTATTATTGTAAGAGTAAAAATATCCTTAAGAATATTGCCACAAAACAGGTTTTCCCAGCTTCTTTTTGTCAGAGCTGAGACCAACATCAGGCTGGAGCACTTGAAGAGGCATAGGGGACCCAGCTGAGCGTTATTTAATTACTGTGAGATGATTAGCCAATAGTGAATAAGATGCAGAATGATTAAAAAGAGGTAAAGGGACATAGAGTTGGAAATAATTAAGAAAAATAGTGCCTTCAAAATATCCTTTCATTATTTTTATAGCATTTTTTTTGAGACATGACTAGGATAGTATGTTAGATTTTTCTAAATCCTTATCTCCAGGGCGTATATTACTGAGTTCTTCATTAAATATGATAATGCCAAAGAAAACCTGGACAAAAGTATTCCGTACTATCAACCAGGACAAAACATGTACAACATTGCTCTATATATTAAGATTCCAGCTGTAATAGTTAAGATATATATTCATGTGTGTAAAATTATAATGATTTTCTATTTTTCTCAGGCCATGAACGATGGTAAAATATATAGTAATAAGCAGAAAACCTGATGAACTAGGTGATTTAAAACACCTGATGTTACAGCTTGGCCAATCAAGGTTGAAATAGATCAATTTAAATTTCACACCTTCTGCTTTCCTTGTAGCCAGTTCAGTGTCTGGAAGACCGAAAGCACATAAAATTAATTGAGAGTTAAGAGTATTTGGAAGCAGTTGAGGTTAAGCCCTCAACAATGGTGGCCCTTACTTCTGGAGCCATTGACTCTTTGTCATAAGTTTATTGTATAGACGAGTTCTCTCCTTGAATGATTTGTGTATGTTTCATAGAAGAGAGACAGGGCAGGAGAATTAACTATCACTCTACACCAGTTCCTTTACTGTATTACCTCATGCAATTCTTACAGTAATCCTTTAAAGTAACTATTATGATTCATATTAACTGATAAAGGAAACCACGTTTAGGGGCCTGCCCAGTGGCACGAGCGGTTAAGCACGAGCGCTCCGCTGCGCCAGCCCGGGGTTTGCCGGTTCTGATCCTGGGCGCGCGCCAATGCACTGCTTGGCAAGACATGCTGTGGTGGCGTCCCGTATAAAGTGGAGGAAGATGGGCACGGATGTTAGCCCAGGGTCGGTATTCCTCAGCAAAAAAAGATGAGGATTGGCAGAAGTTAGCACAAGGCTGATCTTCCTCACAAAAACAAAAATAAAAAAGACCACGTTTACAAAATTGATCAAGGGTAAGAGGGAAGATCTGAACATCAGTCTGTTGGGTTTTATGCCTCATATTCTCTCCACTGTGATAAAAATGGTACTTCAACATGGGCACTCACCATCTGGCTATTTAATACCAGCTCTTGCCAACATCATTGGATGAGATGAGGAGTATTTCCAAAGTTATTCTATTATATTTTAATTATACTATTTATGAGTCAAATGTCGTCATATTTTAGAGGTATAGAGAACAACTGATTACTTCACCTACACATTTTTCAGTTTTATTATAACTTTGTTGTGCCACATTGTGTCAACTTTACCAACTTTAGTGCTTCACTGTTCTCTGTTAAAAAACTTACAATTTCATTTTCCATGTAAAGCACCTTGCTGTCTTCTTCTTAGTCACTAGATGGCAGTTCTGTATCTCTGCAAATTACCACTGCAGCAGGAAACGAGGTCTTAAGCCAGTTTGCTCTGTACAAATGATGGACATAGGAGGATTTCTGGTCCATCAAGGCTGCCTGTGTTATTCTGTGGCCATAAGGGGGAAGTCCAGGACTGCTTAGTCAGGGGCACAAAGCAGAGTCAGATAGCATCCTCTAAGTTCTTCTTCAGATGTGAGTTCAGGTACTTACCCTCTCACCTGAGCACACTGGAGTTTAATGAATGTGTTCTGACTCTTACTCTCTCCCTGTAGTTAATAAGTCTGGGAGCTCCATACCCCTAGAAAAAACACACGACTCATAACGACTTTTCTCAACTAAACGGAGTTGAGGGCTATGATGTTGCCTGAGAGTCTGATGCTTAAAGCAAACGCAGCTGGTGCTCATGTGGAGGGAAAGAGAGTCAGCCATCCCTGGAGGGCTTTTATTGATGCTCCTATGGAATGAGCAAGTTTAAAATAAAACCACATTGCATAAACCTCACTAACTGATTATTTTATTTTCAAGTAATATGCTGTGAAAATCTGCTATGTCTAAAAAACTATTTCATAAAACTGATACAATTCTGTTTTTTATTCTCTGGTATTTGAAATACTATTAAAACTGTAAATCCTTTAACATTCTACAATATACAAACAGGCAAATATCAATTATATTCTCAAAAAATGTTCGCTCCCATGTTAAAGATTAATATATGGTAGCAAAACGGGTTACCACCCAGTTTTTGACTAATCTTTTGCTTTTGAAATTACATATAAAATTTGTGTTTTGAAGTATTTTCCTAAAACTCAGCATCTTTCTGATATAAATGGACTAGTTGACAGGTAACTAGAATGAAATTTGATCTTTAAAACTCTAGCTTTGTCTAAGAATTGATAATGTCAGGCAGTTGAAAGTTGGGTCTCTCCACATTATGATATTTATTAATTGTGAATAGCCACATCTGTTACAAAGTGCTGAATAATAAAAAGAAATTAAACAATATCAGCCCTCTCTTACCCCACATGTAGAGTTTATATGCAAATAAACTCTCAAAGGTCAGGAAAATGCTTATGATTTCAGCTAACTGGTAAAATACTATCTCATTCCAGTTTTAACCTCACTTGAAATTGACTTAAAACTCTTCTCTTAGGATCCTGCTCTGATCAGTGCGCCCTGGTCCCCTCAATGCCTGATTTGATGGCAAACCTATCTGAGCATTTGAATATTCTTTTCCATTTGTTCTCTTTAAGGTATCTGTGATAGTGCTTTTTATACAATGACCACTTGGTACAATTTATTATTAGTTTCAGAAACATCTTGGGCCGGCCTTGTGGCTTAGCGGTTAAGTTTGTGCGTTGCGCTACTGGCAGCCTGAGTTTGGATCTCGGGCGCGCACTGACGTACCATTTCTCTGGCCATGCTGAGGCTGCATCCCACATACCGCAATTAGAAGGATGAGCAACTATGACATACAACTATCTAGTGGGGCTTTGGGGGAAAAAAAGGAGGATGATTCGCAATAGATGTTAGCTCAGAGCTGGTCTTCCTCACAAAAAAAAAAGAAACATATTTATTTAGGAACAAATCAAGGAAACAGATGTGAGGAATGTGGGGTGGCCTAGTTGATGGTGCTTGAGGGATTCTTCACGTGAGTCTCAGCATAGAAAATTTTAAAAAGTAAAGCAGCATTGGTCAGATCAAAAGTGTGGGGTGAACATAATTCTGAAGGGATAATGATGGAGACGTAAAAACAAGAAGCCACTTGAATTGCATTGGAAGGTATTAGACACATCAAAGGGCTGGGAAAAAAACCTTGTTTAATGTAAGTTCTTTCTAAACTCTAAGGCAAAAAGTAATATGAGTTTACATGGTAATTATAAACCACAAAACAACAATTCACAAGACAAGTAAACAACTAAAGTAGAAACCAGAATAAGAAAAATAGAGGTTAAAGGAGAGATGGAGAGAGATGGTTGGGGTCAGAAAACATGGCTTAGTCATCCTTGAAGTCTCCCTCAGACTCTGATCATTCTTAGTGCTCAGTAAACACTTTGAGCCCATGAGCCTGGGGAGGGGCAAAATGAGAGGTGGTTGGGAGGGGAGACAATGCAAGGATACCCTTGTGGAGGCACTGACATTGAAAATCAGTGACATTTTGCCAAGGTGTTTACCATAATATATTAAGGATTATTCTGGAAAGTTAAGGATTTTTCTGGAATGTACATTTTCATTTTATGGAAACTCCAACTAGCCCAGAGAACGATTGAGCCATTTCAGCTTTAGAAATAAAGAGAGGGGTCAGCCCTGTGGCACAGCGGTTAAGTGCGCGCGCTCCACTGCGACAGCCCCGGTTCACAGGTTGGAATCCTGGTGTGCACCAACATACGGCTTGTCAAACCATGCTGTGGTAACATCCCATATAAATTACAGGAAGATGGGCACAGATGTTAATCCAGGGCCAATCTTCCTCAACAAAGAGAGGAAGGTTGGCAACAGAAGTTAGCTCAGGGCTGATCTTCCTCACAAAAAAAGAAAGAAAAGGAAATAATGAGAAAATTTTCTGTCAGTTTTAAGAATGAAAACCAGTTAACATCTGGAAAACAGTTGCAATTTGAGATGAGAATGTGGAGAAAGAATTAGTTGTCACACGTTGTTTTTGCTTTTCTCTAGGGCAGTAAGGCTTGCAGGGGAAATGAAGTTCCATCTTGGCTCTATTGAGTTTGAGAAGATGTAAAATTCATTTGCTCAGAGCAACACTGTTGACCTGTGGAGAAAGACAAATGGTTCAAGCAGCTGATCTAAAGGCATAACCTATATGTGCAAGGTATTTGTGGTAGGTATTGAAGGAAATACAAAGAATTATAAGGTTCCAAGCTCCTCCACATCCATGACATGGTTTGCAAGATGTAACTTGATTCTGCCAAGGTATTTAGTGTATGTTGTATTGGAGAACCTAAAAAAAATGGGAATGTTATCGAGAAATTGTAATTAAGGACAGCTTCTTAGGAGAGGTGGACTACATCAAGTCCTCAAAGGGACCACTTTTGGGCAGGTGGAGGGAAGAAAGTGTGAGGATATCAGATGGAGGAAGAGGGGAAAGGTACAGATGTAGAAAGGAACATGGCATTTGGGCATGGGGGTGGGGAGGCCATGACAAGCACAGTCTTCCTGTGACTGAGAGGCAGCTCAGTTTCCTCCTCCAGGAGCCCAGCACTGCTTCACATCTCCTGGCCTCCCCCACCTGCAGACCCCCCGCCTGAGCCAAGGCCTATCTTATCTGGATCACTGCCTAATCTCCCAACAGCACCCTTTACTTCCAGTCTTAATTTCTTCTAATCTTTCCTCCCCAATGCCTCCAGAGTTACCTTCAAGAATCCAAATTTGTTTAAATGTGACATCTGCTTATACTCTTTCAATGACTGCTCAGAGCATCTGAGAGATCATTCAGATTCCTGAGCTGGACACGCAGGCTTTCTCTTGCTGTCCTCATCTTTAGCCTCATCACCCACTCTTTCCTACGTGTTCGCTTTGTTCCAGCCTTAACAATACCCCAATATTCTGAAAGCTTTAGCATCCTTTATATCTGTCTTTTTATATGTGTTTCTTCTGCACTCCTATCCCCTTGTTTAATCAACTTAATTCCTATTCCTTAATCTAAACTCATGTCAAATGTTCCTCCCTCTTGGACACTTTTCCTGAGAGGTCTCCATCTAGAGACCCCTTTTGATGTCCCCATGTTGGGACCCTGTACTTATCTACTTTTACATAACTGTTGTTTTATTCATATCTCATAGACAGTGAGCTCCTTAAAGCTGAGATTATACTTCTTCTTGATAAATAAATGGCAAGGAATAGGATACATTGGAGCATATGCGGAAGCCATTTGGTGTAAAACTATTTGGGCCTGACCTAGTTTTTTTTTTTTTTTTGTCCAAAAGGGGCCTGTAGCCTCTGTTCATCTATTATACATCAACTTTAAGCAATTAACATGGCCCAAAGACAAGAACAATGCCCTTAAGATGTAAAAGCAACTTCCCTCACATTAGCATTTCCTTGAGGATAAGCATTTCTCCCTAGGCTAGGATTTGATTGCTGTGCTCATCTTGTGACCACCCAACTCGAGACAACAGCCACGCCCATGGAGACAGCAGACCTGATACCCACTGTGTCCATCAATCGAGGTGCTGACAGGTCAATGTTGCGGCTATTGTAAAAGGGACACTGCAATCGCATGTGATACATGCTCTTTGATAGTATATAACCACTGTGTACACCCGACTTCTTCGGAGTGCTCCATTTCTTCATGAAAGGACTCTCCCAGGCTATACAGTCTTCAAAGGTTGGCTCATGATAAACCCACCCCATTTTTGAATTACAGATTGGTTATGGGTTATTTGCATCGACATTTCTTGGCGTAGTTGTGGCAGGATTTCAGAGAAATCCACCAGAGACCACCTGGAATCTACACTGAACTGACATTTGGTACCACAGGGGCACTTTGAGCCCCACCCAGATCACTGCATTCTTCAGGTGACCCTGGTGAGTTCTCCTGAATCCCAGACCTCTTTATTTTAAGTTGATGGTCCAAGAGTTTATTTGAGCTGTTTTAAGGTCTTGAGAGTAGAGACTTTGAAGGGTACCGGTACATTTCCTAGGTGGAGAAAAACCTAGGGGGAATTTCCCAGGCCAAGGGAACTTAGGGAAAGCTTGGAGTAAATGAGTTGGTTGTCCTTTTAATTTGGCTTTAAAATTGGAAAGAATTATGTTTATAAGGTCTCTACAAAACTGCTTGATAGAGAAATGAGAGTCTGAACTTGTTCAGCTATGAAGAAAAGAGACATGGCTCCTCCTGGCTGAAAAGGCGTTTTACAGGTGACTGAAAAACCTCAGTAGGCGTCTCAGAGGTGAACCTCACGATGTGTAGCCATCCTATAAGGCATTCCATTATCATTCACGTTAATTAATTATAGCTTCGTCCGGGGATGCGCACATGAGAGTTGGTCACCCGCGCTCCGAACCGCCACAGTGGTCCTAGACTGCCAGCGGGAGAAACCTAGACAAATAAGACAGTGATTACGACATTCCTTTAGGGAATAACACTCAAAGCAGCACACTTGTGACCCACTGCACAGTTCGAGAAGTTGTTCAGACTTTAGAAAAAACAAACGAACAAACAGAACTAAAAATGGGAAACCGTGCTTCAAAAGCCTGCCGGCTTCCAGATGGACAACCCCCGACGGGGACTCCCGCTGGTTTCCCGTATAATGCATACGGAAACAATGCTTGCAAGTATTTAACTAAATGGGAAAGGTTAACTAAGGATGACTTAGGTCGTAAATGGCCAAAATGGGGAACGTTTGACCTCTGAAAACTACTGTATTTGCGCGCCCATGTTGAAAAAGCCGGCGATAAAACCAAAACAAAAGAAGGGGAAGATTATTACAATTGGCATTTAGAGGCTTCGAAGTGTAATAATGATAAAATGACCTCTTTACAGGAGACTAACCGTAAACTGACTGAGACCATTTCTGAATTAAAGAGAGATAAGAAGTCAGAAGCTGTCCACCCCCCTCACCTCCTCTACCTCCTCCACCACCGCTGCTTTCAGCACCTCAGAGCTCATCTCCTCCTTCCCTCAGCACCCGTGTATCCTTTCCTTTCTGAGCTTCCGTACCCTGACCTATCCACTTCACCTCCTCCTCCCTCACCTCCTCCTCCTCCTTCACCTCCTCCTCCTCTCTCACCTGCTCCTCCTCCCTCACCTCTTTCTCCCTCACCTTCTCCTCCTCCCTCACCTCTTCCTCCTCTCTGTCCTCCTCCTCCTTCACCTCCTCCTCCCTCACCTCCTCCTCCTCTCTCACCTCCTCCTCCTCCCTCACCTCCTCCTCCTCCCACTCCTCCTCCTCCTTCCTCTCCTCTTCCTCCCTCACCTGCTCCTCCTAATTCACCTCCTCCTCCTCTTTCACCTCCTTCTCCTCCTCCCTCTCCTCCTCCCTCTCCTCCTCCTCCTCTCTGTCCTCCTCCTCCTTTCTGACCTCATCCTCCTCCCTCACCTCCTCCTCCTCCCACACCTCCTCCTCCTTCCTCTCCTCCTCCTCCCTCACCCGCTCCTCGTAATTCACCTCCTCCTCCTCTTTCACCTCCTTCTCCTCCTCCCTCTCCTCCTCCTCCTCCCTCTCCTCCTCCTCCCTCTCCTCCTTCCTCTCCTCCTCCTCCCTTACCTCCTCCTCCTCCTTCACCTCCTCCTCCTTCACCTCCTCCTGCCTCAACTCCTCGTCCTCCTCCTTCACCTCCTCCTCCTCCCTCACCTCCTCCTCCTCCTTCACATTCCCCTCCTCCTCCACCCCTAGAGAAAAGAAGGAGTAACTCTCAGGAAGCAGACACTGAAAGTCCTAAAGTTGTAGTGGCTGCCTTTAAGAAGAAACCTGTTACTGGGTGAGATGAGCCTGCTCTTGTGTATACTCCTTGGACTAGAAGTGAATTTAAGAATTTGACAAAGGACTTCTCAGACCCTTTACCAGATCCTTTAGGGTTTGCTCAAGAATTTGATTTTATTGTTAGAACATATGCACAGGATATTCAGATTTATATCAGCATGTGCATTTGCTGGTGTCTGAGAACAAAGCAAATGAATGGATAAAAGAGGCAGATTGGAGAGACCCCCTGGAGGATTTCCATAAGCATGGGCCTCACCACCTTAAGGAGTGTAGGTATATTGCTCAAAACTTACACAAAGCCATTCCAGTAGTTTTTCCCAGGAGGATAGATTGGGCTAAAGTCCATCAATGTAAGCACAGACCCGAGGACTCTATCTTTGATTATTTCGAAAGGCTTGAGAGAGCCTTCAAACAGCACTCTGGGGCGGCTCCTGAATGTTTTGAGGATCATTAAAATGATTCAATTTTCAATTCAATTTCCTTGGAAGGATTAGATGAGGAATTAGCAAAATTAGTTAAGAGACAGGAACTGGATTGGACTTTAATGCACACTAGTGCTCTTGTCACTATTACAGATAAACTATCTAAAACCCTCCAGAAAAAAAAGGCCACTAAGGTTATGAGTATACAGCTACAACGGCTTCGTGGCCCAACAAACGCCATCCTTTTAAAATCTAACCAGAAAAGAAATCACTGTGTCTGTTACTACTGCAAAAAGCCTGGTCGTTTCAAACAAGACTGCCATAAACTCAAATGGGATTTAGGGGGTGACAACAATAAACAGGAATAGGGCTGCTCCAAGGATTACGAGAGGGCATTTCCCCTCCTTCTCACAAATGCCTTAGGGGAAATTGAGATAACTACTGGAGGAGAAACTTTAAAGGTCCTTGTAGATACCGGGGCTACCTTATCTGTCCTCAACCCTACCCTTATTCATTGCCCTCTCCCTCGGAGTAAACGGGCAGTTGAAATGGTAGCAGTTTCGAATATTCCAGTGTAGCTTTTTAAATCAGAACCAATAATTTTTCAATTAAGAACCATCACAGGAAAAAGTGTGTTTCTCCTGGTTAAATGTGCTCCAATTCATTTGATTGGACGAGATCTTCTAGAACCATACAAAGTCCATGTTGCCTTTTCACGAAAGGACGAAATGATTCTAGATTCAGAAAATCGGGATGCTGACCAGACTGTAATTGCTGAAAGGTTGATGATTGTGAAATCAATGACTCAAATAAAAGAGAAAATTGATGACCTGTTATTACAAGTGCCTAGAGAATTATGGTCATCATCCTCTTCAGATATTGGGAAAATTAAATCAGCCACTCCTATTAAGGTGACTGTTCACAACTCTAAGCCTCTATCTAATATTCGGCAATATCCACTTGGACCAGAGGCATTAAATGGGATAAGCCCTATCATTCAGGATTTCTTGAAAAGAGACTTATAATTCCTTGTACTAGTCCCTGTAATACACCTATCTTGCCTGTAAAAAGCCAAATGGGAAAGGCTGGAGATTTGTTCAACATCCGAGAGTTATAAATAACATCGTGATTCCCCGACATCCTGTGGTTCCTAACCCACACACTTTGCTCTCGGCCATTCCAACTAACAGCCGCTATTTCTCAGTCACTGATTTACGCAGTGCCTTCTTCAGCATTCCCGTAGAAAATAATAGTCAATATCTTTTTGCCTTCACGTGGGAAGATCGTCAGGATACCTGGACAGTTATGCCACAGGGCTATACTGAGACGCCCACTTATTTTTCCTGGATACGCCAGGCTGATTTAGTGAATATAGAATTCCCTAATGACACCACTTTAATTCAATATGTGGATGATTTCTCTTGTGTTCAAACACTAAGTTGGATTCTGAGAAGGACACAATTTATCTGTTGCAACAGCTAGCATCTAAGGGGCATAAAGTGTCCAAGGACAAATTACATGTTTGTCTGCCTGTTGTAAAATATCTAGGACACTTGATATCTAAGGATGGACTGTTGATTGATTTTGAAAGGATTAAAGGAATCCTGGCTTTTTCTCTGCCTAAGACAAAGAAACAGTTAAGAAGATTCCTAGGACTAACTGGATATTGCAGGAACTGGGTACCTAACTTTTCACTTATTGCCCAGCCCTTATATACATTACTAAAGTCTGACCAGCCTGATGTAATTGAATGGACACCAGAAGGAGAGAAGGCAGTAACTACCTTTAAGTCCGTTTTGGCCCAAGAACCAGCCTTAGGACATCCTAATTACAGCTTGCCATTTTTCCTTTTCATACATGAAGATAAAGGAAATGTTTTAGGTATCTTAACTCAAAAACACGGAGGTCGACATTGACCTATAGGGTATTATAGTCAGCAGTTAGACTCAGTGGCAAAAGGGCTTCCGCCTTGTATGAGAGCCATTTCAGCAGCAGCGCTCTTATGCAAGGCCACTGAAGAAATAGTGATGGGGTCTCCTTTGACTATCTATGTTCCTCACTCAGTCTAATCTCTCCTAAAATCTCATCACACTCAGCATTACTCTGTCAGCTGACTAGCCTCCTATGAAGCTCTGTTGCTCTCTGCTCCTAATATTACCTTAGCCCGGTGTAATAATCTTAACCCTGCAACTTTACTTCCAGCATCACAAGAAGAAGATGCCCACGACTACATTTATTAACTAATTACCTACTTACTCCTAGGAATGATTTGCAAGAAACTCCCATTGATAATGCTGATCTAATTTGGTTCACAGATGGATCTTACTCAAAGGATGAACAAGGATGTTATCGGGCTGGATATGCAGTAACGTCCTCAGTAGACATAATTTACCAGAGATAAAGTCAGCACAGCAAGCCGAGTCAATTGCTTTAACTCGAGCTTGTCAATTGGCCAGAGACCAGGTAGCAAATATCGACACTGACAGCCATTGTGCTTTTGGAGTAGCACATGACTTTGGAATGCTGTGGAAACAACGAGGGTTTTTAACCTCTTCAGATCAGCCTATAAAGAAGGAGAAACAGGTTGCAGAATTATTACATTCTATACAGCTACCGAGACAACTAGCGATTATTAAAATACTAGGGCATTCCAAATCTGATACTTTGGAAGCTAAAGGAAACCGGCTTGCTGATGTAGCTGCTACACAAGCAGCCTTGAAGGCTTGCCCTACCCAGCCTCGAGAATGCCTGCTGCTTCCTAGTAACTCTGCTAAGCCAGTAAAAGACTTCCTTCTACAAGCCAAAGAAGTGACCAAGTAAGAAGAAAAACAGATATGGCAGTCAAAAGGGGGAATTTTTGACACCCCCTCACAGATGTGGTTTGGGCCCATAGGAAACCCATAGTACCTGTTGGAGCACAATTGCCCCTGCTCCAACATATACACCAACTAACCCACTGGGCACCTGAACAGATGATTTTATGGGGAAAACAATACTTTTGGAAACTTTCTCCCACACTGGCCCATAAAACTTATACTCGTTGTGTTATATGCCCAAAGTAGAATCCAGGAAAACCACTTCATGGGTCACAAGGTCACTTTCCCCTTCCTAAGGGACCCTTTGAGGTATGGCAATTGGACTTTGTCTAAATGCCACCATCTCAAGGATATAAATACATCTTGGTAATGATCTGTATGTTCTCACATTGGGTTGAGGCCCTTCCTTGCAGAAGAGCAACGGCTCTAACAGTAGGTAAATTACTATTAGAGAGAATAATTCCTGCTTGGAGAATTCCTACCGAGTTACATAGTGACAAGGGAACTCATTTCACCGGACAAATAATTAAATCTATTTGTAATATTTGGCCAATAATGCAGCATTTCCACTGCATTTACCATCCCCAATCCTCAGGATTGGTGGAAAGAACTAATAGCACGATCAAACTTCAATTGGCAAAGGTTTCAGAAGCATTTAATCTCTCATAGCCAAAAGCTCTTCCGTTAGTGCTCCTCAGTCTTAGATCTACATTGTTTGGTAAACATCGACTGTCTCCTTTCAAAATAATAACTGGACGACCTATGCAATTAGATGAAGAAATGTATGAACCAACTTTACTTAAAGGAGATATTTTACATTATTGTCAAGGTCTCATTGAGGATCTTAAAAGAAATGAGAAACTGGTAGCTAATTCTTTTCACAGTAAGCTCCCGGGAGACGAAGACCTTAAGGATCATGGATTACAACCTGGAGATTTTGTTTATTGGAAAAGACACCTGATAAAGGACTCTGTGCAGCCCTGTTGGAAAGGACTATGTTAGGTGCTTTTAACCAATCCATGTGCTGCAAAATTAAAAGGCGTAGACTCATGGATTCACATCTCATTTAAAAAAGTCTTCTCCACCTGAATGGACTTCAACTCCAGTCTCTGACACCCAACTTCGACTGACCAAGATGAATATCTCCAAACCATGATGAGAAGAAGATGACAGCTGTTGTAGACAGCTGTCCCGAGACTCTGGACCAGGCCTGTATTCCTAACCTTATATCTCCTCATTTAAACCCTTGTAGTGTTTAAGCTTTATGTAATTGCTAAAATAATCAATTTCTAGATTGCCTTACCATTTTCCTACACCAATCCTTTACCCTTCAACTTTATTTATTTATTTATTTATTTTTTTGTGTGTGTGAGGAGATCAGCCCTGTGCTAACATCCGCCAATCCTCCTCTTTTTTTGTTGAGGAAGGCGGCCCTGAGCTAACATCTGTGCCCATCTTCCTCCACTTTATATGGGATGCCGCCACAGCATGGCTTGCCAAGCAGTGCGTCGGTGCACGCCCGGGATCCGAACTAGCGAACCCCGGGCCGCCGCAGCGGAGCGCGCGCACTTAACGGCTTGCGCCACTGGGCCGGCCCCTACCCTTCAACTTTATAAGATAGATTAGAACCTAATTACAAAACCTTTTGTTGATTACGAAAAAAAAAAATGCCATTCAAGGTTTCCCTAATGCTTTGTTTTTCCAGTCTACATCTGAATGGACCTTTGATGGCAATGTTTTTCTGCAATGGGCACATTTCTTTGCTACACACAAAAATCAGTCCAATTGTTGGCTATGTGGCCAACTTCCGCTTTCTAACACCTCTGGGTTGCCTTGGTGGGTCTTTCCCTTTATTTTTTTTTATTTTTTATTTTTTTTATAATTTTTTTTATTCATTTATTTTTCCCCCAAAGCCCCAGTAGATAGCTGTATATCATAGTTGCACATCCCTCTAGCTGCTGCATGTGGGATGCGGCCCCAGCACGGCTGGAGAAGCGGTGCGCCGGTGCGCACCCAGGATCCGAACCCAGGCCGCCAGCAGTGAAGCGCACATGCCCAACCGCTAAGCACGGGGCCGGCCCGGTCTTTCCCTTTAGAGACACAGATTGGAAAGCTCTAAAACAATTTATTGTGATAGAAAGATCTAGTTCTAATGTTCACAGTTCGTCTGATATTACTAATTATGATCCTGAAACATGGTCAATAGCCCATACTATTAATAATACAGAACACGGTTATTCTTTTTCTGTTACTCAAACCATCCAATTATCCCAACAAATTGCAGATAAACAAAAGAAACCAAACATTACAGTAAAAACTATGGAAGGTTTCACACAAATTTGGGATGGGTATGTTTGGCTTACTCCTAGCCATGGAACTTTAAACATACCAGCACCTTTATGTTGGGAACAGAGAAATCATTCCAGACAAAATCTACCAAATTACACTCTAAAGATGGGCTGGATATCCCCAGAGTCATGTCAGAATACTATTATGCATAAAAAAAAGTGATTGGTTTGGAACAGATTGGTCTCGAAGACCAGGCGTCTATTGGATGGCTCCTAATGGAACTCAATGGTTATGTGGAACAAATCTCTAGCCTTGGCTGCCACCAGGATGACTAGGGCACTGCACTCTTGGCTTCTCTTGGATACAGGGAAAGATTCGACCAGAGCTAATATCTGTGGCCAATCTGCCTTTCCTTAAGGCCAGATGGGCTCATTCAGTGTTCCACTAGTATGACCACCAATATTTGCTCCTTCCTTAGGGCTGGAAGACATCATATCACATATAGAGGCTCTGACAAAATTTACTCAACAAGCCCTTAACGATAGTCAGGCAAGAATAGCTTTCTTAAATACTGAAATGTCTTTAACGAGAAAAGCTGTCCTTCAAAATAGAATGGCCTTAGATATTCTTACAGCAACCCAAGGTGGTACACGTGCGATCATTCAAACTGAATGCTGTATGTTTATACCTGACGAGTCTTCCAATGTGTCATCTCTACTAAAGCACATGAAAAAACAGGTGAATGCCTTAAGCGATCCTACACCCAGCCTTGATTTGTTTGGTTGGCTCCCTTCTGGTATTGGTTCCCTTTTTCAATCTGGATTGCAATTCCTATTTCTATTACTTCTTGGAATTCTTGTACTAATCATAATAGTCAAACTGATTGTTGTTTTCTTTACTTAGTGTTGTAAGACTGGCATGCAAACTAGAGTAATGGTGGCTCAGTGACTTGAGATGGCCAATCAATCTTATAACCCTGGACAAATTTCCTTTTCTGATAAGGACTATGCCTAAAAACTCATTTTAAACTAATCTTTTAAAAAAAATGTTTAATTATTATCATTGTTACTGTACTTGTTCTATAATTGTGCACAATGTAACATAAGGGGCTATATATATTTTTTTAAAAAGTGCATATACAATATTTGTGCAACAACCTAAAATTAATCCAAAACCCATGAAATGCTTCCTCTGTTTATATATATATATACCTCTTTGCTTGTCCACAATATCCAACTAATTCCACCCAACGTGAACAACTGAGCAAATAGATGAGATAAAAGCCTGGCACTGAGGGACATGATAGACCCAGAGCATGCAGCAACCACCCTGGCTCTGAGGGACAATATTTTTATCATCAATTCTTTCTATTGAAAGATTATACATCAAAAGGGGGAAAATGATAAATAAATGGCGAGTGATAGGATATATTGGAGCACATGAGGAAGCCATTTGGTGTAAAACTAGTTGGGCTTGACCATTTTTTTTTTCCCAAAAGGGGCCTGTAGCCTCTGTTCATCCATTATATATCCACTTTAAGCAATTAACATGTCCCAAAGACAAGAACAATGCCCTTAAGATGTAAATGCAACATTGGCATTTCCTTAAGGATAAGCATTTCTCCCTAGGCTAGGATTTGATTGCTGTGCTCATCTTGTGACCACCCAACTTGAGACAACAGCCACGCCCATGGAGACAGCAGACCTGATACCCACTGTGTCCATCAATTGACTTGCCAACAGGTCATTGTCGTGGCTATTGTAAAAGGGACACTGCAATCACATGTGGTACATGCTCTTTGATGGTATATAACCACTCTGTACACCTCACTTCTTTGGAGTGCTCCAATTCTTCATGAAAAGACTCTCCCGGGCTATATGGTTCTCAAAGGTTGGCTCATAATAAACTCAACCCAATTTTGAATTATATATTGGTAATAGATTATTTGCATTGACATTCTATTTGTCCCTCCAGTATCTAAACACAGTACCTGACACATTTGGGGCACTCAGAAAATGTTTGATGAGTGAATAAGTATGTGGGAGTCCACACTTGGTGGAGCAGAAGTGACTTTTTGGGGAGTGGTAGAAAATTCGCTCACATTCCTACCATAGTAGTTGAGGCTGTGGGCTTTGGACTAGTTTGTCTGGGCACCAATCCCAGTTATTCCACTTTTAACTGGGGAATCTGTGCAAAATATTTACTCTCTGAGCGTTAGTTTCCTCATCTATAAAATGGGGCTACAGATAACTCCTGTCTCATAGGGTTTTAGTGAGATTGAAATGCATTAACTAATATAAAGTGCTTAGAAGAGCTCCTGGCACATAGTAGGCACTAAAATGTTAGCTGTTATGTTATCATTATTGCTCTTATTTCTGAGCAATACTCTGGTTTTGAAAAGATGTTTTCATAATATAGTTGATCCTCATTATTTGTGGATTCCGTGTTTGCACACTTGCCCACTAGCTAAAATGAACTGGCAGCCCCCAAATCAACACTCTCAGGGTTTTCATGTCCATTTGCAGATATGCACAATGTGGTGAAAAATTTGATTCACTCGACGTGCATGTTCCCAGCTGAGGGGAACAAGGTGACGCTCTGCCCTCTTGTTTCAGCCCATACTGTAAACAAGTGTCCTTCTTGCAGTCTATTTAGTGCCCCATTTCTTATCTTTTTGTGCCTTGTGTTGGTGACTTTGCTGTTTAATATGTCCCCCATGTGTAGTGCTGCAATGCTGCCTGGTGTTCCTCAGGGCAAGAGGCTGTGACGTGCCTTTACAGAGAAAGTATGTGTGTTAGACAAGCTTCTTTCAGTCACGAGTTACAGTGCTGTTGGTGTGAGTTCAATGTTAATATATCAACAATATATATTAAATAAGGTGACTTTAAAGAGAAACACAGAAAACAAAGTTATGTATTGATCAGTTGAAGAAAATCTGACTAAGGCTTGCAGGAACCTAACCCTGCATTTCCCGTAGGAGTAGTGGGTCATATTCACTGATTCAGTGTTCACAGTGAATTTATAGAATGTCACACTGTGCATAATGAGAACTGACTGTATCTTAGGTAATCCTCACATACTCCTTTATAGTAGATAGGTAGGGAACAGGGTGTCCACATTTTACTATTCAAGTAAGGCTATTAAAGACCTTATGAGCCAAGTAGAGAATTTAATATGTCTTGTGCTCACCATAAGAGCCATGAATGTTTTCTTTTTTTTGGTGAGGAAGATCAGCCCTGAGCTAACATCTATGGTCAACCCTCCTCTTTTTGCTGAGGAAGACTGGCCCTGGGTTAACATCTGTGCCTATCTTCCTCCATTTTATACGGGACGCCGCCACAGCATGGCCTGACAAGCGGTGCATTCGTGCGCACCTGGGATCCGAACCTGGGCTGCCAGCAGCAGAACATGAGCACTTAACTGCTACGCCACGGGGCTGGCCCCTAGCCATGAGTTTTTGAGCAAGGAAGAACTATGATGAACTGATGTTTAAGGAACAATTACCTGGCAAGAGAATGTAGTATTGAGAGGAAGAGGGAGAACTGAGCCGGAAAGGAGAACCAGCTGTGAAACTTTCCAAGTATTCCCATTGCTAGGTGAGGAGACTCAGAGCTAAGGTGTTGACGTGATAAATGAAAAGTAGCAGCCAAAGGATGAAATAATGGATTTGGTAACCATATATAGGGTGTAAGTTAGGCTGTGGTTCTCAAAGTGGGGTCCCTGGACCAGCAGCATCAGCATCACCTGGGAACTGGGTAGATATGCAAATTCTCAGGTGCTGCTGCAGACCTGCAGACCTGCAGAACTGGAAACTCTGGGGTGGGGCCTGGCAATCTGGGTTTCAACAAGGCCTCCCGGTGCTTCTGGTGCCCATCAAGTTTAAGAGCCAGGGAATTAAAGAAATGATTCCAACACGTCACTATGCCCAGGTAAGCCGCAAGGCAGGGAGGTGGTATTTGTTTGGAGGATAAGACGCATTTTAAGTTTTAGGAAAAAATAGTTTAGCATCTGTTTCATTTTAAGGGTTCCAGAGATGCCATTTTAGCTCTCTGCCTGTGAAGCTCTTTTGTTCCCAATATGTTCTCCTTTAGAGAGCCCTTGGTAAGTTATTTACCACTTACCACATGTTCTGAGAGTCCCTTCCTTCTTGAAATCCCCTTTCAGACTTGAATATGTACTTTATTTTTGTGCCCAAGCTCCTCTATTTAAAATCTGGATTTCTTGGGCCGGGCCCGTGTCTTAGCAGTTAAGTGCGCGTTCTGCTGCTGGTGGCCCAGGTTCTGATCCCAGGTGCGCACCGACACACCGCTTGTCCGGCCATGCTGAGGCTGCGCCCCACATGCAGCAACTGGAAGGATGTGCAGCTATGACATACAACTATCTACTTGGGCTTTGGGGGAAAAATAAATAAATAAATAAAATTAAAAAAATAAAAATAAAATCTGGATTTCTCTTCCTATAGGATCATGTATGGCACATACAACCCTACTGTCAATTTGGAATGCCATTGGTTTGTTCCAAAACCTTAGAATGTTTTAGAATTTGGAACCTGATGAATAGAGAATGTATAAGCTTCTGTGTAGGACTCATATTTTTCAGATGTCTAGAGGCATCCCAACTTGCCAGTAACGTGGCCTTAGATTTAGTGGAACATGAAAATCCTAATATAGTAGAAAATGAATTACATCTCTCACATTAACATTTACAAAATAAATGATCACAATGTTAACTTACCAATAATGACTTTCTATATTCTAGGCTCTGAAAGTATCTTGCTTACATAATAAACATGACAAAGTTTCAAAGATGAGACAGTTAACTTTTCAGCAAAATCTTGACTTGAGTGTATCTTGGCTTTCATTTTGACAGTTTTAGCCTTAATGTTACAGTAACATTTTCTTTTTCTGGGAATCAGATAACCTTGTATTTGGTGACTATTTTAATTTTTAATGGCCGCTTGTGTTTTGTGATATGCACGTATTCAAACAATCTATAAGAACTAACCATTACCACCCACATACAAGATTATACAGAAATGGAGGAATTTTGGCTGACTTGTTGTATATAACAGTTCAGCCAAAGCAGATGGCAGACTCTACCACTTACAATGATTTAGGGGTTTGAAGCAGTATTGTTAAATACAAATAATCTCAAAATTGGTAGTATATAAAGTATATTACTTACTGTGTTAACTAAGCAAAATAGTTAAATTTGTTATCTTTCCTCCATTTATAAGGATGCACCCATTACATAGATTCTGTACAAAATTGCAAAGATCATTTTTTTGCTTTACAAAATTTATTTATTTTAATTTTCAATAGTGAGAACCTTAGTGTTGGGTAAACTGCTACACAATTACTGGAAATGCTGAAAGTCTTTTTGAAAAGTGTAGAAATCTAAAGATAATGAAAAGTACATTTCTCCTATGTCAAGTCCCTTGAAGATCTGATAGGCCTCTGCCTAGTTGCACCCTGAAGAGATGGAAGATTAAACACCAGCACAGGACACAAGGGAAGAGGCTGCCAACTTGAGGGCTTCCCACGGACCACAGAGTGCCTGGCAGACTGTTGGAGATTAAATCTGGGCTTTGTCCATGGGTGGGCCCTGAGAGGAGGATTTTGCTTAAATGACCAGAGAATAGACAACCTTTTTTCTTTATAACAAGTAATACTTACCATGTAAATTTCTTTATTAATCTGTGAATAAATAAAAAAATATAACCTGTATAGAAATCAACTCTTACTGACAAACCTGCCAGCCTTCTCTAGAGACCTCAACAGAAAATGTCTCAGCTGACTGTGAATTGGTCTTCTCTGAAAGCCAGCCAGCCCTTCACTGATAGCCCTGGATAAGGAAGGCCAGATACAATTCTTTGAAGATGTTTAGCTGAATTCAGAATCAAAAATCCTACCTCCAGTTGGCTCCTCTGTGAGAATGGATGGCCGGCCTTATTTCACAGGCGGGGCAGTTGAGGTTTCAGATGAGCTTAATTGCTCTGTTCCCCAAGTATGGAAAAGGAGGATTGTGACATTGATCCAGGGCTGAGATTTTGCAGATAAAGATAGGGTCATAGAGGGGAATAAATATTTCAGCAAATTGATTTTTTGTTCTCTACAGTGGAAGTAATTTAAGAACCAGATTGTCTCTTAATCGAACTTCTCTTCCCTGTTCTCTATTTGTAATATCGCTGTAAAAATTCTCTCTATGAAAATTTTAGTCTTTTTCTTTGCAGTCTGTTTATTATCATCTTTACGAATTCTTTGACTTCACCACCTTCTTGGCACCACAACGCTAGCCATTGTGATATTATCATAGATTCAGTTTTGCAATTTCATCCTCTTATCTCTATTTCCTCTGCCATTTTGTTAGTTTTAGTTCTTATTGTATCTTATGCTTGAAAATATTTGAAGCTTACAGAGTATATCAGTTCCTTATTTTCTCAACTTTTGATTATCTAAGTGGCCTCAACTATCACTCTTTTTCTTTTTATAATTTTATTTATTTATTTTTCCCCCCAAAGCCCCAGTAGATAGCTGTATGTCATAGCCGCACATCCCTCTAGTCGCTGCAAGTGGGACGCGGCCTCAGCATGGCAGGAGAACGGTGCGTTGGCGTGCGCCTGGGATCCAAACCCGGGCTGCCAGCAGTGGAGCACGCGCACTTAACCGCTGAGCCACGGGGCCGGCCCTATCACTCTTTTTAAAAAAGTGAAATACATAACAGAACAATACACTGTCATAAATTGACCACTTATAAAATTAAGTTCAACCTGAAATCCCTCCCCACTTAACAGAGACCATCTTTTATAATTCACCATGCATTAGTTTGGGCAGGGTCAGTTTATCAATGATTTTTGGATGTTTTAAACAATATGAGACAAATACAGTGTAAGCTGAAATTCTTAATCTTGCAGAAGTTGTAGAATTTCCTGATGGTTAGGGAAGTTGATGGCAGAGAACCTGAATCATATGAAAAGTAGTTGATTAATTACCAACTGACACAGTTTGTTAATTTGGTAAGGATGATGATATGACATGTTGAAAAGATAACTTTGCATATCAGAGTATTGTCAGAAGCCACTGGGAAAATTCATAGTGTTCTCAAAATACTACAAAAAATGACCATTTTTTCGTAAAAGATGTCATACATGATGGCATCATATACTCCTGTCAGAAAATTTGCAATGAAGAAAATTAACACTTGAGTCATTTTAATTCTAACGATTTGTTTATGCTTACTATTAGGTTAAAAAATCTTTTTAGAAATAAAGTGATAAGCGATGTTCTTGCTTAATTTTTAATTTTTTTTAGGAAAAAAAATTTTCACATTAAAAAAATATTTATTTATATTACTTTATGTTGAATTTATTCCTGGGCCCAAAGACTTTCTTTTAATTAACTAACATCAATCCTTTTCAAACTATTCCAAAAAGTTGAAGAAGAGAGAATTCTTCTAAAGTCACCCTAGGGTGTTAGCACTACCCTGATATCAAAGCCAAAGACACTAAGAGAAAAGAAAACTACATGTCAATATCTTTGATGAATAGTGATACAAAAATCCTCAATAAAACATTAACAAACCAAATTCAGCAGCATATTGAAAGGATTATACATCATTTTTAAGTGAGATTTATTCCTGGAATGCAAGGATGTTTCAATATATGAAAATGAATCAATGTAATAAACCACATTAACAGAATGAAGGAAAAAAACACCTGATCATCTCGATGGATGCAGAAAAAGTGTCTGACAAATGTAAACATGCTTTCATGTTAAAAACACTAAAAAACCCTCAGAGTAAAAGGAAGCTACTTCAACATAATAAAAGCCATATATAGAAATCCACAGATAACATCAAACTCATGGGCGAAAGACTGAAAGCTTTTTCTCTAAGATCAGGAAAAAGGCAAGAATGCCCACTTTCACCACTTCTATTCAACATGATATTAGAAGTTTTAGCCAAAGCAATTAGGCAAGATAAAGAAAGAAATAGCATCCAAATTGGAAAGGAAGAATTAATACTATATTTGTTTACAAATAATATCTTATACATTGAAACCCCTAAAAATTCCACAAAAAAAAATTGTTAGAACTAATAAATTCTGCAGACTAGTGGAACACAAAATCAACATGAAAAAATTAGTTGTTCTTCTATACATTAATAATAAGTAATCTGAAAAAGAAATTTACAATCATTATATTTTTATTTACAATAGCATCAGAAAAAGTAAAATACTTAAGAATCAACTTACACAAGGAGGTAAAAATTCCAATGATGTTTTTTACAAAAATAGAAAAATCTATCCTAAAATTCATATGGACTCTCAAGGGACCCTGAATAGCCAAAACAATCTAGAAAAAGAAGAACAAATTTGGAGAACTCGCACTTTCTGATTTCAAAACTTACTACAAAGTAATCAAAACAGTGTAGTACTGGCATAAATAAACACAATATACTAACGAAGTAGTATAGAGAGCCCTGAAATAAACCTTTGCATATACAGTCAAATGATTTTTGACAAGAGTGCAAAGACTATTCATTGGAGAAAGGATAAGTTTTTCAACAAATGGTGCTGGGAAAACTAGATACCCACATGCAAAAGAATGAGGTTGGACCCTTATCTCACACGATATCTAAAAATTAACCCAAAATGGATGAAAGACATATATGTTAGAGTTGAAGCTATAAAATCTTTAGAAGAAAACACAGGGAAAAAGCTGCATGTCATTGGGTCCAAATGCCATTGCCAACAATGATTTCTTTAATATGACACCAAAGACATAAGCAACAAAAAACAAAAAACAAATTGGACTTCATTAAAATGCAAAGGTTTTCTGTATCACAAGATAAAATCAACAGAGTAAAAAGGCAACACACAGAATGGCTGAAAATATTTGCTAATCACATATATGATAAGGGATTAATAACTAGAATATACAAAGAACTCCTACAACTCAACAATAAAAAAACAACCCAATTTAAAAATGCACAAAGGACTTGAATACACATTTCTCCAAAGAAGATATAAAATGGCCAATAAACACATGAAAAGATGCTCAACATCACAAAGTATCAGGAAAATGCATAATAAAACCACAATGAGATACCTCTACACACCCATTAGGATAGTTACTATCACAAAATAAGAAAATAACAAGTGTTGGTAAGGATGTTGAGAAATTGGAACCCTTATACTTTGATGGTGAGAATATAAAACTGGAAAACAGTATGGCAGTTCCTTCAAAAATTAAAAATAGAATTATCATATGATCTAGAATTTCCACTTGTGGGTTCTGAAATAATAGAAATATATTTATTGGTCTCTGCCTCCAATTCCTGGCACAGAGCTACTAAAACCCTTGTACTTTCCTAAACGATAAGAACACTAAGAGCATCTCTTGTTCTAATACTTGTCTTTGACCCCATCCCTGACACAGAGCTCCTAAAACCCTTGTAATTTCCTAAGTGATAAGAACACTAGGAGAATCTTTTGTTCTATTGAGGCAACTCTGGGTGGGCCCCTGGATGGGGGCTGGTCACCAGAAAGACCAAGCCCTCATTAGAAGCTTGGAATTTTTAGCCCTACCCCTTATCCTCAAGAGAAGGGAGAGGGGCTGGAAACTGAGTTAATAATTGATCATGCCTATGTGAGGGAGCCTCCATAAAAATCCCAATAGAAGGAAGTTCAGAGAGCTTCCAGGTTGACAATGACAAGGCGTGCCTGGAGAGTGGTGCATCTGGAGATTGCATGAAAGCTCTGTGCCCCTTCTCACATACCATTCCCTATGCACCACTTCCATCAGGCTGTTCTTGAGTTATATCCTTGTATAATAAACTGGTGATCTAGTAAATGTTTCTCTGAGTTTTGTGAGCCACTCTAGCAAATTAATCAAACCCAAGGAGGAGGTTGTGGGAAGCTCTGGTTTACAGCCAGTCAGTCAGAAGTACAGGAAACAGCCTGGGCTTCTAACTAGCATATGAAGTTGAAGTGAGGTTGGGTGGGTGTGCAGTCTTATAGGACTGAGCCCTCAACCTGTGGAATCGGATGTATCTCTGGGTTGACAGCATCAAATTGAGTTGAATTATCTCACGACCAGCTGGCATTCCAAGAATTTCTTGTTGGAGGTCTGGGGAACCCTCCCACATGTGAAAAAATGAATCTCGAACACCATTTATGGGTATACATCCAAAAGAAGTGAATGCAGAGGTATAAAGACATATAGGTACACCCGTGTTCTTAACAGCATTACTCAAAATAACCAGAAGCTTGAAGTAAGCCAGGTGTCCACCAAAGGATGAATTGACAAAAAAAAAAAAAAAATGTGGTTTAAAACATAATGGAATACCAATCACCCTTAAAAAGGAAGGAATTCTGGGTCCGGCCCGGTTGTGCAGGCGGTTAAGTGCGTGCGCTCTGCTGCGGTGGCCAGGGGTTCACCGGTTCGGATAATGGACGCGCACTGATGCACTGCTTGGCAAGCCATGCTGTGGCGGCGTCCCATATAAAGTAGAGGAAGATGGACATGGATGTTAGCCCATGGCCAGTCTTCCTCAGCAAAAAGAGGAGGATTGGCAGATGTTAACTCAGGGCCGATGGTCCTCACCAAAAAAAAAAAAAAAAAGGAAGGAATTCTGACATAGCTATGACATGGATGAACCTTGAAGACTTTATTCTAAGTGAAATAAAGCCAGCCACAAAAGGAAAAATACTGTATGATTCCACTCATATAAGGTACTTAGAGAAGTCAAATTCATAGGAATAGAGAGGACAATGGTGGTTCCCAGGGGCAAGAGGGAGGGATAACAGGGAGTTGTTGCTTAATGGGCACAGAGTTTCAGTGCAAGGTGAAAATAGTTCTGTGGATGGTTGGAAGTTACGGCTACACAATAATGTGAATGTACTGAATATCACTGAACTGTACACATAAAAATGGTTAAAATGGTCAATTTTATGTTATGCATATTTTATGACCATTAAATAATTAATTATTTTCAACAAATGAACGAACACTAGCTACATGCAATAGCATGGATGAATATCACAACCATAATGATGCATAAAAGAAATTATATTCAAAAGGCTATGCATTGTATAATTCCATTTATATAAAATCCAAAAAAGAAACAAAACCGAGGTCTGGCTTCCAGTAATGGTTGAGTAGCTTGTTGAACTAACACTCTCACAGATAACAATGATAAAATCTGCATAAAATATTTTATATATTTATTGTATATACATATTATATATATATAGCATATACATAGTGTATATATATATAGTATATATATACTTTATATACATATATTTACATAGAATCATGTATCTATATGTAATACACATACAATAAATGTGTATATGTGTGTATGTATAAATCTCTTCCAAAGCAAGCAGAACTGAGAGGGAGTCTTCCCTTGAATGATGGCAATTGCACCAGGAGATATTTGCAAGCTTGAGGCTTTTGCCTCAAAACATTCCAAAATCTGTACGTGGCCCAGACAGGGGAGAAACTACAGTCTTGCTTGTAATGTTAGAGGATGTATTTTGGGGCTGGCAGAGTAGCTGGAAAGTTAGGGGAGAAATTCTGGAAGGGAGGGAGCCACTAAGAGGAAAATCTCAAAATATGTATGAAAGTCTCCCCCCCACACACACCAAATTGGCAGATCTTTGAACAACACACATGCAGGGTAGGCCCCAGAGGGACTATTGTAAAAACAACAGTTGGAAGATGAAAGAACTGAATGACGATTAAACAGCTTGGTATGGTACTGTGGGGGTGGATATACGACCATAAAGTTGTCAAAACCCATAGAACTGTACACCACAAAGAGGAATTTTACTCTGCAAATTTTAAAAATCAATCAGGATGCTAGGGAACTCAGATGGAATGAAGTGACAAATGAATTTCACTGTATTATAAGCATGTGACATAACTACACTGAAGGTGTGGCGATGAAAGGTCCTGACCTGAGTAACTTCCAAAACATTGGAAGACAATGTTTTGACGGGATACTGTAAAACTAATGTACTCGACACAAACACTGTACTCTAGGTGGTAAATTTGTTTTTCATAAGGGTATGGATTTGCAATTCTGAAAGTAGTTGACACATTAGTAAATATATTGTAGCTAACTGGAGTTAAGTTTCTCACTGTTGGTGAAAGAAGTTACAAATAAGCAAAAGGAGAATGCTAGAATAAACTCTGTGGTGCTGGATTGGAGTTGGAATTATCAGTATGAATCCATGTCTCTTTTAATATATCTATCCAGATAGACAGATTGATAGATAGACTGATAGACCAATTGATAGATGTGTATACCTGAGTTTATATTCATACATACATTTCCAAGCTCTGCTGAGAGGGTCTAGAAGCAGTGACACCCTAGTATCAATGAGCACACCTAGCTCCCAGATCTTGGTTTCTAAATATCATTCTCCAATAAAAATAAGCAGGTTTTCTTGGAGAAATGGGTACTTCTAGGGCTGGAGATGGAAAATACAAGATGAGCCTGGAGCATCTTGTAGTGCCAGGAAGTCTGAAAGTGCTTTTAAAAAAAAAACACAGAAAATGATGAGATGTGTCAAAAGCAATCACTCTGAAAGACTTCCCAATGGCTCAAGTTGGAAAACTGTGAGCAACAAAATAAATAATGGTAGCATTGGATTATTACCCAGAGAATAAAATAAATATCCATGAGTCTATACTGATTTAAAAAAGATTAAATAAGAAAGGAAGAAAGAAAGAAAAAAAGGGGGAAAAAAAGAATGAAAGAAAGAGAGAAAGAGAGGAAGAAGGAAGGGAGAAGGAGGAGGAGAATCTTCCTCACAGAATTCCAAATAATAACTGCAGCTGGATAGCATAAAATAGAAAATTGCCACTAGAACACCACAGTAATAATTACTGTGGGCAAGACTGACTGCTGAATGCAGAAACTGTGGGTGAAACTTAAAGAAGAAAGAGTACATTTGCAGAACCTCAAAGCATCTACCTCCAAATACTTAACTTTTTTCTTTTAATTCATTTAGAAGTCCTATGACTATTTAAAGCAAAAATTATAACACTGTATTGTGGGATTTATAACATGGGTAGATGTAAAATTTATGAAAACAATAGCACAAAGGTCAGACAGAGTTAAGTGGAACTGTTCTGTAGCAAGGCTTCCATATTTTACATTGATTAAATTGGTGCACTATTAAGTCTAGGTAGGCTGTGATATGTTAAAGATGCATATTGTAATCTGGAACAACCACTAAAAAGTGCAAAAGGTGTGTCACTTAAATGCTAATAAAGGAATCAAACAGTATACAAAAAGCTTTTGTACAAGAATGTTCACAGGAGATGACCTGCACGTCCCCAGGAGGAAGATGAGCCCACTGCGGGGCATCCACAGAGCAGAACGCCCTCAGCCATGCCGAGGAGCAAACGCTGACACACACATGCTGGGTGAATCTCATCAACCTCGTGCTGAGGGAGGCAAGCTGGACAGAAAACAATACACTTGGGATGATTTCTGCCAAGATGAACCTATGGTGAAAAAACCAGAACAGTGGTTGCCTCAGGGGAAGGAAAAAATTGCCTGAGAATGAACAGGAAGGAGTTTTCTGGGGGTGTTGGAAACATTCTATTCTTAAAGGGGTGAAGGTTATATGGGCATGTTTATTTGCCAAAACTATAGAATTGAGATTTGTGCCTTTCAGTGTGCGTACATCTTACCTCCACACACACACACACAGGACTAAAAGAATAATAAAATGAGGTGGGAATGGGATCGAGTGTGGATGAAATAAAAATGTCAGATGATTAGTAGTTGTTGAAGCTGGGTGATGGGCCTACTATGCTATTTTGTTTTTTTGTATATTGTTTAAATTTTTCTGGCATCCACAGAGCAGAATGCCCTCAGATATTGTTCTGTAATAAAACAGAAATTGTTCTGTAATAAAACACTTGTATAAGAAGACAAACTTGATATACAGTGCTTTTTGGTAAGATATTGGTTACCTTTGAGGAGGAAGGAGGAAGAAAGGGATTGTCCAAGTCTGAGTGAACCTGCTGCTAGTTCTTGGTCACACAAGTCCGTTCACTTTGTAATAATTCTTTGAGGTTTACATGGATGACTTCTGCATATATTTCTGTATGCATGTTATACATCAATAAACATTTTAAATCCTGCATATTTGCACAAAGATCCTAACTCAATATCTCAGAATAACAGCAGGGTTTTGTTTTAAAGTAGAACACATTCACTCATGACATCATCAGATGGATTTTAATACTCCCAAGTATCTATTAATGCCCTCACCCTGTGTGGTCCCCTGGGTCTTTCCATTCTTGCCTCAATTTGGTAACTGGCATTGTTTTGAGATTTTATGATGTCATCTTTCTCCAGCAAGTTCCACTCTCACGACGATGCTCACCAAGGCCTCGACACCTAGCACAGTGCAGTGTTCACAGCTTGCACTCAAGACCTGTGGGACTGGGTTGAATGAGGAACAAAACGAGGAGCACACAATGTTCGTAACTTATGTCTGGGTGCCATATCATGACTTAGGAAATTGGTAGGGTTTTTCGATAGATTTGCTATGCTTTCTAATTTTTCCTATTGAAAACAATGGGAAATAGGGTCTCAGAGTTCTTTCTCAGAGACAGTCTGACATTTCAGGCACAGATTACTGACAATTATTAATGGCATATGACTTTCCCACCTCATCTTAGTTTTAAGTTTTTAACTCCTTACCTTGGAAATGACATAACTTTGCTTCTTCTAAATCTTATAGTAATACTGATGCTCCAGAAAGTCAGGCCATGGATATTCTGCTGTTGTGCATCCTCTCTGCAAAGAAGTGGAGCTGTGCATCCACCAGTCTGAGAAGCATGTGGTGCTGTAGTATTTGGAGTCAGAGTAGCTAAATGGAAAAATGACTTCAGAGAATTATCACCATAACCCCCAACAGCAACAAATTATTTTGCTTAATTATTTTGTGATTCTGAGGGTATATTTAAAAAGGGATATTAAAACTGGTTGCCAAGGAGCCAGCCCTATAGTAGAGCAGAAATTGCATATTACCTTCCTACACAAACTTGCCTAACATTGTGGTGATGGTGCTCAGGGCAAGCTGCCCCAGGAAGCACCACTCTGGTATGCAGATTATTTCGAGCTGAAGACAATAAGGATATTTGACCTACCCCACTAACTGCCTAGAGAATCTGGCATGGTGGCTCATTCCTGGAACAGATCTTCTATCATGATGGCTATAAAGATAATGTAAAATAGATGTTGCAATGGGAGGGGCACCAAGCCCCTTTTATCAAAAAACTCTCTCTCTCCCTGACCAAATTATCAATAGATGACCCTGAAAAGAATTGTCCTTCTGCCCTCTGAAGTCCCAGGCCACTACCCACCCCCAACACGTTCCTTCATCTTTAGCTGCAATACTTAAGAAAGCAGCTTAGACAGAGGGACGCGTTGCTCATTTCTGAGTTTCTCCCATGTATACACGTTATTAAACTTGGTATTATTTTCTCCTGCTAACCTGTCTTGTTGATTATTTGGCCAGCCAGAAGAACCTTAAGGGAAAGGGCAGAGGGAGATTCTCCCTCTTCCCCCTACAGTGGGAATGAGCAAGGAGAAGTTTTGGTGCTGTTGCCTGTGTTAACAAGGCCAAGAGGTCCACACTGGGATAAGGAAGTCCAGTGAACAAGCCTGTGTGCAGCGTCGGACAAGGGGCATGTGTGTGGTTACCCAAAGTGGCTTAGGGGTCATTTACCAGTGCATCTGAGTTTCCTGTCTGTACAATGCAGGAATTGAGGCTGCGCACTGTGATGTTTTCTCCTTTTTATGACATGTCTCAGGGCAGTCCTTCTAAGATGCCTGACCAAAGTATGGGCCCTTCAGGTGGGTGGGGTCCAAAGGGAGGATCTCTGCAGCGACCCTGACCATGGGGTCCAGAGGGAGGATCATGGCAGCCTGGAGGGATGCAGGGGATGGTAGGACAGGTGGCCTTGAAAAGGCAAATTCCAGGATCCCAGGCACCCGGTATTTCCATTTTAGATATTGAATTTACTTTTCAAATACTGACCAGGGTGCTTCCACCAGGGCTGCAAGCAACCTCAGCAACAGCCAGTCTGGTGAGCCCCACCCCTACCTGAGTACCGGCCTCAAGGGATGCAGTCCAACCTCACTGCGCATACTCTGGGGGGTGTGCAGGGCATGAAGGGTGGGTGTGGTATAGAGAAGAGGCGGGGTAGAGAGTGGGGTGGAGAAGCAGAGGTTTGGGGTCCAGGGGCGGAGGGACGAGGCAGGAATTCGGGCCCCTAGCTGTGCATGCTGGGAGCTTTTGTCTCTTAACTGCTCCCAGCAGGCAGCCTGCAGGGCTGCAAGACTACAGCTCCCAGGATTCTCTGGGCACAGGGCGGTGCCTAGCCCTAGGGGGAGGAACAGGGTGGTCTGTGCTTGGCTGAGGGCAAAACCGTCACTGGCTGCACACACTTGTCCTGCACCTGCTCCACTTGGACTGAGCCTCGGAGGGATGTGATGGGACGAGAAGGACCAGGGAGTTAGGAGGGTGTGGCGGTTGCATGGGCAGCCTCGGGCCTGCAGCATGCAACTGCTTTTGTCCAAAGTTGAAGCTAGACTCGCCCCTCTTCCACACCGCCTCCCTCCGTGGCTTGATTCCTCCTTCCACCTGCATGCCTGTGGGTCTTTCCACAGCCTCCTACATAGTCCAGGGCCAGGTGCTTCTCTAAAATGCTTATGGGAACTGGTTTGACATCCCAGAAACTTTCCACTTTGCCTGCTGCCCTCTGCCTTCTCCAGCCAAACTGCCAACATTTCATTAGATTTTGGGAAAAATGCGCCCTTGTGGCCCCTCTTGCAAACACAACTTAAGAGCTTTGCAGGGTGGTAACATTGGCTGTTGCTTGCCTTTTTTGCAGATGTGGAAGTTGAGGCATCCTTGAGGTTAATCACTGGTTTCCCCAGGATCCGCTAAGAGCAGAGGAGAACAAGCCAATTCCCAGGAGAGTATCTAGTAGGCCATTTTCACCAACCCATTCCAGTGCAGAGGCCTCTGAAACAGCATCCTTAAGATGAGAATAGCTTAAGCATTTTGCCCTTTAGATTGATCACCTAATTTCAGCTCCGGCCTGAGTGGCCAGTCTCTCAGAGACACAGGTGACGACTCTGATCCCTCAGGAAGAGACCGGTGGTCCACCCTTGGGAGAGGGATGTGTAAGGTAGACAGCACTTGGGCAGCATTTGAAATCCGTCAGCTTTAACATCTCTGCTTTGGATTCCGGCAAAGTTCCCGGATAAACACGCCCAGGGATAGTCAGATGTACAGTATTCTTTAAAAATTGATTAGAATAATGAAAGGAACAGAGCATAAAATAGCTTGCTTACTTGCAAAAGATGAAATGCAAGCAAGATCTTCTTGTCAATTTTTTTCTGTTTATTCTCTTGGCTGTACTGTACACTTGAATGCAGAAATAAAAAATTTGAATGGCCAAAATCTCTTTTCCTGAGATTGGTAAATTAACTTAAAAGTTCTATTGAAACCTGTGGAGGAAGGGTTAGCAGCTTTCACGACTTATGTCCTCCCTAAAAATCTGGGCGTTGATCTACATGAAAAAAAGTCCTTGTTTATATTATACATCCCAGTAGGTTACATTTCCGATTCCTTAATGTGGGATATTATCAAAACAACTGAAAAACCTGGTCATGGAAACTGGATCCAGTCACTTTATCAAGAATTTGCCTCTTTATGAATAAATGACACATGAATTCTCTAACATTTTTGTAAAATGTTATTTTGTAAAATGGACGAGAAACTCGGTGGTGTCTCTGAATGTGGCAAGACCGGGAATTCTTATTAGACCACATCCTCGAATTCTTCTCTCGTGTTCAATAGGCCCAGGTGATAGTCCGTGTGGTCAGGTGCAGCGCTGCTCCCCCAGGGCCCAGTGTTCCATCCTACTCTGGCCTGTGCATTTTTCAGGGGGTTCTGACAACACTCGTCCACAAGGGTTGGAAGGAGACATTGTAACATGAGGATATCCATCATCTTAAAACAAGAATTAATGGAAAGGAAAGTTTTAGGGTGTGTGTGCTCCAATGCACTGCTGTTGGGGTGTGGCTGCAGTGACCACTGTGCTCCCAGCGTTCCCACAATGGCTTTCTCAGAAGTTTGATCTCCTAGCACAACCACAACAGCTGTTGACAGAGCTGGGCGCTCATCGTGGTTCAGTGTCTTCCATTAGATTTTGTGGCTCTGACCCTCCTCTGCTCGCCCTTTTCCCATTCCTATCTGCTGTGTTGATTGCGTTGTAGTTGTTTCCTAGGAGCCACTGTGTGTAACTGTATTTCGCAGTGTCTTTAGGGACCCACCCTCACTACACGAGTCATTGTACAACAGCGACTTATCCTGGTGTAGCCCGTGTTCGTCCTCTCCAGTGGAGCTGTGAAGAACCCTGCTTAGTCAGAGCTCCTCTCATTCTCATGCTGCTTACGAAGCTGGGCATCTCATCTTTGGTCTCATTAACATTATTCTTTTCATCGATTATTCTGAAGTCGGATACGACTTTGTTAATAATGTGGACACTGGCTGTCACAGGCACTTTTATGTATCTTCCCCAACAGCTCTGTGAAGTAGACCTGTGATCCCCATTCTACGGGGGGGACACTGAGACTCAGAGAGGTTGAGTAGCTTCCTTCACTTCACAAAATTTCTTGGTACATTTTGAATCTCCACTTGGAACTCCGCCTCTCACCCCATCCTGAGTCCATTATCTGCTTGATGGCAGTCACCTTGCACAAACAGGCCCCGGGCAGGGAGTGGACTAGTTGGGCATGGTCCTCCGGCTTATCCTGGGAAGGTTCTAGGTTTATTGCGAGAGCTGGAGCAGTGGATACTGACCGTCACTCGCCTGGAAGGTTTGTTATGTAGAAATACTCCACTGACTTTTTGCAGGTGTCATGTCTTCTTTGTCTTCATTGTTCCCCTGGGCTTTCTCCTACAGTCTGTGCTGTGCAGTAACATACAGCACAGAGACTGGTGAACAGAATAATGTTGCCCTGCACAAAATGGCCACATCACTCATTTTTCTAATTATGAAAGAAATACATACTGTTAAAAATGTCAAATTACACAGATCTATATAAAGTGAAACCCTCCACTTTCATCCTCTTCCCTGAAAACTCACTCCCCTACTCAGAGGAAACTGTTGTTAACAGGGTGGGGTTTATTCTTCTGGACATTTCCTATGTATTTATAAATACACATAAAGTTTTTTAACATAAATTACATAACTACATCGTTTTGCAATTTGCTGTTTCCCAAACCATATATCATAGACCTCTCCCGTTATCAGTGCACATCATTCTAACTTACCATTTTAGATGTTTTAGAGGTATTCCAAAGAACAGGAATACCATAATCTGTTTACTTCTTCTTTGATAGAAATGGGATTACATCCAGTTTCACTATTGTACATAACGCTGCAGTAAGATCCTTGTATGGAATTTATTGCACTGTTATTCAACTGCTCAGTTTGCTTTGTTTCCTTTTAGTGAGAGACTATGATATATTTTTAACATTTTTATGGGAATTATTTTATAGGGAAATTAATTTTATCACTGAATAAATACATTTATGGGGAAACTGGCCTTCAAGGTCATCCATCTCAGTATTCTGGAGAAAAATCTTGAAACTTAGAAGGTATTATACTTGCTCCATCATATTCTAACGAGTCATGTTAACAATTTAAAGTTGAATGTTTGAATAGCCTCTACTTTCTCTGTTCAGAAGGATGACTTTTTCTTGTCTTGAAAATTTCTGACTCCAGGGGCTCTCAGTTGGACTTCAGAGAAGATAAGATATTGGTGTCGTATCTATTTCTCTTCAGCTGTAGGCTGAATCTTCCAAAGATCATAGAATTGAACATGGTCCAATCGATATATATGATTTGGGTCAAAAATTCAAAGTAATGAACCCAAGATAGGAATCTATAACTTTGGTTCTTAATAAAGAATTTCCTTTGAGGACCTGCCCAGTGGCGCAAGCGGTTAAGCGCACACACTCTGCTGCAGCAGCCCGGGGTTTGCCGGTTCAGATCCCAGGCGCATAGCGATGCACGGCTTGTTAAGCCATGCTGTGGCAGTGTCCCATATAAAGTAGAGGAGGATGGACACGAATGTTAACCCAGAGCCGGTCTTCCTCAGCAAAAAAGGGGGGGATTGACATTGGATGTTAGCTCAGGACTGGTCCTTCTCACACACACACACAAAAAAACAAAAAAACAGAATTTCCTTTGATACTCTTAAGTCTCTGTGATTACTAGTAAAAACTCACCTATGGGTGAAGAGATTTGGTTCTGCTGGCAATGTCTGGCTTGAACATCCATAGTTAAGCCTGCCACATCCGTAGGTAGATTAGACTTGACCTCTTGATGAGCTCTGCCCTTGGTCTTTGACCTGGGAAAAATAAGAATTTTAAAAAGCCACTGTTATTAGCACTCAATGCTAGAAATGCCCATTAAACAGTGAGTTTCATTTGGTAAACCAAAGAGAATATAAGCAAAACAATGTCTTTAATATCTATAAAATTTCAAAAAATTATCATTTTTTATAATGTAACTTTGTTTTTGCCACAGTAAACTCTGTGTATATAGGAATGAAATATTCCTCTGTTCATTTCTTAAGTTGTTTCCATTGACTTGGATTTATCCTCTAATCCGGATTCCAACTGTGAAAGAACGTCTTGGTCCTTGAAAGAAAAGAAGCCATTGAAATTTGATTTTCTTTTAGCTCGGCATCCTACAGGTTTGAGGAATAAATGATCATGTAATGATACAATGATTTTGAAATCTAATTGTAAATTAGAGGGGTGTAAGGGATGATTGAATGGTGTTTATTCCTCATGGTCAGGGGTATTGTACACATGGACATGTAAACACGATTCAGGAAGCTGCTTCAGCCCCGTGACATCCCTGAGAACCACAGTTCAGGGAGGATCTAGGCACACAGCCATCTGCCTCGATCTCCTGGGTTACATGTAGATCCAGCTGTCTTGAAAGTGGCTTTAGAGCAGCTACCTATTTCTCCCCTTCCTTCTCTCCAGCTTATCTCAAACAGTCTTGACTATCATATTTTAAAGTAAGACCAATTATAGTTATTTATATGAGCTTCTTGATCATTATTGCAGAGTAATAATCAGGCATACCATTAAATATCATTTAATTGACCTAATTAAATTTGTTGTACCTTATACTTGATTAGAACACTAAGTTTAGTTTAGAGTTTCATATTCACCAAATTTGTTAATCTACTTACAACTGCCATGTGCCTCACTCCTCTTAGAAGTGTATCTTTGGCCCATCACAAGATTTTAATGAATGAAATCATCATAAATTAAGATAATGTACTGTCTTTTGGATGATAGGGAGGCATATGGGTCCATTTCAGAAATATGCCCATCTGTCTTTGCTCCCCATGGGAAGTTAATGGTCACTAGGTCTCCAGGTGGCTTGCACAAGCCCTAGGTCTGTAATAGCTTGGTGCCTCTCCTTCTAATTGGGGTAGAAATAAAAGAGGTCAGAGAGACTTATTAAAGTTTTGGTTGCATGAAGTCTTCTATGAAGACCATCCATGCATATTGTTCTGGGTAGCTCTCTGTTCCTAGGACTACTAGTTACTTAAATCGCTTGTCAGGAACTGTGAAAGGCCTGATATTTTACCTTACCTGCAAGCTAATAAGTCAGCCTACCATGGTCTTATAGATCTTGGCAAAAGACCTGAGACCCATGGGTCAGAGACAAAGGACTTAATGTCACAGCAATAGCAGTGGCCAGAGTATCAGCATTTGCACCGGTTCACTAAATCCCACTTCCTACAGGGTGATACACAGTGAGCCAGGTGACATGCAGAGGGTTGCAAGAACTCAGAGCTTAAGGAACTCAAATCTTTGATAATGGGCAGGAAGTATGCTGACCTTTGCCCCAGGGAGAGGTGTTATTTCTATTATACTGGGCAGTAAGCAAGCCTGCCCTTTGCTCCCGAGGAGGTCACTATTTCTGTCTTCCAAGACTGACAGCTCTACACACATCCTTGAAAAGATAACCTGGTTTTACTGGCTTTCAAAGATAAGCTTGAATGAGAATCAATCATCATTCAGTTCTTCTGTTTCCTTTATTGAGATTGTGCAAATATGCTCTTTTCTCTGTAAAGTTTACTAACTTTATCCATACATAAGGGATGCTTTTGGTTTTATTTATTAAGTTGAAATTTTCTTATTAGAGCAAATGATGAAACTATTATGGGTTGGATCTGAAAGTATGCTTTTCCAGGAAAAGGTGAATGATCAGTGCTCACAGAACTTTGCCACAAGGAGCTCATAGCAACTTAAATGATTTTAATTTGATTACTGTTTTGTACAACTTTCTTCCATCTTCCTTCATCCTCTCTGTTTCCAGTAACTCTCATATGGGAATGGGGCAGTTTCAGGGATTCACTGAACTCATTTACAATATTCAAAGGGTTTTCTCTGTTATATTGTTTTTATTGAGGTAATGTTCACATACAACATTATATTAGTTTCAGGGGTACCACATAATGATTCATTGTTTGTATATATGTTGAAATGATCACCACAATAAGTCCCGTTAACATCCGTCCCCAGACATAGTTACAAATTTTTTTCTCTTGTGATGAGGACACGGCGTATTTCAAGGTGCAGAGGAATCAACGATTATGTCTTACTTTTCCATATACAGCTTGATGGATTTGGACTTAAGTATACACCCTTGAGACTGTCACCACCATCAAGGCCACAAACATATCCATCACCTCCCAAAGTTTTCTCTCACCTCCTTTTGTACTATTATTCTGTGGTAAGAACTCTTACCACAGAATAATATCTGGTATCTACTCTATTAGCAAATGTGACGTATGCAATACAGTCTTGTCAGCTGTAGGCACTATGCTTGTCCTACATCTCCAGAACTTATTTATCTTGATAACTGAAATTTTGTATCCTTTGACCATCAGCTCCTTATTTCTCCATCCCCCCAGCCCCTGGTAACCACCATTCTAACCTCTGCTTGTATGAGTTTGACTATTTTAGATTCCACATATAAGTGAGTATTCGCCTTTCTCTGTCTGCCTTATTTCACTTAGCATAATGTCTTCTAGGTCCATCCATGTTCTCAAAAATGGCAGAAATTCCTTCTTTTTCAAGGTTGACTAATATTGCATTTCTTTATCCATTCATCCATCAGTGACATTTAGGTTACTTCCGTGTCTTGGCTATTGTGAATTAGCTGCAATGAACATTAGAGTGCAGATATCTCGTTGAGACCCTGATTTCAATTCCTGTGGGTATATACTAGAAGTGGGATTGCTGCATCATATGTTAGTTTTCATTTTTGGAGGAAGCTCACTGTTTTCCATAATGGCTGTACTAATTTACATTCCCACAAGGGTTCCTTTTCTCCACGCCCTCACCAACAGTTGCCATCTTTAGTTTTTTTGATAATCGCCATCTTAACAGGTGTGAAGTGATAGCTCATTGTGGTTTTGATTTGCATTCCCTGATTAGTGATGCCGAACACCTTTTCATACACCTATTGGTCCTTTGTATGTCTTCATTGGAAAAAGTCTATTCTGGTCCATTGCCCATTTTTAATTGATTTTTCTTTTTGTTATTGACCCAACACAAAAAAAGAGAACAAAATTTTCAGGCATTATGGGTGCTTCCCAGTTGATGCAGACGGTTTTGTTTTTACAATGGTACCAAAAGTTAATGTTTCGTGCTTTTTCTTCAGCTTGTTATAAGACCAGGAGTAGCTACGGCATGGCAGATAATTGGGATCCTCTTGGTTTGGAGGTTTACAACATAAATGAGTGGTAAGGAATTTTTTATTATTCCAAGGAAAGTACTGAGATCATAGTCCATGGAATCCAGGATTGATAGGTGTAGGAGGAACTTAAGGTGAGGATCGGTGATCTGGCATTACTTCTGATCATGAGGCACAGGTATCTATTGTATGAGTGTTTGAATAAAAGTATTAGAGATCAGGAATTTGTGGTGAGTGAATATGTTTTCTGAATTATTTACTTTTGACCGTAAACATTTGGATTATGTGAACATCTGCGATATGGGAGTAAGTCATTAACAGGGGGTGGTTAATAATGTCACTATTGATTTAACTTCTATGAACACCAAGTGGTCAATGGATTAAGAAAATGAGTAGTCAGAAAACACAGAAATGGTAGGATTTGGGATTTAGTAAAGGTTTGGGGACCGACTGTCCTGAGAGGGAGTGTCAGGACTTGTGTGGTTTAGAGTGACAAGGACAAGAATAGAATAGAAACACACTCAAACAAGGAGGGGTGTTAACAGGATGGGGGAGGAGAAATGATCTGGAGTAGCCTTGAGTTTTGACCTTGAGCTTTCTGTTCTTGATGCAAATTTGCCTGATGACATCCCAGGACACAAGTCAGATCTATCCCCGGAGGATAGAGGGAGGGTGGAAGTACAAAACAGCCAGGATAATTGTCCTAAAAAGGCAGGCTTCCTTTATCATTTGACCCAATTTCATGATTTATTTTTGTAGGGTAAGAGGAAAAGAAGGATGATAGTCACGTCTTCACAGAGGAAGCAGTGTAACTGTGGGAATCAGTCCAAACCAAAGCCTGGTTTAAGCATCTTCAACCCTTTGAGGATGTCCAGTGACATATTCAAGAGGCCGGGTACTAGAATCTCATCCCATTCTGGCAGTGACGGGTCTCTGGGAGGACACTTTGGACCAGCCCCACCAGGTCTGCTGGCCCGAGAGACCGCAAGGACTCCAGGCCTGCAGCAGTGCAGGACAACTGGTAAGTCCTTTCAATCTTGCCAAAGCGTTGCAAAAACTTGCACCTAGTCACACAGGTTAATCCCTGCCAGGTGTGCTCGCAGGTGGTCTGCACTCCAGGTCCCATGCCCACTCCTGCCGGTCTTCAGATTTAGCAGAGATGATTCCAGGAGCTGATCTGGGCATTCCACAGCTCCACTGCCAACAATTTCTGGCAACTGAGGAAGGTATCAGGAAGGAGGAAAGGGCAGTGAAGAGCACAGGAGAGAGACTGGTGATAGCACTGATGGCGGACAGACTTGCTAGCGAGGCAGAGAAAGTGAGGGGCCAAGAAGGACGTCCTGACAGCAGATGAAATGGAGCAGGCACCTCAGTGAGGTCTCTTGGCAGCGTCCCTAATGTTTCCTTGCTTTGAGCTCTTGAAACTTTAAAACATACCAATACGTTTCTTTTATTAAACTCCGCTGCGTGAAATAGAAAATATAGACAGTGGTTTGTTTCTGAGGTGAGAGGTTGAGTTTCAGGTGAGGAGAGAAAGATCTTCCTTTTTCATGCTGTTCTCTCATTTTCCTTTACTATGCACATTATTTATTTTTACTTTCAAGTCAACAGCGAGTTATCAACGTCACAGGATGATTCAGTTTTTCCCCTCACAGTCACAGTAAAACCTACTTAAAGTGGATTATTCTTTTTGTGTAATATTCCAATAGATTCCAAAATATTATTTGAAAAACACTTCGATGTCTATGTTCTCAAATTAGATATTTACTTCAAAGTCTCCATTTTTATGTTCTTTGTTGCACGCTAATTCAGAGTTGCATCTAAGGAAATACCAGATTTCCCTCAGTTTTTTAGATCCATATGTGTTGGAAATTTGATTCATGTAGATGGACATGGCAGCTGGGGGATCGTGCTATTATCAAAAGAGGCCTTTTTAGCATCAGTAATCTGACAAGAACCCACTGCTTGTTGGGATTTAATTGTCTATTTGAGGGATCGAGCTTTCACTGTTGGCACTTCTCTTTCTCTTTCGAGGGAAAGTACGGCCTTCCCAGTCTTTTCATTACCAAACCACTTTCCTGGGTGGCTGTGCCGTGTCAGGAAGGGCCTGGGATGCCGGGAACCAGGATTCATCCTCAGCTTCTGGCTGTCCTGAGAAGGCTTTCCTGGCAGAGTCCAGCATGTGTGTCTGGGTGACACTTGCAGCCATCAGAAAGGAGGGGATAGCTCACAAGTGCCAAGCGATTCATCTGGCCCTCGTCTTACAGGGTGTTCCCAAGGGAAGAGGTTCAAAATGCCACTTAGTAACCCTTTGAAAGCTGCTAGTCATGTGGTGGGTTCTCGGTGTGAGCTTAGAGCAGTGTCTATTCACCACCAGATGGGGAGCATTTCAGTATTTTAATTGGTAAGGCTGTGTTCATGTACGTCCATGGATCATCAGTTCCGTGGCATTCCCTGCTGGACCCCCCAACACCCCTGTCATACCTGATCTGTCAAAGCTCCAAACAGGGTTCACACCCCAGCAGCTGGTTGTAATGTAACCACAGCACAAGACCGGGGAAAAAATCACAGACACCCAGGGTTGACACACTTCAAGGGCTTGGGCCCAATTGCCCCATTTGGACGAGTTCGGAACACCAACACTGAGTGTGTAAACTGGAGGATTGCCCAGACCATGGACCTCAGAAGAACACGGGCTCAGAAGTCACCTTGGACAGCAAGGGACAATGTGGGGTCACTGACTGGCCAGGATTATGGTCCCTTATTCTGGGAAAGCAGAGCTCACTCGGGATCCATCAGGCCAAGCCAGGGAGGAGGCTGGGAGCCTTCTAGGGAATTTCTGCCCTAAAGGGAATTGCATAAGGAAGGCAGGGGTGCTGAGAATCCTAGTTCACAGGGAGCAGTCATGTTTATGTAACAAGCCCCAGCTGTAGCCTTAAAAGCTGCATCACAAATCTTTCCTCCTGGATACAAATCAAGCAGGAAAAGGAATTCAGAGTCCTGGACAAGGATCCCAGCAGCATTCAAATCTAGGTCAGGGATGAACACGGAGCCCCTAGCGGGCCCTCAGGAGGGAAAGTCCTGCCTGCCTTTAGTCCATTTGCAAATGAACTTCCTCGGGTCTTTTCCTCTCCATGTGCACGTTTTGATCTTTTTCCATTGTTTTCTCCACTTAGAGTTGATGTATTCCCAGAGATTGAACTAGAAAACAACAAGTTTCTGAAATTTGGTCAAAAGAAACCTCAACAAGAGAAGCAGAAAACATTCCCTCTTCCTCCAGAATCAGGAAGGCAGCCCGTGCCTGTGACACGACATGGTCCTGCGTAGTGCTGTTTTAAAGTCACCCACATTTCAGTGGTTTTTTCTCTGCCTGTGAAAGTACCTTCAACCTTTAAATCTCAGGAGAATGGGTGGTGGGCCGTGTCTGCTCCTGGAGGAGCTGAATGATACTGAAATGAACTGGTCCTCGGTGTTAGGGGGACTTGGGATTGTCCCCACTAGCCAGAGAAGGGGCTGGCCCTTCTCCCACATACAATAAGCTGATGACCCGGAAGAGTTCTTGATTCAAGAAGAAATGCGAGATTCTGTGTCTCCCTTACATGCCTACAGAAAGTGACAGAACCACACCACAAGTTCCAGGCTGTAAAGGGAACAGGACTTTAATATAATATTCAAACATGGCATTTATTATTTACAACAAATAACTACTGTCCCTCCCCAATGGGTTTATAGGTGCTGGGGGATGTCAGGGAGCTGATATGGGGTCGTCCCCTCTCTCTTGGGCTTCAGGGGATCCCAGGAATCAGCTTACAATGCTCCCCTTCCTGTCAGGTGGGAGGAGCTGGCCCGGTGCATTGAAAGCATCCCAGCTGTGTCCCCGCTGCTGAGGATGAGGCTGTGATCGGCCACTGGTATGGGGCTCGGTATTGGGGCCTGGGGGCTGAGTAGAAGTGTCGGGTTATCTTGGGGGGCCTCCCTCAGAATCATGGCCACCCACTCTGTCCTCACTGCACTGGGTGCTGCAGACCCTGTGCTCAGTGCTGTCAGTCACCAGTACCCCATTTGTCCCTGCCACGGGAGCAATCGTTTACTATCACCTATTTCACAGAGGAGGAAACGGAGTCTCAGGAAGCTGAAGAGAGTCACCCCAGTCACAGGACTGCTCAGTAGTGGAGCTGGGATCCCAGTGCCAGCTATCCGACTCCCCAAGGACACGCTTAGCTCAAAGTTTTACTGAACCCCTAGGAGTCAGTCACCCCAACCCAGACACTCACTCACCCCTGAACTTGATGATGGCCGGTTCTTCTTGGCCTTGAATATTCTACTGGCCAACTAGATCTGGGGATCCAGCAGGCAGGACAGGCTGTAGCTAGAGTACAGAGAGGCACCTCTGAGTCTACCAGGAGCCACACCTCAGGTGTCCCCCCACTGCCTTCCCAGCAGCTGGAGTCTGGGTGTCCCAGAGTTTGCCAAGCAATAAGGCCTGGGGCTGAGCAGGGGGCCATGGAGACAGGCTCTCTGGACTGGCCAACATGGAGAGTCCACCCCTGCCCTCACTCAACTCCTGCACAGCCTCAACTATCATTCTCGTTGAGCAGCTCCATGTCCTGGAATCAGGCCCCAAATCGCTCCTCCGGCTCTGGTTGTAATTCTTTGCAACCACTGGGAGCAGCAGCATTTCCCTCATGACTCGGTATTCCTGGGACCAGAGGGAAGGAGAGGATGCACACAGGGCCTGGGTGGGGGATGCTGCAGGGGCCTTGTGGGGGGTGAGGAGTGGGGCAGGGGACCAGTCCTGGCAACGCTCCTTCCCACCAGTTCCATCCAGGCTCTACCTGTTCTCAGCATGGGAATAATCAGCCCCTCCTCCAGGAAGTTTTCCTTGATGCCATCCTCCCCTCAACCAACTCGCCAATTGGATGGGTCTCCCACTTCTCTGTTATCGAACTCTTCCACTCAATGTAAGATACAGGGGGTGGAACCAGGGACTGTTCTGCCCAGAGGGTCTCTGATTTCCACCTCCTTCCCCTCCCCTGCAGGGAGTGCTGCAGCTGCTCACCTCAGTCCCTTTCTTAAGGTTGATCTCATTCCCCTGGAAGGTGGAGAGCCAGAGTCCATCAGACAGAATGCCATAGCCTGACTAGCCCCTTATGCCCACCCCTTCTCATGTTGCAATACTGCCAGGTCCCCAGAGGGGGCGGATCATGCAGAGAAAACAGGACTTGCACCTAGGTCGGGCTCTGGGCTCCAGAGAAGGAGGACATGGGGGGAGGCTGAGGGACCTGGCAGCACAACCCTCTCTGATGACAGATTTGGAGGCTGAGGCCTCAGGCAGAGGGGACTGCTCAGCAACTTACGTGCTGCCTGACTTGGGGGGGGGCGACTCCTCTCTCCCTCCGTGGGCAGCATGGGAGTTAGAGGCTGAGTCCAGCTCAGATAAAACCTCACGCGGCTGTGCCATCAGGCAGCTCTGATTTTCCCCAGCCTGGGGAACCGGAATGGGTGTTTCAGGTGGAGCCTCTGTTCACTCATCCGTAAGATGGGCCTGATGCCCCAGCTCCCAGGGGCGACTGCGAGGCTCGCAGGAGAGATGTGTCAAGTGCTGAGAGCTCGGAGCTCATTTCGGGGGCTCCCACATTGCAAGGCTCAGGATTGTGGTCCTTCCTGCCCAGTCCTCAGGTTCACCCACCTCCAGATAATCACCCATCGTCAGACGCAGCATAAGCAGGTCACCGAGGAAAGTGCCAAGATAGAGGACGACACCCTGTGACATTGGGGTACGGGTGGGATGAGCCCTTGCTCTCAGGTCGACCCCCTGCAGGCCCTCCCCTGAAAAGTCCACAGCCACAGGCTCCTGGCTCACCCCAGGGTTCCCACGGGGAGCAGCCTAGGACCCTTAGCAGCCTCCCCTCAATTCCTCCTTGCTTCACACCCCAAGAACACCACACTCCTCCTCCTCCTCTCCCAGGGCAGGCTTCTAGCAAATCACAGGGTATGCGGTCCCTGTCCCTCCCCACAACAAACCCATCTTGCACCAGCTCTTCCAGGCCATCCCGGTCACTTCTACTGGGGGATTCAGACACTGTGGCACCAAGAGAACGGGCCCTCCTCTCTTGATTGGAGGCCTCCAGCTGGGAGCACAGAGACCCTCCCCCACAGGCACACTCACCTGCTGCTGCTGCTGCTGCTTCTCCTGCACTCTCTGGGGGTTGTTCTCCGGGGGGCAAACATGGAGGGCCCCTCCTGTCAGGGTCAAGGACAGTGTCAGTGAGGCCATAGTCCCCTCACCGCATTTCTCTCCAGCACCACTCGCCTCCGACACTGGACATCTGACTCGAGTCAACTGGTACCAATGCCACTCCACCCTCCAAGGTCTTGTGATTCCAGAACAAGCCCAGTTTCAACTCTCTGAGTGTAAGCTTGGGCTTGCGTCCTGGACTCCCCGAGCCTGTTTCCCCATCCGGAAAGTGTGAGAACTCCAGCTACTTCACAGGTTCTCCTGAGGACTCACTGTCGCATGACTGTCATCACTGTTCTTGCCCTCACCCCTCCAGGTGGAGCAGGCAGAAAGCTCCCACATTCCTTTCCTCCCTCTTACCTCATCACTCCCATGTGAGGCCTGCACTACACGATCACCATCCTTCCATTTCCCTGATGGGGAGACAGAGACCCAAACAGGGGCAGTGAGTTGCTCAGGGGCCACAGAGGAGAGGCCACTTGGCCCTCCCAGCCAGAGACCCTGTTCCAACATCCTCACCTAACCCCCAGCCCCACCACTGACAACACTCCTGACCCCTGAGCTCTCAAAGCTTGGTCGTGGGCCTAGCTGTGGATGGAGAGGATGTGGTGTCTTGGGAGTCTGGTTGAATGGCTCCTGCCTGCCCCAGTCCCGTGGAGTGTCTGGCCCCCAAGCTGGGACAGAGGCCATGCCAAACCCTTCTCCTCCCCAAGGAACCACTCAGGATATTCCCCTGCACTGAACTCTTTCTTTATCCACTCAGATACTGGACCCCCAAGGTGCCACCTCTGATCAACAGGGAAGGGGTGACAGGACATTTTGCTTCCCCGTTTACATGAAGCTCCTAACTTCCTTTCAGCAGGATCCACTAAGAATCTATCAGTTGCCTAGACGCTACTCATAAGCCACCTGGGGTATATGTCATTGCCAACCAGGCATTCAGGTGAGACTCCTGTTGTTGACTCGAGTGACTGCTCTAGGCGTCCAGGGGTGGTCCCAGAACGCACACACATCTGTCTCTGGTCCAGCTGTTCAGATCCAAGGATGAGCATCTTGTTTGTCCACCTGGGCCAGGGGAATTCCCTGCTGTGCCCGTCCCTGGGGCAGGCAGTGTGCCCTCCCCTTGGAGACATGGTGAAGATAGAAGGAGCAGCAGGGGCCTGGCTTCCTGAGGACAGGTTTAGGCTGAGGGATAAACCCACCCAACCACCCAACAGCCTGGAAGAAGCTACATTCAGCAGGATGGACGTGCATGGAAGCCAGAGATCTGCTGATGGCGCCAGCTCGGCAACTCGCCCTGGAACAGCCCAGCCAACACCACTGTGTCCCATGACCAAGGCCTCCTGCCCACAAACGGCACCCCACCAGCCCATGGGCCAAACAGATCCCTAAGCTTGTTAACCTGGACAAGATAGATGGGAACGTTTCAGAGAAAGTTCAAGTGAGAAACTATCAAAACCACAGCCTGCCCAGTCCCCCTCCCCCCGTGGCCCCTCCTCTCTTTCCAGACCCCCAGCCTCCACTCTACCTTGGTCATCAGTTCTCTGCTCAAGGACTCGTCTTGGCTATAGCGCTCCTTAAGTTTTTCAGAGCTCTCCCTGAGGGTAGGGGAAAGAAGGAAGGATAAATTTAGGGATAATGTGAGGGTTCTGAGGGTAAATCCTTTTCTTTGACAACCTGAGAGATTCAAACGGCCTGGAGGAGTGCTCTTACTGGGCTCCTCTGAGGGCTAAGGTCTCGTGAGACTGGGAGGGGGCTCTCCTGTTGGTCACTGGGGTCTCCATTCCCCCGCTATACAGAGCAGCTCTCTTTTGACCACTTTCAGTTTCAACTGGGAATAGAGTTCTGTTGTTATAAACACTTGAAAATCTCCAATGTGGCTCAACCCAGTACCTGGCATTTAGAGAAACCGAATCCTGAAGCAGAATTGGTGCATTAAGGATACCAGGAGACTTAGAGACCCACCGCCGAGGCCCAGGCCCTGTTCCAAGCATTTGCTGCCACCCAGGAGTTCCCAGCTGACTGAAGGGCCAATGGCAGACATACAGGAGATCCCCCATCCACCCTGGTCCTCCTATGGAGAGAGGCTTACCACCAGGAAACTTCCCCCATGTGTTCTTCAGGTGGCATATGGATGTTTTCTGCAAAACAGAGATGACAGTGCAGGGCGAGGAGAAGTTCTTCAGGATCTTGCACTCCTGGGAAAGGGAAGAGAATGAGCTGTGAGGTGGGGCGCTGGAGCCCTGCTTGCTCTAGCTTCAGTCCCCTTCTATTTAAATCTCCTCTCCTGAATGAGACAGATGCTCAGGGAGCCCCAGAAGGGCACATTTAGGACCCAAAGAGTAACACTCACAAGGAGGAGGATTTTAGCTCAACCCAGGGAGGGAGCCACGTAGGAAGTGAGCATCCCCGCACTGGGACCTGGAGTCAAGGTCAGCATTCCCCTGGCAAGAAGGGCCTAGGGACTTGCAGGGGCTTAGATCACACACTTCAATCCTGGGAGCTGGTAAAGGTGGAGGCAGTTCCCAAGGCTCCAGAGAGGGGCTCCACTGGGCCTCCCACAGCACACCTGGGCCACCTGGACCCAGCGCTCCACCACCCTCGTCCTGTCCGGGGCCACCATGCTCCGGTCCCAGAGGCAGGTGGTGACGACGAGGCTGGCCACCCTTCTGAAGTGGTCGATGGTGGCCCGGACAGTGTGTGCCAGGTGCTCATTGCTGGGCTTGTTCCTCTTGCCCTAGGGGGAGCCCAGGCACTGAGAAGGCACCACCTTCCGGAAGAGCTCCTGGGGAACAGGGGGAGTGTCACCCAGCATTGCCACACCCCAGCTCTGTGTCCACATCCACAAAAGTCCCACACAGGGGTCACAATTTAGAGCTGGAGCTCAGGAAGCTCAGGATGTGGCCTGAGCCTTGTGAGAGTCCCTGGCTTTTCTTCTCTGTCCACCGAGGGTACCCAGAGGATGACCCAGGACCCAATACTGGCAGGGAAGGGAGAGGAACATTTGCATCCAGCCCGTCCTGGCTAACTCCAAGCTCCAGATGGTGGCTCAACTCGGCTCATCCCAAGGGGGTATCTGCCAACACCCTGATCCCCCTCTGGTCCCACTCCCCATTCTGATGCACATTCTCCCCTGGCAGCTGCAACCACGGGCCTTGTCTGTCTCCCTTGTAGTGGAGTACACATCAGGTGTCTAATAAGTCCTGAGGCTGTTGAGCTTCCTGAGCAGACGGTTGGGCCACCAGGGACCTGGCTGCACACAGTGAGTTCCCCTCCACCACTGATGTGCCAGGCCCTGCTCACCCTTCCGTCTCTTCTACATCATGGAGCCGGCACAGCCACTCTGTGCATCAGTCCTGTTAGTGTCCACCTCTACGTTCTGCAGGTGGAAAGCAAAGGCTTAGGGGTTCAGAAAGTTGCTCAGGTCGTATGGTTGGTAAGGGGTGGAGCCAGGATTCGGGCCCAGATCATAGGAGACTGGATGAGGTCTGGGGCAACGATGGCAGAGGGAAGGCCTACCCCACCCCGCCCTGAGAGCCCAGCTGCTCATCTCATCCATCATGGTCAACTGCTCCACCACCAGCTTAGGAGGGAAGGCCGTAGGTTTGGCTTCTTCTCACGCTTCTTAGCCACAGGTGGAGATGGACTTCCCACTAGAAATGATGGTCCAGGTGACTCCAGCTCAGCAGCTCCCACTCCTGCTGGAGTCCATGTTGGCCCTTGCTCCACCTCCAACACTGCTGGTGGAGGGAACACTGGCTCCAGTGCTAGAGGGGGTGGTGTCAACGGAGCTGGAGCCAGCTCTACCTCCACCACTGCCCACTGCTCTGCTTCTGCCGCTGGCTGAAGCTCTGCAGCTGACGCTGGCGTGGGATAAAGAGAAAGGTTCACTCACATAGCTGACTTTCCATGTGTCCTTCTAAATACAGGAAAGATCCCACTTCCCTTCCAGGAATAGCCAGCCTGCAGTCCCCCTTAGCCTCTGGCTCTGCCTCAGTGGCCTCCTAAACTCACAACAGACAAGGGAAAGAGGGTCACGAGAGCTCAGCTTTGAACCAGACAAGGTTACCTGCATGTACGTCCTCTTTAGCTTGAAAAAGAGACAGCCACTGACTGGTCCAACCCTAGTTCTGGTCCAACCCCATCATCTCAAGGTCCTGAGTGTGGAGGCCCTCTGGTCCTGCTCTCATCTCAGAGCAGCACTGGATGATGTGGGTGGCCTCATGCACCTGCTCCTTGTCTAGTGAGTTGGTTGAGTTGAAACCATTGGGCAGCTACTCGACCACGTCCTGAGTGGAGTTCTGCAAAGACTGCCTGGGAGCTGGGCCAGAGGGAATCAGGGGCTGCCTGCACACTGCCACTGAGGCCAACCCCCAAGAGAAAGTCTGCTCCTCAGTTCAGGCACAGAGGGCATCCTGGCAATGAACTTTGGTCAGGGAGGGAAGGAAATGAAACCTCTGGGGCTCAATAACGTACGAGTAGAGGAGCTCACCTTCTCATGCTGCCAGCCATGATCTGGGGTATGAACGTGACAGACACCAGGTTTCCGACACCTAACAACCAGCTCCTGCCCAGGAATGGCCTGCCCCACATACCCTGCCTTCCCCACTCCACACAGACACACAAACACACACACACACACACTATGAGGGGCCTGGAGTGTGGGGTTGATCAGGTGGGATCACCGTTGTGTCCTGGCCTGCACTAGCCTTTCCTGGGCTCCCCCATGTTACCCTTCACTGCCTCCTGTCAGACACCCAGAGGCGTCAGGTATGAGGGCTGAGCCAACATCGGCAACAATCAAAAAGATTCTCTTTCTGGGTTTTTTTGAGGCCAGATCCTCCAAAAGTTGGGATACAACAACAACATTTTTGCTTCTTGGCTGTCTCCATTCAAGAGAGCTGGATGGGGGGCTGTGGGTGCCTGGTTACCAGAGTTCAAAGATCTGTTGAGGCCTAGGACCAAGGAGATGGGGTCATTTTTCAAGATTCCTTTACCTGGGACCCTTACCTCAATCAGATTTCTCCAGAGCTGCCCATTGAGCCCGGGCTGCTCACCCTCCTCTCTCATGTCACTTCCTGAACTGTACACAAGGAGCCTACACAGCCCTAGCCACAGTTCCCTGGAAACCTAACTCAGGTCCTAGCTTTGAGGAGACAGAGATGAATGTAGACCTCCTCTTTCTTACCAGTTCTGCATCCTGGGAAAGTCCCTGTGCCTCTCAGGTCCTCCCTAGTCTCCAAACCTGCACCATGGGGATCAGGCTAGAATCTACTTCCTAGGGACCTCACCCGGTGTATATGAGATAATATCTATTACCCCTGTGGGCTGGTGTCACATGTACCTAAGGCACAAACTTACAGATGGAAGAATAACAAGAAGGGGTGACATGTAGCACAGAACACCACTCAAAACAGGCCTGGGTTCTAGCAATGTGCTATTGGAACAGTCACTTCCAACTTGGCCTCATTTTCAGGTCAGCATCATGAGGGGGTTGAAACTAACGGAAATTTAGATACTGCCTTCTGTGGCATAAAACCATTCAACTGTTTCCTGCTTTATGGAGAATGAGACCCAAGTGCCTCATCTTGGCCTATGAGGTGGGAAGCCTCCACAATGGTACCCAGTGAGCCCCACCCATGGCATAGCCACGGGTGGTTAGTAACTGGCTTATGAACATAATAAGAGCCAAAGTGATGGGATGTCTTTTCTAAATTTTAACTACACAAGTCTCTCACTTCCTCTTACTCCCTCTCTCATGTTCCATCTCTCTCTCTCACTCTGTCAAATCTCTGTAACTGAGGAATCAAATACCAGTGTTTTGGGACTGCCCAATGTGGAAGCCTATAGAGGAGAGAAGCACAGGTGTGCCCAGGTCAACAGATAGAAAGGAACTCAGGCTCTCAGTCCAAACTGAACCCTGAAGGCTGAGAGTGACCTTGGGGGCTAGTCCTTCCCAAGTTGAGCTTCAGTTGAGGCCACAGCCCCAAGCTGTTCAACTCACTGAGGCAGAGGCACCCAGCTAAAACATGCCTGATTGCTGATCCACACAAATTGTGAGATAGTCAACATTTGTAGTTTTGAAATGCAAGGTTAGGGGCAATGAAGTCAGAGAGGGAAAGGTAACTGACACAGCCTACCAGGCCCTGGCCCTACCTTCCACCCCAGCTCCTGTTCTCTCCTCCCAGCCTCCCTCCAGCTGCACTGCCCACATTTCTGACCTCCTCTGGCCAAATTCACTTCTGCCTGTGAGACTCAGGACCAGTGGTGCCATCTCCCTGACACACTGCTCCCAGACCCCTGAAGGGCTGGCTCCCTCTTGTCATTCTGGTCCCAGCAAATATCACCCTATTGAGGCCTTTCAGACCCTCCTACCAAGTGACGCCCAACCTTCCCTCACAGCCCCCTGCTGTGTTTCTCTACAGCACTTGCTGAGAGGAACTTACCCACGGCTCTCAGAATCAGTGACAAAGATGGAGAACTCAAAGGTTTTGCGGGTACCAATGCCTGTGTTTCTCATCCTCTAAGCCATCAGATGTCTCCTTTGGATCCCACTGCTGCCACCAAACTGGTACAAAACAAAATAAAACTGAGTAAATTTTAAACATCTTATTGGCTTTATTCAACAGTTCATGAATCAGGCAGCATCCAGTCTAGCAGAGAGAAAGGAGCTCCAAGGAGCTGGACAAAATGAAAGACTTTTATAGGCAGAAGGGAGCAGGAACAAGGAAATTACACTACACCAAAAAGAGGGTTGGTTACTGCAAGGTTACCTTCCTTTAGGGGATGGCAGGGCTCTATCAGGAAGGTGACCTACCTGTTGCTCATCAGGCGATTCCCAATTGTCTGGTTTATGATTCTATTCCTGGGAAGGCAAAAAGTCTAATTAAATCTCGGCTTGTTGACATGAGACTTAGTCTAAGTGGCTCCATTAGGGCCTGGTGTCTTGTTTTATTATTTTATTTATTTATTTTTTTTGTGAGGGAGATCAGCCCTGAGCTAACATCCATGCTGATCCTCCTCTTTTTTTTTGCTGAGGCAGACCAGCTCAGAGCTAACATCTATTGCCAATCCTCCTCCTTTTTTCCTTCCCCAAAGCCCCAGTAGCTATTTGTATGTCATAGTTACACATCCTTCTAGTTTCTGTATGTGGGATGTAGTCTCAGCATGGCTGGAGAAGAGGTGCGTCGGTCACGCCCGGGATCCGAACCCAGGCCGCCAGTAGTGGAGCGTGCACACTTAACCACTAAGCCACTGGGCCTACCCTGGTGTCTTGTTTTAAACACATTACTTCTGCTGGTCCCTGATTTCCCCAGTTACACCCCAGCTGTCCCTTCATTGACCATTGTTGGTCACACACCCACTGCACCTGCCTCCAGTCCTTCCCCTTCAACACCGTAATCTCACACACAGCTCCTCCCGACACTATCATGACATCTCCCACCACACGTCCCCTATACTTTCCACACTGCCATTAAGATGCTTCACAAACACCACAACCACTTATGTCCAATGGGCTGAGAGGCCTGCCCGTGCACTGGGAATCAAGAGTCACAGGGTCTGTCACTTGGCCTCCAATCACCTATTGTACCCCAGCTGAAGGGCTTACCCTGCGGAGAGACTCAGTTGTAGCCAACTCCATCGAACACCATCTTTGCCCCAGGCTTCCTTCAAAATGCTCCACCCACTTTCTGCCCCAACTGCTCCTTGAGGGGTCATTTTGGGGTAGCCTTCGAGGCCACCTTGGTGATTTTGTGCCCAGGCCCAAACAGCTCTTGGCCCACAAACACTTTAACCATACCCCCTGAAATCATATAGCACAGGTAACCAGTGAATAGGTGCAAATTATTTTACCTCAAGACACCTAATGAATATTTTACCACAGGAGCATCCGCTTTTGGGTTTCACTGTGGGCTGATATCACAAGGCTCTCAGCCAGTGAGCGTCTCTCTCCCCAGCCCTCTGAGCAGCTTGCTCCAGGCTGTATTCTGCAACGCACTATTGTCTCTCTCAGCCTGCTTCCCTCAGGTCACAGGTCCCCTGAGTTTCCTGCTCTGACAGGCTACCAACAACCCATAGAAATAATGTCAGTCCTATAGCACTGGGTTTTCAGTTCTACTGGGATTGACTGACTGGACTTGGCACAGGTGCGGTGGCCCTACCCACACAAAATCAGGAAACTGAGGCAACTAAGAAGTATCAACAACCTTGACAGAACATGGACAACAACTCCATAGGAATATATCCTAACCCCTGAACAACACTCTCATGAGTCTCTCGCCTAAATGGTTTTAGAAAATGGCCGGGCCCTAGACTGTCTATACCGGCCAAGGAAGGAGGGGTTGGTGCCTTTCCTAGAACCACTTGCTGAGTGTACATCAACAGAGAAGTTCAAACCTACCTCCACCAAATGGCCCAAGAGGTTAAAATATTGCATAATATTACCCAAATCTTTGAATAGATACCAAAGTCCCCTGAGATCACTTATCTATTTTCATGGCTGGTCTCTCCAAGTTGGGGACAATGGAAATGGACTGGATTTTAGACTGTTGCTTGTATAATCATAGGATTTGTTACTATAGCCCTAGTCGGATGTTACTCTCCTGGCTACAACCTGCCTTACCCCTAATAACTCCATTAATTACACTTATTAATTATACCAGCCAACTTAAAATTAACCAATACCCTGATTAACTTAAAAAATTCAAAATTTTTATGTGGAAAATTTGCTTAATGTAGAATACACCGTTTTAAGCATTTCAAAGTATACATTTGTGTGGCTTTTAGCACAATGATTATGTCGTGTGGCTATCACCGCTATCTAATTCCAGAACATTTTCAACACCCCCAAACAAACCCATACTCATTCACAATCTATTTTCTGCTAACCCAAACCCATGGAAACAACTCATCTGTTTTCTCCCCCTATGGATTTTCCTATTCTGGACATTTCATTCAAATGGCATCCTGTTATCTATTGCCTTTGTGGATGGCTTCAGTGAGCACACGTTTCAAGGTTCACCCATGGCCGAGCATGTAGCAGTACTTAATTCCTTTTTATGGCTTATAATATCCTATATTATGAATAGGCCACATTTGGTTTATGCAGTCATAACTGGATAGAAATTTGGGTTTGTTTCACTTTTGGACCATTGTGAACAATGTTGCTTTGAATGTCTATGGGCAAGTTTGCTCTTTTGGACATATCTACCACGGGCCTCTCCAGGTCAATGGTAATTCTAAGTTTAAGATTTTAGAAAATGCCAAGCTGTTTTCTGCAGTGGCTGCATCATTTTACTTTCCCACCAGTAACGTATGTGGGTTTCCCTTTCTCCACATCTTTACCAACACTTGTTATTTTCCATTATGTTGAATATAGCCTTCATTTTGAGCATGAAATAGTATCATATTGTGCTTTGAATTTGTATTTTCCTAATAATTAATGATACCGAGCAACTACCTTGTGCTTATTGGCCATCTATGTATTTCCTGGAGACATGTCTATTCCAGTTGCTTACCCCGTTTCATTGACTTGTCTTTTATAATTGAGTTCTAAGAGATCTTTATATATACTCAATATAAGAGCCTTCTCACCTATATAAGTTGCAAATAGTAGGAGACTTCAAAGACCACTTTTAACAATGGATAGAATATCCATACAGAAAATCAGGAAATAGCAGACATGAATACATTAAATACTAAATGGACCTATCAGACACACAGAGAACATTTTACTGGACAGCAACAAAATGTACACTCTTCTCAAGGGCACACAGACTATTTTCCAGAACAGATCACGTGTTAGGTCACAAAACAAGTCTTAACAAGATTAAGAAGACTGAAATAATACCAAGTAACTTTTCTAAACACAATGGCATGAAACTAGAAGTCAATAACAGAAGGAAAACTGGAACATTCGTAATACGTGGAAGTTCAACAAAAACTCTTAAACTTAAAAGTAGATCAGGGGGCCGACAAGTGCTGTAGCAGTTAAGCGCGTGTGTTCCGCTGCTGGAGGCCTGGGTTCGGATCCTGGGCACGCACCAACCCATGCTTGTCAGGCCATGCTGTAGTGGCATCCCATATAAAGTGGAGGAAGATGGACAAAGATGATAGCTCAGGGCCGGTCTTCCTGAGCAAAAAGAGGAGGATTGGCATGGATGTTAGCTCAGGGCTGATCTTCTTCACACACAAAAAAGGTAGATCAAAGAAGAAATCAAAAGGGAAATTAGAAAACAGCTCAAAACATACAAAAAGAAACAATAGGGACCGGCCTGGTGGCACAAGCGGTTAAGTGCGTGTGCTCCACTGCGGGGGCCCGTAGTTCGCCGGCTCAGTTCCCGGGTGCACACCGACGCACCGCTTGGCAAGCTATGCTGTGGCAGCGTCCCATATAAAGTGGAGGAAGATGGGCACGGATGTTAGTCCAGGGCCAGTCTTCCTCAGCAAAAAAAAATAAAATAAAAGAGGATTGGCAGATGTTAGCACAGGGCCAATCTTCATCACACACACACAAAAAGAAACAATAAACACAGCAAAACTTATAGTCTGCAGCAAAAGTAGTACTAAGAGGAAAGTTTATAGTGATAAACTTGTACATTACAAGAGAAGAAAGATGTCAAAGAAACAACCTGACTTACAACACACAGCATTAAAAAAAGAAAAAATGAAACCCAAAGTTAGCAGAAGGATGGAAGTCACCAAGAGGAGAGTGGAAAAAAAATGAAAGACAGTATGGAAGATTAATAAAAGTAAAAGTTGAGTTTTGGAAAAAATAAAATTGAGAAACCCTTAGATAAAATATCTAGGAAAACAAAGAAAGATGACTCAAACTAAATCAGAAATGAAAGAGGAGGCATTGCAACGGATGCTTCAGAAAGAAAGAGATCAGAAGAGACTATTCTGAACTAGTGTACATTCATAAATTGCATAACTTAGACAAAATAGATAAATTCCTAGAAACAACCTACGAAAGCTGAATCATGAAGAAATAGAAATCTTGAATAGACCAGTAACAAATAAGCAGATTGAATCAGTAATCAAACACCTCCCAATGAGAAGGGACTTCTCCACTCTGCCTGACCTTAGCCAGCCTGCCCCAGTGCCAGGCTGACTCCTGTGGACCTAGCTGGCTCCCTGCAGGCTTCTGCAAATCCAGGCCCCTGGCTCACCCTGGAGCATGCCAGCTCTGGTGGCCTCAAGCAGCATCCTTGACACCAGGCTCCCACCAGGCTCCTGGGAACCCAGGGCCCCATCTCAGCCTAGGGGCTGCCATCTTCAACAGCCCAAGGTGGCTCTTGTGACCACAAGTGGTGTCCTTGGCACCAGGCTCCTGGTGGGCTCTGGTGAATCCAGACCCTGGATCACCCAAGGTCCTGCCTACTCCAGGAAGACACAGGCAGCACTCACAGCCACAGGCAGCTTCTGTAACAGGGCAAACCCAAGACCCCAGTGGGCTCCCACACACCCAAGACCCCAGGTCACTCCAGCACTTGCTGGCTCCAGCAACCCAGGTAGATTCCATGACACCAGGTTCCCAGGGGGCTGCTGGGAACTCAAGCCCATGGATCACCACACCACCTGCCAGTTCCAGCAGCTGTAGACAGCTCTTATGGAACGAGGCTCCTTGCAGGCTCCCACAAAACCAGGCCCCCAGCTTACCCAGGTGCTTGCTGACTCAGGCGGCCCCAGGCAGCACCCATGGCACCAGGCACCAGCAGGTTCCCATGAACCCAGGCTTCCATCTTGATCCAGTGCCTGCTGGCTTCTGCAGCCTCAGGCAGCTCCTGTGGCCCCATGCTCCCAGCCGGCTCCCAGGAATCCAGACTTCTGGCCTACCACAGCACAAGCTGTCTCTCGTGGCACCAGGCTCCTGGCAGTCTCTCATGAACCAAGGCTCTCAGCTTATCCCAGCACTGGCGAACTCTCATGGCCCTGGATGACTCCTGTGGTGGCAGGCTCTCAAAGAGGACCTGTCAAAACAGGCTCCAGTGGGGCTACTCATGAACTCAGGGTCCCAGCTGTGCCCAGGACCAGACACAATACCATAGACCCAAGCTTTCCACTCACCCCAGTACAAGGCTGCGCAAGGACTCCAGCAGCAAGCCTGCCCCTGGACACCACCAGATGCCTACCCAGGACCCCTAGATGGGATGACTGTGAAGGCTTTGGTTTTCTAAAGCCAGTCTGTAAAGAGTGGAAGAGGTGCCTACTTCCTCAAATTTGCAGACACCATGGAAGGCCACAAGGATCATGAATAATCAAAGAGTCATGACACCACCAAAGAAAAAGAATAAAACTCCAATGACCGACCAAGCAATGGAGATATAGGAACCATGTGACAAAGACTTCAGAACAACCCTCTTTGAGAAATTCATAAAACTCTAAGGAAACATAGATAGACAACTAAATGAAATAAGGAAACAGTGCATGAACAAGTGAGAAGTTCATTATAGAAACAGAAATCATTAAGGAAAAACAAACAGAAATCCTAGAGTTGAAGAACAAAATGACTGAACTGAAGAATTTAATAGAGAGCTTCTAAATCAGATTCAACCATGTACGAGAAATAATTAGTGAACTAGAAGATGTGTCGTTTGAAATCATCCAGTCAAAGAAACAAAAAGAAAAATGGTACTGGATAGGAACGGGGAAAGGCAGTGTGAATTATGGGATACCATGAAAAGAAATAGATAAGCATTATTAAAGTACCAGAGGAAAAGACAGGGATAAAGGAAAAGAGTGTTTACTTAAAAAAAAATAGCAGCTGACATCTTCCCAAATCTGGAGAAAGATTTACACATCCAAGGTCCTGAAGCCGATCTGTCAACCTAAAATTTCAAACTAAAACTTTCTTCTCCAAGACACATTATAACAAAACTATCTGAACTCAAAAAAAGGATCAAACAACATGATCAAGTTCAACATGATGCAAATCAATGAATGTGATACACCACATTAATAGAATGAATGATAAAAATCACAAAATAATCTCAATCGATGCAGAAAAGGCAGTTTGACAAAATTCAACAGCCCTTCATGATAAAAACTCTCAATAAAGGGTTACAGAAAGAACATACCTGAACATAATGAAAGGTTTACATGGCAAAACCCACAGCTAACATAATATTGAACAGTGAAAGGTTGAAAGCTTTCTTGCTAAGACAAAGAACAAGACAAGGGTGCCCAGTCACAACACCACTCTTCAACATTCTGCTGTAAGTCTAACCAGAGACATTTGGCAACGAAAACAAATAAAATACATTTAAATTGGAAATGAAGAATCAAAGTGGTCTCTGTTTGCAGATGATAAGTAAGATTTTATATAGAGAAATACCTAAGGACACCCCCCCAAATTGTTAGGACTAATAAACGAATTCACTCAAGCTGCAGGAGACAAAATCAACATGTAGAAATCTGTTGCCTTTCTGTACACTAACAATGAACTATCTAAAAAAGATATAAAGAAAAAAATCCTATTTACAATAGCATCAAAAACAGTAAAATACTCATAAACAAATTTAACCAAGAAGGTGAAAGATCTAGACACTGACAACTGTAAGACATTGATGAAAGAAATCAAAGACACTGAGAAATGAAAAGATATCTTACGTTCATGGATCAGAAGAATTAATATTGTTAAAATGTCCATGCTACCCAATGCCATCTCAAGATTCAATGTAATTCCTATTAAAATTCCCATGACATTTTTCACAGAAATAGAACAAACAATCCTAAGATTCACATGGATCCACAAAAGACCTCCAATAACCAAAGCAACCCTGAGAAATAAAAACCTGAAGGAATCACAATTCCTGATTTCAAATTTTATTACAAATCTATAGTAATAAAAACGGTATGATACAGGTATAAAAAGAGACACACAGACCAATAGAACAGAGTCAAAGGCCCAGAAATAAAACCACACACATACACTTTGCTAAAAGTTGATGAGTCAGCTAAGAAGACTCCATGGGGAACAGATAGTTTCTACAATAAATGGTGTTGGGAAAACTGGATAACCACATGCAGAAAACTGAAATTGGACCCCTATTTTACAATACACCAAAAATGATCCCAAATTGAATTAAAGACTTAAATGCAAGAAACCAAATATAAAACAACTAGAAGAAAATACAGAAAACAGCCCCAAGAAACTGGTCTTGACAATGATTTTTTTGGATATAACATCAAAAGTGCAAACACAAATGCAAAACTTAACAAGTGGGATGACATCAATCTAAAAATCTTCTGCACAGCAAATAAAATAATCGGCAAACTAAAGGGGTTAACATCCATAGTATATAAGAAACCCTTACAACTCAACAGCAAAGAAACCAACAAAACAATATGAAAATGGTCAAAGGACCTGAATAGATACTTTTCCAAAGAAGACATAAAAATGGTTAACAGGTACCTGAGAAGATGCTCGTAATCACTCATCATCAGGGAAATGAAATCAAAACTACAATGAGATATCACCTCACACCTGCTAGAATGGTTATTTCCAAAGAGACAACAGACAACAAGTGTTGGCGAGGCTGTGTAGAAAAGAGAACCCTGTGCACTGTTGGTATGAATGTAAATTGCTACAGTCACTATGGAAAAAATTTGGAATTTTCTCAAAAAAATAAAAAGAGAAATACTATGTAAATGAGCAATTCCACTTCTGGTTGTATATCCAAAGGAAATGAAGTCACTATTCTGAAGAGATATCTGCACCCCTATGTTCATTTCAGCATTAGTCTCAAACTGAGGACGTGGACACAATCCATGTGTCCATCAATGGATAAATAGTTAAAGAAAATGTGAGATATATGTATATATACATGAAATATATAATGGAATACTATTTAGCCATGCAAGAGAATGAAATCCTGCATTTTGTAACAACACAGATGGAACTTGCATTACATTAAGTGATATAAGTCAGACAGACAAAGACAAATACTATATATTCTCACGCATGTGAAATCTAAAAAAGCCCAACTCAAAGGAATAGAGACTAGAATGGTGCTTGCCAGCACCTTGGGCATGGGGGAGCGGGGAAGATGTGAGTCAAAGTGCACAAATTTTTAGCTGTAAAATGAATAAGTATTGTGGATCTAAAGTACAGCATGGTGACCATAATTTACAATACTACATTATAGACTTGAAAGTTGTTAAGAGAGTAGATCTTAAAAGTGATCGCTAGAAAAAACAAGTTAATTATGTGAGGGAATGGAGGTGCTAACTCACCGTATTGTGGTAATCCTTTCACAAATGATCATCTTGAACACCTAAAACTTACATATGTTATATGTCACCAATATTTCAAGAAATCTTAAAAAAAATCTCTCAACAAAGTAAAACCCAGGACCATATGACTGAAATGGTGAATTCTACCAAACATATAAAGAAGTTTTAAAAACAAGACTTCTTACACTCTGTCAAATATTGAAAAAGAGAGAACACTTCCAAACTCATTTTATGACACCAGTATTACCCTGATACCAACACTAGACAAGGACACTAAAAGAAAATAAAATTACAGACCAAAACCCCCGATGAACATAGATGCAAAAATCCTCAACAAAATACTAGCAAACTGAATTCAACAGCGTATTAAAAAATTATACACTACCACCAAGTGAAATATATTCTTGATATACAAGGGTAGTTTAACATATAAAAATCGATCAATGTAATATGCAACATCAAGAAAATGAAGGGGAAAAAACATGACCATCTCAATTGATGCAGAAAAACCATTTGACAAAATTCAACACCCTTTCATGATAAAACACTCAAAAAACAGGAAATAGGAGGAAAAACGCACAGCAAACACAATACTCAGTGAGGGAAGACTGAAAACATTTCCTGAAATCTCTAAGATCAGAAACAAGGCAAGGATGCCCACTTTCACCACTTCTATTCAACACAGTACTGAAAGTTCAAGCCAGAACCATGAGGCAATAAAAATAAATAAATAAAAGACATCCAAATTGGAAAGAAAGAAGTAAAATGGTCTCTGTTTGAAGATGATATCATCTCATATGTAGAAAATCTGAAAGACTCCACAAAAAAAGCTGTTTGATCTAACAGATGAATTCAGGAAAGCAGTAGGATACAAAGTCAACACACAAAAATCAGTTGCATTTCTATACATGAACCAGGAGCTCTCTGAAAAGGAAATTACAAAAACAATTCATTTATATCAGAAAGAATAACATGCTTAGGAATCAACTTAACCAAGGAGGTGAAAGGCTTGCACCATAAAAACTACAAAACATTTCGGACAGAAATTAAAGAAGACATACATAAATGGACACACATCCCATATTCATGGATTGGAAGGTTTAGTATTGTTAAAGTGTCAATATTACCCAAAGCAGTCTACAGATTCAATGTAATCCCTATCCAAATCCTAATGATGTTTTTTGCAGAAATAGAAAAACCCGTCTTAAAATTCACATGGAATCTCAAGGGACTCAGAATAGCCAAAGCAATCCTGAAAAAGAAGAACGAAACTGGAGGACTCACACTTCCTGATTTCAAAACTTACTACAAAGCCACAGTAATCAACAGTATGGTATTGGCATAAAGAAATAGAGACCAAATGGCATAGAATAGCGAGCCCAGAAATAACCCCTCACATATATGGTCAAGTGATTTTTGACAAGGGTGCCAAACCATGCAACGGAGAAAGATTTCTTTTCAACAAATGATACTGGGAAAACTGGATATCTGCATGCAAAAGAATGAACTTAGACCCTCATCCAACACTATATACAAAAATTAACTCAAGGGAGTGACGTCAGCATCATGGCGGAGTGAGCTTTCCCGTGAACTCTTCCCCCGACAAGATACAACAAAAGCAACAGTCACAGACCAACAACTGAATCCCAGACAGTGAAAAGCTAGAGCGGAGGGATCCACACTGCCGCACATCTGAGAGCAGAATGTGCTGGGCCCCCGGAGGAAGTGGGGAGAGGTAAGGAGAACTCCTCTCCCTCCCCAACAGATCAGCGATCCCAGTCCGCGCGGCTCCCAGAGAGGGGGGAGGGGCGGCCCTCGGCGGGGAAACTGTGGCTCTTCGGACTCTCTCAGCCAGTGGGAAACTCCCGCACAGAGGACTCAGAGGAGCCACAGGGCTACCATCAACATCTGAGCACCGCAGAGAGCGGATAAAGAGGGGCAAACGAGAAGCCTCCCACGTCAGGGACCCAGAGGGCAAAAGAGAGAGCTCCCCCCTCCCTGCAAACCGGACTCTGCAGCTCGACCAGACCAGACCTAGCGATCCGAGGCAGACCTGATCAAACGATTGGACCCGTGGATCACAGCGGGAAAAAAAAAAAAAAAAACTGCGGATCACAGCAGAAAAACCTGGGCAGAGCGCAGGGGGCCTAGACTACACAGCCTCTTACCACCAGACAGTGGCGGTAGGTGGAAATTGCAACCAGAGACTTCCAGGATGAGGAAAAACAAAACCAACACAGGAACAACAATGCAAAAATATATGAAATCACCAGACCAGAAACAAAATGACAAGCACCCAGAAATCAACCCCGAAGACACAGAAATCCATAAACTAAATGACAGAGATTTCAAAATAGCTATCATAAAAACACTCAACGAAATACGAGACAACACAGACAAACAATTAAATGAGATTAGGAGTTTCTTCACAAAAGAGATTGAAATCATAAAGAAAAACCAATCAGTGCTGATGGAGATGAAGAACACAATGGAGGAGATAAAGGAGAATCTGGAATCTTTAAAGAACAGAGCTGACAATATTGAGGAAAGAATTAGTACTTTAGAGGATAGGAATACAGATATACTCCAGATGGAAGAGGAGAGAGAACTAAGAATAAAAAGAAATGAAGATAGACTCCGAGAAATATCTGACTCTATTAGAAAATGTAACATAAGAATTATAGGTATTCCTGAGGGAGAGGAGTGGGAAAGAGGAACAGAGAGCCTATTCAAGGAAATAATAGCTGAGAATTTCCCAAATCTGGGGAAGGAGCAGGAAATACCAGTAAGCGAAGCCAACAGGACACCTATATATATTAACAGACAAAGGCCTTCACCATGACACCTAGTGGTAAGGCTAGCCAGGGTCAACGACAAAGAAACAATATTAAGGGCAGCTAGACAAAAACAAAAAATAACGTACAAAGGAACTCCCATCAGGCTGTCAGCGGATTTCTCAACAGAAACTTTACAGGCTAGAAGAGACTGGAATGATATATTCAAAATACTGAAAGACAAAAACTTTCAGCCAAGAATACTCTATCCAGCAAAAATATCCTTCAGATAAACAAAAGCTAAGGGAGTTCATGGCCACGAGACCCCCACTACAAGAAATACTCAACAAGGCCCTCAGGCCTGAAAAAAAAATAGTAGATCTTTACCGGAATAGGTTAGCAACCACTTAAATACTAAACTCAAAGATCAAAGGAAGAAATTCACCAAAAATAAATTTAACCTCATCACTGAAACACACAGCCACAACACAAGATAGAATAAGGTATAACAAGAGCAACTTAGAAGGGGAAGAGGAAAGTGACTGAAGTGACTTAGTATAAGGAAATAGGAGGCTATCAGATAATGGACTATCTCATACACAAGATTTTTTGCCCAAACCTCAAGGTAACCACTAAACAAATAATCAAAGCAAAACCACATATGATACACAAAGAGAAAACTAGAAGAATCATAAGACAGAACAACCAAACGGAATTGGCAGTCCAAAACAAATGGGACAAGAAACAAAGGAAATGCAAAAGAATCAGAAAATAAGTGACAAAACAGCAACATTAAGCCCTCATATATCAATAATTACCCTAAATGTAAATGGATTGAACTCTCCAATCAAAAGATACAGAGTGGCAGGATGGATTAAAAAGCAAGACCCAACAATATGCTGCCTTCAGGAAACACATCTTAGCACTAAAGACAAGCACAGGCTCAGAGTGAAAGGATGGAAGACAATACTCCAAGCTAATGGCAAACAAAAGAAAGCAGGTGTTGCCATACTCATATAAGACAAAGTAGACTTCAAGATAAAACAGGTTAAGAAAGACAAAGAAGGGAAATATATAATGATAAAAGGGACACTACATCAAGAAGACATATCACTTATAAATATATATGCACCCAACATAGGAGCACCAATGTACATAAAGCAACTATTAACAAACCTAAAAGGAGAAATCAACAACACAATAAGAGTAGGGGATCTTAACACCTCACTTACAGCAATGGATAGATCATCCAGACAAAAAGTTAATAAAGAAATATTAGACTTAAATGAAAAACTGGACGAGATGAACCTAGTAGACATATACAGAGCACTCCATCCAAAAACAACTGACTACACATTCTTCTCAAGCACGCATGGAACATTCTCTAGGATAGACCATATGTTGGGAAACAAAGCAAGCCTCAATAAATTTAAGAAGATTGAAATCATAACAAGCATCTTTTCAGGCCATAAGGCTATGAAACTGGAAATGAACCATAAAAAAAAAACTGGGAAAGTGACAAAAATGTGGAGATTAAACAACATGCTACTGAACAACCAATGGATCATTGACAAAATTAAAGGAGAAATCAAAAACTATCTGGAAACAAACGAAAATGATAACATGCCATATCAAACCATATGGGATACAGCAAAAGCGGTCCTGAGAGGGAAACTCATAGCGATACAAGCCCACCTTAACAAACAAGAAAAAGCCCTAATAGGCAACCTTAAATTACACCTAACAGAACTAGAGAAAGAAGAACAAACAAAGCCCAAAGCCAGCAGAAGGAGAGAAATAATAAAAATCAGAGCAGAAATAAATGATATTGAGACCTAAAAAACAGTAGAAAGGATTAATGAAACAAAGAGTTGGTTCTTCGAGACGATAAACAAAATAGACAAACTCTTAGCCAGGCTTACTAAGAAAAAAAGAGAAAAGGCTCAAGTAAATAAAATTAGAAATGAAAGAGGAGAAATTACAATGGATACCATGGAAATACAGAGGATTATAAGAGAATACTATGAGAAATTATATGCCACCAAATTGGACAATCTAGAAGAAATGGATAAATTCTTAGACTTATACAACCTCCCAAAATTGAACCAAGAAGAAATGGAGAATCTGAACAGACCAATAACAAGTAAAGAGATTGAAATAGTAATCAAAAACCTCCCCAAAAATAAAAGTCCAGGACCAGATGGCTTCTCCAGTGAATTTTACCAAACATTCAAAGAAGATTTAATACCCATCCTCCTCAAACTATTCCAAAAAATAGAGGAAGATGGAACACTTCCTAAATCATTCTATGAGGCCAACATCACCTTGATACCAAAACCAGACAAAGACAATACAAAGAAAGAAAATTACAGGCCAATATCGCTGATGAACATTGATGCAAAAATCCTCAACAAAATATTGGCAAACAGAATACAACAATACATTAAAAAGATCATACACCATGATCAAGTGGGATTTATACCAGGGACACAGGGATGGTTCAACATCCGCAAATCAATCAACGTGATACATCACATTAACAAAACAAAGAATAAAAACCACATGATCGTCTCAATAGACGCAGAGAAGGCATTTGACAAGATACAACATCAATTTATGATAAAAACTCTCAATAAAATGGGAATAGAAGGAAAGTACCTCAACATAATAAAGGCCATATATGACAAACCCACAGCTAACATCATACTCAACGGGGAAAGACTGAAAGCCATTCCTCTGAGAACAGGAACGAGGCAGGGCTGCCCACTCTCACCACTCCTGTTCAACATAGTACTGGAGGTTTTGGCCAGAGCAATTAGGCAAGAAAAAGGAATAAAAGGAATCCAAATAGGTAACGAAGAAGTGAAACTCTCACTATTTGCAGATGACATGATTGTATATATAGAAAACCCTAAAGAATCTGTTGGAAAACTGTTAGAAACAATCAACAACTACAGCAAAGTTGCAGGGTACAAAATCAATCTACAAAAATCAGTTGCATTTCTATATGCTAATAATGAACTAACAGAAAGAGAGCTCAAAAAGATAATACCATTTACAATTGCATCAAAAAGAATAAAATACCTAGGAATAAATCTTACCAAGGAGGTGAAGGACCTATACAATGAGAACTACAAGACATTATTGAAAGAAATCCATGATGACATAAAGAAATGGAAAGATATCCCATGCACGTGGATTGGAAGAATAAACATAGTTAAAATGTTTATATTACCTAAAGCAATCTACAGATTCAATGCAATCCCAATCAGAATCCCAATGACATTCTTCACAGAAATAGAAAAAAGAATGCTAAAATTTATATGGGGCAACAAAAGACCCCGAATAGCTAAAGAAATCCTAAAGAAAAAGAACAAAGCAGGAGGCATCACAATCCCTGACTTCAAAACATACTACAAAGCAACAGTAATCAAAACAGCATGGTACTGATACAAAAACAGACACACAGATCAATGGAACAGAATTGAAAGCCCAGAAATAAAACCACACATATACGGACAGCTAATTTTCGACAAAAGTGCTAAGAACATGCAATGGAGAAAGGAAAGTCTCTTCAATAAATGGTGTTGGGAAAACTGGACAGCCACATGCAAAAGAATGAAAGTGGACCATGTGCTATCGCCATTCACAAAAATTAACTCCAAATGGATCAAAGACCTGAAGGTGAGACCTGAAACTATAAAACTCATAGAAGAAAATATAGGCAACACACTATTTGACATTGGGTTTAAAGGAATCTTTTCGGATGACATGCCTACCCAGACTAGGGAAACTAAAGAAAAAATAAACAAGTGGGACTTTATCAGATTAAAGAGCTTTTATAAGACAAATGAAACCAGAATCAAGATGAACAAACAAACAACCAGCTGGGAGAGAATATTTGCAAAACATACATCTGACAAGGGGTTGATCTCCATAATATATAAAGAACTCACACAATTGAACAACAAAAAAACAAACAACCCGATCAAAAAATGGGCAGAGGAAATGAACAGACACTTCTCCAAGGAAGATATACAGATGGTCAATAGGCACATGAAAAGATGCTCAACATCACTAATCATCAGGGAAATGCAAATCAAAACAACACTAAGATACCACCTCACGCCTGTTAGAATGACTATAATCACCAAGACAAAAAACAACAAATGTTGGAGAGGATGTGGAGAAACAGGAACCCTCATACACAGCTGGTGGGAATGCAAATTGGTGCAGCCTCTATGGAAAACGGTATGGAGATTCCTCAAAGAATTAAAAATAGAGATGCCCTATGATCCAGCCATCCCACTACTGGGAATCTATCCTACGCACCTGAAATCAACAATCCAAAGATGCTTATGCACCCCATGTTCATTGCAGCATTATTCACCATAGCCAAGAAGTGGAAGCAACCTAAGTGTCCCTCGACTGACGATTGGATTAAGAAAATGTGGTATATATATACAATGGAATACTACTCAGCCATAAAAAAAGACAAAATCGTCCCATTTGCAACAACATGGATGGGCCTGTAGCGTATTAAGTTAAGTGAAATAAGTCAGAAAGAGAAAGACAAACACTGTATGATCTCACTCATATGTGGAATATAAACCAACACATGGACAGAGAAAACTGGACTGTGGTTACCAGGGCAGGGGGGGTGGGGGGTGGGCACAAGAGGTGAAGGAAGTCATATATGTGGTGATGGACAAACAAAAATGTACAACCCAAAATTTCACAATGTTAGAAACCATTAAAACATCAATTAAAAAAAAATTAACTCAAGGATATAAATGTAAGACCTAAAATAAGAAAACACTTAGAAGAAAACAGGACAAAATCTTTATGACACCAGACTTGGCAGTGATTTCTTGGATATGACACCAAAGTCACAGGTAATGAAAGAAAAACAAAGGACAAATTGGACTTCATGAAAATTTTATAAGTTGATACATCATGAGGCACTGTCCATAGACTGGAAAGACAACCCACAGAGTGGGAGAAAATATTTGCAAATCATATTTCTTACAAGAGACTGGTATCCGCAATATACAGAGATGCCCTAAAACTAAACAACTGAAAAACAAGCCAATTCAAATATGGGCAAAGGACTAGAAGAGACAGTTCTCCAAAGACTTATGAATGACATATAAGCACATTAAAAGACGCTCCACACCACTAATCATTAGAGAAATGCAAATCAAAACCACAATGAGACACCACCTCACACACACTAAGATAAGTGCTATCTGTCTTTCGACAGATAACAGCAAGTGTTGGCCATGATGCGGTGCAATGGGAACCCGTGTACGCTGTCGATAGGAAGGTAAAATGGTGCATCTGTTATGGAAAACAGTATGGATGTTCCTCAAAAAATTGAACATAGAATTATCACATGATCCAGCAATTCGACTTCTGGATATACACCCAAAAGATCTGAAAGCAGAGCCTTGCAGAGATATTTGTATACCCATGTTTATAGCAGTATTATTCACAATAGCTAAAACGTGTGAGCAACCTCAATGTCCACTGACATATGAATGGATACACAAAATGTAGTATATCCATACAACAGAATATTATTCAGCGTTACAAAGGAAGCAAATTCTGCAATATGCTACACATGGATTAACCTTGGGGACATTATGCTAACAGAAATAAGCCAGTCAGAAAAAAGATAAATACTGTATGATTCTACTAACATCAGGAAGGGACACTAGTGAAAATCACAGAGATGGAAAGTGGAATGGTGGCTGCCAAGGGCTGGGGGGAGGGGAGAAGGGAGAGTTATTGTTTAATAGGTATAGGGTTTCAGATTTATAAGAGTTATGGGGATGAATGGTGGTGATGACTGTGCAACAGCGTAAATGTATTTAACACCACTGAAGTATACACTTAAAAATGGTTAAGATGGCACAATTTTTGTTATGTATATTTTAACTCAATATACAAAAAGGAAAAAAAAAAAGAAATTAGCTATCAAGCCACAAAAAGACATAGTGGACTTTTAAATACATACGGCTAAGTGAAAGAACCCAAGTGGAAAAGGCTATATACTCTGTTCCGTAGTTTTCATATATTCCAATTACACGACATTCTAGACAAGACAAAACCATAGAAACAGTATACAGATCAGTGTTGCCACGAGTGGGAAGGCAAGGGATGAAGAGGCAGAGCACAGGGAATTTAGGGCAATCCAACTCTTCTGTAGGATACCGTCATGGTGGATACATGAGATTATGCATTTGTCAAAATCCAAGTACATGACAGCGAGACAGCGAACCTTAATGTAAACCACCGACTTGGTTACGAACACTGTAGCAGCATCAGCTCCTCACTTGTAAGGAATGGACCGCACTAACACAGGTGGTCATGCAAGATTTTAACAGTAGGGGAAACTGTGAGGGAGGAGGGAGAAATGCTCTGCAATATCTGCTGAATTTCTCTGTCCATCTAAAACTTTCCTAAAAAACAATCTATTAATTAAAAAGTAATCAATGGAAGGTAGGGACTGGGTAGAAATATAGAGAAAACAAGAATATCAGAATACTGATAAATGTTGAAGCTGGGTAATAAGGACATGGGGGGCTATCACATTTTTCTGTTTAATTTGTGTATGTTCAATGTTTTCCACAATAAAACATTTTTACAGGTCCAGATTAAATCTAGATTATATGTAGAAGGAATCAAAGAATGTGAAGAAAACAGACATTTTTGAAGCAAGTACTCAAGGGGCACACTGAGGGAACGTGCAATCACACTGGATAGAGAGTGAACGTCCTAGTTCCATCAGGAAGATTCGGAGCTCAGTGAGCAAGGCAGGCGACAGCACAGTCAGGGAAATGACAGATAATGATCACGGAAAAATGTTCGCCCTCACTGGTCACAGAAATGCCAATGATGGGCCCTGATAGGACTGCCGTAGGATTTACAAAGTCGTGACAACCACACTTAGAGCAGGCTCAGGGAGACAGCACCACTTCCTGTGAGAATACCAATCAGCACCGGCTTCCTGGAGGGCAAATCTCCTGATCCCTGAAACCTGCAGGCCACTGGCCCGGCTCCTTTGTTATATTGATTCTGTCCAAAAACAAAGGGATTGGGTAAAGATGATGGATTGAATAAACACATGTAGAGCCTCTTTGACATAAAATCCCTAAAAAATGACCCAAAGATTCTTTCATGGATGAACAAATTCATAATAGCCCTGGGAACCATCAAGAGAGCCAACATTTTGAGGAAGACATCAAAGAGAGACAACAGCTGGTGACCGGGGAGCCCAGTGGGGAGCTCCGTGTGGGACATGGAGACCAAGTCAGGGCGCCCTCTCCCCCTCCCCGTCTTCCCCCTGCCGCTCATCAAACACCTCCTGCATCGCCCCTCCACTCCCAGCCACTGCCCACCTCACGCTCCAGGAATACAGGAGCAGAGGCGCAGGGCGCCCTTTCCATCAGCACATCAGTCCTCTTGCTCTCTGCACCTGCCCAGGCAGCGGAGCCCAGCCCTGCACCTCCTCAGGGCCCAGCACGCTCCTGCCGGGCCCTCAGGAACCTCCTCTCCAACTGGTCCTAACTGCAGCAACTGTTAGCTCATCTCCACCTGACAAACAAAACTCTCCCTTGGACGCATGCTCCCTTTTGGCTACTGTCCACTTTCCCGACTCCCCTTCATGGCTAAACCTCTTAAGTAAATTGTCTCATCCCTACTGCCCTCCCGTGTTCCCCCTTCACCCACTCTAGACCCAGCTTCATTCCCACCCTCTCAAGGAGACTGAGGTCACCAGTGATCCCATGTGGCCGAGTCCAGCCATCTTCTCTCCATTCTGATCAGAGCTGTATCCCACCCAGCTGAGCCCCCCTCCTTTCTGCAATACCCTTTTCCCCTTGTGACTCTTGCGACTCCGTGCTCCACTGTTTCAGTTTCCTTTCCTGGACCCTCTTCAGCTGCACCTCTGCAATCACTGCCTGTTCCTAGGCTGGGCCCTGGTCCCTTCTACAGCTACAGTGTCTCCAGGAAACCTCATTCAATTCCATGGTTTTAAACATCTCTGACCTCATCCTGACTCTGCAGACACACCAATGCAACTTTAAGAGTTTAGGTGCTAGCTCCCCAGCATCAGCACCTAAGGAGTATCTCAGACTCAATTCCTTTCAAAATTTTACTGTCATATGAGTTCCTAGATAGCATCAAATATTTCTAAGAAAGAGGAAAACTTTGGATACAATAAAGAGTGGTGAACAATGTAACCAATAAAACGTATACTTACATCCAATCATGGTTGCTTGATGGGGAAAATAAGAACACAGAACTAAGATCAGACCGTCTCGAGGTGGGGAGTGGAAGGTGATGAGTTGGGAGTGTAGAACACAGGAATTGATCAACTCTAAGCATTTACAGAAAGAGAGGCAAAAATCGTTGTTCCTAAAAGCTGAAAGACACCCACTAGAAGAAGAGAAAAATCATGAGAAAGCCTAACAAATTAAAAATGAAATTAAAGAGTAGACTCAAATTCCAATTTATCAATAATCACAATTGTAAATGGATCAAATTGCTCTAGAAAAACATGAAGGATCTCAAGTTGAGTTAAAATATAGTTATAAAATAAAGGGATATAATATGGTTGAAAATAAGGCGATAAAGAAATAAGACTTTAAATGGGACAAACAGGGGTTTTCTGTGTTGATAACTGTCAGGAACACTTACGCACCTAACAATATGGTCTTGAAACATAAAGAAAAACTGGACAAACAAGAAGACACAGGCACCTCCAGAATCACAGGGAAACGTACCTTACCTCTCTTAGAAATCCACAGGTCAAGTGATACAGTAAGTTAGGAAACAGATCTGTTGACAAACACAAAAAAGCTAGATCTAGCCTCAGCCTGAGGGACAACAACATAAGAAACTAGTGGAGAGGAAACATTCTCCTCAAACCACAATGAAACAGTCACCACAATGGACAGTGTGCTAAGTCACAGTGAAATCTCTAAAGAGTCCAAAAAGCAGAAATCTATAAGTAACCATACTACCGGAACTTAAAGCAATAAAAATAAAAAATAATCACAAAATATTGGCTCCCCTCCCCCAACCTATCCACTTAAAAATCTGTCCACACCCTTCTAAATCTCTCAGGTTACAGAGGGGATCCAGACAGACAGGACAAACTCTTTAGAAATGAGCAGCACTGAGAGCAGCATGAGGCAAATCCATGGTGTGGAGACTAAGGGACAGAAGAGACACAGCCTCCACTGCAGGTATCAGGGAATATCAACTTTACACGAAGAAGCTGAGCACTTCCCTCCAGGAGCCAGAACAACACCACAATAAAACCAACAACAGCAGAATGAAGTGAGGATTCACGAGGCGGGAACAACAATGCAGACCTAAGCAATGGAGTTAAGGGCTGGCTCTCTGGAAAGACCTGTAACAGTGAGAAACCTTGCACAGTCTGACCAAGAGGAACAGACAAAGGCACCAAACTGTACCATCAGGTACAAGAAACTACAGAAACAGTTTTAACGTGATAGGAGAACATAGCGGATAACTCTGACCAAGACATCAGCGGTCCTCAACTGGAGCTGTCCTTGCACCAGAATGCATCTGGAAACACGCAGCATGGGTTTTGTTTCTTGTTTTGTGTTGTCCTAATGGTTGTTGCCCTGGGGGTCCTGGAGATCCTGAACACCCAGTCACATAGAGCCCTTTCCCTCCTGAAGTGTTACTGACATCTGGGAAGACGAGCACTGATCGAGATTAAATGAACTATGTGGTAGGGAAATGTTTTCCATGGATGTATAACAGGCAAAAGATGGTACCCTCAATACATAAGGAATATCAAGAAACCAAGGTTTACAACTACTAAACTGTAAGAGAGCGGGAAAATCAGAAACATAGCCAATAAACACACCAAAAATATATCCAACCTATTCGTACAGGTGGAGAAATATGCATGTAAAGCACAGGGAAGAGTTGAGGAGATTACACACAAAATTTTACTACCAACAAGGAATAAAAGTTGGGAGGTAGGTGAGAAACAGGAGTTTTTACCACTTCTTACCTTATATATTTCTGTAGTGTTTTAATATTTACAAAAGAGAATGAACTCTACTCAAAAAGATGTTTAAAATTTTAAAGAAATTATTAAAATGTTCAAAATGAGTTCAGTTCATGGATATTCATTAAAACACGAATGGAAAGAACCTCCCCATGACTTTAAGAGTCTCCTATAACTTTTCTAATAGTTACTATGTCGATTTTATTTCACATTTAGATCCTAACTCATTGGGACTTACATTTGTGTGAGGGATGCAACAGAAGCTGATTTTCTCCTGTTCAAGTGGAAAAACAAGGATCCAGGCACCGTTCATTGGGTAGGTCTGGCTTTCCCAGCTGACCTGCAATGCCTCCTTTCCCAGCGGCTAAACCTTGACAACTACCGCTGCCTCTCGAGCGCCCTAGAACTGGCGGGGTGAGCTCTGCAGCCTGGGCTCCCTGTCTGCAAGGGGCAGCTACCAGCAGAGCCTTGTCCCAAGACAGCAGCAGGCATGCTGCACACAGAAGTGCTCAGGGGCCATCTGCTGCGGAGCAGGAAACCCCTCATGATGAGCAGGCAGTGGGGGAGCCCCGAGCACCGGCACTGACCTCGGCTGGGAGCACCAGGCTGCTAAGGCAGGGAGCCCCCTTCCTTTAGCTCGTCCAGCTCCTCCTGCAGTGTGCACCTGGCTGTCGGCGGCTGCCCCTCTTCAGCTCGCCGTTCTTCCCCACCTGCTCCCGCAGGCGGCGCCCGTGCTCCTGTTCCCCCGGGAGCAGAAGCAGTAGGAGTGCAGCGAGTTGAGGAGTTCTTGGGCCCCCAGTGTTGACAGGATGACCTTTCTGAGGGACGTGGGGCTGGTGTTGCTGTGCTTGCCCTGCACAGCTTCTGCAGCTGGCTTCAGGGTGACATCTGTTGGAGGGTGGAGGGGCTCTGGGAGGCTTTCTGAGGCATCATTGTGAATGATGAACTTGGGGGTTCTGGGCCAAGCCCTAGTCAGGCTCAAGGCTGGTCCCTCTGCAGCTGGGCTCCACATCTCTCTTCAACCTCTTTCGGTCAACAGCCTCGTGGGTGACAGATGGCCTTTCTCGAGTGTGCTCTGAGAAGAAAGTGTAAGAAAGTTGCCAGCCAATAAATCTGCACATCCCAGATCCTGAGGGATAAAGTCACCCACGGAAATGCCACTCTTACCTAAGAGACCCTGGCAGGGAAGAGGGGGGTCTCATTGCCAGCATCTATAGCAGACATGTTTGCATCTCCCTGGCTGCCTGATGCTGTGGAGGCCACACTGTATCCTGGAGTTCCTTCCAGAGACTCTGCACCTACTCCTGACTGGCGGCTTCCTGGGCAGCCCTGGGTGCAGGTTCACCCTGCACAGTGGCTCGCTTCAACTTGCGGGAGCCCTGCTGGGCCCTCAGATTTTCCCTCAAGGACAACGATGAACCTGCAGCTCCTTTCCCATCTGCTTCACTCGCATGTTCCTCAGGCACCCAGTGGCCTTCCTGGTGTTCTTTCTCCTGGGGCGGCCACAGACTTCAGCCGCCCCTTCTCAGTCAGGTGGAAGATGGAGGGCACGGCCATGGCTTGAGCATGTAGTACTGACCATCCATCCTTTCCAAGAGCTTTTTTTGGTGAAACGTTCACTACAGATGAAAGAATGCTTAGTGGGGTCCAGTCATCCCTGTGAACAGCTTTTAACCACTGAACCAGACATTTTGAGCCCTTTATGTGCAGCCTGCAAGGATAAATGAAAAAGTAACTAGAAAGAAAGAATTAAATGTCTACCCCTAAAATAATCAACTATAGAAACAAAACAAGTGTTTTTGGGAACACCGACACCTGTAGCCACTTTACCCATTTAAACCTTTAGTAAAGATTTAAGGAGCACCTTCTGCTTGCAAGTTATTACTGGAATAGAAAGATGAAAGACCCACCGTCTACCTTAAGAAACTGACCATCTGTAAGGCAGAGGAGGAAGAAAGGTGAATACCTCCTCCCAGGCTGTGGTAAGTGCCCTGTAGGGACACAGACACTTGGGCAGATAGCACAGGATGGCATCAAGACAACAGGAAAGGCTTCAGGAAGCCTCAGAAATAGTTCTTAGAAGCTCATGGCTGCCCAATCCTCCTGCTGTCCATGGGATGCAGTGTTAAAATGGCGAGGGTTGGTCCCCCTATTTCAAAGCCAGGCCAGGTGTCGGACAGCAGAGCCTCCCAGGCACTCAGCAGAGCGCCTGGCCCCAGCTCTGCTCAAGTAGCTGAGGATGCGAGACCACCGCCAAGGGGAGGTCAGCCCCAAGAGCTGTGGATCTGTATTCCTCCTGTCCTCCCACTACCAGGAGGAAAGCTGCTTCCTGTACAAATCAACCAGCCCCTGCAAGGTACTGACCAAGACACTTCATCATCTCTTCTCCGCATTAAGGTAAATTCTCTATTTAGACCAAACTGTGCACGTGGGGGTTTGGGAGGTCTCTCTCAAGGGCTTTCTGCTCCACCTGAGGTCATCTAGCCCCCCTGAGTCCGTTGTGGACCAGACCAGGTGGATACTAGGTCCTCAGGGAGTTCCAAGCAACATGACCTTCTAACCTTTCTCAATGCTTTGTGACTAGTTACCAAAGGACCACCACCTCCTTTGCCCCCAGACCACATTAAACAATGACACATGCCAAGAGCAACCTTCTCTGCAGTGCTTTGCCTCATTCTCAAAAACAGTAACAAAACTTTTGGGACACAGGCTCTGAAGGAACTGTCAAGAAATCATGGTGGCTGACCTCTGAAACAAGCTCACGTTACTAGTTCTTTGGATAGATTGTAACAACTTCCGACTTAGAACAAACCACTGTAAACCTTCAATAATTCTACAGACAACAAGTGGCATTCAGCTCTTTCAAAATTCAACAAGAACCTGCAATGCAAAACAAAATGATCTGCCAGGAGATTTTCAAAGTAAAATGTGTTCAGTGCACTGTTTTGGGACCTCCAGTGCGGAGTCTGCAGGAAAGGACTCACTGAACTGGCTGAATTCCAGATGCCCTCATGAAGGGAGCCAAGCTGGGGGGCAGGGAAACTCCTCACCATGCTGTCGGAGCCCAAGGAAGAAGTGAAGAGAGGAGCCCCTTCCCCGAGTCCCCAGGGTAAGCCCCCAGGTGAGGAGTGGGCCACGCCCTCCACCACCTAGGATGCTGTCAAATGCAGAGTCCACTGTCAGATGCCTCTCCAGGACTCACCTCCAGTGCAGAGTCACCTTTCCCTGCACTGCCAGGACCCATCTAGCAACAGAGCATCTGGGAGGTGCGTCCATCCCGGAGGTACAAGTGGCTTTTGCTCAGCCACATTCCTGATCACAGAGATCAAGGCAGGCTTACCGCCATCAAAAGAGCAGAAAAGTCACAGCCACAGCAAATGCCAGAAGATAGTGACCTAAGGAAGAGCGTTTCCAGAATACTCTGTTTCTCGACATTGTTGGTCTCAGCCCGAATCAATGGAGAGCAGGGTGGTCATGGGGTGGGACTGAGAGGGTGGTGGAGGCCATAAGGTGGGTGCTGGTGGCCATGGGGAGGCCGCAGTGGCCCAAGGCACCCAGAGCAGAGATGGTGGCACAGACCAAGGCCACACAGTGCCTGGTGCTGACTCACCTGCTGGACCGGCCCAGAGGGCCTGAGCACAGAGTGCTGCCTGCCTCAGGCTGAACCTCGAGGTGGGCTGACCAGGCAGCAGTGGCCAGTTACCTGTGGAAGGTGACAGCAGTTTCTCCTTGTTGCCCGGCAGTGGGAGCGGTTAGCAGCAGTGCAGTCATCACCATCCCGGGCCTCAGGCTGTCGTGCCACCAGTCTCTGGCCCCCTTGTCACCACCCCACAGCAGGACCGCCACAAGGTTAAGGGCTTGTGGCGACACTCTGCAGCACGTGGGAGCTGGTCCCTGGGCCTCGCAGGACGACAAGATGGCGGCACACGCCCGTCCGTCCTCAGTAAAGCAAGATGGCCGTGCCTGCAGGCCCAGGCAAAATACCGGCTGACACACCCACCCCAGGGTCGCGCTGCCCAAACTCGTTTGTTCGGCTGTCCCGATGGGTCACTGCTGCGGTGTTCTGAGTGAAGGATGCAGACTGTGGGGTAGCGAGAGTGAGGCTGGCCCTCCAAGAGGGGAATTGCCATATGTCAGGATGGCGAATGACACACTTCCGCCCACTTCTGGCCCCTCCCGCGTTGCTCTGCCAGATTGGGCCCAGCGGCAGCCCATCACGCTGCGCTTATTCTCTGGGGCAGCAGAAAGAGGGACACGGGTGAGGGCGCGCCCACGCCGGGTGGCCTGGGAAGCTGCACTTGCCTGAGCCCGCAGCTGCTGGGACTGGCCGGCGCAGTTTGGAGTGAGGCCGCGGGGCAGAGCTGGTCCTCGTGCGGAGTGGGCAGGGGTAGCTTCTGTAGTGAGACCAGTGCATCTGACAGCCTGGTCCCTGCAGGTCTGGACACTCTTTCCCTCTGCTCTCGGTGCTCGGGCGCCGGCCTGACAGGCCCATGGCCGCTGGGGAGGGAATGGCAGTGGGGCGTCGGTGAGGGGGATGGATGGCACTGGGCAGGGCTGAGGCACCAGCGTGACAGGCCCACAGCTGCTAGGGCAGGAGGGGCAGCAGGGCATTGGGGTTGGGAGGCAGGGACACAGGGCGGGGCTGGGGCATGGGCCTGACAGGCCCACAGCTCCTGGGGCGAGAGGGGCAGTGTGGGGTCAGGGAGGGAAGGGGCAGCGCTGGGCAGGGTTGGGGCAGCGGCCAAACAGGCCCACGGCTGCTGGGGCGCGAAGGGCAGTGGGGCATCAGGGAGGGGAGGGTTGGCAACAGGAGCATTGGGGTGTCGGGGAGGGAAGTGGTGGTGCCAGGCGGGCTGGGTCACCGGCCTGACAGGCCCACGGCCGCTGGGGCGGGATGGGCAGTGGGGCATCGGGGAGAGGAGGTGGGGCACTGAGAGAGGCTGAGGCGCTGGTTCTTGGGAGGCTTTTTCCTTCCCCTCCAGGAGTTAAGAAGTGGAAGCTCTCTAACTCCTCTGAAGTTATGTTGTAGGCTGGAGGGGAGGAACCTACTCCAATGCTCACAACACACGCATGATTCTGTTGACAGATAGATCATTCCAACTTTTTTTTCTGTGATGAGAAAGAGAAACAATCCATCTCGTTGGGTCTTAACTTCTTGGGGTCCTAATACAATGTGTTGGGTGGCAGAGGTGAGGTATTGGTACTTTGGTCAATGCTAGTGTTGGGCAGGAGGGAGAATCCTCCTCTGCCCTTTCCCTTAAGGTTCTTATGGCTGCCCAAATAATGAAAAGACAGGTTAGCAGGACAAAATAATACTAAGTTTAATAACATGTATACATGGGAGAAACTCAGAAATGAGCAGCTCGTCATTCTGTCTAAGCTGCTTGCTTAAGTATTGTATTGTAGCTAAAGTCATGGAAGGTGTTGGAGGGGTAGTGGTTTGGGATCACAGAGGGGAAGAAGACAACTCACATGAGATAGAAATGCAAATGTTTGTCTGACAACTCTTTTCAGGGCAAGCTATAGAGACTGTGGCCAGGGAGAGACAGACTTTTTGATAAAATGGGCTTGTTGGTGCCTTTCCTATTGCAACATCTATTTTACATTATATTATAGCCATCATATGATATTGGCTTCTTCCTGAAACAGGTCTTCTATGTTAAATTCTTTAGGCAGCTTGGGAGGGGAAACTCAAATGTTCTTCCTGAGTGTTCTGAGTCTTTATTGTCTTCAGCTCAAAATAATCCGCATGCCAGAATGGTGCATCTTGGGGTCCCCTGCCCTGAGCACCATCACTAGCCTGCTTCTGCTCCAGAGGAGACAGTTCATTAATTTTTCCTGCCAAGATATTCTGGATTGTTGCAAGTTGCCTTGGAAGCATTTGTACACGGGCTCTTTTTCTTGCCACAGCAATTTTAGTTCCCTCATTCCTTGTAAGGAGTGATTTGCTTTCAAGTATCCCTGCAACTGTCAAGGAAAACTTTCATTTGGTTTAATTCCACCTGTCTTCATGGATGGCATTGTTTTTGCTTCCTTTTTCTTTTCCTGGCAGCTGCAACGTAAGTTTACTGAAATCTCAGTTTGGGAACTGTACAGTAGACTAGTAGGCAATATTTCAATGGTTTGTGGCATCTGGACACTTAAACGTGTTAGGTGGCTGGAGGAAACAGTAGCCCTGACTTCCAAAGGAGCATGTTCAGCAGATGTATTTCTGGTGACGTTTGTTTAAAAAAGACAAAGAATCAGACAGTGATGCACAGTTTGCTGGGGGCACATGGTGGGGGAAGGAATAGAATTATTTACTTCTCCATCTGTTCTCAGGTTATTACCGCTTACATACCTACGACCATTCCCAGGAGAGACTTGGTTAAGGTAGAAAACACAGTTTAATATCAGTCATATTACCTTAGATATGAAAGTCATCATGGTAAAGTCAGGAAAAGACATGTGATGAGTGGTAACGAGACACGGAAGGCTGCTTCAAAGTAGAAAAGGTGTTTGTGTTTGAAGGCCTCTGTTGATGCTGATAAGAACATGTACGGTATTTGTAGGATGGGGTGGGGAGTTTTCTTTCTAACATGATGCTGTGCGTCCTTTTAGGGCTGATTAACGGACCAGCCTCTCCTGGCCCCTGGTGTTCTTACAGATTCGGCCTCCCTTGCCCAAGGGTTAGGCAGCTCCTGGTAGTTTTTATAGTTATCCATTCATTAAACTACATTTCTTATTGAGCGCAAGGTTTGGTTCATGCATTATCTCAGACCCTGGTGCCAGAGAAGTGAGCAAAACACAAAAAGCATGCCCTGGGTGACGTTCTAGATGTGACACCAATGGTGTGACTCATGTGGGAGAGTGATGTGTGCCAGGCTGGAGGGGGGTGGAGTTGTAGCCAGGAGGGCCAGGAAAGGTCTCACTGCAGAGGTAGGTTTTGAACAAGGCCCAAAAGCAGTGTAGGAGGAAGGGAAAGTGGCCTGGTCTGGGAGCAGCAAGGAGGCCAGTGTGGCCAGGGCACAGCCGGTGAGGGCAGCAGGAGCTGAAAGCAGAGTTGTGACTTTGGCCCAATCATCGGCCTTTGTTGGTCATAACAAGGACTCGGGCATTGATTTATTCTGAATGAGATGGTGACCCTTTGGAAGGTTTTGAGAGCAGGAGTAACATGGCTGGACATAGGTTTAGCAGACTCGATCTGGCTGCTCTGTTAAGAACATAACACAGAGGGGCCGGGGCAGAGGCAAGGAGACCAGTTAGGGTGCTGTTGCAATAAGCCAGGCAAGAGGTCTTGGAGATGTAGGTCAGGGTGGGGAGAGGAGGTTGAATCTGGGTGTGTTTGGAGATCGAGACAGTAGGACTGTGTACAGATGGGAAGTGGTGAGGGGTGGGGCTGGGGAGGGAAGACTTGAAGTCGGTGCTGAGTTTATGGCCTGAGTCAAGAAATAAGAAACTCAGCTGGGGAGACTTGGGGAGGTCCTGCTTGGTGGGGAGCTGTGGGAGTTTGGTTTTGGCTGAGTTGATTGTGAGATTTATATTTTGTCTGTGGCTCTTTTCCACAAGAGGAGAGCAGAGAATGGCCACCTGGAATCTGTCGTATGAAGTCCTTGTGCCCCTCCCAGGCTCCCTCCTGGCACAGACATCCTACGGGAAGGCCTTGGAGTGGAGGTTCCTCTGTGCCAACTTTCTTGGGTGTACTGGCCTGTTTGCACTGCCTCTCCCTGGGTTTGTCACCTTGAAAAGATTTACTCACTTAGTGGAGCCTCAGGTTTTCAAAAGTTAAAGTTTATGTAATCAGTGGGCTTGAAAAGCAGTATAAAATATTTCCAAAGACGCAAGAAATAGGTAAATTTCAGAAAAAAAAAGATTCTAGTATTACATTGCATGTGTTAAAAATTCTTGTTTCCCTTTCTGCCTCCCCTGAGCGTGTGTAGTCATATTGTTAGTTCTGTTCTTTTCCTTGTGATGCAGTATTTTCAAATGGAATTTCAGGGCTTACAATTGCACTGCAAGTGTTAAATATGATTAATTGTTTATAAAACAATGTCTTTCCACGGAAATAACAGTTAATTAACATTATTTTCTGAAAGTAATAAATACATGTGGCTTTTCTTGTTGAACTAGAAAAATGCTTTACAACTTTCTTCTCTCCTTTCCATTAAAGTGTAGGTTTGTGTGAATTTGCTGGATTCTTCAAACACTAGGTTTGCCATTTACAAGGTCACTGTGGTCCAAAGCAACGTGCCTGGGAGCAGAGGCCTGGGGTCAGGGTCTCTAAGATAAGCCCCCCTTGAGCCTGCACAGGGAAGTACTTGAGGGCCCACACATTCTTCTTGGGTGTCCTCCCTGCTTATCCTCACTGCAGAAGGAGGCTTTCTGCTGAGAGAAGCTACAGAGCCCTGGAAAGCTGGGAAGGCACCTGCACAGGGGGAGGGAGTTCCTGCCCTTCCTGAGGTTGTCCCTTTGCTTCCCTTGAGCCTGTGTCTACACGTAGGGTGGAATTTTGCACCCACAGTGTAGGGGCCCGCAGAGTGTAATTTGTGCACATTGAGAAAGTCTGTGAATGTCAGGAGTTCTGTGTCTGGATTAGAGTTTATGAATTTAGGGTTCCTTTGAGTTACAACATTAAACTGCATCCTGTCAAGAGTCTCCTCACTTGTGAGAGTGGAAGCTGAGAGAGGGAGCCCTTCTTTTCCTCCCCAGGCAGGGGAGGGTGTATGAGCTCCCAGAGTCCATTCCTGTGGCTGCTCAGGTATCCCCACCCTTCTGCACCAGGGACTGACCCACTCCAGGGCTTCTGTCTCTACCAGGAGAGTTTAGAATGTGTTTAACTTTCTGCATGTGGCTTTCCTTCTGTCCTGTGGGAAGCAGGCAGCTTATCTGTGCTGATCCCAATATTTGTGTTTCTTTGCTTTGGATTCCTGTATCGATTGAACAGTGCAGCCCTATATTTCTGGTTTCCCTTAGCTCTTTGTAATTTTATTTCTTGTATGAGAAATAACATTTTGAGTTTCTTGGGCTTAAAAATGTGAATTGATGGAGAGATATAACGTCAGTAAGGCAAGAAAATTGTAGAACTAAATAGAGTTTTTGTTTTTAGGCAAGAGAATCTCAAGATGTGAAATGAATGTGTTGAAGTTTTCAGGTGCATTTTCATTTTTACATCAGTGTTTGCATGTGCATGTCCCTAGAGAACATTGAGATTTAAAAAACTAAAACAATGGTATTTCTACTTTAATCGATGTGAGGAAAATTAATCAAACTAATCCCACTATGTTTAAGGAGCTAAACCCAAACCCCTCTTGCATTATAATATGGCACTGTTTCCAGAAAATCCTGCCTGTGTGAGACACAATGGAAGACAAACTAGGATGCAGCTTGTCCTTTTACTTAGCGAGAGATATGAAAATGTCATTTCGTATGGTAACTCTTTTGTAACCGTTAGTGTGCTAAAGGAATTAAATCTTAGAATGGTTTCCTATCTACAGACGTTTAAATTAAAGAAAAGCTATGAAATGGGAAAACATGGTATGTGTAAATTTCTCTATTTATATTAGATAAATCTGTAAGATAGAAAAGTCTAACCTCAGAAGAGTCACTGCCAACACTTCTGGGTCCCCTCCAGCCACCCCCAGTGCACAGTTCTGATCATTCTTGAGCTTCCTGTTGGTGTTTCTTTCTATAAAAACAAGCCATTGTGAATGCATATTTTTGTACGCATGATTGTCCTTGTAATGAGCGGTCAGACTCCGCACATTTTCATACATGCTGACAGCTTACGTCTCTCCTCTCCCTCTTCCTCTCGTGTCCACACCTGGACAAGCTAAGGAACAAGTCCGGAGGCTCTGTTCTCTGGCATTGGCTTCGGATCCAACCACACAATCCCTGTCTGTGTGCAGAAGTCTTACCCTGGTCTCAGCCCTGGCAAAGATTTTTCGCTTTGACCAAACTTTAGTCAGGCCCTTGAACCTTCTTGTATGCCTGTCTGTGCACTTCCTTGTAAAATCCAGTTTTGACAACAACCTTGCAAAGTCAGTTTAACCAGAACCCACACACGAATGTCTGATCACACTTGAGATCTGTTCAGGCTCCTCCTCCTCCTCCACCATCCCTCAGGTGGTGTCTGATCACTCTGGCCTGTCTCTGCTAAGAATCCTGTTAGGTCAGGTTAGCCAGAAACCCCAACACTTGAGTTTCTCTTAGTAATTTTCCATCCCCTGACCCCCACCATGCTGCCTGGCTGTGAAAACCCACTTGCCCATGCTGCATTTAGAGTCGAGCCCAATCTCATTTCTCCCCCGCTGTGAATCACATCACAGTGGTCTCTGCGTATCACAGTGGTTCTGAATAAAATATGTGTTACCATCTTTGACAAATTTCGTTGAAGATTTTTTGTTTAAAACCCCAAACCACAATAAAAACCCAGGCCAGGCTCCTTTCATTGCTCCCTCAAGCCATTCCAGAGCTGCATGTGATTCTGGCCCTGCTCTCCTCAGAGACCTCTACTATGTGAGTCATAAGACTTTTCCTAACTTCTGTGTGTGTGTGGAGGGGGGCACACACCAGCATCAGTCTCTGCATGGGAATCACAGCACTTGCCAGTGAGCAGTCATATTTTGAAAGGAATCTCTTTCTCTGAGTAGTAGGTCTCAACAGTGGACTCAAAATATTCAGTGAACCGTGTTGTAAACAGATGTGCTGTCATCTGGGCTTTGTTCTTCCATTTGAGAGTTGACTTTAACTTAAAGTCACCGGATGCATTACCCTTAACAGGAGAGTGAGTCTGTACAAAGGCCTGGGGATGGATTGGATGGGAAGGAGAGAGAACAGGATCAGTTAGAGAGACCAGAGGTCAGAGTGTGAGAGAGGAGTTGGAGAAGGGGCTAGAGCAGTCAGTAACAGCACAGCAGCCAGGTCAAGGCCCTGTGCACCATGTCTGGGAGTCAGGATCTCCTAATAGCAGTCAGTGGGGGAGCCCCACTTTTGCTTGGATCTCTGGGGAACAAGAAGACAGTGTTTTACCACGTCTGTCTGTCCACAGCTACCAGACCCTGGTCAGGGAGCATGAAGCACTGATGCAGGAGTACCTGCACCTGCTGCAGATCGTGGAGATGAGAAGACAGTGGCCAAGCAGCTATGGCAACAGATCGAGGATGGGGAGATCAATATCGAGCGGTTGAAGGCAGAGGTGACTGCTGGCTAGGGGTGCAGAGGAGGCTGGCCGGGGGGCCCAGGGCACAGGCCCAACACCTCACACTCCAGGCTCCTGCAGGACCAGGGGGCACATGACGGGCAGGGGGAGCAGCTTCCAGTCACAGCTATGCCAGCCTCGAAACTTAAATTTAGTGATGCTGGCAGAGTGGGAAAGGCTTTCATTAGATCTGAGTTCAGATCCTACCTCTGCCACTTGACAGTTGCAACCTGGAGTACATGCCCCCATCCTCTGTGCCTCCATTCCTTCATCTATAAAACAGCCTTTTTATACTTGCCTGGCAAAGTTGTGAGGATTGAGTGACGTTATTTATAGGCGAGTTTTTAGTTACTTTTCTGATGACCACATTGACTAAGCATTCCCACATTATCAGCTGGAGTCCAGGGACACAGAGTCCCGGGTAGGTCGTCATAGTGTGGGATCCTGGCTCAGTTCCAAGCATTCGTTCCTTCTGCCTGTTGTAAGAGCTCCTACAGGGGCTTACCGGGCATGAGTCTGGAGGCCACGCTGCTCCTAGGTTAAGCCTTGTAGAAATTCACTACTCAAACTGTGGTCCATGAAGCAAGAGCATGTTAGAAATGCAGAATCTCAGGCCCTGCCCAGACCTCCAGAATCAGAATCTGCACTTTCACAACATCCCAGTCGATTGCCATTTAATTAAAGCTTGGGAGGCGCTGGCTCTCTGTCCCTTAGACGCCCCTCACCAGCTGTCTACCCCAGCACCGAATGATCTGATTGCCTCTCCCCCCTCATCTCACCATGCTCACCAGATGTTCAGAGCCATTTGGCCGCATCACACGAGGACCGTGGACTCTGAGCTGAGGATGGGAAAATGGAAACATAGATTCTAACGAGGGTCGGCTGCATGATTTGTAGGGCCTGATGCAAGGGAAAAATGCAAGGCCCTGGGTGGAGTCGGGGAAATCGACCTCCCCTTCTCACAGCCCACCAACCCACCCATGGCAGACAGGCGACCCCCCAATTTCAACCTCCAACCTCCTCTAACCTCTGTGCCATGATACACTTGGTACCTAGATGAGGGGTGGGCAAGATGCCTGTGCTGAGTCACCCACCTAGTGCCAGACACTGTCTACTCACTCTGCCCTGAGACACCATTGGGTGTGCACTGCACTCACCCTTTCTGCACCTACCCCGAGACCCCTGCAGAGGGTGGAGGGTGACTCACAGTGGGAGGTGTGTCTTCCTGGCTGACTGAACCCATTTGCTCCCAGACAGAGGGTAGACGAGGTCATGGGTTCTGTGGTGCCAGCGTGTGGGGAGCGAGCAGCTGAGAAACCATCCCAGGGAGGCAGCAGGAGGCAGTAGCACATGAGGGCTGAGGCTCCACGCCCCTGGGGAGTGTTCCATTGTTCCATCAGATGTTACTCGTGAAAACAAATTCAAAGAGAAATGATTAAGAACTTCAGGGTGGCAACTGCAGAACTTGAAGCCCCAAGCATGGGGCCTTCTGAGCATAGGACACCATCACACGCCCTTGAAGCCAGCTCTGCCTGGAATGTTCAAAGATCCAAAGTTTCCAATTCTACCTTATGGTACCGCTGCCAAGCTCTGAACTAACGGTCACATCAACTTGGAACTTGAGCTTGAACAAAAGTTTAAGATTCCACACACCTCCTCTACCCTGCACCAGGCACTGTCAGACAAGCTTCCTTAGTCAGTCCCTATAGCCATCTTCATAGGATCAAAAGACGAAGCAGGTTCAGAGAACTCAAGTCACCTGCCCAAGCTCACACAGCTGGGAGGTGGCAGAGCCAGGACTAGAACCCAGGTCTGAGTGTCTACTTGCCAGTCTTGCCACTCGTAGCCTCTTCTCACATGGCTCCTGGGATGAGGGCTTGTCCCATGTGTAAACCATCTGGTTCATTCTGAGATCTATCCTAGCCCTACACATATCCCTGAAGCCAAGTTGAGTCCTTGTTAGGGACCAGGGAATAGGTCTAGGGACCAGCACCAGATTAGTGGCTTCATGATCAAGGGTGTCATTCATTCACTCAATCACTAGTTCACTAACTGCCTAAGATCAGCTGACCACTGCCTCATCCTCTGCCCCAGGCTCCTCTTTCCCCATCACTTGGGGCTCCAGCCAGTGTCCCTGGTCATGAGCTGTGCACTTCTTGGCCTTTGCACATGCTGGGGCTTCTGTTTGGAGTGCTCCTGCCACCCCCACGCTTTCTTGCCTGGTGGAATCCTACCAAGCTCGAATGCCTCCTCCTGGGGACTCTCATCACAGAATGTGCTCCACGCCCCCTGCTCCCTCGGCTTTCCCACCCTCAGCATGCCACGTCAGAACCAGGTCCTTGGGTGTCTGTCCCCCACCCAGCCTGGTGGGACCTCCTTGAAGGCAGGAGTGTCCTTTATCACTGTGTCCCTTCTGCCTCGCACATAGTAGTTACTCTGTAGGGGCTTGATGAATGAATGGATATCAGGCACTGTGGTAGGCAGTGAAGAGATAGAAGTTTCTACACAAGGTCTGATTGTGGTAAAGTGTGACTGGCACCATAATAGAGCTTTCGGTGTGAACTCAGGTAGAAAATGAGTCACTGTATGGCCAAAGAGGGTGCGGGTGCATGTCGCATATGACCTTGAAAGGTTTCGGGGGTTGATAGGCCAGAGAAGCGGTGGGTGCAAAGGGCAGGGCCCTCTCTGGTGCTGGAGAGCACCAAACTGGTCAGTTTTGAGTGAAAGTGTATGTGTGTGTGTGTGTGTGTGTCAGTGTGGCAGCAGAGGCCTTTTTGGTGGGAATTTGGAACAATGTTTCCAACTGAGTACATTACTCTCCAGGGCCAACGATTTCTTTAAAGAAGACTTTAAAAGATCAGCTTGGTAAAGCTTTCTGGCTGCAGTCTCTCTCTTTCTCTCTCTCTAACACACACACACACACACACACACACACATACACATCCTGCAGGGCAGAGGGCACCTGTGTGCTCTGGAGGGGCTCCAAGAAGGTGAAACGGAGCACATTTCCCAGGAAGTAGGCCATCAGGTAGGCAGGAGGTGCCAAGGAGCCAAGTAAGTGATGAGTGACGCCCATGACAAAGACAGAATGTCTTAGAACGTCAGAGCTGGGAGGGATCTGAGAACTCTGAGGTCCACAGAAGAGGAAGGAACTTATCCAAGGTCACTCCAAGGTCACTTTCAGCGCTGGAATCCAGGCTTAACCTTGGGTCTCCTGGCTGTAGATCCTTGACCTGTACCTGCCCCACAACTGATTCGTTCCTTGCTGGGGAGATGGGCCATTTAAAAGGTGCATGTTCAGGAACCACTGTGTCACCTGGATGGCCTCAAGCTCTCATGGTCCACCTGATAGCCAGAAAAATTCCTCAAACCCCATCTCACATATTCCTGAGGATTTTCAGGGTCTTCCATTTTCCTGGCCACGTCTGGTTTCCAATTCTTCTCTCCTGACTTCTTGTATCACTACTCACAGTGGCTGTCTTCACTCAGTCTTGACTGCTCCTTGCCCCCGTGTGGTCACTCCACGTGCCCATCAGGTGGAGCTAGATTCTGCTGCAATTACAAACAGCCTCCAAATCTCAGTGGCTTAAAACAACAAAGATTGCTTTCTCTCTCACATTGTGTGTCCATTGTGTGTTCTGCTCCACAACATTCTCACTCAGAGACAGGAACAATGTCTGATGGGGCTCCACCATCAGGAAATTCACCAGTCCCATGGCAGGGGAAGGATCATGGCAAATCCTGCTTGACAGCTCTGCTCACGTTTCATTGGACAAAGTGAGTCACATGACCACACCCAGACTTCAGGGGCCTGGGCTGTACAGTCCTGCCTTGTCCCAGGAGGAGAACCAGAGTATCCAGGAAAGACCTAATGACACCCAACTGGCTCCCACTTCAGTCCCCAAGCCCCTGACACCAGCCAAGTATGGACCAGACTTTCTGAATGGTTTAGATACAGTCAAGGGGTTTTCCAGTACTGAAACAGAAAACAGCTTAAATGTGAATAGAAGACATACCTGCCCTCCTGTCACTCAGCCTTTTCTGCTACAGGGATTTCTTGCTGACCTCCTCTCCTCACACTGGCCTCTCTCCACACGCTCCCAACTGCCATTTTGTTGGTGGTGGGGGTGTTCATAATCCCTTTATCTGCCAAGACCCTCGTCCCCATCCAGTGATGTGCTGGAGCTGGCTCATACCAACTTGCAAGTCAGTTGTGAAATTTTCAAGAATCTTGCAAGCTTGTTATTCACCCTTCGGTAGCTTAAAATGGGCCAAGATAGGAATGTTTACACCATGGAAATTGGCCGGTGCTACCAGTCAGAGTTTTTATTTGAGAGAGCTGGTGGTTAATCATTTAACAATATACGATTCTCTATACCTTTTTTCAGAACCAGCTAAATACTTTGCTGGGCCCAGTGCAAAATGAAAGTGCAGGGCTCTTAAGAATTTCAAGGCAGCAACAGTGGAGCTTTAAACCAGGCATTAGGCCCTTCTAAGCCTCACAGGTCACACTTCAAGGACATCGGCCCTGTCTCTACTCTCTCTATATTCTCCAGCCCTGGAGCCTCCACCCATAGCCATCTCTTCCTAGAGGTAATGGGAGATGACACCCAAACAAAAGTCTGCACAAAATTTATTAGGCAAAACTATCCAGCTCTGCTCAGTCTCTTCTCTCCCACCTAACAGGCCTCTTGGACCTCATCTTTTGTAACCAGAAAGCTCCAAGGACCATCTAAAACAAAGGGAGCATCCTCCTCCGAGAAGAATCCTCCCCTCCTCTGGAATCTTCAGTTTGGCACCATTTCATTGTTTTAATAGCTATTTTTCTCCCATTTATGATTGGAAGTAAGTTGGGATGGCTCAAGCAACCCTAGAGGGCAGGGTAGGAGTTTAGAGATGGTCATGGTATTTTCCTGGCTTGGAAGCACTCAGAATCCTGGAAGGCTGACTCTGCAAGAAACTGCAGAGATCTTTAGTTCAGGGTTTAAGGTAAAACTGTAGCCATGGAATCAGGTTTGCAAACCAACTTTGTCATGGAGAGGGCAGCCTTGACCCCTCCCCAGGCAGCCCCTCTGTAGGGCCCACTCTGTGCCTTGAGTCCTGTTTCCCATGTTCCTCCTGCCATCCCCACCCCTGCTGCCCTGCATTCAACACCCTGTCGTACTCTGCATCTTTGTTCACGTCATCCCTTCTGCTCCAATTCCTTCCATCCTATAACACATCTGCTGGGCTCCTTTTTGTGTGTGTGAGGAAGATCAGCCCTAAACAAATATCCATGCCAATCCTCCTCTTTTTGCTGAGGAAGACTGGCCTTGGGCTAATATCTGTGCCCATTTTCTTCCACTTTTATATGGGACGCCACCACAACATAGCCTGACGAGCGGTGCATGGGTGCAGGCCCGGGATGCGAACCCCAGGCCGCCAGCAGCAGAGCGTGTGCACTTAACCGCTACACCACAGGGCCAGCCCAATTGGGCTCCTTTTTTGTCCTGCTAAACCTCTGGGTAGCGCTTGTGGCTTCCATGGTGAGACCCTCCCACTGCAGTAGGTGTGCACCTCTGGTCTGGCCTCACCTTGTTGGAGTACAAGTTACCTCTGTGGGTATCTGACCCCCTTCTTAGGCTGGAAGCTCCTCCAGGGAAGGGATCTGACTTATCCACCTCTGGCTGTGTCTCACCTGTGTGCAGCATGGTGTCCACCACAGAGACTCCATCAGGACATGCTGACAGGATTGGCACAAAGGGAGACAGAGATGGGCATCTCTTAAGCTTGGAACAGGTCAGAGGGAATGGAGAATGAAGGAGAGAGAACTGAGTTGTGTGGCAGCTGTTTGAAAAGAAAGAAGTACAGAGATCTTTAGCAAAACTTTGACTGCTAACAAAAGAGAGAAAACCATGGACGAATTCCTCCATCAATGACTGCACTGACTAAATGAATTCTGGATTAAAGACACTGTCTCTAGAGAAGGGAGTGGGATGGGGCAGGAGCCAACGAGCAGTGCCCCTAAGGGGTGTGGCAAACGAGGGTTCGACTGTGATGGGCCAAGAAGGCCAGACTGTGGGGTGGCAAGTGGGCAGGGCTCAGCAGAGATGCCAGGCATTGAGCCAAGTTGGGTAGCCAGAGCTAGACTCTAGCCGGAGAGTTGGGGTATAAGCCAAAGTCCCAACTTTCCATGGCCATCGTTGACAAGGGTCACCTGAGCAGGCTTGGATATTAGCCAAGCCAACCCAGATCCAAAGCAAATGCATCCCCAGAAGGGACCTGCAGGGTAAGGGAAAGGCAGCCTCTGCGAGGTCAGTGGGGCTGGGGCTCCTGCCGCCAACCTGACACTGGCTCCTAGCAGGGGTGGGCCGTGTCCCAAGGCTTCTGCAGGGTCCCCAGGCTCACAGCTTTCCAGAGCTTTGCCCACCCGGCCCGATCCTTAAATTAGGCTCCCAGACTGCCAGTGCTGCTTTTGCAGGGAGCAGAGAGCCTGACCTGACTGCATCTGGCTTTTGCTCTTGTCCCTGGGGAGTAGATGTCCTGTAGATGTCTCTGAGAAGAGAGCCATCAGTTTAACATACAGACTACATTTACACACACACACAAACACCCTGCCATCCTAAAGAGAAAAGAATACCACGTGCAAATCCCAGAACTGGCCAAGAGAGCAGACTGGTATGGGGGTGCTGACATGAGGGCAGTGAGGGTGCTGACTGGGCATCCACGAGTCTCTGAGCTCTCCACAAGCGTGTGTGTGTGAGTCCCTTAGATCTTTAGAGTTCAGATCCAAGAACAGCCATTATTTCATGTGCCAAGGTTCTCAGAGAATTGAAAAAATAGAAAAGCCTGCATCAGCCCTGAATATTTCCCCGTTAGATATTTTCAGCAGCTCTTCAAGCACAGGCCAGGATAGTTTTAGCAACCCACAAGTGGAGAGCGGGTAACTGTCCCATTTTGCTTTCAAAGTGCTCCATTCGCTCAATTGTCAGAGCCCATTCATCCTGCGGTTCAGCAAGTGGTCTTGAGGGAACAAAGCCACGTACCCTGAAAAGGGAGGCGAGCTGGCTCTCTGGCATGTTTGTGATTTCCTGAGCTACTATCTTTGGACATCTGCCACACAGCTCAGGGATGTCTCTGTGCCCACTCAGCACCTTCCACGCCCTGCTCTTATTGTACTGAGACCCCAGGGTGGGGGTTTGCCCTCAGGGCACAAACTGCTGGGAGAGGGCACAGCCCCCTGTGACAGCTCCCCAAGGAGGACAACACCAGGGGCCTCCAACAGCCAAAGTGCTGGGTCATCACACAGAGATGGAGCAGAGAGCACACATGGAGAATGGGACCAGGGAGGGGCATCTGATGTGGCAGAGAAAGACAGAGACCACTGCAGGGAGAGGGGGACAGGCTTCTAGGCTGGGGCTGCCCTGACTCCCAGGGGGGTTCAATCTTTCTCTCTGAGCCTGTTTGCCTGTCCACAAATGGGGTGTACGACAGAGTCCCTTTGGCTTCCATTCTGTCATTCAGCTCAAATCCCAGACACATTGGGGAGGTTCCCAGGTCTCCAGGGTGGTAGGAGCTGGGGGTCTTGAGCAGGGGCAGAGGACGAAGAGTTGGAAGGGGAGGGGGCTGCAGGAAGTAGCAGACATCTCTCTGACATCCTTACAGCTCATCCTGGGAGAGGAGACTCGGGCTGTGTTCTGGAGCTGGCTGGCTGGGGAGCATGGGCAGGGAAGAGGGTGCTGGGAGGGGAGCCATGGCAAATGTGGCTGCCAGGGGTGCTCAGAGACCCATTACCCAGCCTGGTGCTAAGCTGCCAGTGAGAAGGCATGTTCCCCAGGGCTCTTTAGGTGGTGACAAGGCAGGTGTTTGGGAGAATCTGGGTGTTTTTGCTTTTCTAAGTGTTCCCCCAAACGGGGGTGGTGGAGAGCTAGCATTTACTAAGCACCTACTCTGCACCAAGCCCTCAAATTTTCCCATTACATACAGGGGTGACCTCATTTCACCTTCATATTTTACGGGAAAGACCTGAGGTTCAGAGATGTTAGACATCTTGCTGGAGGTCACACAGCTGAGAAGCAGCATAAGGCAGATTTGAGCCTGCTCTGGGTGGGTCTCAAGCCCTAGCTCTTTTTACATCATCAGTGGCATTTCCTCTGAATTCTCCAGAGCCCTGAGTTCCTCTAAGATCCCTTAGGGTTACCCCAGCAGGTGTGCACTGGGGGTGCCAGGAGGGCTGGCAACAAGAGCAGATGCCATCCTCTGCCAGCTTCTGGGGCGTGTGACCCATGTTTACAAAAGTCTGTGTTTGGTTTAGTGGTCTGCTGTCACCATCTTGAAATTTTGTCATTTTTTAAAGAAGGAGTCTTGCATATTTTCTCTGCACTGGGCCTCACAAGTTACATAGTCCGTCCCGCTGATGGGGTTTTCACATAAGGTGTCACTTGAGAAAGGTGTTTGCTGTTAGAGTCCCACCGGTGGTGGCAGCCCCTGCCCTCTCCCTAGTCCCCTCAGCTCTGCTGGACTTGTGGTCGGAGGCCCATTGGAGGGGCAGGAACTCCGTGGCCGGAGCTTACCCTGTGGCTACTCTGTTAGTGAGGCCATCGTGGGTTTGCACCAGATCTCACCAAGGCCTGAAGGCCTGTGTCTCCAGCTGTCCCACTGGGGCCTGGGTGAGCAGGCAGCCCTGGCAGAGGTCCCCAGCCCCACCTGCACCAAAATCCACCTGAGAAGTCCCTCTCCAGGGCCCACTCCTCCAGGCTGGCGGCACTTCCATCCTCCCAGAGTGTAACAGTGGCCCCTTAAAAACCCGCAGAATCCCTCAGAGGGAGCAGAAGAGGAAAGACAAGTTGGCAAAAGCTGTTTTTCAAGGAGGAAGAGATATATTTTTAGTTTCTTATCTACTTTTCCCTTTTAAAAATAATATATATGAGCCCATTTGAGAAAATTTGACAATCTAGAGAAGCAGAAAATGTTAAAAGCTGTATCAACCATAGTTCTGTTTCCCAAAGATAACTACTGTAAACACTTTGTTGTGTTTTCTTCAAATTTTTTTCTATGCACAGATCTTGGGTTTTTTCCCCCCGTTTTATTTACATAATGTCACACATATGAATATTGAATTTGAATCTTAATGTTTTTTTTTTTTACTTAAGATTGTAGCACAATTGTTTTCTCATGCTGAAAGTATGCTTTTTGATGGGTGTATGATGCTCCAGTACCTGTGAGCATGCCATCATCCATGCAGTGATCTCCCATCCTTGTCTCTTAAAGTTGTTGCAACTTTTTGTACCTAGAAACACTCATCTCTGCATCTGAAAAGTTCATATGAGAAAGCGTCTCCTTGGGACAGGTTTCCAAAAGTAGAATGACTGAAACAATGGGTAGAAGCACAGTCAAGGCTCCCACTCCTTCCACCCTGAGTCACTGCTCTCTGAGCTGGCTGCACCGTCCTGACGGCCCCAAGGGCTGCACAGCAGGATCCTTGCATCGCTCCTCTCCCACACTGAGTGTGACATTTTGTTCACTTCCCTAAGTCGGAGAGACCCGCTTTTCCCCAAGGTCACAATGGGAAGCGGCCCTAGAAAGATGAGGTCTGCACTTCCTGTAGTTGCGTGGTTGAAGGTGCCGTCCCTTGGGTAGTGGAATGCCCTGTGTAAGCTCCCACTTAGAGTTTATTGCAAAGGAGGCATCTGTTTCTTTTTCAATGGAGTTTATAAGCAGAGGTTTTAGTGGACCCATCCCTGCTAATCAAGTACTGAAGGGCAGGTTTTGGGAGATTGGCTGGGCTTTCGGGGGCTGGAAGGCAGGGTACTGTGTTTCCAAGAGGTTGGGACAGAGCGGGCCAGCAGCAGACCCAAGTTGCTGAGCCTGGGGAGGTGTGGAAGGACAGGGAGACATGGATAAAGGGACAGACAGCTGAAGGGACGAGACTCAGGAGGGCATGTCATGTGGGGGAAGCACTGGAATGGGGGACTCAGGAGACCTGGTTCCAGGCCAGCTACTGACTCACCTTATGACCTCGGATGGGTCACTTCTGTCACTGGCAGGGCACTCTGGGAGGGAGGCCTCGTGGGGGAGAAAGGGCCGAGGGGGATGTGAAGCTGCAATTCACTTACCACAGAGACCTCAGCCAACCCCCTCAAAGCTCCAGAGCTGGGTGGCCCTTCAGACCCTTCAGGCAGCGAGGCACACCACAGCACCCACAACAGCCCTCTCCGACCTTCCAATACACAGGAGTCGGACTAGTCGGGGCCCCATCTCTATAAAGATCTGTGACTCTGATGTTGTCCTGATGCCTGGGGCCACCTATCTGGCCCTGGATAGGGCAGTGGTGCCAGAGTGATCCCCAAAGGCAAGGGTGTCTCTGGGTGGGAGGTCTGAGCCTGGCCCTGACCTCCGTGGGAGGGGCTGGGTGACCGAAGGCTTGTGGGCATCTCCTGAGCAGACCTGTTGGCCATCCTGCTGCCCATGGTCAATTTCTATCAGCAGTTGGTCTCCAGCTACCAGTACAGCCTGCAGATCCTGGCCCACTGCAAGCAGAACAGTGACTTTGACAAGGTGCTGAAGCACTATGAGGCCAAACTGACTGCAAGGAGAGAGTTCTGGAGACTTTCCTCACTGACCCTATGTTCCAGCTGGCACCTAGCCCTGTCCTTGAGGACGCATGCCTGGGGAGCCTTCTGGGGGTCCATGGCAGTGAGGGCCCCAGCTGGGAGGAAGCCACACCAGGGGGCACCAGGGGGCCATGGCCAGGAGAGCCCAGGCCCTAACAGGCCCCAGATCTGGGCTGTCTGGAGAATGGGGTTAGAGCCAGCCCCTGACCCAGCGGATGGCAGGCCTGTCCAGCTCCACAGAGCAGGCAGTGTGGGAAGGCGAGGGGGAGCTCCTGGTCCTGAGCCCACTTCCAGGCCCTTCCTCTTGCCGGCTTAGAGCCTCAAGCTCTGGGCTCTTGGCCCAGACAAGACCCTGGAAGAGCCTCCACGTTAGAGCCTGAGATCAGAAGTGCTGTGTGTGTCCGTCCTCAGCCCTGCTCATGGGAGTGCTGGGAGCTGCGAGTACCATTCTCTGTCCACTTGGTGTCTCTCTCTCCCTCTCTCCATTGTTGCTCTGTCTCTGACTTGCTTCATCACTGTCTCTCTCTTTGCCTTTGTCTCCCTGTCCCTCTGTCCTTCCCCATCCTTGCCTCTGTCCCTGTCCCCCTGCCTCTCCCTGCTGCAGATTCCCAGGCACATTCTGACACTGCACGAGATCCTGGCCCACTTTTCATGAGCACATCGAGCCAACAGCTTGGAGAACACCAGGGCTAAACTGGAGGGGCTGTCTGGGTGAACCCAGCTCCCAGGTGCCCCCCCCAGTGGACAGGCCAGGGCTGAGGATGCTCCCCAGTGGGAGTTTGCTGAGTCCCAGATGGTAAAATGTCATGCAAATCCTGCACACTTCCCCAAGGAGAAGACTTGGGGCTCCAGCGAGTCTCCTCATCCCTGTGGGATGCCCTGTCCCAGTGCGGGCAGTAGCGAGGAAGGCACATGGGTGCCAAGGCATTTATCCTAAGATCCTGATCCCCTTTCCCAAAGCCTACTCATCCTTTGTTCCACCTGATCACCTGCATCTGGCCTGAACACAACCCTAATGGCACAGAAGTGAATTTTCCTATCGCCCTGACAGCAGCCCTTTCATGCTCCTCTCTCCCCTTGGAGGACTAAGGAAAGCACCCAGCCCGGCATGAAGCCATCAGATAACCAACCCTCCCCGGCTGTGCTCAGAAACACTCCTCCACTGGGGCTGGCTCTCTCCTACTTCTGGCCTTTGTCCCTCTTTTTCTCCTGAATCTCATCTCTTGGGCTCACTGTAATCCAGGTCATCACTTCCAGTTCCCCCGGGAGCCTGCGGCCCTGGGAACTCCTCCCCAGCTGCGTGGGCGGTGTGGCTCTCAACACAAACCCCAGCCGGGGCTAGCAGCAGTCCTGAGCAGCTGCAGCTGGCACTTGTCTAACAGTGAAACTCGTGTTGCTACTGTGGGATCGCCCCCTTGTTTGTAGCAAATACAGCCCTCCTCAGCAAAATCCCCACCCTCGTCAAAAGAAATGGTTCTAATTACCTTTGCTAACTTCCAAAAATGAATCCCTATCCAGGGAACTAGCATATCCTTGAAACGTGCCTTCCTGTGCCCCATCCCTTCCAGAAGAGGGCTAGGGCCTGGGCTGCTGAGAAGAGCATTGCTGGGAGAGACAGACTGAGGCTTCTAAGCAAGAGACCCCATCTCCATGCCCCAGTCTGATAACCAGAAAACAACGGATAATAATAGTTTTATAACAACACATTTGCAACCAGTGATACTAGCAACAGTGATCACAGCCCTTTACTCAAGCGCCTGCCGTGTGCTGGGCCTGAGGTCAGCACGTGAAATGCGTTCTCTTCCATCCTCACTCCGACCTTCTACAGGTGAGCAAACTGAGGGTCGGAGGGGCCCAGTAATTTGCTCATCACGCTGAGTTCATTAATTAGAGATCCAGCTCGACCAGTGTCATCTCTCATTGCTGGGAGGGTTAAACTGGACAGTGTCTACTAGAGAACTACGTAAGCCACGCATATTAACCAGCCCTCTTGGTGATCTGGTCGTGGTTGTAGAATTTGAGGCATCAGCAGACAAATAAGAGGTTTTGTGCTTTTCTTGGAGTAGGTGGGGTACTTTCTCCAGAAGCTCCCCCCTCACATAATTACTAACCTCTTAAGACTCCTGAAAATCCACCAAGGCTCTTAGCAAAGTTGGAAACTCACAGGCTTCTTTTCCCACCACTGCTATTTTTTTTTTTTTTGGTAAGGAAGATCAGCCCTGAGCTAACATCCATGCTGATCCTCCTCTTTTTTTTCTTTTGCTGAGGAAGACCGGCTCTGAGCTATCATCTATTGCCAATCCTCCTTCTTTTCTTCCCCAAAGCCCCAGTAGATAGTTGTATGTCATAGTTGCACATCCTTCTAGTTGCTGTATGTGGGACGCGTCCTCAGCATGGCTGGAGAAGCAGTGCGTTGGTGTGCACCGGGGATCCGAACCCGGGCCACCGGTAGCGGAGCTTGCACACTTAACCGCTAAGCCACGGGGCCGGCCCCACCACCAATGCTATTTTTAAAAAGCAGTTAAATGTCACCACCTCCTGGAGGAGGGGTGTTGCGGCAGTCAGAACAGGACAAATAAGAGAGTTGTCCTTCTTTCCAGATTAAGGGGCAAGGTGTGCCTTGCTCCCCCCAAGACGTGCTGGAGCCTACTGGAGTCAGTCTTCTGTGAGCCAGCTGGATTGTCAGGTGCTCCAAAACTAAGTCATTCCAGGGCCCGAACATTAAGGAAACAACTGTATAAAGTGCATTGGGGGAGGGGTGGAGACATTAAGTGCAAAGGCCCTGAGGCAGGATGGGTGGGTGGAGTTCTATTGATGGAGATAAGCCCAGTAGTGGTGTGGGGGTCAGAGTAATGAAGAAAGGTTGTTTCCTGTACTCTTGTCCTCCCAGTTTTGCCATCTCTGTTCCACGTGGCTCAGACTTTTAAATCAGACCTGTTTTCTAGCTATTAATCTCCATTTACATTTCCAACACCTGCCTCCTTGGGCTATCAAAAGGATGATGGGAGATCATGCCCCTAGAGTGCCCGGCAGAGCGGGCATTCAATATGCATGCTCTCTCCCCCTTTGTGAACAAAGGCTCCACCTGAGAACTCTAGGCTTTCTTCCTAGGTCTGGCCAGAGGCCTGGCATTACCTTCTCCCTGAGAGGTGGGGACAGCCTGTCTCTGACATTTTCTGTCTCCACAGGATAATGCACAATGAAGTAAATGAAACAGAGAGCATCCAGGAAAACATAGCCATGGAGGGCATGGTTGTCGAAGGCTGTGAGACCCTCCTGGACACCAACCAGACTTTTGTGAGATGGGGCATGGCACCCTGCCTCCTCCCACCCTCATGGTAGGCCCCAGCAGTGGTGGCACTTGGGGACACCACAAGTTGGGTTGGCTACCATGTGCCAAAATCTGCCAGCGTGATTGTGGAGTATTCCAGGGCTGCTGGAGGAATGTGACAGTTGTATGTAGATGTCAGTATCTGCACACATGGATGCAGATATTACTGGTTTTCACAGTTCCCTTCTCTCCAGATGTACACATGATTCTTTCCAGATGCCCTTGATGTGTCTGTGGGTGTCATAGTAAACACTGACACATCCTTTTGGGGAGAGAGGAGTGGAGGATGAAGACAGATACTGATTGGCCCCTAAATCATAAGCACGTTCAGCATCCGAGGGGAAGTCGTGTGGGTCAGTTCCTCTGTCCCTTGCTCATCATCCTTGGCCCCTTGTGGGAGGCCGTGATCACAATGGTTCTCAGGGGTAGGAGGTTGCCTTCACCCTCAGCCTCCACTCTCCTTGGGAGCGGTGTTTGAGAGGCACAGCCCTGTGAGGGGGCAGCTAGAGGCTGTGACAGAGAGGACTGACTTCCAACTCGGAGACGTTAGAGCCACAAGGAGTTTGAGGGTCACCTCTTCAGATTCCACTTGCTGTGGGACCCTCAGCTTCTGCTTGCATGCCCCCGAGGTGACCTCCACCTCAGATGGGCCTCCTGAGTTCCTTCTATCCAGCCCTGGGACTCTCTGAGCAGATGAAAAGCTTGCCAGCACTTCCTGCGGCCTGCGCAGCTGCCTTTGGCCCCTGCTGCCCTTAGCAAGGGTATTGTCGACTTGGAGTTTTGTCCCGAGCCCCTGTCTGTGGCCCCCTGTGCCTTTTCCCTAGGCCGACCCTGTGATCTGCTGAGCCCAGAGCCAGCCTCCCTGTGTGCTGGCTCCCCCTGAGCTGCATTGAGCCCAAGCTGAAAGAGGCCCAAGGAATGACCTTTCCTGGGGTGGGCAGTGTCACCACAGTCCAGGAATCTGCTCCATTACCCTAAGCATAAGCATTTCCTCCCCTCCTGAGGGACTGGGATGGACATGAAGTCCAGACAAGGGGGCCCAGCAAGGTGCCAGTCAGTGATGGCCGTGGGCAGGAGGCAGAGTGGTGGCCTAGAGCAGGTCTGGGGAGATAGAGCGTCAGGGAGAGCTTCCCAAGGAGGCATCACTGGAGTCGAGTCTTGAAGGGTAAGTAGGAGCTCACAGGGTGGATGGAGTGAAGGAAGAGCCTTCCAGGCCAAGGAGCAGCACTCAGGAGCCACAGGTAACTTGCCCTGGAACTAGAGTGGGAGCAGAGAGGGGAGGCGATGGTAAGGAAGGAGAAGTGATCCCAGTGGTACAGCCGCCATTAATGGCTCATTTGTTGAATGATTCAAGTCCTACGTGATAGGGGTTCAGACAATACTAATCCAGTCTGTTTCTATCTATTCTGTATTTCTCCCAGTACGAACAGTAAGTACAGAAAACTACATAAATAAATAATATATGTATATTTTTTGAATAATACAAATCACTATATTGAATAATATAACATATTGAATTAAATAATATAAATATATTTGTAATGAATATATAATGAATATGTATAAGTATGTTTATATATATTTGAATTAAATAATATAAATATATATATAGGATTTAAAGGAATACTCAGACATAATAACAGTACTTTACAGAATTGATAAAAGACTTCTACTCTAGATTCAGGCAGCTGAATACATCTCAAGCACAACTAAAAAAAAAAAAATCTAGAGCCAGATCCATCCAGGGAAACCAAAGAACACTAAATACAAAAGAAGATATTCAAAGCCCCACAGAGGAACAGAATACTTACAGAGACTTACATTTAGACCTATGATAGATTTCTTAACAATGCAAGGCAAAAGAGAGTTGGAATAAATCTTCCAGGTACAGAGAGAAAAGAACTTTCAGTGTATATCCAATCAAACCATACCTCAAGAACCAGGGTGACTTAAAGATATTTGTATGCAAACATTTACTAAGAGTATTACCACCAACAAATGCTCATTAAGGAACATCTAAAGAATATATTTTAAGGGGGCCAGCCACCTGGTGTAGTGGTTTAAGTTCAGCACGCTCCGCTTCCAAGGCCTGGTTTCGTGGGTTTGGATCCCAAGAGTGGATCTACACCACACATCAGCCACGCCATGGTGGTGACCCACATACAAAATTGAGGAAGATTGGCACAGATGTTAGCCCAGGGCTAAACTTCCTCAAGGAAAAAACTTAAAAAGTGAAAAAGAATATACTTTAAGAAGAAAGAAACTCATAGAAGAACTGCTAAGAGGTAAAACTGGATCATGAGGATAAAAAAGGGTAAATATCTGAATAAATCATTGAAAGCATGACTTTACGAAACAATAATAATATTGACAATGTATAACTGATGTAGTTAAAAACTAATGACAAGAGAACATCTGTTTTAGAGTAGACTAGGACAGGAAAGCACTCTTGCTGCAAAACTGGACAAAGCCAGATGAATTATAAATATATTTTTAGAGCATCAGACAACTTCAGAATCAACCAACTAAAATTCCAGAAAGAAGAAAAAGTCTTTTATGTGAGCAAGGATTTTTATCTTTCTTTCCCCTGGAGGCATTTTCTGATTCTGGGTGCTTGCCGAGGATCTGGCTTGCTCAGACAGAGCCTCAGCGAGGGAAAAGAGAAACTAGCCAAACTTGTAGTGATTCTGCAGGACTGGTGTGGCAGAGGAAACCTGAGGGCTTGCAAACACACAACTGCTCTTTCTCATAGCACCTGTGCTAAGTTTTGGTTCCGCACAGGAATCTGGGGAACTAGGCCAAAAGCTTCCACAAAACAAAGTGAAACCTCCAGAAGTGGTGGAAGTGGCCTAAGTCCAACATACTGCTAGTGTGACCTTCAGGGAATTTGCCATATTGTGAAGCGATGTAAGGTGGGAGGCTGGAGAGCTGCGCTGAGATGTCTGAAGGGCATAGCTGAATTTTCTGTGGGCTCCCAAGCCTGAAGAGACAGAGATCTACCAGACTTAGAACCAGACCCCTGTGCGGGGGAGGGGAGCAGAGCAAACAGGAACAGGGGAAAGCGGAAGGGCTGGGTTTACTAAAAGTGAGACCCAGCCCCAACTCTGATCAACGTCTGATTGCACTCAGGTGCCCCAACCTCACTCTGCTGCTCAATGAAGGAAAATAAGGTCATGTGGATCCTCTCGAGTTATGTTACACAGACCTTCCAAAGACACTGGCGAGAGGATGGAGAAGGCAAGCCACAGACTGGGAGAAGACCTTTGCAAATCACATATCTGACAGGACTATAAAGAACGCTCAAAACTCGGCAATAAGAAAATCCAAGTTTAAAATGGGCACAGATTTGGACACTTCACTAAAGACGATACACAGATGGCAAATAAGCACATGAAAAGATGCTCAACGTCATTAATCGTGAGAAAAATGCACATAAAAACCACATTGACATACTGCTACGTACCTATTGGAATGACTAGAATTAAAGAGGATGACCATAAGAAGTGTTAATGAGGATGGAAAGTAACTGGAACACTCCTACATTGCTGGTGGGAACACAAAGTGGTTGGAAAACAGTCTATTGTTTATTTATTTATTTTTTTGTGAGGAAGATCAACCCTGAGCTAACATCCATGCCAATCCTCCTCCTTTTTTTTTCCCCCAAAGCCCCAGTAGATAGTTGTATGTCATAGTTGCACATCCTTCTAGTTGCTGTATGTGGGACGCGGCCTCAGCCTAGCCAGAGAAGCGGTGCATCGGTGCAGGCCTGGGATCCGAACCCGGCTCGCCAGTAGCAGTGCGGACGCACTTAACCGCTAAGCCATGGGGCCGGCCCCTGGACAACTGTTTTAAAGTGGAGTTTGTTATGCTGCTGTAACAAACTAGCACAAATTTCATGGCTTAAAACTACTCAGAAGGTGTGTTTTGTTGATGTCTGTGTGTGTTTAGAGAATTCAAGTCACTGTGGGCTCTGAGTGGTCTGTATGTGTGTGTGAGTTTGTGTGTACGTTCTGAGTATCAGTGTGCATTATCAGGTGTAGTTTACAGTCTGAATACTGATGGTCATTTGCAAATAGTGTGTATGTGGGTGTGGGTGTGTTGTCAGCATTTCCATGTGTTCAGAGGATGTCTGTCATTGTGGGAATGTGTGGAATAAGTATGTTGTTACAAACTAGCATGGGCACCAACACTGTTTGCCTGTTACTAGTTCAACACTCAACACCCCTGAAGAAACATTGAGTCCAGACATTCACAGGCCCCATCAGGCCCACAGAGATCCTACTCAGTTGTTTTCTTCCCATCACAGAAATATGAACAGGTAGCCAAGGACCACTTGATATTTGAAGAATTCCTCTAGCATGAAAAATGGAGCAAGAAACACATACACTGCAGTGAGGGACTAAAGGAGCAGCAAGGAAATCCAGAGATCATAGTGAAACTTCAATTGCATATCTAGTAACATCTTCAAAACAATTAGACATGGGCCAGTCCCATGGCCTAGTGATTAAGTTAAGAGAACTCCACTTCAGCAGCCCACGCTCCGTTCCTGGGAGTAGACCTACACCACTCATCAGTGGCCAGGCTGTAGTGGCAACTCACATACAAAATAGAGGAAGACTGGCACAGATGTTAGCTGAAGGTGAATCCTCAGCAAAGAAAAAAAAAAAAAGACAAAACATCCATTAAGTGTATATATATGTATTGATGTTACCACACAATATTGGGGTTCTCTTTCCCAATGCACATTAAAAAAGCCAATTATTCTGGCATCAGCTTTTGGAAAAAGAATTGTAGCTTTATTTTGTGAGATTTATCTGCAAGGAGACAGGGCGCATGTGTCTGTCTCAGATCTGTCTCGATCCAGGGCTTGGGGCACAATTTATGGGATGAAGGACAGGGTGGTCTGACATGTGGAGGTAGATGATTGGAAGTAAGGAGAAGTGAGGTAACTGATGATCTGCACAAGCAAAGTCAAGATTTGTGGCTCTTCATCGGATGTGTGTTCAGAAATTGGCAGTGTTATGATGATCTGAGGATGGAGCTTTTAGCTCCTTGATGTAAAAAATGTCATTTATTGAGCATTTGCGCAGGCCTAGTTGACAGGTTGGTGGTCTCAACGGGCCTTAACTGGACTAGTGGTCTCAGTTCCTGAAAGAAAACTCTTAACTACTCTGTTGATAAGAAGGAGTCAGTTGAACTGGTCCTGGAGGGCGCATGGTTATGTTGGTATATGCATATATATGCATATGCATGAGATTGTACATGTGTTAAATATAGAGTATACACAAAGCCAGGCTCTAGTTAAAGTAGTCAGGACAGATTTTAATCAGTAATATACCACCGCAATAAGGAAGAGGGAACAGGATGAACTGAACTCAATTTGATTTGTACAGAAGTGCCTGGGCATTTGGAAGGGAGAATGAGGGAGCAGGCAGAGGGGTGAGCAGGGGCTCAGTCGAGTCAGGGAGGGAAAAGTTACAGTGTTGGTCAGTGCAGTGGGATCTGGCCAGTTGTGTCTGCTGGTTGGAAATGATCAAAGTTTCACTTCTCTCCTCTCACAGAGTCTGGGAGACAGACCCCCCCTCAGCTCAAGGAATGGCTCTCAGGACCTTGAGAAATGCACTCCTGGGTTATTGGAGACACATATAGAACTCAAAAGGACAGAGGAAATATTCACAGTTGTAAGCACTTTTGGGTAAATGCTCTAAGAAAAGGATGTCAGGGGCCAATGATCGAGTGTTGGCCAGAACAAACAGTTGATTCTTTTGGCTGCCTTGAGCTTTCTCAGGCAGGCACTTTAAGGGGGCAGGGGTCATCCTAAGGATGTGGATTTGAGCTGTTAGAAACTATGTCAGCGTTTAAGTCTTATAATGTGTGTGTGGAGGGGTGAAATGATTTGTACTGAGAGGCCATAGTTATAATTGGCCAAGATTGAGGCCTAGTCAAGAAGAGGGCTCAATGGAGCCTGGCTTGAGTTTGGTCAAGTACAGGATCATATATAGAAATCAGATATGTACATTTTTTGAATAATATAAATCATTATATTGAACAATATATTGAATTAAATAATATATATTTAATGAGCATATATTGAATGTGTATAAATAATATAAGTGTGTGTATATATATTTGAATTAAATCATATAAATATATAGAAGAGAGTGACGTCAGCATCATGGCAGAGTGAGCTTCCCCTATTGAACTCTCCTCCTCTAAGACACAAGAAAAAGGACATTCATATTCCAACAGAAGCTATTCACAAATAATATAAATATATATATGATTTAAAGGAATATTCCGACATAATAACAGAAGATTCCAGGGCCAGCCCCATGGCTTAGCAGTTAGGTGCACGCGCTCTGCTGCTGATGGGCCAGGTTTGGACCCCGGGTGCGCACCAATGCACCCCTTCTCTGGCCATGCTGAGGCAGCGTCCCACATACAGCAACTAGAAGGATGTACAACTATGACATACAACTACCTACTGGGGCTTTGAGGGAAAAAAAAAAGGAGGAGGATTGGCAATAGATGTTAGCTCAGAGCAGGTCTTCCTCAGCAAAAAGAGGAAGATTAGCATGGACGTTAGCTCAGGGCTGATCTTCCTCACACACACACAAAAAAAAAGAAATTTCCAGAATTGATAAAAGACTTCTATTTTAGATTCAGGCAGCTGAACACATCTCAAGCACAATTAAAACAAAAAAATCTAGAGTCAGTCCATCCAGGGAAACCAAAGAACACCAAATATAAAAGAAGATATTCAAAGCCCCACAGAGGGACAGAACACTTACAGAGACTGACATTTAGATCTATGATACAATTCTTAGTAATGGAAGGCAAGAGAGAGTTGAATTAAATCTTCAAGGTGCAGAGAGAAAATAACTTTCAGTGTATACCCAATCAAACGATATCTCAAGAACTGGGGTGAATTAAAGATATTTTTATGCAAACATTTACCAAGAGTATTACCACCAACAAATGTTCATTAAGGAACTTCTAATGAATGTACTTTAAGGGGGCCAGCCACCGGGTGTAGAGGTTTAAGTTCAGCACGCTCTGCTTGCAAGGCCTGGGTTCATGGGTTCAGATCCTAGGCGTGGACCTACACCACACATCAGCCACGCCACGGTGGTGACACACATCAAAATAGAGGAAGATTCGCACAGATGTTAGCACAGAGCTAATATTACTCAAGAAAAAAAATTAAAAAGTAAAATGAATGTACTTTAACAAAAAATTGATAGAAGAAATGCTAAGATGTAAAAATGGATCGTGAGGATAAAAAAGGGTAAACATCTGAATAAATCATTGAAAGCATGACTTTACCAAACAATAAGAATATTCTCAATGTATAACTGATGCAGTTAAAAACTAATGACAAGGGAACTTCTGTTTTAGAGTAGACTAGGACAGGAAAGCACTCTTGCTGCAAAACTGGACAAAACCAGATAAATTATAGATATATTTTTAGAGCATCAGAGAGCTTCAGAGCCAAAAGAAGAAAAACACTTTTATGTGAGCAAGGATTTTTATCTTTCTTTCTCCTGCAGGCGTTTTCTGATTCTGGGTGCTTGCCGAGGATCTGGCTTGTTCAGTCAGAGCCTCGGCTAGGGAAAAGGGAAACTAGCCAAACTTGTAGTGATTCTGCAGGACTGGTGTGGCAGAGGAAACCTGAGAGCTTTCAGACACACAACTGCTCTTCCCCCCAGCACCTGTTCTAAGTTTTGGTGCCACACAGGAATCTGGGGAGCTAGGCCACAAGCTTCCACAAAGCAAAGTGAAACCTCCAGCAGTGGTGGAAGTGGCCGAAGTCAAACATACTGCTAGTCTGACCTTCAGGGAATTTGCCACATTGTGAAGCGATGTAAGGTAGGAGTTTGAAGAACTACGCTGAGATGTCTGAAGGGCATAGCTGAATTTTCTGTGGGCTCCCAAACCTGAGAAGACAGATCTACCAGACTTAGAACCAGACGCCTGTGCGGGGGAGGGGAGCACAGCAAACAGAAACAGGGGAAAGCAGAAGGGCTGGGTTTACTAAAAGTGAGACCCAGCCCCAACTCTGATCACGTCTGATTGGACTCAGGTGCCCCAACCTCACTCTGTTTCCCAAGGAAGGAAGATAAGGTCATGTCTAGCCTCTCGAGTTACATTACACAGACCTTCCAAAGACACTGGTGAGAGGATGGAGAAGGCAAGCCACAGACTGGGAGAAGACCTTTGCAAATTCACATATCTGACAGGACTATAAAGAACTCTCAAAACTCGGCAATAAGAAAATCCAAGTTTAAAATGGGCACAGATTTGGACACTTCACTAAAGACAATACACAGATGGCAAATAAGCACATGAAAAGATGCTCAACGTCATTAATCATGAGAAAAATGCACATAAAAACCACATTGACATACTGCTACATACCTATTGGAATGACTAGATTTAAAGATGTCACCATACCAAGTGTTAATGAGGATGGAAAGTAACTGGAACACTCCTACATTGTGTGGGAACACAAAGTGGTTCAGCCTCTTTGGAAAACAGCTTTCAAGTGGAGTTTGTTATGCTGCTGTAACAAATCAGCACAAATTTCATGGCTTAAAACAACTCAGATTTATTGTTTTCCAGTTCTGTAGGTTAACAGTCTGACACGGGTCTCCTTGGGCTATAATCAAGGTGTTGGCAGAGCTAGGTTCTTTTTGGGGGACTCTAAAGGTTAATCCATTTCCTAGCCTTTTCAAGCTTCTAGAGACAACCACATTCCTTAGGCTGTGGCCCCCCTCCTCCACCCTCAAAACCAGGAACTCTGCATCTCTCTGGCCCTGCTTCCCTTGTTGCATCTTTTTCTACTCTGCTGCTTCTCTTTCCCTTTTAAGGGCCTTTGTGATGCACTGGGCCCACCTGGATAATCCAGGATAATCGCCCTATTTTAAAGTCAGTTGATTAGCAACCTTAATTCCATCTGCAAATTTAATTCACCTTTGGCAAGTAAACTAATGTATTCTCAGGTTCCAGGGATTAGGACACATTTGTGGGCCATGACTTTGCTACCACAAACAGTTTTTAAAATAAAGTTAAACATATACATACCATGTGACCCAGCAATTCCACTTTTAGGTGCTTGCCCAAGAAAAGAAGACTTATGTTCACACAAAAACTTGTTTGCAAAGATTTATAGCAGCTTTATTCATAGTGAAAAAAGACAAAACTGAAAATAACTCAAATGTCCTTCAACTGCTGGATGGATCAACTGTGGTACATTCACACAATGGATACTACATTCAGCAATAAAACAGAAGGAACTGCTGATACAGGCAACAACATGGATGAAAACTCAAATAAATGTATTGTGCTACATGAAAGAAACCACACTCAAAAGGCCAAATGCTGTAGAATTCCATTTATATGATATTCTAGAAAGGACAAACCATAGGGAAAGATAGCAGATCGTTAGTCTCCAGGGGTTAAGGGTGGGGGAAGAGTTGACTACAAAAGAGCAGCTGAAGGGAGTTCTGGGTGCTGGAATTGTTCTGTATATTGAATGTGGTAGTGGCACAGCTCTATGCATTTGTCAAAACAGTTGTAACAAGAGGAAAACAAATACATCATTGCTCACCCATCAGATTGGCAAACCTTTAAAAATCTGACAATGCCAATCTGACAATTCCCAGGGCAAGGATGACTCATACACTGTTGGTGGGAATGGAAATGGTTAAAACTTCAGAGGATGATTTGGCTGCAGCTCGTCAAGTTGCAGATGCACATCAGCCTTTGGCCCAGCAATCCACTCACAGGCAGGTGTCCATTCTAGGGAGTCTACACATGTACTCGAGGAGACACACATAAGGATAGTCATTAGACATGGTAGGAGAATGAATTAATTGTAGTTAGTAGTTATTTTAAAAAGAAAGGAAAAAATGCATATGGGAAAGAATCAACCCTGCTGGCTACATATATGATCTGAGAAGGCAACTCATTAGTTTGTCTCCTTAATAATATGTATACAGCACAGAGAGCACTGTACTAGGAATCTGGAGACAAGCATCTGAGCATTTAGTTCCGACTCTGCCACTAAGTAGCAGTCAGACTATGAATGACTTAACTCAAGAAACCTCACTTTCCATTTCCTGGAAAATGAAGAGTTTAGGCTCTACAACCACTGAAATTGTTTCCTTCTCCACAATTCTATGATTCAATAAGCCAACTATCAAAAATTATATTCCAAAGTACCTATGTTGAGAAACTGTTCTTCCCAGACACCCTGAAATCAGAAACTATCAGAGAAATAGGACTTCTTAATATGTTGATACATAAAATGGTCCAAATTTCTTAGTATGTCTATGACCAGCTTTTTAATCAAGATCGTAACTCAGCAAGAGCATATAAGCAGCTAAACCCACCATATTGACTCGGGTCACCCTCAGGAAAAACTAATATATCTTCTCCCATTTTAACATTCCAAAACAAGTTCCCCATACTAATGAGTCCATCTTGTCAAGTTCAGGTCTGTCTAGCCAAAAGTCATTCATGTATATGATAAGATTTATTTGATTTTTTAACAAAGATAAAATGATGAATGGCTTTTTGTATTTTGCCTGTTTCATCTATAAAGCTCTTACATTACAATTTAATAGCTTCAGCCTGCTACAAAAATTTAAAGAGCCTTTTGAAACTTGTCATATGCCACGTCCAACAGGATCTAGTAAAAAAACCAGTAGTTCAGAATCCAAAAAAGCTTAGTTACAAATTTCAGTACCACCAATACTTACACTTCAAAGACACCAATAACAAGTCATTTGTTCCTACTGCAGAATTTAATAGGTTATTAACTTCTGTAATCATCCAAAAGCATAATTAGGATGCTATCATTAAAATGTATTTTTTAATCAGAAATAGTAAAACTAATGATTAAACTATTAAATAATTAACTAAATATTAAAACTAATGGCAACTAACGATCTGTTGTCTTTCTTTATGGTTTATCTTTTCTAGAATATCATATAAATGAAATCCTACCGTATTTGGCCTTTTGACCTTTCACCATGTCAGTCAAATCAAAATTTCAAAATTCTTGTTCTATGGGCTTTCCAAATCTAAATTCTTACGATTCTAAATGAGTACGGAGACAAAACACACACTACATACTACTTCTAAAAACCTCCTCCTTATCCGATTTTAATTTTAGCACCAACTGCCAAGAAAAACCTTTCCACTGAAACCTAAATTCCATACACATTATGTCAATCATCAATTCATCAGTCATCAATCTATCTTAACCAAAGGTGAGTTATTATTAGGAAGTTACATAATTTTCACCAAGGATTGTTTGAAGCTCCTTTCATTAAATGCAGTTTACAATAATTCACAGGCTTCAAAGTTCCCCTTGCAAATATAGAGTCAATTATCAGAAACCATTAATGGGATTAGGCTTTTCTATAAAGGTGGTCCCAAAGAAGTAGGAACGCTTATTTGTTTAAAGAACGCAGTGAGGAGCCCAATAGCCTGCGCGGAGTCAGGCAGAGGAGCGCTGACCACTGGCTGTCTTCTGAAGGAAAGTGTTCACCCAGGGATGTCGCGACCTGGCCTAGACAGGGTCCTGGGGGAGCGCGAACTCAAGGGCGCGCACAGAGGGCAGGCACTCCCTGCCGCCCCCTGCACCTCTGCTGGGTGGGCAGGAGGCCCTGCCGAGGTGGGGCCACGCCAAGGCAAAGGGGCCCGCCGGCCAGGCGACGCTCCTCTGCTCCTCCGAGGGACAGAGGTTTGGCTCCCCTGCCTGAGGCAGCCCGCCAGCAGCCCCGTCCCCATCCGCCGCCCCGGACACCGCGCTCCCGCCATCAGCGGCGGCGATCTCCTCGCGGAGCCCGCCGCCCACCGCCCGCCGCCCACCGCCTACCTCGGCGCCGCCTCCTGCCCAGCGCTCCTCCACACTGCAGAAAGGAGAGCTCCACAGCGCTGAAAATCCTGGAGGAAGGATCCAGAAACCGCCAATCCCCCCACACAAACCAGCGCAGCCGCCACCTCTGCACCAGGGACCCTGCCTCCGGTGCACGCGTCACGCAGCTCTCCAGCTCGCCGGCCCCTCTGCCGCTCTGAGCGCCGGTTCTGCGCATGCGCGGGCCTCTGAGGCTACAATGAGAACGGCTGGGGGCGGGCACGGCCTGGGCATGGGCGCGTGGTTACCGAGGTGTCCATGAGACGCGAGCAGGAGCTGGCTGGCCCTCTGCAGCCCTTGACTCTGCTCTCCCTGGATGACCGGCAGCTCCTGGAGAAGATCTGCCTTCCCTTGAGGCGGCTCCTCCTGTCCTGAGAAGTGCGTCACACGATCTAACATTTGTTTACAAAAGAATGATGACATTCTTAACACCAGAAGTGTGTCGTGTCCCCAGAAGAATTCTCTGCTTCCCCAGAAGACTAGACAGTGAGCAGCTGGGACCGAGTTCTGGCCCAGGAAGGAAAGATGCTGAGTGCAAAGCCGTCTCCCTCCACCAACTCCTCACCCTGATCTGTGGCCTTGATGGGGTGACAGCGCTGGGGACTTGTGCAGGTGACAGTGCTCAAGTGTTTGCCCACGGTATTACATTTCTTATGGTTTAGTGGTTAAAAGAGGAGGCGAGCTGTCAGTTTTTTTAGACAATTTCACTTGCAGAAATGTCTTTGGACAGAGAAGTTTGTTTTCTTCTGATTTTTATAATCAATAACAATAATTAAAATACTTATTTTCTTAATCTCATTGGCATGCTAAAACAAACAAGTCACTTGGTTTTCACCAAATTGGCCACATTTTCATTAAAACTTTGGAAGTATTGCTGTTTGAGGTAAAGAAAGCATCTGGGAAGAACAATTACCCTTAGTTGCTATCTTCCCAGATAAATGTACAAACACAGAGCTATGAGCCGTTTTGACGGGCCTGGCAAATCCAGTTTGAGTTCTAGAATGGATCATCCAAAGTAAGGTTAAATTAGTAATTTTCTGAGGAGTTTGCAAGTAAATGTTCATATTGCCTTCATCACATAGGTCTGGTGATTTAAATGAAGTTTGAGTTTAATGATAAAAGTTTTCAAGAGACTGAGAAATATTAAGTACACATACTTAAAAACGTGTAAATTAAAGCCTGGCATTATCCTCTTTAAAACAGAGTCACAGTAGCACTATTGTCAAAGTATGACAAGGAATAGAAATGTTTTATCGAGTCAATTCTTCACTTCTTAAGGACCTAATGTGACATTCTAGAAATCTCCATAGTCTTTCAGTCATCTACATTTAAATTGCTCAATTTATATTTTAAAGACTAATGAATCTGATGGCAAAATATTCAAGGTCATTGTTTAATTGTTTTTCATTGTTGCAAAGTACATGGGTATAAAGTGTGGCTGAAATCCATGGTCTTGGAGAAGAAAAATATACAGAACTTATTTATCACTCTCACAGTGTGTCCTGACTTAATCCTACAAATGTCCCAAGAATAAAGCCTCAGTGAATTCCATTCTATTCTTAGATATGACATCTTTCATTCATAATGAATATTCTCAAATTAGGCTCCAGCTAGTAATTATGTTCCTGATGCAAATAGGCAATAAAAAAGAATCCATGTTTGATTAAATTGGGCTCAAGAGGACTACTTAGAACCAAAATTTGTTTTTTGCTTTGTTTTTCTCTACAATGTCTTTCTTTTTCCTCAGTGGATTTGGCAGATAAATGACACAGAAAGCTGAGAGACTGGAGGGCAGGGTCTTGAAGAATATGGGGTTTCCTCATCTTCAAGATCTTTTTATCTTTCAAATTCTATGATTTTTGCTATTTATATAGGGATTCATTTTTTTTTCATTATTTCTAATAGTGATCATAATAGTGAGACTAACAAAACTTATCACCTGTGGAACATTTTTCATTGTAAAAATTTACGTTATTTCTGACAACTGTTAATATTTTAAAAAGCCATTAACAGCTAATCTGATGCTCAGAGGATTTTTAGGGTAGTGAGACTGTTCTGTACATAATGGTGGCTACATGTCACTATATGTGTGTCAAAACCCATGGAACTATACAACACAAAGAGTGACCCTCAAACTAGGGACTGTAGTTCATAACAACGTATCAATATTGTTCATTCATTATAACAAATGTATCACACTAATGCAAGGTGTTAATAATAGGGGAGATGGGGCTTGGGGGAGAGGAGAGGGGCAGTGCGGTGGGTGTATGGAACGCTATGTACTCTGTTCAATTATCTGTAAATCTAAAACTGTACTTTTAAGAATCACATTTTTTAAAGTTTTTTTGAAAGGCACTGAAAGGTAATTTAACACTGTATGGCATCTATTTTGTGCAGAAGGGCAAGGAAAGAAGAAGGTGATATGATTTAAACAGTTCACCTTGTGAGAATTTGAATTGTGGTGTGTTTCTGAAGCCTCAGACAAGGGCAGGACAGAATTTGAGACATGGATGAAATAAAGGAGAAGGAAGACATCAGAGTGATCAGACCTGATCAATTAATATTAGGACAAATTACTAAATTGGATGGATTTGTTTTTATTTTCTTTGCTTTTTAGAAACCTTACACCTTTCTATGAAAGCCACACGTGCACAGTGTCAACAGGTATGTTTCCTACCGAGTGGCAGCTGCTTCTCTCCCTCTGCGTCTTCTATTCCTTTCCCCCGCCTCTCACCACCTCTGACTGATGGTCGCTGTGTCTATCTCCCTTCCTTATTCTTCCTCTCTCCTTTTTTTTTTTTTTTCCCTCTTTGTGCTTTCTCCTCTAACACATCAGACTAACCACAACTTTCCTGGTCATTGTTTACTTCCACTGAAAGAATTCAGTTGTTTCCATCAAGAACTGATAGATCAGTGTTCTGGGAAAAATTTCTCTATTTCAGCTATTTCTCCACCCTCAATCTGAAGCAGGAAAATTTCTTGAACGTTGAACCAATTTTTTATATTTTTTTCTTTTTTGAATCCAAATTTCAGAGCTCCTGGTTGTATTGGAAAAATTCCTGAAGAAGGCTGCCTGGAATTGAGCTGATAGTTCTTCCTATAAAAAGAGCCATAACAAAGAATCCTTATTTTGTCCATGGGGCCTCAGGAGAAGCCCTCGTGAGAGAGGAATCCTTGCTAACGCTATGTTGTACCTAGGACTGGCTTCTCCTTAGACAGTGGTTCTCGAACTCCAGTGTGCATTAGAACTGTGTGGAGGTCCCCTACAACACAGAATGCTGAGCCCATCCCAGAGTTTGTGATCCAGTAGGATGGCGGACCCGAGAATTTACACCTCTGACCATTTCCCAGGTGATGCTGCTGACCAGCTACACATTGAGAACCACCGGCTTAGAAACCTTAGGTTTCAAAGCATGATTTCCTTGAGCAGACAGCCAAAACTATCAAAATCTTAATCAAGATTCACCAACAACTTGAATGTGTTGACATTTGGATCTAGAGGCTCCTGAATTGTAAGAGACTAAAGCAAAGATTATGCTGATTTCAAGGTTTGTGACTCTCCTAAGTGTCACCCAATTCCTTTGCTTGCTTCCCTTGACCCCTACCTGGCTAGAAAAGAATATTAAAAACAAAGCCAGCTTTGATTATTTAATCTTCAGTCAATTAAGACATTTTTTTTTAAGATTTTATTTATTTATTTTTTCCCCCCAAAGACCCAGCAGATTGTTGTATGTCATAGTTGCACATCCCTCCAGTCGCTGCACATGGGACGCGGCCTCAGCGTGGCTGGAGAAGCGGTGCGTCGGTGCGCGCCCGGGATCTGAACCCGGGCCGCCAGCAGCGGAGCGCACGCACTTAACCACTAAGTCACGGGGCCGGCCCAATTAAGACATTTTTGAGGAAGATTTTTTTTGACAGAATAGCCAACTTTCTTTTATCTACACTATTGGAAACGAATCATTAGTGATAACAATGGTTATTTACTGAGGACCTGATATGTCTCAAGCCCTTTACAGACTTTTATTGCTCTGCTTCTCAGAACCCTATGGCATCCCAGGTGTGTTCACTGTTTCTCCACCACTCCTCTAATGAACCCCCCAGACCACACTCATATTTGACTTCACCATGCCTTCTCTCATTTAATTTAGCAGTAGATTAAAATTACAGAAGAAACTTGAAGGGGTCTTGAACCCCAGCAGGAGAAGGTCTAAAGTCTATCCAGGACAAATGGCTTAATGTTTGTTTCTGAGAAGTTTCCAGGGACAAAAACTCCACAACCTCCAGAAACTAGTTCTGTTGATTATTAATATCTCTAATCAATGATATACATTAATTAATTGGTTTTTTATTGATTGGTTGATTGCTATATTACTTTGCCATATGATAAAATTTTTCTTTGTGTTATTTAAATAATTTTCACTTTATGTCCAATTTTTAAATTTAGCCTTCTCTGGACTTCCTCATACATTGAAGATGGTAGTTGTCACCTATTAACATTTTCCTCTTCTGTTTAGATAACCTCAGTTTCTTTACTGTATTAAAAATATTTAATAAGTGTTGTACTTTTTTTCTCCAGTTCTTCTCTAGGTTCAATTTGTTGGGTAGTATAGTGGAAAGATGACTTCAGAGGTCCTGTGTGGTAAAGAATCATCATTGTAGTGTTTTCAATGTGAATAAAATCTCTATTAGTTTTGTGTTCAGTCTAATCTGGAATCTGAACCTTTCCTTCCTCCCTCCCTCTATTGTCTGGAATAGTTAATAATCCCAGACCTAGAGTTTTGCTTGTGGAAAGTGTTTGTTGTTCTTGTTGGTTAGTTGGCTTGACGTTCTAACAATTCAATTTATTTAGTAGATATGTCAGTTTTCCTATTTTATGTTTTTATGTGTGTCAGTTTCAGTATATGGGTTTTTTATAAAGTGAATTTTGACCTTTGCTGTCTAATTCGTAGTGCTAAGTATTTCACAAAATGGTGTATCTCATTAAGATCTAAGCACTCTGTAGAGAATACTTCTTATTTGATTTCTGATACTGGTCATTTGTGTTTCATTTCTTTTTCTTTTCCTTAATCAGTTTTGCTAGTGGTTTATTAACATTATTAATACTTTAAAAATAACTTTTAGCCTGATTTATTTCTTTAGTATTTTTCTGTTTCATTGATTCTTATCTTTATTATTGTTTCCTATCTGTATTTTTTCCAGTGTTATTCTCTTTTAATTCTTGAGACAGAAGCTGAGATTGTGGATTTCCTGTCTTTCTTCCATACTCATACATTCATTTAAGGCTACACACAGATGTAGCTGGTATCTCTTGTCTTCCCTAGTGTATTTCTAAACTCTGTGCTGCAAGCCATGTCTGCCCCATAGTGTCTCCAGCCCATGAGCCTGCAACCATGCCAGCCTTTGTGTGTCTCCGTCCCTCTACCTGAAGCTCATATCTTGTGTCGAGTGTCACCATCTCATATGACTGCAGCCCATGTCTGCCCTTTTGTGTTGTCAAGATTTTCTCTCCCCTCTGTCCATACCACCTCTCAAAAGTCTCCATTCCTTGTTCCTGTAGCCCTTGCCAACCCATATGTGTCTCCATCCCCTCTCTCTAAAACCCATGTCAGACAACTAATGTAATTCTCTCATGTACCTGCAGCGCATACATTTCCTCGAGTGTCTCTATCTCTTGTGCCCACATTTTATACCAGACCTCACATGTCTCTCTCACTCCATGTGTCTGCATCCCTTTCCATCCCTGAGTGTGCCTGTCCGCTGTGCTTCAGCCCATGCCAGGTCGTGTTTGTCTACATTCTCTGTGCCTCCAGCCTATCTAGACAACCAGTGTTTTCATTTACTGTTCCTCTAGCCCCTGTCTGAACTCTTGTGTTTCCTTACCCTGTGCCTGTAGCCCATGTGTGCTTCAAGTGTCTTCACTCAGTGTCCCACACTTGGGTGTCATTCACTTGTTAAAGGACATATTGGTTCCTTCTAGGTTTTGGCCACTGTGAATAAAGCTGCTTTTTAGATGTTCTTAGGGGTCTGTGTGTGGATGTATACTTTCACAGTAGTTGGAGAAATACATTGCTGCACAATTGGTGCACCATATAGTGACACTATATTTAGCTTCACAAGAATTAACAAGATGTCTTCTTAAGAGGTTGTACTGTGTGTATTCCCATCAGCAGTGAATGAGATTTCTTATTGTCCTACATCCTCACCAGTAATTGGTGTTGTCAGTTTTTGGTTTTTAGCTATTCTACTAGAAGAGTAGAGTATCTCATTGGTGTTTTAATTTGCTTTTTCTTAATGCACAATGGATTTTATTTTCCAATAATTCCTTGTTGTTGAGCAATTTATATTTGCTTATTTCCCATGTACATATATATTTTTGGTAACTTGTCTATTCATATTTTGGTCTATTTATTTTAATTTCGGGAGTTTGTTTTCTTGTTGCAGCATTTGATTGGTTCTTTGAATATTTTGCATGCAGGTCTTTCTGCTGATATGTGTTTTACAAATGTATTATCCTAGTCAGGAGTTTGTATTTCTACTCTGTGAATGCTGTCTTTCCCAGACTGGACAGTTTAAATTTAACCAAGTCCACATGATCAATTATTTTCTTCATGGATTGTGCTTTTTGTGTTGTATATGAAAACTAATCATCAAACTGTATATCATGAAGATTTTCTCCTGTTTCCCAGTATGATTTTTACAGTTTTGCATTTTATATTTAAGTTGATGAGTGATTTTGAGTAAATTTATGTCTAAGGTGCAAAGTTGGTGTCTTTGTTCATTTATTTCCATAGGGTTGTCCATTTTTATCATCACCATGGTTGATGATGACTAGAGACTAAAAGACTAAAGACCTAAAAGACTATTATTTTTTATGTTGGAGTGCATTTATTGTCTTGACCAAGATCAAGTTGTCTGTATTTGCAGAGGTCTATGTGTGGACTTTCCATGCTTTTTCATTTACCTCTGTGTCTATTCATTTTATTCTTTATTTATTTTTTAATTTTTATTTATTTATTTTTCCCCCAAAGCCCCAGTAGATAGTTGTATGTCACAGCTGCACATCCTTCCAGCTGCTGCACGTGGGACGCAGCCCCAGCATGGCCAGAGAAGCAGTGTTTCGGTGCGCGCCTGGGATCCGAACCCGGGCCGCCAGCAGCGGAGCGTGCACACCCAACCGCCAAGCCATGGGGCCGGCCCTATTCATTTTAAAATATCACGGTTTGGATCCCGGAGGTGCACCGATGCACGGCTTCTCCGGCCATGCTGAGGCTGCATCCCACATACAGCAACTAGAAGGATGTGCAGCTATGACATAGAACTATCTACTGGGCCTTTGGGGGAAAACAATAAATAAATAAAATTATAAAAAAAAAATCATGGTCTCTTGATTATTGTAGTATTGTAAAATATCACAGTCTCTTGACTTTGTAATTAATCTTGACATTGAGAAGTGTGAGTTCATCAATTTGTTCTTCATCAGGATTGTCTAGACCACTCAAGGTTTCAAATGAGTTGGTCAATGTCTACAAAATAGCTTTTTGAGATTTTTATTGGAATTGCACTGGATCTTTAGATCAATTTAAGAAGAATTGACATCTTAATAATATTGTGACTTTTGATCATAAGCAAGGAATACATCTCAATCGATTTATTTTTTCCTTTATTGCTTTTAAGAGTGTCTCATATTTTTTTCCACAGGTATCTGTAAATATTTTATTGGATTTACACTTGAGGATTTCTTTGTGTATGTGTGTGTATTGTTAATGGTATTGTTTCATATTCCAATTATTTGTTGGTATATAGAAAATCAACTGAATTTTGTATATTGAATTTGAACTTCTCTTCGTGATATCTCTATAAATTCCCATCTGGGCACAGAACAGGGGGCTCCGTTTCTGTTTGAACATCCCAAATCATGACATTGAATAATCTGAACACTGAATTTCAGCCATTCACCAGAACTGCCAAGGCACACAGCCACCACTAATACTGCAGTTATAAGCCTTTTCTGAGAGACTTGCCCTCGGATTCATTAAAGAATGCCCATTTTCCACTCAGCCTGGTAGTGGCAGTTTGGCGAGAAGACTGCAGAGCCCTTACAGGCTTCTTCCTAGAGCTGAGACAAACTATCCCTGTCTTCCATTCCTAAAACGGAGACTGACCTGAACCTCCCTCAGCTCTAGGAATTAAGGCTCTCTCACACATAACTTCCCAGACACGCTGCAGTTACAAGCCTTTTTTGAGAGTCATTCCCTCGGACTCACTAAAGAAAGCCAGTTCTCAACTCGGCCTGCCAGTGGCAGTTTGGCAAGAAACTACAGAGCCCTTAGAGGCTTGTCCCTAGAGCTGAGCCAAACTATCTCTGTCTTCCATTTCTGGATCTGAGACCGTGCAAAACCTCCCTCAGCTCTAGGAATTAAGACTGTCTCACAAGTAAATTCCAAGACACACTGCAGTTAAAAGCCTTTTCTGAGAGGCATTCCCTTGGATTCACTAAAGAAAATCGGTACTTGACTTGGCCTGCCAGTGACAGTTTGGTGAGAAACTGCAGAGCCAGATTGTATGTATAACTGAGATCAAATGGTATTTGTCTTTCTTTGTCTCAGTTATATCACTTAGCATAATGACCTCAAGGTCCATCCATGACATTGCAAATGGCAAGATTTTTTCATTTTTATGGCTGAATAATATTCCATTGTAAATATATACCACATTTTCTTTCCTTATTTTTGTGAGGAAGCTTAGCCCTGAGCTAACATGTGCCAATCCTCCTCTTTTTGCTGAGGAAAACTGGCCCTGGGCTAACATCTGTGCCCACCTTCCTCCACTTTATATGGGACTCCATCACAACACGGCCTGACAAGCGGTGAGGCAGTGCGCGCCCGGAATCTGAACCCCGGGCTGCCACAGCAGAGCACACACACTTAACCACTATGCCACCAGGCCGGCCCATACCACGTTTTCTTTATCCACTCATCTATTGATGGACATTTAGGTTGTTTCCATATCTTAGCTATTATAAATAATTCTGTAATAATCACAGGGGTGCATATATCTTTTCAAGTTAGTGTTTTCATTTTCTTCGGATAAATACACTGAAGTGTATCTATTTTTAATTTTTTCAGGAACCTCCACTGTCTTTTCCGTAGTGGCTGCACCAATTTAAATTCCCATGAACAACACACAAGGGTTTCCTTTTCTTCACATCCTTGCCAACACTTATTATCTCTTGTCTCTTTGACGATCACCACCCTTGCAGGTGTGAGGTGATAGCTCTTTGTGGTTTTGGTTTGCATTTCCCTGATGATTAGTGACATTGAGCTCCTTCTAATATACGTGTTGGCCATTTGGATGTCTTCTTGGGACAAATGTCTACTTAGTCCTTTGCCCATTTTTCAATTGGATTGCTTTTTTGTTATTGGGTTGTATGAGTTCTTTATGAATTTTGTTATGGATTGTATAAATTTTTTATAAATTTTAGATATTTAACTCCTTATCTGATACATGGTTTGTAAAACTTTTCTCCTAGCCTTTTGATTTTGTTGGTTGTTTCTTTTGCTGGGCATTTGCTTTTAAGTTTGAGATAGTCCCATTTGTTGATTTTTTCTTTTGTTGTTTGCAGTTTTGGTGGGATATCCACAAAATCATTGCCAAGACCAATGTCGAGGAGCCTCTTGCCTATGTTTTCTTCTAGCAGTTTTACAGCTTCAGGTCTGAGAATGCCCAAAAGGCCGAGAAGAGCAATGTCCCTTTTTTTCAGAGCTGAACAGATTCAGTCTCTCATTTCTCTATCAAGCAGTTTTGTTCAGACCTTATAAACACAATTTTTTCCAATTTTAAGCCAAATTAAAAAGGTCAGCTTGCCCCATTCACTCCAAAAGTGCCCCCTAGGCTCCCCTGGTCAAGGAAATTCCCCCTGGGTTTCTCATTCCTAGGAATTCTGCCCTAGGTTCCTCTGACCTAGGGAATGTACCAGTACCCCCTTAAGACACCTAGCCTTAAGCCTTGAAAACAGCTCAAATAAACTCTGAACTGTTGACTTACAATAAGGAGGTCCAGGTTTCAGGAGAACTCACTGGGGTCATCTGAAGAATGCAGTGATCTGGAGGGCATAATGGGCCCCAATTGGTACCCAATGCCAGTTCAGTGTAGATTCCAGGTGGTCTCTGGTGGGTTTCTCTGAAATCCTGCCATGACTACACCAATAAATGTCTATGTAAATAATCCATAATCAATGTGTAAATCAAAATTGAAGTGAGTTTATTATGAGCCAACTTTTGAGGACCATGGCCCAAGGCCTTCCTTCCCTAAAGAAGGAATGGCACCAAAGAAGTGGAGTGTACAGAGCGGTTATATGCTGTCAAATAGCTTGTATCACATAGGATTGTAATGTCCCTTTTACTATAGTGACAAGATCGCCCTGTCAGATTGCCCTGCCAGAAGAGCAATTGATGGACACAGAAAGGAGCAGGTCTGCTGTCTTGATGGGCTTGGCTGGTGTCAGGTCTGTTGTCTCAAACTGGATGACTGCAGCAACCAAGTCCTAGCTTAGGGAGAAATGCTCATCCTTAAGGTACTGCCAATGAGGGCATCTTTATCTTAAGGGCATATTCTCTTCTCTTTGGGACATGGGAAAGCAGATACACAATGCAGGCGACAGGCCCCTTTGGAAAAACAAACTCTGGCCAAATTAGTTTTACCCCAAATGGCTTCCTCATGTGCTCCAATATATCCTATTGCTTGCCATTTATTTATCAGTTCCTTAGTACTCATTGTGTGTCTGTTGTGTATACAGAATATGTAATATCCTGGGGAAAACGGGGGTTATAGGATATAGTGTCTGCAGACAAGGAGCTTATTACCCTACTTGGAAAATAACTACATTTCTTTCTTTTTTTTTGTGAGGAAGATCAGCCCTGAGCTAACATCCATGCTAATCCTCCTCTTTTTGCTGAGGAAGACCAGCTCTGAGCTAACATCTATTGCCAATCTTCCTCTTCCCCCCCCCCAAAACCCCAACAGATAGTTGTATATCATAGTTGCACATCCTTCTAGTTGCTGTATGTGGGACGCGGCCTCTGCATGGCTGGAGAAGCGGTGCGTCCGTGTGCGCCTGGGATCCGAATCGGGGCCGTCAGCAGCAGAGCGTGCGCACCCAACCTCCAAGCCACAGGGCCGGCCCCAATAACTACATTTCCGAAATGCTAAACAGAAACACAGTAGAGAAAAAGATATGCCTCGATGGTCGAGGAAATGCCACAGCAAATTTATTAATTGAATGCAAAACAGCGACAATCAGCACAAATGCCAAGAAAGCTCTGGAGACTCAAGTTTGCTCAACTAGCTTCTCACAATAAAGCAAAGATTCAGCACTGGTTCTGGAGAGACCTTAATGTGGACATATGGTGATGACTTTGAATTCCTCTGAAGAGAATTTTTTAAATACAGGAAATAATGTGTGATTATTCTAAATAAACATAGATTTTTTTTAAGTTTTATTTATTTATTTTTCCCCCCAAAGCCCCAGTAGATAGTTGTACGTCATAGTTGCACATCCTTCTAGTTGCTGTTTGTGGGACACAGCCTCAGTATGGCTAGAGAAGCGGTGCGTCAGTGGGCGCCCGGGATCCGAACCCAGGCCGCCAACAGTGGAGCCCGCACACCTAACCGCTAAGCCACGGGGCCGGCCCTAAACATAGATTTTTAAAATGTCAAAACGAGTGGTACTTGTGGTGTGTTATTTCTGAATAACAGCTGTCATTGTCTTAGCTCTTTCCGCATAGTATTTGCTCCTGCCTCACACCAACCCTATGAATAGGGCTAGGGCGGGTATCGTTCCTGATTTCCTGATGAGAACGCTGAGGCCTTGTAAAGTTAGGAGATCTGTCTGGGTGCCGGTATTGATGATATCCTAGGATTTTTGTCTACTCAGTGTTTTTCTTTATCTTCTGTAATTGCCATTAGATTTTGATATAATTGATAACTTGCTACCTTGGTTTTTCAAATGAAACCCACAAAGTTTGTGGGTAGCTTTTGGTACCTTGTTAAGCAAATGAGGAAAATGAGATTACCAGCTACAGCTGCTGCTCATATTGACAAGACATTTCCTTTATTTTTCTACCTGACAAACGTGTTCATTCAATAGACATTAAGTGGCTGTTATGCAGTCATCATGAAATTGTCAAAAGTGGGGGGATTGACAGGACAAGTGTGCACACTTCTCGTGCTGAAGAGACTTTCAGTGCATTTGAGGGAAGATGAGATACACTCAGGAAAGTGTTAAGCCGCTACCCTTCCAGACAGCACAACATTATTGTCAAAACGAAGGGTGCAGGTGTGCCGTGTCTGTGTGCTGATTCCGGAGGGGTCCAGGTGAGCTGGGGCTTCAACATGACTTTACTGATTGATGAGACTCTGTGAGGGGAGGACCAGGGAGGGCCTTCTATTGGAGTGGAGCTTGACTCAGGAAACAGGGAGAGACGAATTTGGGGGGTAGACGGGAGGCATGTAGAAAAATATGTGATAGTCTGGTTGAAGAGATGGCATCTGTAGACACTAAACAGCCATGAAAGAAATTGTGTTTTCCTTATTTTCTGCTACTGGAGCCATGAGGTGAAGGAGAGGTTTTGAGATTACATCACAGCACTGTAATGTGTGAGAGTCCTGGGGTGTGGCTGAAAGCCTGGAGGACCAACTGAACTTACCATATATATATAGTTTATATGGGGTTGTATAGAGTGCTTATAGCATACATTGTATTGGGGTGAACGTGGAATCCTAAGTGAAACCATTTATCCCTTTGGCTGTTGGTGCCGCCTGTTTTATATGGAGCCAGTGAAGTCCAACACTGAGTGGCATTGTATTAGGATGATGAAGCGCTCTAGGCAAGAGTCCCTTCTTCAGGGGATGTGCAGCTTGCTACCGAGATGGATGCCCGACTACACCTTCCATGAAAGGTTCACATGATACAGATATGAAGGAGGCAGGATCCTGTGCCTAATCGCTGGCAACAGGCAGGGAGACATTTTCCTAAACCAGCAGCTGGCGCAGCACTGTCAGGACATCATGCCTGACATCCTCCCTTGCCCGAGTCTTACCTTCTTCCTCTGAGTATGAGGATATTCTCTGATGTTTTGGCCAATCCACATATACAGAATCCCTTCAGTTTCACCAATGAGAGCTCATTTTTAAATTCATGCTAATTAAACGAACCACTCATTTCACCAATGAAAAGCTATTTCTGATATTCAGTAAGCTAAGTAGCAAAGCCTGTGGTGCTTATCAAGATGTGACTAGCTTAAAGAGACATGAATAGCTGAAACGCACAGCCAGGTCTGAAATGTGACACTTTCTGATACAAGACTAGCTGACCCCTGGAATCTGAATTCTCTATGAGGGTCAATGACTGTCCCTGAAGGTAAAGCTTGAACTAACTCATCTATGCATTGTATATTACCGTCAATGCTGAAGAATATTTTATGAATTTCTTAATTTGTTAAAAAAATTACAGAAAGAGCATCTCCTGTCATCAGTTAATTCAGTTTACTTTATAGTCTCAACATGATGACTACAGTATGTTTTTTGCTTTTAATTTGCTCTTTACCTCTGCCACACTCTTACTCTCCTCACTTTGCTTTATAATCAACAAAGGTTTCGGGAAATATACATATAGGTAAGGCAGATATCATGAGGAGAACCCGGGACATGCGGATATTGAACACACACACCCTAACCATGTTGTTGTTCTGAAACCCTAATGAGTAGCTTTGCAAGGTGTTTATAGGCCTCAAAGTGGCCTCCTTTGTGAGATTTCCACTTTACTCCCTGGTGCCAGGTGTAGTTATGAGCCTTCTCATTCTGTCCAGATTCTATTGGCCTGTAGCTGGGAAAAGTTTTCTTTGCCAGCAGATCCCTGTCCAATTCTTTTATTCTTGTCTGGTTTATTTACTTTTTCACTATATTTCTCCAAAACACTTCCCAACTTGGACCCAAGATAACTCGGTTTCCTGGACCTTTTGTTGTTGAAGGCAGGGAAGCTATTATCTTCCTGTGGTGCCTAGTATACGCTGTCCTTTGACTTTGCCACACGTATTCAAACAGATGTTAAAGGGACAGCATATTTGAATGTAGTAAAGATGCTAAAAAATTGGTTAAAAGATGCTTAAAGTTCAGGGAGTTCTCCGATTGAGTGTCTGGATTTTCTGATCTTATAATCTCGGCCCACATGCCCGCTCTACCTCTAAAGAAAGAGACATATCATCTCAAAGAATCACCTCTTAGTTTGATTGAACATTTCTATTCTTTTTCTAGCCTCTCTTTCATCTATTTCTGCTCTGATTTTTGTTATTTCTGTCCTTCTACTGACTTTAGGCTTGTTTATTCTTCTTTTTCTAGTTCTTTTAGATACAGTGTTAGATTGTTTATTTGGGCTTTTTCTCATTCCTTGAGGTAGGCTTGTATTGCTATAAATTTCACTCTTAGTACTACTTTTGCTGCATCCCATAAGTTTTCATATATTGTTTTTCATTTTCATTTGTCTCTAGGTATATTTTGATTTCTCCTTTGACTTATTCATTGATCCAATAGTTGTTCAGTAGCATGTTGTTTACTGTTCAAATATTTGTGACTTTTCCAATTTTTTCTTCTAGTTCATTTCTAGTTTCATACACTTGTGGTCAGAAAAATGCGTGATATGATTTCAGTCTTCTTAGAATTATCGAGGTTTGCTTTGTTTCCCAACGTATGTCTATCTTTGAGAATGTTCCATGTGAACTTGAGAAGAATGTGTATTCTGTTGTTTTAGGATGAAATGTTCTATATATATCTATTAAGACCATCTGGTCTGATGTTTCATATAAGGCCACTGTTTCCTTGCTGACTTTCTGTGTGGATGATCAATCCATTGATGTGAGTGGGGTGTTGAAGTCCCCTACAATTATTGTTTTGCTGTCAATTTCTCCCTTTAAGTCTGATAATAGTTGCTTTATATAGTTTGTTGCTCCTGTGTTGGGTGCATGTATATTAATGTATTATGTCTTCTTGGTGGAATGTCCCTTTTATCCTTATATAATGTCTGTCTTTGTCTCTTGTCAGGCAAGGGAAACAAAAGAAAAAATAAGGAAGTGGGACTACATCAGACTAAAATGTTTCTGCACAGCAAAGGAAACTGTCAACAAAATGAAAAGACAACCTACCAACTGGGAGAAAATATTTGCAAATCATATATCTGACAAGGGGTTAATTTCCAAAATATACAAAGAACACATGCAATTCCACAACAAAAAAATGAACGACCTGATCAATACATGAGCAGAGGACATGAAAAGACATTTTTACAAAGAAGTTATACAGATGGCCAACAGGCACATGAAAGATTTTCAACATCACTAATTATTAGGGAAATGCAAATCAAAACTACAATGAGATATCAACTCACACCAATCAGAATGGCTATTATTAAAAAGGCAAAAAATAATAAGTGTTGGAAAGGATGTGGAGAAAAGGGAACCCTCATACATTGCTGGTGGGAATGCAAACTGCTGCAGCCACAATGGAAAAAAGGATGGAGATTACTCAAAAAATTAAAAATAAAAATACCATAAGATCCAGCTATTCTACCTCTGGATATTTATCCGAAGAATATGAAGTCAGTAATTCAAAAAAATGTATGCGCCCCTATGTTCTTCACAGCATTATTCACAATAGCCAACACTGGGAAGCAACTCAAGGACTTATCAATGGATGAATGAATAAAGATGTGCTATATATACATATATACCATGGAATACTACTCAGACATAAAGAAGACAAGATCATGCCATTTGTGACAGTATGGATGGACATTGACGGTATTATACTAAGTGAAACAAGTCAGCTAGAGAAAGAAAAATACTGATTGATTTCACTCATATTTGGAAAATAAACAAACACATAGATAAGGAGTACAGGTTGTAGTTACCAGAGGGAAAGAGGGAAAGGTGTAAAGGGGCACATATGTATGGTGACAGATGAAAACAAGACTATTGGTGGTGAACATGATCCAGTCTATACAGAACTGAAATATAGTAATGTACACCTGAAATTTACACATTTATAAGCCACATGACCTCAATAAAATTAAAAAGAAATTTATTTTTAAATATAGCAAGACCCACTTTACACCTGAGCTGCAGGCAGCCCACCCACTCACTGAATTACACAGAAGGGCAGTTTCCCAGGTGAGTCCTGTCTGTTTTGCCACCCTCGGAACCTCCTGATGAAGAACACAGGCCCTAGGATGCTGAAGCAGGTGGGACCCCTGGGGCAGGGAAAGTTCTGAGAGTGTGTGACACAAAGTATCTGTGCAGTGCATACTGGGTAGTGAGTTTGTGCTTCTCTTCAAGGTATGCCTTTGGTCATAATCTGCCAATAACTCAAGGAAAATCACTCTTAGGCTTCTTAAATGGAAAATTCTCGTGTCCCAACTTCAAAACTGCTGAGTTAGAATTCCGGGGAAGGGACACTGGACTTGTCCAGTTATTATGGTGCAGACTGAAGTCTGAGAAGCACTGCTGCTGGCGTCCAGCTGTAGCCACTGCCCGAGGTCAAAGCTCCACATCTTGTGAGGTCTGAGACGGCTCCCAGGGGAGATTTCTGTCTGTCGTCTGCAGAGGGGCGGCCACCTCACCTCTTCCCGCTGACTCGCTTCCCCACCGGGCTTCCTTGTGCCTTTCTTAGTCCTTTTCTTTACCTTCAGAGATAACTGGGAGAGGCAAGATAGAGATACAAATTTTACTAAATCTAACATTTAAGTAATATTTAAAAAAATTCTACAGCGTAGAGATGTAATATTTATTTTTCTGTTGGGTTGTTTTTTGTCTTTCTCCCTTTTGTTGTCTTAAAGTATTTTGTGTTATTGGCTGGGAAGATAGCGTGATATTAACATCAGCTTTATATTGAGCCCCAAACCAGGAAAGCACTTTATATTTGTCATATGGAATTAAGAATCACATTTGTGTAATGATGTTTAAAGGAATTTTGTTTTTTTATTCCTTATTTCTTCTTCTTTTTGGCATAATAAAGTCCCAGTTTCTTCTTGGTGGACTGATCAGGAATATTGATGTCTGATCTATAAGTGAAGAGTAAATAGAAGAACATTGTTACTATTCATAAATCTCTTCCTCACTAACTTTTCCTAAATGATAACATGGGTGTTAGAGTTAAGAATTTTGATGTTTCCCCCATTGGATTATAGAGAGAAAGATAGTCGTTAGAGACTTCACTTGGAGTTGTAGTCCAAGAGCATCACAGAAGAGCACTGAGCTTGGGCTCGGCCATTTATCCGCTTTGTAACCTGGCTGAGTTTTCCAGCCACTGTACCCAGTCTCTTCATCTATAAAATGATGAGAAGAACAACATCTACTACGTCGGGATATTTTGAGGGTTATGGGAGTTCATGTATGTTCAAGCACAAAATTAACATTCAGAGTGCAGTGCCCGGTTCAGTAGAAGTGTTTGCTGCTGTTATTATAATTATCATTATTTCATGTCCTATCTTCCTCATGAGTTCCCTGTAAAACCAACAATATTCCACAGTGTCAACAGTTTTATTCCAGGTCCCTGCTTAAAGGCCTTCAGAGGGAGCCTCATGCTCATAATCTCCTGTTTTTATCCCAGTCTCTGGAGGGATGCATTTACCTCTTTCTTCTTTGCACTAAGGCACTGAATGGGGGCCCACACCCAACCCTGCATGTCCTCCTTTTAGTATCCGATGCTTTTCAGACACTGCTTAGTGTTTACTTGGTGGACTATACTCCCTGACATGAACAACTCATGGGAGATAAGACGTAGGAAACATTGTTTCATGTAGGTCTCTGAGTTTATCATAACTCTGAGTACAGTTGATCAAGGGCAAAGGTAGAGTCCCTTAATGCAAAGATCTTCAGAGATGAGGGTGTTCTAATGTGACACCACCTGAAAATAAAGCAAGCACATAAAAGCATATGAAGTTTTCAAAGGAAAAGCATACAACTAAAAGAATTGATCCCATTAAATACACTATTCTATTTGTTTATGCATCAAATTACTGATAGGAAATAGCCAGGTGTAGAGATAGTAGAATTGATCAGTTTCATAGAGAATTCTTTTTAACAGTTGTTCATATCTTGTGTTTTACGTCATTGATTAGGGTAATATTTTCATCATTTCCTTTCCTAGTGTCTTTATCTTTCTCAACTTTTGCAAGAGATATATTTATATTATCCTCTAAAATTTTAGGGCAATTTAAAAAAAGTTATCAAACATTTTAAGTTACTGATTTAGTATACTGGAGGAGCTCTAGATTGAAAGTTAATTAGTGATAATTAGAGTTTTAGTTTGGTAAAAGATGGTAGTTGTAATTGATAACAGGATGTTTGTAACCTAGTTTTTTCTTCATTATTTGATGTAGTTTTCAAAATGAGAGAGCCAGTAATTTTTATGTAATATATTGTCTCATTTTAAAATATGTGTTCTTGGAGAGGGTGATGGAGGTAAGTAGAAAATAATTTAATGTAGTGACTTGTTTCTCTCAAGTTGATCTGTTATAAACCCTACAGCTATATAGTGTCATTTTGTCCAAATGACCTGATGGCACTTTCTTCACTTTTCTTGCTGTGACTCTAGCAATCTGAGGTCACACCACCTTCTCCCTCCTAGTCATGTTTTCAGTTGTAAGAGTGACACTATCAATAATATAGTGACAACTTTGCACACAGTCTACTATTTACTAAAATATATATATCAATTGCAAACTTTGATAACATAATTATTAAGTAATGAACTATTTGCAGTGCACTTAACAACTGATTGCTACACGTTATTGTGTAGTGACATCATGGTTAAAACCATTATTTGCAACATGTGACCCCTTTCAATTTTATTTTAGAAGAAAGGGTTCAATGACTTTTTTCTTTTTGAAGAAGAAAGACTTGCATTTCCATCTTAGAAAATTGAGAACTTGCTTTTTGCCTTTTTTTTTGTCTTCAGCTCTTCTTCCTACTGGTTACTAATTCATATGTCCAGTTTCTTCAGATTCATAGTGCTACCTCTTCTGCCTTTTTCATGGTTCTCACTTTAATTTTTCTATAATCCCGTCTGAGAAAGATGTTTATCTCCACCTTAATATATCGAGGAAGGAACGGACCCTCCTTTATGTGAACTTGGAGACAGAGGCCAAGGTGAAGCCTCGGTGCCCCTCCCCACCAGTGAGCTGCAGAAGGCCTGCAGAGTCCTGTGAATCTTTTGCTCCCCTCCTGGCTCCCTACATAGTTGGCATTGACTCCACGGAGAAGCCCAGCTTGGTACAATCGAATTTTTGAAGTCTATAGAAGCCTGCTGAAGGATAAGATTGGCTAGAAAGGACATCAGCAAGTAGTGTGCTCCAAAAGTTGGTGGCAGAAACATTAATAAGAAGAAAATCTTTCCGTTTATCTTGTTTTATTTTTATGTTCTCTATCTTCATTTTCCTTTACTTAGATGGTACAAACCCTGTCCACCCCCCATGGTGGTTCTTTTCCTGGAGTCCCACGGCAGTTTATTCATATCTCTTTCATTCAAATTATTTCTGTAGTGTAATTTATCTGTTCATATATATCTGTTCTCCTTGCAGACTGCCAACATTTCAAGACCTTTGGGCACATAGTGTATACTTAAGTATTTGAGTGAATAAATGAAGCTCTTTTGTGGAATAAGATCTAAATAAATAAAATACCTACTAAGCACATGAATGCAAGCATTTGAGAGAGAGTTTTGTGTCTCCTGAAGCAGCCTGTGGACCAGTTTAGGGGCTCAGTGCCAAGGTTACTTAATAGATATAGACAAAGTGAAAGAGAAAATTAACTTTAGTTTTAAAATTCTTGGAGAACAGGAACAGCATATCTAGGTGTGGATCAGGACTTGATCATTCTTGTTGCATCTTTGGAAAATCCAGTCCTTTATCTTTCTATGGAAATGTGACTGGCCAAGAGAATGAACAGAGGACTGGCTTTTAGAAAGGCAATTTTGTCACAGGAAATTCTGGAGGAAAAAATATAGAAGGAGAGCTGGTAGAAACACGGCAGAAACTTTTTGTGTAGAAACCCTAAAAATTCGGTTTACATGCTGTCTGAAAGAACTGTAACCCAACTTTTCTCCAATATAGATTTGAGCAGCTTTTAAATATCTAGGTATACAAAAGGATTACAGAGGAAAATAGATCAAACTGAAAGGAATGTAGGATGGAACAATGAAATGAACCTGAAGTAAGCCAGTGCACTGAAATGTGTTTCAGAAGGACCTGCAGTGTTTAAAGGTAGTTGGAAATGTATCCCTCAGGTTTAAAGTAGAAAGAGAAATGGGAACAATTCTCTATCATCTCTTGTCCATGAGATTAAAAGCAACAGTCTCTCAGAGAAGCAAAACTTTTCTGGCCTCTAATGTCCCAAAAAGTGTTTTGAATGGTGCCTAATGAAAGAGATTCTGTGTGATGTAATGCAAATATAGTATCATCAACTCATTTCAGAGTTTAGTTCAAACACTTTAGGACACGTTCAATTGAGGTAATGCAGAATTCTATGAAGGGCCAAGGAAGAGGCCGACAGCATTCTCTCTCAGCTTCTCACTTGACGAATGGAGAAAATGTTCTTGAACAGATTGACCACATCTCCTAAAGACAATGCTCCATTTTCAATTTTTCTTTTTGTAAACTCAGTCTGCATTTCCCATTACATATGCAAGCTAGAGCCTGTGTGTAGACATCCTTCCTTGGCAGTGAGGAGCACATCCATACTATTAAGTAATCAAATAAACAGAACATCCGGTTGGCCCCTTTTAGGAAAATTACAGGTTTAAGCCCACCTTCATTGGTGGAAGGACATGGTATACCTGAATTAAAATATCTACCACTTATTATGCAGCTAATCATAAGTCATGCTATTTAAATGAAACTGAATGAATTCTTCTTCTATTAAGTGGACTAGATTTTAGACATACTGATGTATAATTTCATATAGGTGGATTTTTACTTAAAATGTAAAACTCTTTAGAGACCGTTTCATTCAGTTTTAGAGGCATATTTTGTATATTTTTATGATTTTATTTATTTTCCTTCATAGTAGAAGGGCACATCCTACTCTTTTTCTTGCTGCATTCTCTCTGCAAGATAAAACTCATCCAAGTTTATTTTGTTTTATAAGGCATAGGCTTATGTTGTCATGATAAAGAGATCATTTCTGAAACATGTTTGGAACTGTAGGGAGCCCAGAATTTTAGATTATGCTCAGAATTTTGTGAGGTAACTTCAAAGAGATGGAACATTTAAAATTTTGCCAGAAGAGTTTTCTCCTACTTTTCTTCACAGTAATTAAAAAAAAAAAAAGTTTAGTTTCTTAATTCTTCAGATGACTGAGTGAAGGAGTTGGCAGGATTAAATGTACCCTTGAGAGAGCTCTTTCTGGGTTACTCTTTCAAAACAACCATCGTGGGCCAACCCCGTGGCTTAACAGTTAGGTGCACGCACTCCGCTGCTGGCGGCCCTGGTTCGGATCCCAGGCGCGAACCGATGCACCGCTTCTCCGGCCATGCTGAGGCCGTGTCCCACATACAGCAACTAGAAGTATGTGCAGCTATGACATACAACTATCTACTGGGGCTTTGAGGGAAAAAATAAATAAATAAAATTTTTAAAAAAAGTAATTCAAAAAAAAACCACCGTCCTAGTTGATGAGTATTTAATCGGGACTCTGTCAGTCCCAGAGCTGCTGACAGAGGCAGTTCCCAAAGCTCCAGCAGGTCCCGGGAGAGGACAGCGCTGGTAATCAGTGTCATCAGAGTTTGCATGAGGCGTGATCATTCTCTGGATGTTAGAACTGAGTGGAGTTCTCAAATGAAGCCCAGTGACTCTAGACCTGAGCCCTGATCAGAAGCCAGTTGACTTGTCATTCTCTCTGAACATGGTGTCTTCCCTCTGCTCGTGCCCCTTTTTGCCATTTCTCATGCTTCTCCTGACTCTTTCTCTTTCCTACATCTTCTTTCTTCTTTTTTCTCTCTTTCTTACTTTTACTCTCTATTATATTCCTTCTCCTTATCAATTTTTTCTTCCTTCTCTTATTGTTCTCGTTCATTTTCTTTTTATTTTGTGGTACAGTTACTCTGTACATCACGTTCATCTTACAATCTTGACCCTCTACCACTCTTATACTTCAGCTAGCTATTTTGAAGAAAGTGTTTTGATAAATTTCTCTTAGATGTTATGCTGATTCAAGGAGATAAAAACTATCACAAAAGGGATGGGGATGGAGAATGAATTCAGTTCAGGTAGCCATGGAATTAGACAGAGGGAAACTGAGAGCTTAGGTGTGGGTGTTCAAAATATTTCCTGATACATCTTTGTAGTTCATTGTTGTGGTAAACTGCACATGGTCTTATTTACTGTTGGAGCCCAGAAGTTTGCTCCTCTGGGCAGGTCAGCAGGTCTCAGTCTAGAGAAAAGAAGCTAGGAAACACTGCCTGGGTTTCTAATGTAAAGAACTGTTCGTGTTCCACCAGGAGATCTTTTGGGCTCTTCCCTGCACTATCTGAATAGAAAAAGAGGAAGAGAAGCTTTTCTCCATCTTCACAAAGCCAGGACCTTATCTTGAGTTTGAGAGGATTTGCATGTGACTGAAAACAAAAGTGTTTCCGAGTTTGGATTTGCTTTAACAAGATCTATTGGCTGGCTTTGATGTTAAAGGTCTTTATTCAAAATTGGCTACCTCTAGTGTTAAGTTCAGAGTTGAGATTTGTCAGTATAAGAAAGAAGAATCCCTTTTTGATTAACTCAGTGAAATACAATATTTGGGAAAATGGTTATATTTGAAGGTTACTTGTTAATATTCTGTTGCCACAGTGACACTTGTTGGTAAGTGACTACTTCATGCTATTCTCCATGATTTGTTTGAAAGACACGCCCTGAGCTTGATAAATAAGTGGCAAGCAATAAGATATATTGGAGCATATGAGGAAGCCATTTGGGATAAATCTAATTCGGCCTGAGTTTGTTTTTCCAAAAGGTCTTGTCGCCTGCATTGTGTATCTGCTTTTCCATGTCTCAAAGAGAAGAGTAAATGCCCTTAAGATAAGAATGCAGCTTCCCCCTCATTGGCATTGCCTTAAGGATAAACATTTCTCCCTAGGCTGGGATTTTACTGCTGCAGTCATCCTGTGACCGCCCAGCTCCAGACAACAGACCTGACACCAGCCACACCCATGGAGACAGCAGACCTGCTCCCTGCTGTGTCCATCAATAGCTATTCTGGCAGGGCAACCTGGCATGGTGATCTTGTGGCTATTGTAAAAGTGACATTACAATCCTATGTGATACATGCTCTTTGATGGTATATAACCACTCTGTACATCCCACTTCTTCAGTGCCCTTCCTTCTTCCTTCCTTATGGAAGGAAGGCCCAGGGCCATGGTCCTCAAAAGTTGGCTCATAATAAATTCACCCCAAGTTTGATTTATACATTGGTTACGGATTATTTACATAGACATTTGTTGGTGTAGTCATGGCAGAATTTCAGAGAAACCCACCAGAGACCACCTGGAATCTACACTGAACTGGCATTGGGTACCAGTTGGGGCCCATTGTGCCCCCCAGATCACTGCATTCTTCAGGTGACCCCGGTGAGTTCTCCTGAAACCTAGACCTCTTTATTTTAAGAATAATTTATTTGAGCTGTTTTCAAGGCTTAAGGCTAGGTGTCTTAAGGGGGTACTGGTACATTCCCTAGGTCAGAGGAACCTAGGGCAGAATTCCTAGGAATGAGAAACCCAGGGGGAATTTCCTTGACCAGGGGAGCCTAGGGGGCACTTTTGGAGTGAGTGGGGCAGGGTGACTTATTAATATGGCTTAAAATTGGGAAGAATTATGTTTATAAAGTATGAACAAAACTGCTTGATAGAGAAATGAGAGACTGAATCTGTTCAGCTCCGTAGAAAAGGGACATTGCTCCTCCCGGCCTTTCGGGCATTCTCAGGCAACTGAGAATCTCATCAGGGGTGTCAGGGGGGAACCCCACGACGTGTAACGGTCCTTCCTATAGGGAGCTCCACTACCATTCATGTTAATTAATCACAGGTTCCTCCAGGGACGTGCACAGGAGGGTTGGTCACCCGAGCTCCAAACCTCCACGGCAGTACCTAGACTGCGGGCGGGAGAAACAGAGGCACGTAAGAGAGTGATTACGACATTTCTTTAGCGAGTAACACTCACAAGCAGTACACTCCTGACCCGCTACACAGTCCCTAGAAATTGTTCAGACTTTGTAGCAAAATAAAAGAAAAGAGAAGTGGGAAATTGAGTTTGCTGGACCATTCCCGGCTGGGCCGCCTGGCCTCTAAACCCAGGAGACTTTCCCAAGTGCTAAGACAGCAGGGGGCCTAAGACTGAAAGAAAAAAAAATGGTTAAGAAGATTTCTGCAGATAGAAACTGCTAAATTTTCTAAAACAGTGGCTATAAAACCTTTTTTGCATCTGTCTGTTCTTTATGTGTGTCTTTTCATGTATGTTATATGTGCGTGATATTTTAGCTCTGGAGGGTTTGGTCAAAATCAAGATGTCTATTCAATTAACTTGAAGTAAGCACCTACAAAAGTTGTTTCTAAATCCAAATGTTTTTCCAGTTAACGTGATATGAAATAATCTTTGGTAAATAAACGCTTATTTAAGCGTGTTAGTTTTCAGCATTGGATATAATACAGATATGCAGCCTTTATTCGTCAAATAAATTGACGTTATTTCTATTACAAAACTGGTCTCAAAAATAATAAATGATGGTGTCGAGAGAGAGGGAGAATCTCCCTCTGCCCTTTTCCTTAAGGTTCTTATGGCTGACAAACAAGACAGGTTAGCAGGAGAAAATAATACCAAGTTTAATAACATGTATACATGGGAGAAACTCAGAAATGAGCAACTCCTCCCTCTGTCTAAGCTGCTTGCTTAAGTATTGTAGCTAAAGGCGAGGAAGGTGTTGGGGTTGGGTAGCGGTCTGGGACCTCAGAGGGCAAGAAGACAACTCACATGGAGATAGAAATGCAAATGTTCGCCTGACAACTCTTCTCAGGGTCATCTATAGATAATGTGGTCAGGGAGAGATAGAGTTTTTGATAAAAGGGTCTTGGTGCCTTTCCTATTGTAACCTCTATCCTACATTTTCTTTACAGCCATCATGATAATAACTCCTTCCTGAAACAGATCTTTTGTTTTAAATTCTTTAGGCAGTTTGGGAGGGGAAACTCAAATATTCTTCCTGAGTTTTCTGAGTCCTTATTGTCCTCAGCTTGAAACAATCTGCATACCAGAGTGGTGTCTCCTGGGGTAGCTTGATCTGAGCACCATCAATGACTAATATTATCTAATGTCTCATAAAGTCTTGTAGGCAATCTAAATAATTTTTGCGAACAGATAACTAAATAGATGTAAAAAAAATGAGCATTAAGTGATCTTTAGACAATAATCATATGTTATAGTGTATACAGCTTCTAAAGTCTTTTTGGTGACTTAAAACTTTAGGGTTTTGCCAAATTTTATGATAAAAATTCATTGAGGGGCCAGCCCCATGGCGTAGCAGTTAAGTGCGCACACTTCGCTGCTAGCGGCCCGGATTCGGATCCCGGGAGCGCACTGATGCACTGCTCGTCAGGCCATGGTGTGGCGGCATCCCATATAAAGTAGAGGAAGATATGCACAGATGTTAGCCCAGGGCCAATCTTCCTCAGCAAAAAGAGGAGGATTAGCATGGATGTTAGCTCAGGGTTGATCTTCCTCAGGAAAAATAAAAAATTCATTGAGTATCTAGATCATTTCCAAATAAGATAAGATATTAGACATTGATTGCTAAATATAGGTTTATCTACTTTTGGCTTATTACAGAAAAACTAAAAGGTGTTTTGGGTCTATTGGTAAACATGTCTTGTGTTTTATTTAAAGGATTGTGCTATAAAGTAACATGTTTCCAAAAATTATAAAAAGTGTCCATATAAATTTGTCAAGCCACAAAATGATATTGTAAAAGAAACTTTATAATTGCTTACTTAGTTTTTACTTAAAAATTAAGGTTTCTAAGGGTTAAAAATTTCTAATATGTGATTAAGCTACTAAAAAATTAAGAAAAATATATTTGTATTCAAGGAGAGTAAGATGTGTGTTTTCATTAAGAAGATATGAAAAATGGAAATATTTTTGTTGGGTTAGGAAAGATAAATTTGCCCTGAAAAGTACTAGACGGAAAAAAAAGGAGCGCATCACACAAATTCTGAATGTAAACAAAAAGTTATAGAAGGTTTGTTGAAGAGAAACCCTGAGGAGTTTTATAAACGGTCAATGTATAAAACTTGGCTAAGATTAAACTAAATCCGATTAAGTAAATGATTTTTAACATCAAAAGTAAGCTGGTACAAAATTCAAATTTGGTCTTCTTCCTTTTAAAAGGATGATTTTATTCTACTCTTTTTTTTCTTCCCCCAAAGCCCCAGTAGATACTTGTACGTCATAGTTGCACATCCTTCTAGTTGCTGTATGTGGGACGTGGCCTCAGCATGGCTGGAGAAGCAGTGCGTCGGTGCAAGCCTGGGATCCGAACCAGGGCCGCCAGCAGTGGAACGTGCGCACTCAATCGCTAAGCCACGGGGTCGGCCCTATGCTACTCTTAATCTACTCTTGATAGAGGTTATTACTTAAAAAGATTTTTCTTTACCTTTGAGTTAAGTTTATCTAAAGAACAGAGATCTGTTTTGTTAAGGTAATTTCCTATGTTCAAAAGACTGAGGTCTCTCTATTAAGGTCTTTTTGACTGTTTAACTGTTGTTTGTTAACTAAGCATGGTTTCACTGCGACAAGAGCAGCAACTCCTTGATCTTATCTTACCAAGTGTTTGAAACCCTTCTATATTTTTGACAATCTCCCCAAAATTCATATCCTAAAGTCTGTCTTATAACTTTTTTCTTTGAGAATTTTCAAAGGACCCTGGCAATTCTCAAGAAAATTTTCTCTCTTCCTATAAAGAGGGAGGTACTAAACTAATTAGGCTAGTTTGCTATGCTAAATTGCACGGGAGGCATTGTCAAGTAAATGATAAAACTTCTTAGGTTATGCTGTGTAGGTAATATTACTCACTATGCTTCCAACATTACAAGAGGAAGGACCACGACTGCATTCTATTTAATTTGGTTTACAGATGGGTCTTACTTAAGTGATAAGCAAGATATTACCAAGCTGGATACGCTGTCTACCCTCAAGAATGCCTGTGTGGGGGAAGAGGGAGAATCCCCCTCTGCCCTTTCCCTTAAGGTTCTTATGGCTGGCCAAATAATTAACAAGACAGGTTAGCAGGAGAAAATAATACCAAGTTTAATAACATGTATACATGGGGGAAACCAGGGACACTGCGATTCTCAACAAAATAGCAGAAATTCTCATCTTAAATACCGTCTTTACATAAAGACAGAGGAGGATGTGGGGGTGGGGGGTGCCAGTTACAGGAGATCACCACTAAAGCACTGTAAACAAGAGTAAAGCTATTATGCAGATTTAAGACCTCACCTTCCATGTTCCACCTTCCACCTTCCAAGTTTCTAGAAATGAGGTCATTCCCTCTGTTCCCAATACAGAGAGAGAGATATCTTTACAAATGGAGTTTCCCTTATAAATGTAAATGTTTGTCTGGCAACTCCTCAGCAGGGCCATCCAGACAATGTGGCCAGAGACACAGAACTTCTGATAAGATGGGCTTGTTGGTGTCTTTCCTATTGTAACATCTATTTTACATTATATTACAGCCATCAGATAGACGATCTGTTGCAGGAAAGAGTTACTATGTCAAATTCTTTAGGCAGTTAGTGGGGGAGGTCAAATGTCCGTCAGAGAAAACAATTGAGGTAAAGAGATATATTTCAGGGTGGCCAAATCTTGATCTCCCACACCTGCTAATTCCTATTAACTCTGCTAACCCGATAAAAGACTTCTTTCCACAGGCTTGAAAGAAATCGCAACCGAAGAAGAGAAACAGATATAGCAGTCAAAAAGGGGAGTTTTTCACACCCCCTCATAGATGTGGTTTGCACCCAGTAAAAAAAACCCATAGTATCTATTGGAGCACAATTGCCACTGCTCCAGCATATACACCAATTAACCCATTGGGCACCTGAAAAGATAATTTTGTGGGAAGACCAATGCTTTTAAAAACCTTCTCCCACAGCGGCTCATAAAGCTATACTGATTGTGTTATATGCCCAAAATATCATCTAGGGACACTACTACATGAATCACAAGGCCACTTTCCCTTTATTAAGGGACCCTTTGAGGTATAGCAATCGGACTTTGTCCAAATGCCACCATCTCAAGGATAAATACATCTCGTAATGACCACGTGTTCTCACATTGGTTTGAGGCCTTTCCTTGCAGAAGAGCAATGGCTCTAATAGTAAATTACTATCAGAAAGAATAATTCCTGTTTGGAGAATTCCTGGTGAGTTACATAGTGGCCAGGGAACTCATTTCACTGGACAAATAATTAGTCTATTTGTAATATTGGGCCAATGATACAGCATTTCCAATACGCTTAACATTCCCAATCCTCAGGATTGGTGGAAAGAACTAACGGCACAATCAAAACTCAATTGGCAAAGCTTTCAGGAACATTTCATCTCATGGCTGAAAGCTCTTCCACTACTGCTCCTCAATCTTAGATCCACGCCCTTTGCTAAACATCGGCTGTCTCCTTTTGAGATAATAACTGGACAGCCTATGCAATTAGATAAAGAAATGTATGGATCAACTTTGCTAAAGAAAATATCTTAATTACTGCCAAGGTCTCATTGAGACACTTAAAAATATATATACATGACAAGTCGGTAGCCGATTCTTTTTACAGATCCCTCCCAGACCTTACGGATGAAAACCTAGAAAATTTATTTATCAGAGAAGACATCAAATAAAAGACTCTACAGCCCTATTGGAATAGACCATACCAGGTACCTTTAACCAGTTCATGCGCTGCAGAATCAAAAGACATAGACTCATGGATTCACATTTCTTGTTTTAAAAAGAGGCTTTTGCATCTGAGCGCGTTACAGTTCCTATTTCTGAAACCTGACTTCAACTGGCCAATACGAATATCTCCAAACCAGGATGAGAAGAAGATAACATCGCTTGTAGACAGCTGTCCCAAGACTCCGGACCACGCCTGTATTCCCAACCTTAAATCCACTCATTTAAACCTTTGTTATGCTTAAACTGTATACCTATTTTATAATTGTTACATTTAAGATTTTCAGAATACTATCATACTTATGGAAGGTGCTTGATTTGGAACAGACTGGTCTTAAATTCCAGGCATTTATCGGGTGGCTCCTAATATAACTTAATGGTTGTATAGAACAAATCTCTGGCCTTGACTACTGGCCTGATGGCTAAAACACTGCACTCAATCTTCCCTTAAATGCAGGGAAGGATTCACAGTGACAACTGCTGCCAACCTGCCTCTACTTAAGGCCAGACGGGCTCATTCAGTGTTCCCCTGGTATGACCACCGAGCAGCTAGCTATATTTGTTCCTTTTTTAGGGCTAAAGGATGTCACATCACATACGGAAGCCCTTAATGACAGTCAAGCAGGAATTGCCTTATTAAATACTAAAATGTCTTTAATAAAAAGACTGTCCTTCAAAATAGAATGGCCTTAGATATTTTAACTACATCCCAAGGTGGTACATGTACAATCATTCAAACTGAATGCAGTGTTTTCATACCTGACGAGTCTTCCAATGTGTCGTCTCTGCTAAAGCCCATGAAAAAGCAGGTGAATGCCTGAAGCGATCCTGCGTTCAGTCTTGAGTTGTTTGGTTGTCTCCCTTCTGGTATTGGTTCCCTTTTTCCATCTGGATTGCAATTCCTATTTCTATTACTTCCTGGAATTCTTGTACTAGTCATAATACTTAAACTAATTGCTGTTTTCTTTTCTCAGTGCTGTAAGACTGTCATGTAAGCTGGAGTAATGAAACTTGAGGTGGTCGATTGATCTTATAACCTAGGACAAACTTCCTTTTTTGATAAGGACTACACCTAAGAACTCATTTTAAATTAATCTTTTCAAAGATGTTAAATGATTATCATTGTTACTGTACTTGTTCTATAATTGTGAATAGCGTAAATACAAGGATTCATAAAAAGCACATACACAATGTTTGTGCAACAACCTAAAATTAATCCAAAACCCATGAAATGCTTCCTCTATTAATATATGTATACCTCTTTGCTTGTCCACTATATCCAATTAATTCTCCCCAACGGGGACAACTGGGCAAATAAATGAGGTAAAAGCCTGGCACTGAGGGACATGATGGACCCAGGGCAGGCAGCAACCACCCTGGCGCCAAGGGACAATATTTTGATCATCAATGCTTTCTATCAAAATATTATAGATCAAAAAGGGGAAAATGATAAATAAATGGCAAGCAATAGGATATATTGGAGCATATGAGGAAGCCGTTTGGGGTAAAACTAATTCAGCCTGGGTTTGTTTTTCCAGAAGGGCCTGTCGCCTGCATTGTGTATCTGCTTTGCCATGTCCCAAAGAGAAGAGTAAATGCCCTTAAGACAAAGATGCAACTTCCCCCTCCTTGGCATTTCCTTAAGGATAACATTTCTCCCTAGGCTAGGATTTGACTGCTGCAGTCATCCTGTGACGACCCAGCTCCAGACAACAGACCTGACACCAGCCATGCCCATTGAGACAGCGGACCTGCTCCCCACTGTGTCCATCAATAGCTATTCTGGCAGGGAGATCTTGTGGCTATTGTGAAAGGGACATTGCAATCCTATGTGATACATGCTCTTTCACAGTATATAACTGTTCTGTACACTCCACTTCTGCTGTGCCATTCCTTCCTTAGGGAAGGAAGGCCCAGGGCCATGGTCCTCAAAAGTTGGCTCATAATAAACTCACCCCAATTTTGATTTATAGATTGATTATGGATTATTTACATCGACATGTTTTACAAGTAATAAAATATCTTGAAAGGAAAAAACAATAAAGCAGCAGCCCTGCATTACACATGAAAGTTGTGCTCCCCCTGGAGGGAAAATGAGGGTACAACATGGGTGGAGTACTTGATTTTATAATCCTCTGGTGCCTTTCAAAAATATAGCTATTATTGTAAGAGTAAAGATATCCTTAAGAATAGTGCCACAAAACAGGTTTTCCCAGCTTCTTTTGTCAGAGCTGAGACCGACATCAGGCTGGGGCACTTGAAGAGGCATGGGGGACTCAGCTGAGGGTTACTTAATTATCTTGAGATGACTAGCCAATAGCAAATAAGATGCAGAATGATTAAAAAACAGGTAAAAGGACATAAAGTTGGAAATAATTAAGAAAAATAACGCCTTCAAAATATCCTCTCATTATTTTTATAGCATTTTTTTTTTTTTTTGAGGCATGACTAGGATAGCATGTTAGATTTTTCTAAATCCTTATCTCCAGGGCATATGTAACTGAGTTCTTCATTATATATGATAATGCCAAAGAAAACCTGGACAGAAATATTCTGTACTATCAACAAGGACAAAACATGTACAACATTGCTCTATACATTAAGATTCCAGCTGTAATAGTCAAGATATATATTCATGTGTGTAAAATTATGATTTTCTATTTTTTCGGGCTGTGAACCATGGTAAAATATATAATAATAAACAGAAAACTAGGTGATTTAAAACACCTGATGATACAACTTGGACATTCAAGGGTGAAATACATCAATTTAAATTTCACACCTTCACCTTTCCTTCTAGCCAGTGAAGTGTCTGGAAGACATAAAATACATAAAATTAATTGAGAGTTAACAGTATTTGGAAGCAGTTGAGGTTAAGCCCTCAACAATGGTGGCCCTTACTTCTGGAGCCATTGACTCTTTGTCATAAGTTTATTGTATAGACGAGTTCTCTTCTTAGATGATTTATGAGATCTTAGATGTCTTAGAAGAAGAGATCTTAGATGATCTCTTCTTAGATGATCTCTTCTTAGATGATTCTATGTTTCGTAGAAGAGAGACAGGGCAGGAGAATTAACTATCACTCTACACCCGTCCCTTTACTGTATAACCTCATGCAATTCTTACAGTAATCCTTTAAAGTAACTGTTATAATTCATATTTAACTGATAAAGAAAACCATGTTTAGGGGCCTGCCCAGTGGCGCAAGCGGTTAAGTGTGGCGCGCTCCACTGTGCCGGCTCAGAGTTCACTGGTGCGGATCCTGGGCACGAGCCTACGCACCGCTTGGCAAGGCATGCTGTGGTGGCGTCCCGTATAAAGTGGAGGAAGATGGGCATGGATGTTAGCCCAGGGCCAGTCTTCCTCAGCAAAAAAAAGATGAGGATTGGCAGAATTAACACAGGGCTGATCTTCCTCACAAACAAAATGAGACCATGTTTACAAAATTGATCAAGGGTAAGGGGGAAGATCTGAACATCAATTTGTTGGGTTTATGCCTCTATTCTCTCCACTGTGATAAAAATGGTGCTTCAACATGGGTACTCACCATTTGGCTATTTAATACCAGTTCCTGCCAACAGCATTGGATGAGATGAGATGAGAAGTTTGTTTCCAAAGTTATTCTATTATATTTAAACTAACTATTTATGAGTCAGATGTCAAGACATGTTTTAGAGGCAGAGAGAACAACTGATTAATTCATCTACACATTTTTCAGTTTTACTATAACTTTCCTGTGTCACATTGTGTCAACTTTGTGTCAACTTTACCAACTTTAGTGCTTCACTGTTCTTTTTTAAAAAACTCACAATTTCATTTTCCATGTAAAGCACCTTGCTGTTTTCTTCTTAGTCACTAGATGGCAGTTCTGTATCTCTGTAAATTACCACTGCAGCAGGAAACGAGAGGTCTTAAGCCAGTTTACTCTGTACAAATGATGGACATAGGAGGATTTCTGGTCCATCAAGGCTGCCTGTGTTATTCTGTGGCTGTAACGGGGATGTCCAGGACTGCTTAGTCAGAGGCACAAAGCAGAGTCAGAAAGCATCCTCTAAGTTCTTCTTCAGATGTGAGTTCAGGCACTTACCATCTCACCTGAGCACACTGGAGATTATTGAATGTGTTCTGACTTTTACTTTCTCCCTGTAGTTAATAAGTCTGGGAGCTCCATACCCCTAGAAAAAACACACGACTCATGAGAAAAAACAACCTTTTCTCAACTAAACGGAGTTGAGGGCTATGGTGTTGCCCTAGAGTCTGATGCTTAAAGCAAATGCAGCTGGTGCTCGTGTGGAGGGAAAGAGCGTCAGCCACCCCTGGAGGGCTTTTATTGATGCTCCTATGGAAGGAGCAAGTTTAAAATAAAACCACATTGCTTAAACCTCACTGACTGATTATTTTATTTTCAAGTAATATGCTGTGAAAATCTGCTATGTCTAAAAAACTATTTCATAAAACTGAAACAATTCTGTTTTTTATTCTCTGGTATTTGAAATACTATTAAAACTGTAAATAACATTCTACAATATACAAATAGGCAAATATCAATTATATTCTCTAAAAATGTTTGCTCCCATGTTAAAGATTAATATATGGTAGCAAAACGGGTTACCACCCAGTTTTTAACTAAGTTTTTGCTTTTGAAATTACATATAAAATTTGTGTTTTGAAGTATTTTTCTAAAACGAAACATCTTTCTGATATAAGTGGACTAGTTGACAGGTAACTAGAATGAAATTTAATCTTTAAAACTCTAGCTTTGTGTACGAATTGATAATATCAGGCAGTTGAAAGTTGAGTCTCTCCACATTATGATATTTATTGTGAATAGCCACATCTATTACAAAGTGCTGAATAATAAAAAGAAATTAAACAATATCAGCACTCTCTTACCCCACATGTACAGTTTATATGCAAATAAACTCTCAAAGGTCGGAAAAATGCTTATGATTTCAGCTAACTGGTAAAATACTATCTCATTCCAGTTTTAACCTCATTTGAAATTGATTTAAAACTCTTCTCTTTGGATCCTGCTCTGATCAGTGCCCCCTCGTCCCCTCAATGCCTCATTTGATTGCAAACTTATCTGAGGAATTGAATATTCTTTTCCATTTGTTTTCTTGAAGGTATCTGTGATAGTGCTTTTTATACAATTTATTATTATTTTCAGAAACATCTTGGGCCGGCCTCGTGGCTTAGCGGTTAAGTGCGTACGCTCAGCTACTGGCAGCTACGGGTTCGGATCCCGGGTGCGCACTGACGTACCGCTTCTCTGGCCCTGCTGAGGCCAAGTCCCACATACAGCACCTAGAAGGATGTGCAACTATGACATACAACTATCTACTGGGGCTTTGGGGGAAAAAAAAGGAGGAGGATTGGCAATAGATGTTAGCTCAGAGCTGGTCTTCCTCAGCAAAAGAAAAAGAGGAGGATTAGCATGGATGTTAGCTGAGTGCTGATCTTGCTCACACACACAAAAAAGAAACATCTTTATTTAGGAACAAATCAAGGAAACAGATGTGAGGAATGTGGGATAGCCTAGTTGATAGTGCTTGAGGGATTCCTCACGTGAGTCTTGGCATAGAAAAGTTTAAAGAGTAAAGCAGCATTGGTCAGATCACAAGTGTGGGGTGAACATAATTCTGAAGGAATTATTATGGAGACGTAAAAGCAAGAAGCCACTTGAATTGCATTGGAAAATATTAGACACATCAAAGGGCTGAGAAAAAACATTGTTTAATGTAAGTTCTTTCTAAACTCTAAGGCAAAAAGTAATATGAATCTACATGGTAATTATAAACCACAAAACATCAATTCACAAGACAAGTAAACAACTAAAATAGAAACCAGAATAAGAAAAATATAGGTTAAAGGAGAGATGGAGAGAGATGGTTGGGGTCAGAAAACATGGCTTAGTCATCCTTGAAGTCTCCCTCAGACTCTGATCATTCTTAGTGCTCAGTAAACACTTTGAGCCCATCAGCCTGGGGAGGGGCACAGTGAGAGGTGGTTAGAAGGGAAACAATGCGAGGATACCCTTGTGGAGGCACTGACATTGAAAATCAGTGACATTTTGCCAAGGTGTTTACCATAATATATTAAGGATTATTCTGGAAAGTTAAGGATTTTTCTGGAATGTATATTTTCATTTTATAGAAACTCCAACTAGCCCAGAGAATGATTTAGACATTTCAGCTTTAGAAATAAAGAGAGGGGCCAGCCCTGTGGCACAGCGGGTAAGTGCACGCGCTCTGCTACGGCGATCCCAAGTTCACGTGTTCAGATCCTGGCGCGCACCAATGCACCGCTTGTCAAGCCATGCTGTGGTAACATCCAATATAAAGAAGAGGAAGATGGGCACAGATGTTAACCCAGGGCCAATCTTCCTCAGCAAAAAGAGGATGATTGGCATCGGAAGTTAGCTCAGGGCTGATCTTCCTCACAAAAAAAAAAAAAAGGAAAGGAAATAATGAGAAAATTTTCTGTCAGTTTTAAGAATGAAAACCAGTTAACATTTGGAAAACAGTTGCAATTTGAGATGAGAATGTGGAGGAAAAATTAGACGTCACACGTTGTTTTTGCTTTACTCTAGGGCAGTAAGGCTTGCAGGGGGAATGAAGTTCCATCTTTGCTCTATTGAGTTTGAGAAGGTGTAAAATTCATTTGTTCTGGGCAACACTGTTGACCTGTGGAGAAAGACAAATGGTTCAAGCAGCTGATCTAAAGGAATAACTGAGCTCATAAAAGTTTTTAGCTAATAAAGGGTGCTTCTTTATTGAACTTTACTGGACATCTATTGACCTATATATGCAAGGTATTTGTGGTAGGTATTGAGGGAAATACAAAGAATTATAAGGTTCCAAGCTCCTCCACATACATGAAATGGTTTGCAAGATGTAATTAGATTTTACCAAGGTATTAGTGTATGTTGTATTATAGAACTTAAAAAAATGGGAATGTTATCCAGAAATTGTAATTAAGGATAGCTTCTTAGGAGAGGTGAACTAGATCAAGTCCTCAAAGGGACTACTTTTGGGCAGGTGGAGGGAAGAAAGAGTGAGGATTTCAGATGGGGGAAGAGGGGAAAGGTACAGACGTAGAAAGGAACATGGCATTTGGGCATGGGGGTGGGGAGGCCATGACACGCACAGTCTTCCCGTGACTGAGAGGCAGCTCAGTTTCCTCCCCCAGGAGCCCAGCACTGCTTCCCACCTCCTGGCCTCCTCCACCTGCAGATCCCCCGCCTGAACCAAGGCCTATCTTATCTGGATCACTGCCTAGTCTCCCAACAGGTCCCTTTACTTCCAGTCTTAATTTCTTCTAATCTTTCCTCCACAATGCCTCCAGAGTTACCTCCTAGAATCCAAATTTGCTTAAATCTGACATCTGCTTAGACTACTTCAATGACTGTTCAGAGCATCTGAGAGAACATTCAGACTCCTGAGCTGGACACGCAGGCTTTGCCTTGCTGTCCTCATCTTGAGCCTCATCACCCACTGTCTCCTACATGTTCGCTTTGTTCCAGCCTTAAAAATTTTCTGAAATCTTTAGCATCCTTTATATCTGTATTTTTATATGTGTTTCTTCTGTCCTCCTACCCACTTTTTTGATCAACTTAATTCCTATTTCTTAATCTAAACTCATGTCAAATGTTCCTTCCTCTTGGACACTTTTCCTGAGAGGTCTCCATCCAGAGACCCCTTTTGATGTCCCCACTCTGGGACCCTGTACTTATCTACTTTTCCATAACTGTTGTTTTACTCATGTCTCATAAACAGTGAGCTCCTTAAAGGTGAGGCTATCCTACTTCTTGATAAATAAATGGCAAGCAATAGGATATATTGGAGCATATGAGGAAGCCATTTAGTGTAAAACTAACTGGGCCTGACCTTGTTTTTTTTTTTTTTCCAAAAGGGGCCTGTAGCCTCTGTTCATCCATTGTATATCCACTTTAAGCAATTAACATGTCCCAAAGACAAAAGCAACACCCTTAAGGTGTAAATGCAACTTCCCCCACATTGGCATTTCCTTAAGGATAAGCATTTCTCCCTAGGCTAGGATTTGATTGCTGCGCTCATCCTGTGATGACCCAACTCGAGACAACAGCCACGCCCATGGAGACAGCAGACTTGATACCCACTGTGTCCATCAATTGACATTCCGAGAGGTCAACGTCATGACTACTGTAAAAGGGACATTGCAATCACATGTGATACGTGCTCTTTGATGGTATATAACCACTCTGTACACCCCACTTCTTTGGAGTGCTCCATTTCTTCGTGAAAGGACTCTCCTGGGCTATATGACCCTCAAAGTTTGGCTCATCATAAACTCACCTCAATTTTGATTTATAGATTGGTTATGGATTATATGCATTGACGTTCTATTTGTCCCTCCAGTATCTAAACACAGTACCTGACACCTTTGGGGCACTCAGAAAATGTTTGATGAGTGAATAAGTATGTGGGAGACCACACTGACTGGAGCAGAAGGGGCTTTTCAGGGAGCAGTAGAAAATCCGCTCACATTCCTACCATAGTGGTTGAGGCTGTGGGCTTTGGTCCAGTTTGTCTGGGTACCAATCCCAGTTATTCCACTTTTAACTGGGGAACCTGTGCAAAGTATTTACTCCCTGAGCCTTAGTTTCCTCATCTATAAAATGCGGCTAATGATTACTCCTGTCTCATAGGGTTTTAGTGAGATTTAAATGCATTAACTTATGTACAGTACTTAGAAGAGCTCCTGGCACATAGTAGGCACTTAAATGTTAGCTGTTATGTTATCATTATTGCTCTTATATCTGAGCAATACTCTGGTTTTGAAAAGATGCTTTCATAATATAGTTGATCCTCATTATTTGTGGATTCCGTGTTTGCACACTTGCCCACTAGCTAAAATGTACTGGCAGCCCCCAAGTCAACACTCACAGGGCTTTCATGTCCATTTGCAGATATGCACAAAGTGGTGAAAAATTTGATTCACTGGACATGCACGTTCCCAGCTGAGGGGGAACCAGGTGACGCTCTGCCCTCGTTTCAGCTCATACTGTAAACAAATGTCCTTCTTGCAGTCTATTTAGTGCCTCATTTCTTATCTTTTTGTGCTTTGTGTTGGTGACTTAGCTGTTTAATATGTCCCCCATGTGTAGTGCTGCAATGCTGCCTGGTGTTCCTCAGGGCAAGAGGCTGTGCCTTTATGGAGAAAGTATGTGTGTTCAACAAGCTTCTTTCAGACACGAGGTACAGTGCTGTTGGTGTGAGTTCAATGTTAATATATCAACAATATATCTTAAATAAGGTGACTTTAAAGAGAAACACACAGAAAATAAGGTTATGTATTGATCAATTGAAGAAAATAACTAAGGCTCGCAGCAACCTAACCCTGCATTTCCTGTAGTAGCAGTGGGTCATATTCAACGATTCAGTGTTCACAGTGACTTTATAGAATGTCCCACTGTGCATAACGAGAACTGACTGTATCTCATGTAATCCTCACATACTCCTTTATAGTAGGCAGGGCAGGGAACAGAGTGTCCACATTCTACAGGCCATTACAGACCTTATGAGCTAAGTAGACAATTTAAAATGTCTTGTGCTCAGCATAAGAGCCATGAGATTTTGAGCAAGGAAGATCTATGATGAACTGATGTTTAAGGAACAATTACCTGGCAAGAGATTGTAGTATTGAGAGGAAGAGGGAGAACTGAGCCGGAAAGGAGGACAAGCTGTTAAATTCTCCAAGTATTCCCATTGTTAAGTGAGGAGATTCGGAGCTAAGGTGCTGATGTGATAAAGGAAAAGTAGCAGCCAAAGGATGAAATAATGGATTTGGTAACCATATATAGGGTGTAAGTTAGGCTGTGGATCTCAAAGTGGGGTCCGTGGACCAGCAGCATCAGCATCTCCTGGGAACTGGGTAGAAACACAAATTCTCATGTGCTGCTGCAGACCTGCAGAACTGGAAACTCTGGGGTGGGGCCTGGCAATCTGGGTTTCAACAAGGCCTCCTGGTGCTTCTGGTGCCCATCAAGTTTAAGGGCCAATGAATTAGAAAATGATTCAAACACATCACCATGCCCAGGTAAGCTGCATGGCAGGGACGTGGTATTTGTTTAGAGGATAAGATGCATTTTAAATTTTAGGCAAAAGTAGTTCAGTGTCTGTTTCACCGTAAGGATTCCAGAGATGCCACTTTAGCTCTCTGCGTTTAGGCTCTTTTTTCCACAATATGTTCTGTTTTAGAGACCCTTTGGTAACTTATTTACCGCTTACTGCATGTTCTGAGAGTCCCTTCTTTCTTGAAATCCCCTTTCAGACGTGAAAATATATTTTATTTTTGTGCACAATCTCCTTTATTTAAAATCTGGATGTCTCTTCCTATACGATCATGTATTGCACGTGCAACCTTACTGTCAATTTGGAATGCCATTGGTTTGTTCCAAAACCTTAGAATGTTTTAGAATTTAGAACCTAATGAATAGAGAATGTATAAGCTTCTGTGTAGGACTCATATTTTTCAGATGTCTAGAGGTATCCCAACTTGCCAGTAATGTGGCCTTAGATTTAGCAGAACTTGAAAATCTGAATATAGTAGAAAATGAATTACATCTCTCATATTAACATTTACAAAATAAACGATCACAATGTTAACTTACCAATAAGCACTCTCTATATTCTAGGCTCTGAAAGTATCTTGCTTACATAATAAACATGACAAAGTTTCAAAGATGAGCCAATTAACTTTTCAGCAAAAGCTTTACTTGACTGTATCTTGGCTTCCTTTTTGATAGTTTTGGCCTTAATGTTACAGTAATGTTTTCTTTTTCTGGGAATCAGATAATCTTGTATTTGGTGAACATTTTAATTTTTAATGGCCACTTATATTTTGTGATATGCACCTGTTCAAACAATCTATAAGAACTAACCACCCACACTATCCACCCACATATAGGATTATGCAGGAATGGAGGAATTTTGGCTGACTTGTTGTATATAACTGTTCAGCCAAAGCAGATGGCAGACTCTACCACTTACAATGATTTAGGGGATTGAAACAGTATTTTTAAATACAAATAATCTCAAAATTAGTAATATATAAAGTATATTACTTACAGTGATAACTAATCAAAATAGTTAAATTTGTTATTTTTCCTCCATTTATAAGGATGCACTCATTATATAGATTCTGTACAAAATTGCGAAGATCACTTTTTTCCTTTTCAAAATTTATTTATTTTAATTTTTATAGTGAGAATCCTAGTGTTGGGTAAACTGCTGCACAATTACTGGAAATGCTGAGAGTCTTTTGGAAAAGTGTAGAAGTCGAAAGAGAATGTAAAGTACATTTCTCCAATGTCAAGTCCTTTGAGCCTCTGTCTAGTTGTACCTTGAAGAGATGGAAGATTAAGTACCAGCAAATGACACAAGAGAACAGGCTGCCAACTTGAGAGCTTCCCACTGACCACAGAATGCCTGGCAGACGCTTGGAGATTAAATCTGGGCTTTGTCTATGGGTGGACCCTGAGAGGAGGATTTTGCTTAAATGACCAGAGAATTAGACAACCATTTTTCTTGATAATAAGTAATACTTACCATGTAAATTTCTTCATAAATCGCTGAATAAAATAAAAATATATAACCCATATAGATATAAACTCTTACTGACAAGCCCGACAGCCTTCTCTAGAGAGCCCAACAGAAAATGTTTTAGCTGACTGTGAATTGGTCTTCTCTAAAAGCCAGCCAGCCCTTCACTGATAGCCCTGGATAAGGAAAGCCAGATATAATTCTTTGAAGATGTTTAGCTGAATTCAGAACCAAAAATCCTACCTCCAGTTGGCTCCTCTGTGAGAATGGATGGCCAGCCTTATTTCATAGGCTGGGCAGTTGAGGTTTCAGATGAGCTTATTTGTCCTGTTCCCCGGGGATGCAAAAGGAGGAATGTGACATTCATTCAGGGCTGAGATTTTGCAGGTAAAGACAGGGTTGTCGGGAGAGAGGGAGAATCTCCCTCTGCCCTTTTCCTTAAGGTTCTTATGGCTGGCCAAATAATTAACAAGACAGGTTAGAAGGAGAAAATAATACCAAGTTTAATAACATGTATGCATGTGATGGTGCTCAGGGCAAGCTGCCCCAGGAAGCACCACTCTGGTATGCGGATTATTTCGAGCTTAAGACAATAAGGACTCAGAGAACTCAGGAAAAATATTTGAGTTTCCCCTCCCAAACTGCCTAAAGAATTTAAAACAAAAGATCTGTTTTAGGAAGGAGTTATTATCATGACTGCTATAAAAGATAATTTAGGATAGAGGTTACAATAGAAAAGGCACCAACAAGCCCATCTTATCGGGAGTTCTGTCTCTCTGGCCACATTCTTTGGATGGCCCTGCGAGGAGTTGTCAGACAATCATTTACAAGGGAAGTCTCCATTTGTAAAGGTATCTCCCTCTCTGTATTGGGAAAAGGGGGGATGAGCTCATTTCTAGTAACTTATCAATGTGGAAGGTGAGGCCTTGGGGCTGTATAATAAACCTTACTCTTGTTTACTGTGCTGTAGTGGTAATCTCCTGTAACGGACTCCCCCCACCCCCAAAATCCTCCTTTGTCATTGGCTGAAAATGATATTTAAGACGAGAATTTCTGCTATTGTGTTGAGAAACGCAGTGTCCTTGCTTTCTCCCATGTATACATGTTATTAAACTTGGTATTATTTTCTCCTGCTAACCTGTCTTGTTAATTATTTGGCCAGCCAGAAGAACCTTAAGGGAAAGGGCAGAGGGAGAGTTTCCCTCTTCCCCCGACACATGGGAGAAAACAGGGACACTGCGTTTCTCAACACAATAGCAGAATTCTCATCTTAAATATCATGTTCAGCCAATGACAGAGGAGGATGTTGGGGGTGGGGGGAGTCCGTTACAGGAGATTACCACTAAAGCACAGTAAACAAGAGTGAGGTTATTATGCAGATTTAAGGCCTCACCTTTTACATTGATAAGTTTCTAGAAATGAGGTCATTCCCCCTCTTCCCAATACAGAGAGGCAGATACCTTTACAAATGGAGATTTCCCTTATAAATGTAAATGTCTGTCTGGCAACTCCTTGCAGGGCCATCCAAAGAATATGGCCAGAGACAGAACTTCTGATAAGATGGGCTTGTTGGTGCCTTTTCTATTGTAAGATCTATTGTACATTATATTTACAGCCATCATGATAATAACTCCTTCCTGAAACAGATGTTTTGTTTTAAATTCTTTAGGCAGTTAGTGGGGGAGGTCAAATGCCCTCAGAGAAAACAACCAAGGTAAAGAGATAGATTTCAGGGTGGCCAAATCTTGATCTTCCACAGGGTCATAGAGGGGAATAAAGATTTCAGCAAATTGGTTTTTTGTTCTCTACAGTGGAAGTAATTTAAGAAGAAGATAGTCTCTCACTCCAACTTCTCTTCCCTGTTCTCTATCTGTAATATGTCTGTAAAAATTCTCTCTACAAAAATTTCAGTGTTTTTTCTTTGCAGTCTATTATCATCTTTACGAATTCTTTGACTTCACCACCTTCTTGGCACCACAGCACTAGCCATTGAGATATTATTATAGATTCAGTTTTTCAATTTCATCCTCTTATCTCTATTTCCTCTGTCATTTCTTAGTTTTAGTTCTTATTGTATCTTATGCTTGAAAACATTTCAAGCTTACAGAGTATATCAGTTCCTTATCTTCTCAACTTTTTATTATCTAAGTGCCCTCAAATATCACTTTTTTAAAAAAAGAAGTGAAATAGATAATAGAACAATATACTGTAATAAATTGACCACTTATAAAATTAAGTTCAACCTGCAATCCCTCCCCACTTAACAGCGACCATCTTTTATATCTCACCATGCTTTAGTTTGGGCAGGGTCAGTTTATCAATGATTTCTGGATGTTTTAAACCACATGAGACAAATACAGTGTAAGGTAAAATTGTTACTCTTGCAGAAGTTGTAGAATATCCTGATGGTTATGGAAGTTGGTGGCGGAGAACCTGAATCATATGAAAAGTAGTTGATTAATTAGCACCTGACAGAATTTGTTAATTTGGGAAGGACAGTAATAAGACATAAATGTTGATAAGATAACTTTGCATATCAGAGTATTGTCAAAGGCCACTGGGGAAATTCATAATATTCTCAAATACCACAAAAAATGACCATTTTTTCATAAAAGATGTCGTACATGATGGCACCACATACTTCTGTCAGAAAATTTGCAATGAAGAAAATTAAGACTTGAGTCATTTTAACTTTAACGATTTGTTTCTGCTTACTATTAGGTTAAAAAACCCTTTTAGAAATAAAGTGATAAGGGATGTACTTGCTTAATTTTTAATCTTTTTTAAGAAAAAGTCTTTTTCACATTTAAAAAAATATTTATTTGTATTTATTTTATGCTGAATTTATTTGTGGGCCCAAAGCCTTTTTTTAATTAACTACCACCAATTCTTTTCAAACTCTTTCAAAAAGTTGAAGAGGAGAGAATACTTCTAAAGTCATCTTATGGAGTTAGCACTACCCTGATATGAAAGCCAAAGACACTAAGAGAAAAGAAAACTACAAGTCAGTATCTTTGATGAATATTGATACAAAAATCCTCAATAAAATAATAACTAACCAGATTCAGCAGCGTATTAAAAGGATTATACATCATTTTTAACTGGGATTTATAAGTGGGATTTATTTCTGGAATACGAGGATGTTTCAATATATGAAAATGAATCAATGTAATAAACCACATTAACAGAATGAGGAAAAAAAACACAGGATCATCTCAATGGATGCAGAAAAAGACTTGACAAAACTAAACATGTTTTCATGTTAAAAACACTAGAAAACTCTCAGAGTAAAAGGAAGCTACTTGAACATAATAAAAGCCAGATATAGAAATACACAGAGAACATCGTATTCAAGGGTGAAAGACTGAAAGCTTTTCTTCTAAGATCAGGAAAAAGGCAAGAATGCCCACTGTCACCACTTCTATTCAACATGGTATTAGATGTTCTAGCCAAAGCAATTAGGCAAGAAAAAGAAAGCAATAGCATCCAAATTGGAAAGGAAGAAGTAATATTATATTTGTTTACAAATAATGTCTTATATGTTGAAACCCCTAAAAATTCCACAAAAAAAATTGTTAGAACTGATAAATTCTGCAGAGTAGTGGGACACAAAATCAACATGCAAAAATTAGTTGTTCTTCTATACATTAATAATAAGTAATCTGAAAAAGAAACTTACAAACTTTACATTTTTATTTACAATATCATCAAAAAGAGAAAAATACTTAAGAATCAAGTTACTCAAGGAGGTAAAAATTCCAATGGTCTTTTTTGCAAAAATAGAAAAATCTATCCTAAAATTCATATGGACTCTCAAGGGACCCTAAATAGCCAAAACAATGTAGAAAAAGAAGAACAAAGTTAGAGAAGTCACACTTCATGATTTCAAAACTTACTACAAAGTAATCAAAACAGTGTGGTACTGGCATAAATACACACAATATACTAATGGAATAGTATAGAGAGCCCAGAAATAAACCTTTACATATATGGTCAAATGATTTTTGACAAGGGTGCAAAGACCATTCATTGGAGAAAGGATAAGTTTTTCAACAAATAGTGCTGGGAAAACTAGATGACCACATGCAAAAGAATGAGATTGGACACTTACCTTACACCATATACAAAAATTAACTCGAAATGGGTCAAAGATCTAATATTAGAGTTGAAGCTATAAAATCCTTAGAAGAAAACACAGGGTAAAAGCTGCATGTCATTGGGTCCAAATGCCATCGCCAACAATGATTTCTTTAATATGACACCAAAGACATAAGCAACAAAAAAAACCAACAAATTGGACTTCATCAAAATGCAAACGTTTTCTGTATCACAAGATACTATTAACAAAGTAAAAAGGCAACCCACAGAATGGTTGAAAATATTTGCAAATCACATATCTGATAAGGGATTAATATCTAGAATATATAAAGAACTCCCACAACTCAACAATAAAAAAACAACCCAATTTAAAAATGCACAAAGGACTTGAATAGACATTTCTCCAAAGATATAAAATGACCAGTAAACACGTGAAAAGATGCTCAACATCACTAAGTATCAGAAAATGCAAAATAAAACCACATTGAGATACCTCTTCACACACATTAGAATAGTTTTACTATCACAAAATCAGAAAATAACAAGTGTTGGCAAGGATTTTGAAAAATTGGAACCCTTGTGCTTGGATGGTGGGAATATAAAACTGTGGAAAACAGTATGGCAGTTCCTTCAAAAATGAAAAATAGAATTACCATATGATCTAGAAATTTTACCTATGGGTTCTGAAATAATAGAAAATATATTTATGGATCTCTGTCTCCAGTTCCTGGCACAGAGCTCCTAAAACCCTTGTAATTTCCTAAGTGATAAGAACACTAGGAGAATCATTTGTTCTATTGAGGCAACTCTGGGTGGGCTCCTGGATGGCCTCCTGGATGGGGGCTGGTCACCAGAAAGACCAAGCCCCGATTAGAAGCCTGGAATTTTTAGTCCTACCCCTTATCCTCCAGAGAGGGGAGAGGGGCTAGAAACTGAGTTAATAATTGATCATGCCTACGTGAGGGAGCCTCCATAAAAATCCCAATAGAATGAGGTTCACAGAGCTTCCAGATTGGCAATGACAAGGACTGCTTGGAGACTGGTGCACCTGGAGATGGCTTGAAAGCTCCGTGCCCCTTCTCACATACCTTTCCCACTGAACCACTTCCATCAGGCTGTTCTTGAGTTATATCTTTTTATAATAAACTGGTGATCTAGTAAATGTTTCTCTGAGTTTTGTGAGCCACTCTAGCAAATTAATCAAACCCAAGGAGGAGGTTGTGGGAACCTCTGGTTTACAGTCACTCAGTCAGAAGTACAGGTAACAGCCTGGGCTTGTAACTGGCATCTGAAGTTGAGGTGAGGTTGGGTGGGTGTGCAGTCTTATAGGACTGAGCCCTTAAACTGTGGAATCTGTTGTAACTCTGGGTTGACAGCATCAAATTGAGTTGAATTATCTGCCAACCAGCTGGCATTCCAAGAATTGCTTGTTGGAGGTGTGGGGAACCCTCCCACATGTGAAAAAATGAATCTCAGAACACCATATATGGGTATAAAAACAAAAGAACTGAACACATATATAAAGACATATATGTACACACGTGTTCTTAACAGCATTATTCAAAATAAGCAGAAGCTGGAAGCAAGCCAGGTGTCCATAAACGGATGAGTTGACAAAAATTGTGGTGTAAAACACAGTGGAATACCATTCACCCTTAAAAAGGATGGAATTCTCTTTCCTCTTCCCCTTCTAAGTTGTTCTTGTTATACCTTATTCTATCTTGTGTTGTGGCTGTGTGTTTACAGTGACGAGGTTAAATTTATTTTTGGTGAATTTCTTCCTTTGATCTTTGAATTTAGTATTTAAGTGGTTGTTAACCTATTCCGGTAAAGATCTACTATTTTTCTGAGTTTGTCTACCTACTTTTCTCCTTGCTCTAAGCTTTGTGTTCCATTTCTCTTCTTTTTTCAGGCCTGAGGACCTTGTTGAGTATTTCTTGTAGTGGGGGTCTCGTGGCCATGAACTCCCTTAGCTTTTGTTTATCTGGAAGAGTTACTATTTCTCCATCATATTTGAAGGATATTTTTGCTGGATAGAGTATTCTTGGCTGAAAGTTTTTGTCTTTCAGTATTTTGAATATATCATTCCAGTCTCTTCTAGCCTGTAAAGTTTCTGTTGAGAAATCCGCTGACAGCCTGATGGGAGTTCCTTTGTACGTTATTTTTTGTTTTTGTCTAGCTGCCCTTAATATTGTTTCTTTGTCGTTGACCCTGGCTAGCCTTACCACTAGGTGTCGTGGTGAAGGCCTTTGTCTGTTAATATATATAGGTGTCCTGTTGGCTTCGCTTACTGGTATTTCCTGCTCCTTCCCCAGATTTGGGAAATTCTCAGCTATTATTTCCTTGAATGGGCTCTCTGTTCCTCTTTCCCTCTCTTCTCCCTCAGGAATACCTATAACTCTTATGTTACATTTTCTAATAGAGTCAGATATTTCTCGGAGTCTGTCTTCATTTCTTTTTATTCTTAGTTCTCTCTCCTCTTCCATCTGGAGTATATCTGTATTCCTATCCTCTAAAGTACTAATTCTTTCCTCCATATTGTCAGCTCTGTTCTTTAAAGATTCCAGATTCTCCTTTATCTCCTCCATTGTGTTCTTCATCTCCATCAGCACTGATTGGTTTTTCTTTATGATTTCAATCTCTTTTGTGAAGAAACTCCTAATCTCATTGAATTGTTTGTCTGTGTTGTCTCGTATTTCGTTGAGTGTTTTTATGATAGCTATTTTGAAATCTCTGTCATTTAGTTTATGGATTTCTGTGTCTTTGGGGTTGATTTCTGGGTGCTTGTCATTTTGTTTCTGGTCTGGTGATTTCATATATTTTTGCATTGTGGTTCCTGTGTTGGTTTTGTTTTTCCTCATCCTGGAAGTCTCTGGTTGCAATTTCCACCTGCCGCCACTGTCTGGTGGTAAAGGGCTGTGTAGTCTAAGCCCCCTGCGCTCTGCCCCGGTTTTTCTGCTGTGATCCGCAGTTTTGTTTTTTGTTTTTTTCCCGCTGTGATCCACGGGTCTGGTCGTTTGATGAGGTCTGCCACGGATCACTTGGTCTGGTCTGTCACAGATCTCTTGGTCTGGTCTGCCGTGGATCACTAGGTCTGGTCTGGTTGGTTGAGCTGCAGGGTCCAGTTTGCGGGGAAGGGGGAGCTTTCTTTTGCCCTCTGGGTCCCTGATGTGGGAGGCTTCTCGTTTGCCCCTCTTTATCCGCTCTCTGGGGTGCTCAGATGTTGATGGTAGCCCTGTGGCTCTTCTGAGTCCTCTCTCCCCACTTCCTCAAAACCACATATGATAAACAAAGAGAAAACTAGAAGAGTCATAAGACAGAACAACCAAACTGAATTGGCAGTCCAAAACAAATGGGACAAGAAACAAAGGAAATGCAAAAGAACCAGAAAATAAGAGACAAAACAGCAACATTAAGCCCTCATATATCAATAATTACCCTAAATGTAAATGGATTGAACTCTCCAATCAAAAGATACAGAGTGGCAGGATGGATTAAAAAGCAAGACCCAACAATATGCTGCCTTCAGGAAACACATCTTAGCACTAAAGACAAGCACAGGCTCAGAGTGAAAGGATGGAAGACAATACTCCAAGCTAATGGCAAACAAAAGAAAGCAGGTGTTGCCATACTCATATCAGACAAAGTAGATTTCAAGATAAAACAGGTTAAGAAAGACAAAGAAGGGAAATATATAATGATAAAAGGGACACTCCATCAAGAAGACATATCACTTATAAATATATATGCACCCAACATAGGAGCACCAATGTACATAAAGCAACTATTAACAAACCTAAAAGGAGAAATCAACAACAACACAATAATAGTAGGGGATCTTAACAACCCACTTACAACAATTGATAGATCATCCAGACAAAAAGTCAATAAAGAAATAGTAGACTTAAATGAAAAACTGGACGAGATGGACCTAGTAGACATATACAGAGCACTCCATCCAAAAGCAGCTGACTACACGTTCTTCTCAAGCGTGCATGAAACATTCTCTAGGATAGACCATATGTTGGGAAACAAAGCAAGCCTCAATAAATTTAAGAAGATTGAAATCATAACAAGCATCTATTCAGACCATAAGGCTATGAAACTGGAAATGAACTATGAAAAAAAAACTGGGAAAGTGACAAAAATGTGGAGATTAAACAACATGCTACTGAACAACCAATGGATCATTGACAAAATTAAAGGAGAAATCAAAAAATATCTGGAAACAAACGAAAATGATAATATGACATATCAAACCATATGGGATGCAGCAAAAGCGGTCCTGAGAGGGAAACTCATAGCGATACAAGCCCACCTCAACAAACAAGAAAAAGCCCAAATAGGAAACCTTAAATTACACCTAACAGAACTAGAAAAAGAAGAACAAACAAAGCCCAAAGCCAGCAGAAGGAGAGAAATAATAAAAATCAGAGCAGAAATAAATGATATTGAGACCTAAAAAACAGTAGAAAGGATTAATGAAACAAAGAGTTGGTTCTTCGAGACGATAAACAAAATAGACAAACTCTTAGCCAGGCTTACTAAGAAAAAAAGAGAAAAGGCTCAAGTAAATAAAATTAGAAATGAAAGAGGAGAAATTACAATGGATACCATGGAAATACAGAGGATTATAAGAGAATACTATGAGAAATTATATGCCACCAAATTGGACAATCTAGAAGAAATGGATAAATTCTTAGACTTATACAACCTCCCAAAATTGAACCAAGAAGAAATGGAGAATCTGAACAGACCAATAACAAGTAAAGAGATTGAAATAGTAATCAAAAACCTCCCCAAAAATAAAAGTCCAGGACCAGATGGCTTCTCCAGTGAATTTTACCAAACATTCAAAGAAGACTTAATACCCATCCTTCTCAAACTATTTCAAAAAATAGAGGAAGATGGAACACTTCCTAAATCATTCTACGAGGCCAACATCACCCTGATACCAAAACCAGACAAAGACAATACAAAGAAAGAAAATTACAGGCCAATATCACTGATGAACATTGATGCAAAAATCCTCAACAAAATATTGGCAAACAGAATACAACAATACATTAAAAAGATCATACACCATGATCAAGTGGGATTTATACCAGGGACGCAGGGATGGTTCAACATCCACAAATCAATCAACGTGATACATCACATCAACAAAACAAATAATAAAAACCACATGATCATCTCAATAGATGCAGAGAAGGCATTTGACAAGATACAACATCCAATTATGATAAAAACTCTCAATATAATGGGAATAGAAGGAAAGTACCTCAACATAATAAAGGCCATATATGACAAACCCACAGCCAACATCATACTCAACGGGGAAAGACTGAAAGCCATTCCTCTGAGAACAGGAACAAGGCAGGGCTGCCCACTCTCACCACTCCTGTTCAACATAGTACTGGAGGCTTTGGCCAGAGCAATTAGGTAAGAAAAAGGAATAAAAGGAATCCAAAAAGGTAATGAAGAAGTGAAACTCTCACTATTTGCAGATGACATGATTGTATATATAGAAAACCCTAAAGAATCTGTTGGAAAACTATTAGAAATAATCAACAACTACAGCAAAGTTGCAGGGTACAAAATCAATCTACAAAAATCAGTTGCATTTCTGTATGCTAATAATTAACTAACAGAAAGAGAGCTCAAAAAGATAATACCATTTACAATTGCATCAAAAAGAATAAAATACCTAGGAATAAATCTTACCAAGGAGGTGAAGGACCTATACAACGAGAACTACAAGACATTATTGAAAGAAATCCATGATGACATAAAGAAATGGAAAGATACCCCATGCACGTGGATTGGAAGAATAAACATAGTTAAAATGTCTATATTACCTAAAGCAATCTACAGATTCAATGCAATCCCAATCAGAATCCCAATGACATTCTTCACAGAAATAGAAAAGAGAATACTAAAATTTATATGGGGCAACAAAAGACCCCGAATAGCTAAAGAAATCCTAAGAAAAAAGAACAAAGCAGGAGGCATCACAATCCCTGACTTCAAAACATACTACAAAGCAACAGTAATCAAAACAGCATGGTACTGATACAAAAACAGACACACAGATCAATGGAACAGAATTGAAAGCCCAGAAATAAAACCACACATATACGGACAGCTAATTTTCGACAAAGGTGTTAAGAACATGCAATGGAGAAAGGAAAGTCTCTTCAATAAATGGTGTTGGGAAAACTGGACCGCCACATGCAAAAGAATTAAAGTGGACCATGTGCTATCGCCATTCACAAAAATTAAGTCCAAATGGATCAAAGACTTGAAGGTGAGACCTGAAACTATAAAACTCATAGAAGAAAATATAGGCAACACACTATTTGACATTGGTTTTAAAGGAATCTTTTCGGATGACATGCCTACCCAGACTAGGGAAACTAAAGAAAAAATAAACAAGTGGGACTTTATCAGATTAAAGAGCTTTTATAAGACAAATGAAACCAGAATCAAGATGAACAGACAACCAACCAGCTGGGAGAGAATATTTGCAAAACATACATCTGACAAGGGGTTGATCTCCATAATATATAAAGAACTCACACAACTGAACAACAAAAAAACAAACAACCCGATCAAAAAATGGGCAGAGGAAATGAACAGACACTTCTCCAAGGAAGATATACAGATGGCCAATAGGCACATGAAAAGATGCTCAACATCACTAATCATCAGGGAAATGCAAATCAAAACAACACTAAGATACCACCTCACGCCTGTTAGAATGGCTATAATCACCAAGACAAAAAACAACAAATGTTGGAGAGGATGTGGAGAAACAGGAACCCTCATACACAGCTGGTGGGAATGCAAATTGGTGCAGCCTCTATGGAAAACGGTATGGAGATTCCTCAAAGAATTAAAAATAGAGATGCCCTATGATCCAGCCATCCCACTACTGGGAATCTATCCAACGAACCTGAAATCAACAATCCAAAGAGGCTTATGCACCCCTATGTTCATTGCAGCATTGTTCACCATAGCCAAGAAGTGGAAGCAACCTAAGTGTCCCTCGACTGACGATTGGATTAGGAAAATGTGGTTTATATATACAATGGAATACTACTCAGCCATAAAAAAAGACAAAATCGTCCCATTTGCAACAACATGGATGGGCCTGGAGCGTATTATGTTAAGTGAAATGAGCCAGAAAGAGAAAGACAAACACTGTATGATCTCACTCATATGTGGAATATAAACCAACACATGGACAGAGAAAACTGGACTGTGGTTACCAGGGGCAGTGGGGGTGGGGGGTGGGCACAAGGGGTGAAGAGAGTCATATATATGGTGATGGACAAACAAAAATGTACAACCCAAAAACTTCACAATGTTAGAAACCATTAAAACATCAATAATAAAAAAAAAAATGATGGAATTCTGACACATGCTATGACATGGATGAACCTTGAGGACTTTATGCTAAGTGAAGTAAAGCCAGACACAAAAGGAAAAATACTGTATGATTCCACTCATATAAGGTACTTAGAGTAGTCAAATTCATAGGAATAGAAAGGAGAATGGTGGTTCCCAGGGGCAAGAGGGAGGGACAATGGGGAGTTGTTGCTTAATGGGCACAGAGTTTCAGCGCAAGGTGAAAATAGATCTGTGGATGGTTGGAGGTTATCACTACACAGTTATGTGAATGTACTGAATGTCACTGAACTGTACACTTAAAAATGGATAAAGTGGTTAATTTCATGTTATGCATATTTTATGACCATTTAACAACATTAATTATTTTCAACAAATGAACAAACACTAGCTACATGCAATAACATGCATGAATATCACAACCATAATGCTGCGTAAAAGAAATTATATTCAAAAGGTTATATATTTTATAATTCCATTTATATAAAATGCAAAAAAGAAACAAAACCGAGGTCCAGCTTCCAGTAATAGTGGAGTAGCTTGTTGAACTAACACTCTCACAGATAACAATGATAAAATCTGTATGAAATACTATATATATTTATACAGAATCATGTAGCTATATGTAATACACATACAATAAATGTGTATATGTATGGATGCATAAATCTCTTCCAAAGGCAAGCAGAACCGAGGGGGAGTCTTACCTTGAATCATGGAAATTTTACGAGGATATATTTGCAAGCTTGAGTCTTTTGCCTCAAAGCATTCCAAAATCTGTACATGGCCCAGACAGGGGAAAAACTATAGTATTACTTGTAATGTTAGAGGATGTATTTTGGGGCTGGCAGAGTAGCTGGAAAGTTAGGGGAGAAATTCTGGAAGGGAGGGAACCACAAAGAGGAAAATCTTAAAATATGTATGAAAGTCTGCCCCACACACACACCAAATTGGCAGATGTTTGAACAACACACATGCAGGGTAGGCCCCAGAGGGCCTAGTGTAAAAACAGCAGTTGGAAGATGAAAGAACTGAATGAGGATTTCAGCTATGCCCATTGTAAAGGAGATAGGATTGGAGTTTCAGTCCAGCCAAGTTAACTCCCTGCTAGAAAAATAACAACAATCTTCAAAGGGATACAATAGAATCCAGAGTCTCTATAATTATCATCCATGGTTTCCAGTACATAATTTAAAAAATCATGAGATTTGAAGAAATAGGAAAATATAATCCATATACGACCACAAGTGGGCAGTAGAAACTATTCCCAAGGTGTTGCAATTAGCAGACAAGGATGAGAAAACAGCTTTTATAAAGATGATCATGGTGGTAAAGAAAAATATTCTCATAATGAATGAACAGATATAGAAACTCAGCAGAGAAATGGAAATTACAAAAAAGAACCAAATAGGAAGATGAAATACAGAAAATATTTTTGAGCTTACCGGTAGATTAGAAACAGTAGAAGAAACATGAAGATAGAGCAATAGAAATTATCCAGTCTGAAGAAAAGAACATAAAAGTTTTGAGAAAAATGAAGAGAGCCTTAAGACCTGTGAGATGAGTGAGTCCCCATCAGAGAGGGGAGAGACAAAAAATTAAATGAAGCAGAAAGGCAAATCAATGAGTAATAGCATAAAACTTCCAAAATTTGGTGAAAAATCTAAAATTTTAGATCCAAGAAAGTCAGGAAACCCACAAAATAAAATACAAAATGAAACCATACCTAGGCACATGATAGTCAAGCTGCTAAAATCCAAAGATAAAAAGAAAATCTTGAAAGCAGTCAGGGAAATACATATATACAGGGGAAGACATTACATACAGGGAGAAATAATGTGAATGATGGATGATATATTATCAAAAACAAAAGAGACAAATCAACAACAAAATGACATCTCTCAAGTGCAGAAAGAAAACCCAAAAGTCAACACAGGATCTGTATTTAGCAGAACTCACTTTCAAAAAGGAAGCAGAAGCCACAATAAGATACCACACACCTATTAGGTGGCTAAAATAAAAAATAAAATTGCAAATACCAAGTGCTGGTGAGGACTAGGAGCAACTAGAACTGGGAATGCAACATGATAGTTGCATTCGGAAAAGAGTTTAGCAGGTTCTTATAAAGTTAAACATACACTTATTATATGACTCAGATATCCCACTTCTAGAGATTTACTGAAGCAAATTGAAAACTAATGTTTAAACAAAAATCTTTGCATGAATCTTCATAGCCATTTTATTCATAATTGCCAAAAGCTGGAAATAAACTAAATGTCCTTCATCAAGTGAATGGAGAAAGAAACTGTGGTGCATCGGGACATTAGAATAGTACTTGGCAATAAAAAGGATAAACTCTTGATTCACACAACAAGATGGATGAATCTTGGATGCATTTCTCTAAGTGAAGGAAGCCAGATTCAAAAGGCTATATGGTATATAATTCCATTTATATGACTTTCTAGAAAAGGCAGAATTACAGGGATGCAAAGTGATCAGTGGTTGCCAAGGGATGGAGTGGGGGAAGCAGTTGACTACAAAGAGACAGTATGAGAGAATTTTAGGGGTGAAAAAACAGCTCTGTATGGTACTGTGGAGGTGGATACATGACCATAAAGTTGTCAAAACCCATAGAACTGTACACCACAAAGAGTGAATTTTACTCTGCAAATTTTAAAAATCAATCAGGATGCTGGGGAACTCAGATGGAATGCAGTGACAAATGAACCTCACTGTATTACAAGCATGTGACATAACCACACAGAAGGGGTGGGGATGAAAGGTCCTGACCTAAGTAACTTTGGAAGACAGTGTTTTGATGAGATACTGTAAAACTAAAGTACTGTACAGAAACACTTTACTCTAGGTGGTAAATTTGTTTTTCATAAGGGTATGGATTAGCGATTCTGAAACTAGTTGACACGTTAGTAAATATATTGTAGATAACTGGAGTTAAGTTTCTCACTGTTGGTGAAAGTTACAAATAAACAAAAGGAGAATGCTGGAATAAACTTTGTGGTGCTGGATTGGAGTTGGAAGTATCAGTATGAATCCATGTCTCTTTTAATATATCTATCCAGATAGATAGATAGATTGATAGATTGATATATCGATAGGTAGATGTGTATACCTGAGTTTATATTCATTCATACATTTCCAAGCTCTGCTGAGAGGGTCTAGAAGCAGTGACACCCTAGTATCAATGAGCACACCTAGCTCCCAGATTTTGGTTTCTAAATATCATTCTCCAATAAAAAGAACCAGGTTTTCTTGGAGAGATGGCTAATTCTAGATCTGGGGATGGGAAATACAATATGAGCCTGGAGCTTCTTGTAGTGCCAGAAAGTAGGAAAGTGCTTTCAAAAAAAACACAGAAAATGATGAGTTGTGTCAAAAGGAATCAATCTTAAAGACTTCCCAATGGCTCAAGCTGGAAAACTGGGAGCAACAAAATAAATAATGGTAGCATTGGATTATTACCCAGAGAATAAAATAAATATCCATGAGTCTATACTGATATAAAGAAGATTAAATAAGAAAGGAAGAAAGAAAAAAAGGGGGGGCGAAGAATGAGAGAAAGACAGGAAGAAGGCAGGGAGAGGGAGGGGGGAATATTCCTCACATAATTCCAAATAATAAACGCGGCTGTATAGCATGAAATAGCAAATCGCCACTAGACCACCACAGTAATAATTACTGTGGGCAAGACTGACTGATGAATGCAAAAACTGTGAGTGCAACTTAGAGAAGAAACAGTACATTTGCAGATCCTCAAAACATTTCCCTCCCAATACTTAACATTTTTCTCTTAACTTCTTTAAAAGACCTATGACTATTTAAAGAAAAATCATAACACTGTATTGTGGGATTTATAACATGGGTAGATGTAAAATTTATGACAACATAGCACAAAGGACAGACAGAGGTAAATGGAACTGTTCTGTAGCAAGGCTCCCATATTTTACATTGATTAAACTGGTGCACTATTAAGTCTAGGTAGGCTGTGATATGTTAAAGATGCACATTGTAATCTGGATCAACCACTAAAAGCTGCAAAGGTGTGTCACTTAAATGCTAATAAAGGAATTAAACAGCATACAAAAAGGGTTTGTACAAGAATGTTCACAGGAGATGACCTGCACGTCCCCAGGAGGAAGACGAGCCCACTTTGGGGCATCCACAGAGCAGAACGCCCTCAGCCGTGCTGAGGAGCAAACGCTGACACACACGTGCTGGGTGAGTCTCATCTACCTCGTGCCGAGGGAGGCAAGCTAGACAGAAAACAATACACGTGGGCTGATTTCTCCCAAGATGAAACTATGGTGAAAAAACCAGAACAGGGGTTGCCTCGGGGGAAGGAAAAAATTGCCCGGGAAGGAACAGGAAAGAGTTTTCTGGGAGTGATGGAAATTCTTTATTCTTAAAGGGGTGAAGGTTATATGGGCATGTTTATTTGCCAAAACTGTACGATTGAGATTTGTGCCTTTCAGTGTGTGTACATCTTACCCCCCCACACATACAAAAAGGACTAAAAGAATAATACAGTGAGGTGAGAATGGGATGAAGTCTGGATAAAACAAAAAAGGCAGATGATTAGTAGTTGTTGAAGTTGGGTGACGGGCCTACTATGCTATTTTGTTTATTTTGTATATTGTTTAAATTGTCCTGTAATAAAACACTTGTATAAGAAGACAAACTCGATAAACAGTGTTTGCTGGTAAGATATTGGTTACCTTTGGGGAGGAAGGAGGGAGAAAGGGATTGTCGGGGCCTGAATGAAGCTGGTGCTAGTTCTTGGTCACACAAGTGTGTTCACTTTGTAATAATTCTTTGAGGTTTACACGGATGACCTCTGCATATATGTCTGTATGCATGTTATACATCAATAAACACTTTAAATCCTGCATATTTGCACAAAGATACTAACTCAATATCTGAGAACAAGAGCAGTGTTTTGTTTTAAAGTGGAACACGTTCACTCATGACATCATCAGATGGATTTTAATACTCCCAAGTATCTATTAATGCCCTCACCCTTCCTTGGCGTCCTAGGTCTTTCCATTTTTGCCTCAATTTGGCAAGTGGCATGGCTTTGAGTTTTTATGATGCAATCTTTTTCCATCAACGTCCTCCCCCACAATTATGCTCACCAAGGCCTTGACATCTAGCACAGTGCAGTGTTCACAGCAATCACTCAAGACCTGTGGGACTGGGTTGAATGAGGAAGAAAACGAGGAGCAATGATGTTCATAACTTATGTCTAGGTGCCATATCGTGACTTAGGAAATTGGTAGGATTTTTCGATAGATTTGCTATGCCTTCTAATTTTTCCTATTTAAAACAATGGGAAATAGAGTCTCAGAGTTCTTTCTCAGAGATAGTCTGACATTTCAGGCACAGATTACTGACAACTATTAATGGTATATGACTTTCCCACCTCATCTTAGTTTTAAGTTTTTAATTCCTTACCTTGGAAATGACCTAACTTTGCTTATTCCAAATCTTGTAGTAATACTGATGCTCCAGAAAGTTGGGCCACGGATATTCTGCTATTGTGTGTCCTCCCTGCAAAGAAGTGGAGCTGCACATCCACCCGTCTAGAAGGGTGTGGTGCTGTGGTATTTGGAGTCAATCAGAGAAGCTAAATGGAAAAACGACTCAAGAGAATTATCGCTATAACACCCAAGAGCAACAAATTATTTTGCTTAATTATTTTGTGTTTCTGTGGGTATATTTAAAAAGAGATATTAAAACTGGTTTCCAAGGAGCCAGCCCTATAGTAGAGCAGAAATTGCATATTACCTTCCTACACAAACTTCCCTGACATTGTGGGAAGGACCAACGGGAAGTTTCAGTGCTGTTGCCTGTGTTAATGAGGCCAAGGAAGTCCAGTGAACAAGCCTGTGTGCAGCGTTGGAGAAGGGGCTTGCGTGTGGTCCCCTGAAGTGGCTTAGGAGTCACTTACCAGTGCACCTAAGTTTCCCATCTGTATATGCAGGAATTGGGGCTGTCCACTGTGATGTTTTCTCCTTTTTATGACATGGCTCATGGCAGTCCTTCTAAGATGCCCTTCAGGAAGGCGGGGTCCAAAGGGAGGATCTCTGCAACGACCCTGACCATGGAGTCCAAAGGGAGGATCATGGCAGCCTGGAGGGATGGAGGGGATAGTAGGACAAGTGGCCTTGAAAAGGCAAATTCCAGGATCCCAGTCACCCGGTATTTCCATTTTAGATATTGAATTTACATTTCAAATACTGGCCAGGGAGCTTCAAGGATGGCTGCAAGCATCCTCAGCAACAGCCAGGCTGGTGAGCCCCACCCCTACCTGAGTACCGGCCTCAAGGGATGCAGCCCAACCACGCTGCACATACTCCAGGCGGTGGGCAGGGTATGGAGGGTGGGCGTGGTAGAGAGAAGAGGCAGGATAGAGGGTGGGGTGGACAAGGAGAGGAGTGGGGCCCAGGGGTGGAGGGACAAGGAGGGAGTTGGGGCCCCTAGCTGTGCATGCTGGGAGCTTTTGTCTCTCAACCGCTCCAGGCTGGGAGCTTGCAGGACTACAGGACTACAACTCCCTGGATGCTCTGGGCACAGGGCGGTGCCTAGCCCTGAGGGGAGGAGCAAGGAGGTGTGCTCTGCACTGTGGTCCTGCACCTGCTCCACGTGGACTGAGTCTCAGAGGGATGTGACAAGACGAGAGGGACCAAGGAGTTAGGAGGGTGTGGCGGCTGCATGGGCAGCCGTGGGCCTGCATCATGCAACTGCTTTTGTCCAAAATTGAAGCCGGACTCACGTTTATTCCACACCGCCTCCCTCCGTTGCTTGATTCCTCCTCCCACCTGCATGCCTGTGGGTCTTTCCACAGCCTCCTACCTAGTCCAGCGCCAGGTGCTTCTCTAAAGTGCTTATGGGAACCAGTTTGACATCCCAGAAACTTTCCTCTGCCTGCTGCCCTCTGCCTTCTCCAGCCAAAGTGCCATCATTTCATCAGCTTTTGGGAGAAATTCGCCCTGTGGCCCCTCTTGCAAGCACAACTTAAGAGCTTTGCAGGGTGGTAACAGTGGCTGTTACTTGCCTTTTTCGCAGAAGTGGAAGTTGAGGCATCCGTGAGGTTAATCATTGGTTTCCCCAGGATCCGCCAAGAGCAGAGGAGAACAACCCAATTCCCAGGCAACTATCTAGTAGAACATTTTCACCAACACATTCCAGTGCAGAGGCCTCTGAAACAGCATCCTTAAGATGAGAATAGCTTAAGCATTTTGCCATTTAGATTGATAGCCTAATCTCAGCTCAGGCCTGAGTGGCCAGTCTCTCAGGGACACGAGTGAAGACTCTGATCCCTCAGGAAGAGACTGGTGGTCCAGCTTTGGGAGAGGGATGTTCAAGGTAGACAGCACTTGGGCAGCATTTGAAACCCATCAGCTTTAACATCTCTGCTTTGGATTCCGGCAAGGTTCCAGGATAAACACGCCTAGGGATAGTCAGATGTACCATATTCTATAAAAATTGTTTAGAGTAGTGAAAGGAACAGAGCATAAAATATCCTGCTTATTTCCAAAAGATGAAATGCAACCAAGACCTTGTTTTTTTCTTTTGTTTTGTGAGGAAGATCAGCCCTGAGTTAACATCCATGATAATCCTCCTCTGTTTGCTGAGGAAGACCAGCTCTGAGATAACATCTATTGCCAATCCTCCTCCTTTTTTTTTTTCCCCAAAGCCCCAGTAGATAGTTATATGTCATAGTTGCACATCCTTCTAGTTGCTGTATGTGGGACGTGGCCTCAGCATGGCCGGACAAGCAGCGCATCGGTGTGTGCCCGGGATCCGAACCCGGGCCACCAATAGCAGAGCGTGCACACTTAACCGCTAAGCCACCGGGCAGGCACAAGACCTTCTTGTTAATTTTTTTCTGCTCATTCTCTTGCCTGTACTGTACGCTTGAATGCAGAAACAAAAAACTTGAATTGCCAAATTCTTTTTTCCTGAGATTGGTAAATTAACTTAAAAGTCTTATTGAAACCTGTAGAGGAATGGTTAGCAGATTTCATGATTTATGTCGTCTCTAAAAATCTGGGCGTTGATCTACATGAAAAAAAGTCCTTGTTTATATTACACATCCCAATAGGTTACATTTCTGATTCCTTAATGTGGGATATTATCAAAACAACTGAAAAACCTGGTCATGGAATCTAGACCCTGTCACTTTGTCAAGAATTTGCCCCTTTATGAATTAATGACACATGAATTCTTTAACATTTTTGTAAAGAATGGAAGAGAAACTCTGTAGTGTCTCTGAATGTGGCAAGACGGGGAATTCTCATTAGACCACATCCTTGGGTTCTTCTCTTTTGTTCAATAGGCCCGGGTGATAGTCTGTGTGGTCAGGTGTAGCGCCACTCCCCCAGCCCCCAGTGTTCCATCCTATTCTGGCCTGTGCCTTCTTCAGGAGGTTCTGATTACACTCGTCCACAAGTGTTGGAAAGAGACATTGTAACATGAGGATATTCATCATCTTTTTTGTCTTTTTTTTTAGATTTTATTTATTTATTTTTTCCCCCAAAAGCCCCAGTAGATGTATGTCATAGCTGCACATCCTTCTAGCTGCTGTATGTGGGACGCGGCCTCAGCATGGCCAGAGAAGCAGTGCGTGCCCGGGATCCTAACCCGGGCTGCCAGCAGCGGAGTGCACGCACCCAACCGCTAAGCCACAAGGCTGGCCCTTTTTTTTTTTTTTAAAGATTTTATTTATTTATTTATTTTCCCCCCAAAGCCCCAGTGGATAGTTGTATGTCATAGCTGCACATCCTTCTAGTTGCTGTATGTGGGACGCGGCCTCAGCATGGCCGGAGAAGCAGTGTGTTGGTGCGTGCCCAGGATCCGAACCCAGGCCGCCAGCAGCAGAGCGCGTGCACTTAACTGCTAAGCCACGGGGCCGGCCCTCATCATCTTAAAACAAGGATTAATGGAGAGGAAAGTCTCAGGGTGTGTGTGCTCCGATGCACTGCTGTTGGGGTGTGGCCGCAGTGACCACTGTGCTCCCAGCAGTCCCCACAATGGCTGTCTCAGATGTTTGATCTCCTGGTGCAACCACAGCAGCTGTTGACAGAGCTGGGCTCTTGGCGTGGTTCAGTGTCTTCCTTCAGATTTTGTGGCTCTGACCCTCCTCTGCTCGCCCCCTTCCTATTCATATCTGCAGCGTTGATTGCTTTTAGTTGTTTCCTAGGAGCCACTGTGTGTAACTGGATTTCACAGAGTCTTTAGGGACCCACCCTCACTACACGAGTCACTGTACAACAGCCGCTTATCCTGGTGTAGCCCATGTTCATCCTCTCCAGTGGAGCTGTGAAGAACCCTACTTACTCGGAGCTCCTCTCACTCTCATGCTGCTGGGGCTGTTATGAAGCTGGGCATCTCGTCTTTGGTCTCATCATTATTCTTTTCATCGATTATTCTGAAGTCGGAGACGGCTTTGTTAATAATGTGGACACTGGCTGTCACAGGCACTTTTATGTATCTTCCCCAACAGCTCTGTGAAGTAGGCCTGTGATCCCCATTTTACAGGGGGGGACACTGAGGCTCAGAGAGGTCGAGTAGCTTCCTTCACGCAGTTTCTTGGTACATTTTGAGTCTCCACCTGGAACTCCACCTCTCAGGTGTGTGCCCTTAGCTGGTGTTCGACTTTGTGCCTCTCTACCAGCCTCCCCAAAGGCACACGCCCCATCCTGAGTCCATTGTCTGCTTGATGGCAGTCACCCTGCACAAACAGGCTCTGGGTGGGGAGTGGACTAGTGAGGCATGGTCCTCCAGCTTACCCTGGGCAGGTTCTAGGTTTCTTGGGAGAGCTGGAGCAGTGGAAGATACTGACCGTCACTCACCTGGAAGGTTTGTTACGTAGAAATACTCCACTGACTTTTTGCAGGTGTCGTGTCTTCTTTGTCTTCATTGCTCCTCTGGGCTTTCTTCTACAGTCCGTGCTGTGCAGTAACATACAGTACAGAGACTGGTGAACATAATACTGTTGTCCTGCACCAAATGGTCACATCATTCATTTTTCTGATTATGAAAGAAATACATATTTTAAAAAAAGTCAAAGTACACAGATCTGTATAAAGTGAAACCCACCCCTTTCATCCCCTTCCCTAAAACTCATTCCCCTACTCAGAAGCCACTATTGTTAACAGGGTGGGGTTTATTCTTCTGGAAATTTCCTATGAATTTATAAATACACACAAAGTTTTTTAACATAAATTACATAACTACATCGTTTCGCAATTTGCTGTTTCCCAAATCATATATCATAGACGTCTCCCCTTATCAGTGCACATCATTCTAACTTACCATTTTAGATGTTTTAGAGGTATTCCAAAGATCAGGAATACCATAATCTGTTTAATTCTTCTTTGATAGAAATGGGATTACATCCAGTTTCACTATTATACATAACGCTGCAGTAAAGATCCTTGTATGGAATTAATTACACTGCTATTCAACTGCTCAATTTGCTTTGTTTCCTTTTAGTCAGAGACTATGACATAACATTTTCATGGTAATTATAGGGAAATTAATTTTATCATGGAATAAATACATTTATGGGGAAACTGGACTTCAAGGTCATCCATCTCAATATTCTGGAGAAAAATCATGAAACTTAGAAGGTGTGCTCCATCACATTCTAACAAGTCATGTTAACAATTTAAAATTGAATGTTTGACTAACCTCTACTGTCTCTCTTCTGAAGATGGATGACTTTTTCTTTTCTTGGAAATTTCTGACTCCAGGGGCTCTCAGTTTGGCTTCAGAGAGGATAAGATATTGGTGTTGTATCTGTTTCTCTTCAGTTGTAGGCTGCATCTTCTAAAGATCATAGAATTGAACATGGTCCAATCGATATATATGATTTGAGTCAAAAATTCAAAGTAATGAACCTAAGAGAGGAATCTATAGTTATTTACATGAGTTTCTTGTTCATTATTGCAGAGTAATAATCAGGCATACCATTAAATATCATTTAATTGACCTAATTAAATTTGTTGTACCTTATAATAGATTAGAACACTAAGTTTAGTTCAGAGTTTGATATTCACCAAATGTGTTAATCTGCTTACAACTGCCATGTGTCTCACTCTTCTTAGATGTGCATCTTTGGCCCATCACAAGATTTTAATGAATGAAATCATCATAAATTAAGATAATGTACTGTCTTATGGATGATAAGGAGGCTTATGGGTCCATTTTGGAAATATGCCCATCTGTCTTTGCTCCCCATGGGAAGTTTCTCGTCACTAGGTCTCCAGGTGGATTGCACAAGCCCTAGGTCTGTAATAGTTTGGTGCCTCTCCTTTACTTGGGGTAGAAATAAAAGAGATCAGAGAGACTTATTAAAGTTTTGGTTGCATGGAGTCTTCGATGAAGAATATTCATACATATTGTTCTGGATAGCTCTCTGTTCCTAAGAGTACTAGTTACATTAAGAGCTTGTCAGGAACCGTGAAAGGTATGATATTTTACCTTACCTGCAAGCTAATAAGTCAGCCTACCATGGTCTTATAGATGCTGGCAAAAGAAACTAGACCCATGGGTCAGAGACAAAGGACTTAATGACACAACAATACTAGTGGCCAGAGTATCAACATTTGCACCAGTTCACTAAATCCCACTTCCTACAGGGTGATACACAGTGGGCCAGGTGACATGCAGAGGGTTGCAAGAACTCAGAGCTTAAGGAACTCAAATCTTTGATAATGGGCAGGAAGTCTGCTGACCTTTGCCCCAGGGAAGGGTGTTATTTCTATTATATTGGGCAGTAAGCAAGCCTGCCCTTTGTTCCAGAGGAGGCCACTATTTCTATCTTCCAAGGCTGACAGCTCTACACACATCCTTGAAAAGATATCCTGGTTTCACTGGCTTTCAAAGATAAGCTTGACTGAGACTCGATCATCATTCAGTTCTTCTGTTTCCTTTATTGAGATTGTGCAAATATGCTCTTTTCTCTGTAAAGTTCACTAACTTTATTCATACATAAGGGATGGTTTTGGTTTTATTTATTAAGTTGAGATTTTCGTATTAGAGCAAATGATGAACTATTATGGGTTGGATCTGAAAGTATGCTTTTCCAGGATAAATGTGAAAGAAGATCACGGCTCACAGAACTCTGCCACAAGGAGCTGATAGCAACTCAAATGATTTTAATTTGAATACTCCTTTGTACAACTTTCTTCCATCTTCCTTCATCCTCTCTGCTTCCTGTAACTCCCATATAGGAGTGGGGCAGTTTCAGGGATTCACTGAACTCCTTTACAATATTCAAATCATTTTGTCTGTTGTGTTTTTTTAATTGAGGTAAAGTTGACATACAACATTATATTAGTTTAAGGGGTACAACTTAATGATTCAATGTTTGAGTATATGTCGAAATGATCAGCACAATAAGTCCAGTTAACATCTGTCCCCATATATAGTTACAAAATTATCTCTTGTGATGAGGACATGGAGTATTTCAAGATGCAGAAGAATCAACGATGATGTCATACTTTTCCATACACAGCTTGATGAATTAGGACATAAGTATACACCCTTGAGACTGTCACCACCATCAAGGCCACAAACATATCCATCACCTCCCAAAGTTTTCTCTCACCTCCTTTATTACTATTATTCTGTGGTAAGATCTCTTAATATCTACTCTATTAGCAAATGTGATGTATGCAATACAGTCTTGTTACCTGTAGGCACTATGCCGTAGCCTACATCTCCAGAACTTATTTATCTTGATAACTGAAACTTTGTATCCTTTGACCATCAGCTCCCAAATTCTCCATCCTCCCAGCCCCTGGCAACCACCATTCTAACCTCTGCTTGTATGAGTTTAACTATTTTAGATTCCACATATAAGTGAGTATTTGCCTTTCTGTCTGCCTTATTTCCCTTAGCCTAATGTCTTCCAGGTCCATCCATGTTGTCAAAAATGGCAGGAATTGCTTCTTTTTTCAAGGTTGACTAATATTCCATTTTTTTATCCTTTCATCCATCAGTGACATTTAGGTTACTTCCGTGTCTTAGCTATTGTAAATTAGCTGCAATGAACATTAGAGTGCAGGTATCTCGCTGAGACCCTGATTTCAATTCCTGTGGGTATATACTAGAAGTGGGATTGCTGGATCATGTGCTAGTTTTCATTTTTGGAGGAATCTCCATACTGTTTTCCATAATGGCTGTACTAGTTTACATTCCCACAAGGGTTTCTTTTCTCCACATCCTCACCAACATTTGCCACCTTTAGTTTTTTTGATAATCGCCATGTTAACAGGTGTGAAGTGATAGCTCATTGTGTTTTGATTTGCATTCCCTGATTAGTGATTCCAAACACCTTTTCATACACCTATTGGCCACTTGTATGTCTTCATTGGAAAAAGTCCATTCTGGTCCCTTGCCCATTTTTTAATTGATTTTTCTTTTTGTAATTGACCCAACACAAAAAAAGAGAACAAAATTTTCAGGCATTATGAGTGCTTCCCAGTTGATGCAGATGGTTTTGTATTTACAGTGGTACCAAAAGATCATGTTTCGTGCTTTTTCTTCAGCTTGTTATAAGACCAGCAGTAGCTGCGGCATGGCAGATAATCGGGATCGTCTGGGTTTGGAGGTTTACAACATAACTGAGTGGTAATGAATTTTTTATTATTCCAAGGAAATTATTGAGTTCATAGTCCATAGAATCCAGGATTGATAGGTGTAGGAGGAAATTAAGGTGAGGATCGGTGATCTGGCATTACTTCTGATCTTGAGGGACAGGTATCCACTGTATGAGTGTTTGAATAAAAGTATTAGATATCAGGAATTTGTGGTGGGTGAATATGTTTTCTGAATTATTTACTTTGAACATAACCATTTGGATTGTGTGAACATTTGGGATGTGGGAGTAAGTCGCTAACAGGGGCTGGTTGACATTATCACTATTGATTTCACTTCTATGAACACCGAGTGGTCAATGGATTAAGCAAATGAATAGTCAGAAAACACAGAAATGGTAGGATTTGGGATTCAGTAAAGGACTGGAGACCGACTGTCCTGAGAGGGAGTGCCAGGACTTGTGCGGTTGAGAGTGACAAGGACAAGAATAGAAACACACTCAAACAAGGAGGGGGTGTTAACAGGATGGAGGGAGAGAAATGATCTGGAGTAGCCTTGAGTTTTGACCTGGAGCTTTCTGTTCTTGATGCAAATCTGCCTGATGACATCCCAGGACACAGGTCAGATCCCCAGAGGATAGAGGGAGGGTGGAAGTACAAAACAGCCAGGATAACTGTCCTAAAAAGGCAGGCTTCCTTTATCATTTGACCCAATTTCATGATTTATTTTTATAGGGTAAGAGGAAAAGAAGGATGATAGTCATGTCTTCACAGAGGAAGCAGCGTGACTGTGAGAACCAGTCCAAACCAAAGCCTGGTTTAAGCATCTCCATCCCTTTTAGGATGTCCAGTGACATATTCAAGAGGCAGGTTACTAGAATCCCATCCCATCCTGGCAATGAAGGGTCTCTGGGAGGACACCTTGGACCAGCCCCACCAGGTCTGCTGGCCCGAGAGACCGCGAGGACTCCAGGCCTGCAGCAGTGCAGGACAACTGGTAAGTCCTTTCAATCTTGCCAAAGCGTTGCAAAAACTTGCACCTAGTCACACAGGTTAATCCCTGCCAGGTGTGCTCGCAGGTGGTCTGCACTCCAGGTCCCATGCCCACTCCTGCCGATTTGGCAGAGATGATTCCAGGAGCTGATCTGGGCATTCCACAGCTCCACTGCCAACAATTTCTGGTGATTGAGGAAGGTATCAGGAAGGAGGAAAGGGCAGTGAGGAGCACAGGAGAGAGACTGGTGATAGCACTGATGGCGGACAGACTTGCTAGCGAGGTAGAGAAAGTGAGGGGTCAAGAAGGACGTCCTGACAGCAGATGAAGCGGAGCAGGCACCTCAGTGAGGTCTCTTGGCAGCGTCCCTAATGTTTCCTTGCTTTGAGCTCTTGAAACTTTAAAACATACCAATACGTTTCTTTTATTAAACTCTGCTGTGTGACATAGAAAATATAGACAGCAGTTTCTTTCTGAGGTGAGAGGTTGAGTTTCAGGTGAGGAGAGAAAGATCTTCCTTTTTCATGCTGTTCTCTCATTTACTTTTACTACGTACATTATTTTTACTTTCAGGTCAGCAGCGAGTTATCAACGTCACGAGATGATTCAGTTTTTCCCCTCATAGTCACAGTAAAACGTACTAAAAGTGGATTATTCTTTTTGTGTAATATTCCAATAGATTCTAAAATATTGTTTCAAAAGCACTTTGGTGTCTATGTACTCAAATTAGGTATTTACTTCTAGGTCTCCATTTTTATGTTCTTTTTTGCATGCTAATTCGGAGTTGCATGTAAGGAAATACCAGATTTCCCTCAGTTTTTTAGATACATATGTGTTGGAAGTTTGATTCATGAAGTTGGACATGGCAGTTGGGGGATCGTGCGATTATCAAAAGAGGCCTTTTCAGCGTCAGTAATCTGACAAGAACCCACTGCTTGTTGGGATTTAATTGTCTATTTGAGGGATCGAGCTTTCACTGTTGGCACTTCTCTTTCTCTTTAGAGGGAAAGTACGGCCTTCCCAGTCTTTCCATTACCAAATCACTTTCCTGGGTGGCTGTGCCATGTCAGGAAGGGCCTGGGATGCCGGGAACCAGGATTCATCCTCAGCTTCTGGCTGTCCTGAGAAGGCTTCCCTGGCAGAGTCCAGCCTGTGTGTATGGGTGACACTTGCAGCAGAAAGGAGGGGATAGCTCACAAGTGCCAAGCGATTCATCTGGCCCTTGTCTTACAGGGTGTTCCCAAGGGAAGAGGTTCAAAATGCCACTTGGTAACCCTTTAAAAGCTGCTAGTCATGGGGCGAGTTCTTGGTGTGAGCTCAGAGCAGTGTCTATTCACCACCAGATGGGGAGCATTTCAGTATTTTAATTGGTAAGGCTGTGTTCATGTACGTCCATGGATCATCAGTTCCGTGGCATTCCCTGCTGGACCCCCAACACCCCTGTCATGCCTCATCTTTCAAAGCTCCAAACAGGGTTCACACCCCAGTAGCTGGTTGTAATGTAACCACAGCACAAGACTGGGGAAAAAAACACAGCCACCCAGGGGTGACACACTTTAATGGCTCGGGCCCAATTGCCCCATTTGGACGAGTTCGGAACACCAACACTGAGTGTGTAAACTGGAGGATTGCCCAAGACCATGGACCTCAGAAGGACACGGGCTCAGAAGTCACCTTGGACAGCAAGGGACAATGTGGGGTCACTGACTGGCCAGGATTATGGTCCCTTATTCTGGCAAAGTAGAGCTCACTCGGGATCCATCAGGCCAAGCCAGGGAGGAGGCTGGGGGCCTTCTAGGGAATTTCTGTCCTAAAGGGAATTGCATAAGGAAGGCAGGGGTGCTGAAAATCCTAGTTCACAGGGAGCAGTCATGTTTATGTAACAAGGTCCAGCTGTAGCCTTAAAAGCTGCATCACAAATCTTTCCTCCTGGATACAAATCAAGCAGGAAAAGGAATTCAGAGTCCTGGACAAAGATCCCAGCAGGATTCAAATCTAGGTCAGGGGTGAACACGGAGCCCCTCGGAAAGTCCCCAGGGGGGACTTTTCCCCAGGGGGAAAGTCCTGCCTGCCTTTAGTCCATTTGCAAATGATCTTCCTCAGGCCTTGTCCTCTCCACGTGCACGTTTTGATCTTTTTACATTGGTTTCCCCACTTAGAGCTGATGCAATTCCAGAGATTGAACTAGAAAACTAAAAGTTCCTAAAATTTGGTCAAAAGAAACCTCAGCAGCTGGGGTCTGGGTGTCCCAGAGGTCGCCATGCAATAAGGCTTGGGGCTGACCAGGGGGCCATGGAGACAGGCTCTCTGGACTGGCCAACAGGAAGAATCCACCCCTGCCCTCACCCAACTCCTGCCCGGCCTCACTCATTCTCATTGAGCAGCTCCATGTCCTGGAACCAGGCCCCAAATCACTCCTCAGAGTCTTGTTATAATTCTTTGCAGCGACCTGGAGCAGCAGGATCTCCCTCATGACTTGGTATTTCTGGGACCAGAGGGAAGGAGAGGATGCAGACAGGGCCTGGGTGGGGGATGCTGCAGGGGCCTTGTGGGGGGTGAGGAGTGGGGCAGGGGACCAGTCCTGGGAATCCTCCTTCCCTCCAGTTCCATCCAGGCTCTACCTGTTCTCAGAATGGGAATAATCAGCCCCTCCTCCAGGAAGATTTCCTTGATGCCATCCTCCCCTCAACCCACGCGCCAACTGGATGGGTCTCCCTCTTCTATCAAAATCTTCCACTCAATGTAAGATACAGGGGGTGGAGCCAGGGACTGTTCTGCCCAGAGGGTCTCTGATTTCCACCTCCTTCCCCTCCCCTGCAGGGAGTGCCACAGCTGCTGACCTCAGTCCTCTTCTCAAGGTTGATCTCATTCCCCTGGAAGGCAGACAGCCAGAGTCCATCAGACAGAGCCCCCTAGACTGACTAGCCCCCTATCCCCACCCCTTCTCATGTGGCACTACTGCCAGGTCCCCAGAGGGGGCGGGGCATGCAGAGAAAACAGGACTTGGACCTAGGACGGGCTCTGGGCTCCAGAGAAGGACATGGGGGTGAGGCTGAGGGACCTGGCAGTACTACCCTCTCTGATGACAGACTTGGAGGCTGAGGCCTCAGGCAGAGGGGACTGCTCAGCCACATATGTGCTGCCTAACTTGGGGGTCCCAACTTCTCTCTCCCTCCACGGGCAGCATGGGAGTTAGAGGCAGAGTCCAGCTCAGATAAAACCTCACGCAGTTGTGCCATCAGGCAGCTCTGAGCTTCCCCAGCCTGAGGAACGGGAATGGATGTCTCAGGCAGAACCTCTATTCACTCATCCCTAAGATGGGCCTGATGCCCCAGTTCCCTGGGGCGGCTGCGAGGTTCTCATGAGAGGAGATGTGCCAAGTGCTGAGAGCTCAGAGCTCAGTTCGGGGCCTCACGCATCCCAAGGCTCAGGATCCTGGTCCTTCCTGCCTGGTCCTCAGATTCATCCACTTCGAGATAATCACCCATCGCCAGGTGCAGCATCAGCAGGTCACTGAGGAAAGTGCCAAGATAGGGGATGACGCCCTGTGACATCGGGGTGCGGATGGGATGAGCCCTTGCTCTCAAGTCGGTCCCTTGTAGACCCTCCCCTGAAAAGTCCTCACCCTCAGCCTCCTGGCCCACCCCAGGGTTCCCACAGGGAGCAGCCTAGGACTCTTAGCAACCTCCCCTCAATTCTTCCTCCCTTCACACCCCAAGAACACCACACTCTTCCACCTCACCTCCCAGGGAAGGCTTCTGGCAAATCACAGGGTATGCGGTCCCTGGCCCTCCCCACAACAAACCCATCCTGCACCAGCTCTTCCAGGCCATCCCGGTCACTTCTACTGGGGGATTCAGACACTGTGGCACCAGGAGGAAGGGCCCTCCTCTCTTGATTGGAGGCCTCCAGCTGGGAGCGCAGAGCCCCTCCCCCACAGGCACACTCACCTGCTGCTGCTGCTGCTGCTTCTCCTGCACTCTCTGGGGGTTGCTCTCCGGGGGGTAAACGTGGAGGGCCCCTCCTGCCAGAGTCGAGGACAGTGTCAGCGAGGCCATACTCCCCTCACCCCATTTTTCTCCAGCACCACTGGCCTCTGACCCTGGACATCTGACTCGAGTCAACTGGTACCAATGCCACTCCACCCTGCAAGGTCTTGTGATTCCAGAACAAGCCCAGCTCCAACTCTCACTCTGGGTATGAGGTTGGGCTTTCGGCCTGGTCTCCCCGAGCCTGTTTCCTCATCTGGAAAGTGTGAGAACTCCAGCTACCTCACAGGTTCTCCTGAGGACTCACTGTTGCATGACTGTCATCATTGTGCTTGCCCTCACCCCTCCAGGTGGAGCAGGCAGAAAGCTCCCACATTCCTTTCCTCCCTCTTACCTCATTACCACCCTGTGAGGCCTGCACCACACAATCACCACACAATCACCATACCTCCATTTCCCTGATGGGGAGACAGAGACCCAAACAGGGGCAGTGAGTTGCTCAGGGCCAACAGAGGAGAGGCCGCTTGCCCCTCTCAGCCAGAGGCCCTGTTCCAACACCCTCGCCTAACCCCCAGCCCCACCACTGACAACAGTCCTGTCCCCTGAGCTCTCAAAGCTTGGCCCTGGGCCGAGCCATGGATGGAGAGGATGTGGTGTCTTGGGAGTCTGGTTGAATGGCTCCTGCCTGCCCCAGTCCCGTGGAGTGTCTCTCCCCCATGCTGGACAGAGGCAATGCCAAACCCTTCTCCTCCCCAAAGAACCACTCAGGATATTCCCCTGCACTGAACTCTTTCTTTATCCACTCAGGAACTGGACCCACAAGGTGCCACCTCTGATCAACAGGGAAGGGGTGACAGGACGCTTTGCTTCCCCGTTTACATGAAGCTCCTAATGTCCTTTCAGCAGGATCCACTAAGAATCCATCAGGTGCCTAGATGCTACTCATAAGCCACCTGAGGCCTATGTCATTGCCAACCAGGCACTCAAGTGAGACTCCTGTGGTTGACTCGAGTGACTGCTCTAGGGGTCCAGTGGGGAATCCCACAATGCACACACATCTGTCTCTGGTCCAGCTGTTCAGATCCAAGGATGAGCAGCCTGTTTGGCCACCTGGGCCAGGGGAATCCCCTGCTGTGCCCGTCCCTGGGGCAGGCAGGGTGCCCTCCCCTTGGAGACATGGTGAAGACAGAAGGAGCAACAGGGTCCTGGCTCCCTGAGGACAGGTTTAGGCTGAGGGATAAACCCACCCAACCACCCAACAGCCTGGAAGAAGCTACATCCAGCAGGATGGATGTGCATGGAAGCCAGAGACCTGCTGATGGCGCCAGCTCGGCAACTCGTCCTGGAACAGCCCAGCCAACACCACTGTGTCCCATGACCAAGGCCTCCTGCCCAAAAATGGCACCCCCACCTGCCCATGGGCAGAACAGATCCCTCTGCTTGTTAACCTGGACAAGATAGACGGGAATGTTTCAGAGAAAGTTCAAGTGAGAAACTATCAAAACCACAGCCTGCCCAGTCCCCCTCCCCCTCTCCCCCCTCCTCTCTTTCCAGACCCCCAGCCTCCACTCTACCTTGGTCATCAGTTCTCTGCTCAAGGACTCTTCTTGGCTATAGCGCTCCTTAAGTTTATCAGAGATTTCCCTGAGGGGAGGGGAAAGAGGGAAGGATAAATTTAGGGATAATGTGAGGGGTCTAAGTGCGAATCCTTTTCTTTGACAACCTGAGAGATTCAAACTGCCTGGAGGAGTGTTCTCACTGGGCTCCTCTGAGGGCTAAGGTCTCGTGGGACTGGGAGGGGGCTCTCCTGTTGGTCACTGGGGTATCCATTCCCCAGCTATACAGAGCAGCTCTCTTTTGACCACTTTGAGTTTCAACTGGGCGTAGAGTTCTGTTGCTATAAACACTTGAAAATCTCCAATGTGGCTCAATCCAGTACCTGGCATTTAGGGAAACCGAGTCCTGAAGCAGAATTGGTGCACTAAGGACACCGGGAGACTTAGAGACCCACCGCCGAGGCCCAGGCCCTGTCCCCATCATTTGCTGCCTCCCAGGAGTTCCTAGCTGACTGAAGGGCCAATGGCAGACATTCAGGAGATCCCCCATCCACCCTGGTCCTCCTATGGAGAGAGGCTTACCCACCAGGAAACTTCCCCCATGTGTTCTTCAGGTGGCATATGGATGTTTTCTGCAGAGCAGAGATGACAGTGCGGGGCGAGGACAAGTTCTTCAGGATCTCGCACTCCTGGGGAAGAGAAGAGAGTGAGCTGTGAGGTGGGGCGCTGGAGCCCTGCTTGCTCTAGCTTCAGTCCCCTTCTATTTAAATCTCCCCTCCTGGATGAGACAGATGTTCAGGGAGCCCCAGAAGGGCACATTTAGGACCCAAAGTGTAACACTCACAAGGAGGAGGATTTTAGCTCAACCCAGGGAGGGAGCCAGGTAGGAAGTGAGCATCCCCACACTGGGACCTGGAGTCAAGGTCAGCGTGCCCCTGGCAGGAAGGGCCTAGGGACTTGCAGGGGCTTAGATCACACACTTCAATCCTGGGAGCTGATAAAGGTGGAGGCAGTTCCTAAGGCTCCAGAGAGGGGCTCCACTGGGCCTCCCACAGCACACCTGGGCCACCTGGATCCAGCGCTCCACCAAACTCGCCCTGTCCTGGGCCATCATGCTCGGGTCCCCGAGGCAGGTGGTGATGACGAGGTTGGCAACCCTTCTGAATTGGTCGATGTTGGCCTGGACGGTGGGTGCCAGGGTGCTCATTGCCGGGCTTGTTCCTCTTGCTCCAGGTGGAGCCCAGGCACTGAGAGGGCACCACCTTCTGGAAGAGCTCCTGGGGAACAGGTGGAGTGTCACCCAGCATTGCCACGCCCCAGCTCTGTGTCCACAGCCCCCAAAGTCCCACACAGGTGTCACAATTTAGATCTGGAGCACAGGAAGCTCAGGATGTGGCCTGAGCCTTGTTAGAGTCCCTGGCTTTTCTTCTCTGTCCACTGCAGGCACCCAGCACAGGATGACCCAGGACCCAATACTGGCAGGGAAGGGAGAGGGGCATTTGCATCCAGCCTGTCCTGGCTAACTCCAAGCTCAAGATGGTGGCTCAGCTCGGCTTATCCCAAGGGGGCATCTTCCAACAACCTGATCCCCCCTCTGATCCCACTCCCCATTCTGATGCACATTCCCCTGTGGCAGCTACAACCACGGGCCTTGTCTGTCTCTCTTGTAGTGGAGTACACATCAGGTGTCTAATAAGTCCTGAGGCTGTTGAGCCTCCTGAGCAGACGGTTGGGCCACCAGGGACCTGGCTGCACACAGTGAGTTCCCCTCCACCAGTGATGGGCCAGGCCCCACCCAGCTTTCCATCTCTTCTACCTCATGGAGCCAGCACAGCCACTCTGTGCAGCAGGTTCTGTTAGTGTCCACCTCTATGCTCTGCAGGTGGACAGCAAATGTTTGGGGGTTCAGAAAGTTGCCCAGGTAGTATGGTTGGTAAGCAGTGGAGCCAGGATTCGGGCCCAGATCATAGGAGTCTGGATGAGGTCTGGGGCAACGATGGCAGAGGTAAGGGCTACCCCACCCCGCCCTGAGAGCCCAGCTGCTCACCGCATCCATCACGGTTAGGAGGGAAGGCCGTGAGATTAGGCTTCTTTCACGCTTCTTAGCCACAGGTGGAGATGGACTTCCCACTAGAAATGATGGTCCAGGTGACTCCAGATCAGCAGCTCCCACTCCTGCTACAGCCGATGTCGGCCCTTGCTACAGCTCCAACACTGCTGGTGGAGGGGACACTGGCTCCAGTGCTAGAGAGGGTGGTGTCAACGGAGCTGGAGCCAGCTCTACCTCCACCACTGCCCACTGCTCTGCTTCTGCCGCTGGCTGGAGCTCTGCAGCTGGCGCTGCAGCAGGATAAAGAGAAAGATTCACTCACAAAGCTGACTTTACATGTGTCCTTCTAAACACAGGAAAGATCCCACTTCCTTTCCAGGAATACCCAGGCTGCAGTCCCCCTTACCCTCTGGCTCTGCCTCAGTGGCCTCCAGAAGCTCACACTAGGCAAAAGGAAAGAGGGTCACAGCAGCTCAATTCTGAACCAGGCAAGATTAACTGCACATACATCCCCTTTAGCTTGAAAAAGAGACAGCCCCTGACTGGTCCCACCCTAGTTCTGGTCCAACCCCATCATCTCAAGGTCCTGAGTGTGGAGGCCCTCTGCTCCTGCTCTCATCTCAGAGCAGCACCGGATGGTGTGGGTGGCCTCATGCACCTGCCCCTTGTCTAGTGAGTTGGTGGAGTTGAAACCATTGGGCAGGTACTCGATGACCTCCTGAGTGGAGTTCTGCAAAGACTGCCTGGGAGCTGGGCCAGAGGGAATCAGGGGCTGCCTGCACACTGCCACTGGGGCCAATGCCCAAGGGAAAGTCTGCTCCTCAGTTCAGGCACAGAGGGCATCCTGGCAAAGAACTCTGGTCAGGAAGGGAAGGAGATGAAACCTCTAGGGCTCAATAACATACGAGTTGAGGAGCTCACCTTCTCATGCTGCCAGCCATGACCTGGGGTATGAACGTGACAGACCCACCAGGCTTCCGACACCTAACAACCAGCTCATGCCCAGGAATGGCCTGCCCCACATACCCTGCCTTCCCCACTCCACACAGACACACAAACACACACAAACACACGATGAGGGGCCTGGATTTTGGGGTTGATCAGGTGGGATCACCGTTGTGTCCTGGCCTGCACTAACCTTTCCTGGGCTGCCCCATGTTACCCTTCACTGCCTCCTGTCAGACACCCAGAGGCGTCAGGGATGAGGGCTGAGCCAACATAGGCAACAATCAAAAAGATTCTCTTTCTGGGATTTTTTGAGCCCAGATCCTGCAAAAGTTGGGATACAACAACAAAACATTTTTGCCTCTTGACTGTCTCCTGTCAAGTGAGCTGGATGGGGGACTGTGGGTGCCTGGTTACCAGAGTTCAAAGATCTGTTGAGGCCTAGGACCAAGGAGATGGGGTCATTTTTCAAGATTCCTATACCTGGGCCCCTTACCTCAATCAGATTTCTCCAGAGCTGCCCCCTGAGCCCGGGCTGCTCACCCTCCTCTCTCATGTCACTTCCTGAACTGTACAAAAGGAGCCTACACAGCCCTAGCCACAGCTCCCTAGAAACCTAACTCAGGTCCTAGCTTTGAGGAGACAGAGATGAATGCAGATTTCCTTTAACTTACCAGTTCTTCATCCTGGGATAGTCCCTGTGCCTCTCAGGTCCTCCCCAGTCTCCAAACTTACACCAGGGGGATCAGGTTAGAATCTACTTCCTAGGGATGTCACCCGGTGTATACGACATAATATCTATTACCCCTGTGGGCTGGTGTCACATGTACCTAAGGCACAAACTTAGAGATGGAAGAATAACAAGAAGGGGTGACAGGTAGCACAGAACACCACTCAAAACAGGCCTGGGTTCTAGCAATGTGATATTGGAATAGTCACTTCCAACTTGGCCTCATTTTCAGGTCAGCATCATGAGGGGGTTGAAACTAATGGAAATTTAGATACTGCCACCCTGTGGCATTAAACCATTCAATTGTTTCCTGTTTTATGGAGCATGCGACCCAAGTGCCTCATCTTGGCCTATGAGGTGGGCAGCCTCCACAGTGGTACCCAGTAAGCCCCACCCATGTTATACACATCCTCGTGGAACCACTAAGTGGTTAGTAACTGGCTTCTTAACATAATAACAGCCAAAGTGATGAGATGTCTTGTCTAAATTTTAACTACACAAGTCTCTCACTTCCTCTTACTCCCTCTTTCATGTTCCATCTCTCTCTCTCTCTGTCGAATCCCTGTAACTGAGAAATCAAATACCAGTGTTTTGAGGCTGCCCAATGTGGAGGCCTATAGAGGAGAGAAGCACGGGAGTGCCCAGGCCAACAGACAGAAAGAAACTTAGACTCTCAGTCCAAACTGAACCCTGAAGGCTGAGAGTGACCTTTAGGGCTAGTCCTCCCCCAGTTGAGCCTCAGTTGAGGCCACAGCACCAACCTGTTCAACTCACTGAGGCAGAGGCACCCAGCTAAAACGTGCCTGATTGCTGATCCACACAAATTGTGAGATAGTCAACATTTGTAGTATTGAAATGCAAGGTTAGGGGCAATGAAGTCAGAGAGGGAAAGGTAACTGACACAGCCTACCAGGCCCTGGCCCTACCTTCCACCCCAGCTCCTGTTCTCTCCTCCCAGCCTCCCTCCAGCTGCACTGGCCACATTTCTAACCTCCTCTGGCCAAACTCACTTCTGCCTGTGAGACTCAGGACCAGTGGTGCCATCTCCCTGACACACTGCTCCCAGACTCGTGCAGGGTTGGCTCCCTCTTGTCATTCTGGTCCCAGCAAACGTCACCCCAGTGAGGCCTTTCAGACCCTCCTACCCAGTGACGCCCAGCACCCCCTTACAGCCCCCTGATATGTTTCTCTACAGCACTTGCTCTTTTCTTGCTCCTGTCTTTGCTTTTGTCCATTTCCCCTCTAGACTGTGAGCTCCTGGCAGGCAGGGACCACTTGGTCATTTTCATCCTGCACTTTGGCACACCAGGGCACCTGGCACAGGGTGAGTGCTCAGTGCACAGCTGCTGAATGAGTACATGCGAAGATCTTGCACCCCACTCCCTGCTTCTGACCAACTGTGATTGTGGAGATGAACACTAGTAATAGGAGGTACAAGTTGTTTCTGAGACAGAGGGACAGCCAGAAAGACCTCTGCTTGACTCTTCTCTGCTCCAGGAGGTCAAGAAAAGTTCAGTGGACACCGTGTAAATTCCAGGTTTATAGCAGAAGGAAAGGACTTGATGTATATGTATATTATGTAATGGTTACCAAAATATGTTTAGTTAACATCAATCACCAAACAAACATAAAAGATTTTTTTCCTAGTGATGAGAAGTTTTAGGATCTACTTTCTTAGCAACTTTCAAATGTACCACACAGCAATGTTAACTTGCATAGTGCTGTATATCTATATCTCAATACAACTGAAAAAAATAAAAACAAAATCTAACTTGCCACCACTGACACAAGAGGCTGCCCGCCCCCTGGTGGCCAGAACTGGCACTGCAGCCCTTACCAAAACTCCACTAAACAAAAAGGAACCATTCTTCAGACGTCCTCAAGGCAGAGGCTCTCCAGGGTCCCAGAGGTAAAGGAGCAGGACCTGTTGGCTTCGAGAGAGTGGGGTGAATCTCGGGAGCCTACATTTCCCCCCATCTTGCTGTCCCCCACCAGGTGTCTTCTTCACTCCTGAGGCATCCAACCTCAACCAGGACAATGACTCCCCCCTGCCTCCAGATGAGGACCCCAAGGGTCCAACAAGAACTGGTCTTCTCCCTCATCTCTAGACTTGGTGTCCAGTGCTCTGGCATCTTCTTCCTTATCCCCAGTTCTCATCCACCCATGCCCCCATGTCTCCTCAGTTCTAAATGATCTCAAGTGGGTGGAAAGCATCTTCTCAACATTTCAGAGCACAGTAGGTCATCAACAGAGAACCTAGTCCAACAGACACATTGCAAGTGCATGGAACACTTGGAGTCACCTGCTGGATGCACTCCACTTTACACAGGGGGACCCTCACTGAGGTATTCTCTCCTGTTCCCAATGCCTACACAAGGGGAGGATGGACTCATCACAGTTCTGGGTGCCCACAGAGGTGGAATGCAGGAACCCAGTCCTGTGCTCCCCAGGCTGGGCCAGGGATGGGTCTGGAACAGGCAGAAACCTAGGAACATTAGGGATTCCTCTGCCCATCTCTGGGCCCCTGGGCACGTATCTAGGAGAACGAATGCCATGGTCCCCTGGGAGAGCTGCCTCCCATCTCTCTCCCTCCTGCCTCTTGTCACTTCCTCCAGGTCAGCTCTTTCTAGACTGCACCTCCATGGCCCCCACATGAAAAGTCAGTGTGAGTGGGGGTGCCTGTGCACATGCGATGATGAGGAGAGGAAAATGACCCCATATGGAGAGGGGTGGGCAGCAATCCCCTAAGATGTTAATGCCTCTCATTGCCAAAGGAAACCTGAGGGAAGGGGCAGAGCCGTGGCCAAGGAAGCTGGAGCTCTGTCTAGTCTTTGGGACCCGGACTACCTCCCGTGGTCTGGGCCAGTACTTGCCTCTTTCTGGGCTAGTTTCCCAACAGTACAGTGAGGGGTAAGATGTGCAACAGCACAAGCGTGTGCTCAGCCAGGACAAGTCATCAGGCCCCATAGATACATTAAGTATGTTTTAAGTGTATTGAAGACATTAATATTGTTGTGCAATCATCACCACGATCCATCTTTAGAAGTCTTTTCATCCTACAAAACTGAAACTCTATACCCATTCATGAATAACCCCCCATTCCTCCTCCTCCCAGCCCCTGGCAAACACCATTCTACTTTCTGTCTCTCTGAATCTAGTGATTTCAGGAACCTCATAGAAGGGAAATCACACAAGGTTGTATTTTTGTGACTGGCTTATTTCATTTAGAGTAATATCCTGAAGGTTCATCCATGGTGTGCCATATCTTAGAATTTCCTTCCTTTGTTAAGGATGAATAATATGCCATTTTATGTATATACCACATTTTCCATATCCATACATCCCTGGACAGACACCCTAGCCGGGCCCAAAACCAAGCCCAAAATAAAATGGGGCCCCAACCAGACTTTTATCAACGGTCCCCTAGAGACTACTTTCTTAAGCCATGTTCCATATATTTACTAAGGATCTAGTCTTGGGCCATGAGTTGTTTTTCAGAAACTCCGTTTTTCCTCCTTGAGCAAGTTTCAACTGGTTTGAACCAGTGAGACCACAAGACGGCTGGCAAGACTCAAACCGTCAGTGCTGTTTGAGTCAAGTGACTGGAGGATGACGTAGGGGACCAAGAACTCCGCTGCCAATCATGTTAAGGACACTGCCTTTTGAACGTGGGATGTATGACAGAACATGAAAATCTTCTTGCACAAAATGCGTAGGACCGCTCCCAACCTCCCGCACCCACTCCTTTGCCCTTAAAAAGCCCTTTCAACTGCCCATTGGGGAGAAGGATTTAACCTTTGTCTCCTGTCTCCCTGCTGGCCAACCTCATAATAAAGCTTTTTCCCTTCTACAAGAGCAGGTATCTCATGGTTGGCTTAAGGTGTGCATTGGGCAGCGAGCCCTTCCTCGGTTACGATACTTGGGTGGCTTCTATGTTTTAGCTATTATGAATAGTGATGCTATGAATATGGGTGTTGAAATATGTTTTGAAGAATATGCTTTCAACTCTTTGGGGGTGTATATACCCAGAATTGGAATTGCTGGGTCCTATATAATTATATTTTTAATTTTTTTTAGGAATTGTTATACTGATTTCTACAGCAACTATATATTTTATCTTCCCAAGACAGTGCACAAGGGTTCCAACATCTCCACATCTTGACCAACACTGGTTCTATTCTTTTTCTTCTTCTTCTTTTTTTTTTTTATAGATGCCATCTTTTTTTTTTTTTTGGTAGATGAATGTGAGGTGGTCTCTCACTGTGTTTCTGATTTGCATTTCCCTAATGATTACTGATGATGAGCATCTTTTCATATGCTTATTGGTTATTTGCAGATCTTCTTTGAGGAAATGTCTACTCATATACTTTGTTCAAATTTGATTTGGGTTGTTTGATTTTTGTTGTTGAGTTTAGGAGTTCGCTATCTATTCTGGATATTAAGCCCTTGTCAGACACTTGGTTTGCAAATATGGTCGCCCATCCTGTGAGTTGTGCTTTTACTGTTGATAATGTCTTTTGAGATACAAAACTTTTTAATATCCATGAAGTGCAGCATGTGTATTTTCTTATTTTATTGGCTGCTCCTTGGGGGTCATATGCATGAAATCATTACCAAATCCTATCTTGTAAAGTTTTGTCTTCTGTTTTCTTCTAAGGGTATTATAGTTTTAGCTCTTACATTTAGGTCTTTGATCTATTGGGAATTAAGCTTTGTATATGGTGTTAGGTAAGGGTCCAAGTTGATTCTTTTGCATGTAGATATCCACATTTTCCAGCACAACTTGTTGAAAGGGCTTTTCCCCTTTGAATAATCTTGGCACCCTTGTCAAACATCATTTGATCACATGGGTGAGGGTTAATTTCTGGGCTCTCAATTCTGTTTCCATTGGTCAATATGTCTGTCTTTATGCTATGACAATGCAGTTTTGATACTGTAGATTTGTAGTAAGTTTTCAATCAGGAAGAATCAGTCCTCCAACTTAGTACCTTCTTTCAAGATTATTTTTGGTATCTGGGATTACTTGAGATTCCATAAGAATTTTAGGATGGGTTTTTTTCTATTTCAGCACAAAACGTCCTTGGGATTATGGTAAGGACTACACTGGATTTGTTGATCTCTTTGGATAATGTTGACATCGTCACAATAAGGAGTCTTCCAATCCATGGTGATGGGATGTCTTTCATTTCTAGTAGTACCGGGTGGTTGTTCAGGTTGAGGGGGCGGCACTCCTAGAGGTAGTCGTGCAGAAACCCACAATTCCTCCTCACTGTGCCTTCATCGTTTCCTTAGAAGTCATCGACCATCAAAAGAAGAGAAAATGCATGTAAAATGCATGTGGGAAATTTGCAAGGACTGGGTGTGCCAGTTGGTGCGCACCCAGGATCCGAACAAGGGCCGCCAGTAGCGGAGCGTGTGCACTTAACCACTAAGCCACTGGGCAGGCCCTGGTGTCTTGTTTTAAACACATGACTTTTGCTGGTCCCTGATTTCCCCAGTTACAACCCAGCTGTCCTTTCACTGACCATTGTTGGTCACACACCCACTGCACCTGCCTCCAGTCCTTCCCCTTCAACACCATAATCTCACACTCAGCTCCTCCCGACACTATCATGACATCTCCCACCACACGTCCCCTATACCTTCCACACAGCCATCAAGATGCTTCACAAACACTATCACCATTTATGTCCAATGGGCTGAGAGGGCTGCCCGTGCACTGGGAATCAGGAGTCACAGGGTCTGTCACTTGGCCTCCAATCACCTGCTGTACCCCAGGTGAAGGGCTTACCCTGCAGAGACACTCACCAGTAGCCAACTCCATCAAACAACAACATCTTTGCTCCAGTCTTCCTTCAAAATTCTCCCCCCACTTTCTGCCCCAACTGCTCCTTGAGGGGTCATTTTGTGGTAGCCTTTGAGGCCACCTTGGTGATTTTGTGCCCAGGCCCAAACAGCTCTTGGCCCACAAACACTTTAACCATACACCCTGAAATCATATAGCACAGGTAACCAGTGAATGGGTGCCAATTACTGGTTTTACCTCAAGACACCTAAGGAATATTTTACACCAGGAGCATCCAATTTTGGGTTTTACTGTGGGCTGATATCACAAGGCTCTCATCGAGTGAGCTTCTCTCTTCAACAACCACGGGAACAGCTTTCTCCAGGCTATATTGTGCAATGCATTATTGTCTCTTTCACAGCCTGCTTCTCTCAGGTCGCAGGTCCCTTGAGTTTCCTGCCCTGACTGGCTACCACCAACCCATAGAAACAATGTCAGTCCTATAGGACTGGGTGTTCAGTTCTACTAGGATTGACTGACTGGACTGGGCACAGGTGTGGTGGCCCTACCCACACAAAATCAGGAAACTGAGGCAACTAAGAGGTATCAACAACCTTAACACAACATGGACAACAACTCCATAAGAACATATCCTAGCCCTTGAACAACAGTCTCATGAGTCTCTCGCCTAAATGGTTTTAGAAAATGGCCGGGCCCTAGACTGTCTATACCGGTCAAGGAAGGAGGGGTTGGTGCCTTTCCTAGAACCACTTGCTGAGTGTACATCAACAGAGAAGTTCAAACCTACCTCCACCAAATGGCCCAAGAGGTTAAAATATTGCATAATATTACCCAAATCTTTGAATAGATACCAAAGGCCCCCGAGATCACTGACCTATTTTCATGGCTGGTCTCTCCAAGTTGGGGACAATGGAAATGGACTGGATTTTAGACTGTTGCTTGTATAATCATAGGATTTGTTACTATAGCCCTCATCGGATGTTTACTCTCTTGGCTACAACCTGCCCTACCCCTAATAACTCCATTAATTACACTTATTAAATATACCAGCCAACTTAAAATTAACCAATATCCTGATTAACTTAAAAAATTCAAAATTTTTATGTGGAAAATCTGCTTAACGTAGAATACACCGTTTTAAGCATTTCAAAGTATACATTTCTGTGGCTTTTAGCACAATGATTATGTCGTGTGGCTATCACCACTATCTAATTCCAGAACATTTTCAACACCCCCAAACAAACCCATACTCATTCACACTCTATTTTCTGCTAACCCAAGCCCATGAAAACAACTCATCTGTTTTCTCCCCCTATGGATTTCCCTATTCTGGACATTTCATTCAAATGGCATCATGTTATCTGTTGCCTTGGTGGATGGCTTTAGTGAGCACACATGTTTCAAGGTTCACCCATGGCCGAGCATGTAGCAGTACTTAATTCCTTTTTATGGCTTATAATATCCTATATTATGAATAGGCCACATTTGGCTTATGCAGTCATAACTGGATAGAAATTTGGGTTTGTTTCACTTTTGGACCATTGTGAAGAATGTTGCTTTGAATGTCTATGGGCAAGTTTGCTCTTTTGGACATATCTACCACGGGCCTCTCCAGGTCAATGGTAATTCTAGGTTTAAGATTTTAGAAAATGCCAAGCTGTTTTCTGCAGTGGCTGCATCATTTTACTTTCCCACCAGTAATGTATGTGGATTTCCCTTTCTCCACATCTTTACCAACACTCGTTACTTTCCATTATGTTGAATACAGCCTTCATTTTGAGCATGAAAACTGTGCTTTGAATTTGCATTTTCGTAATAATTAATGATACTGAGCATCTATCTTGTGCTTATTGGCCATCTATGTATTTCCTAGAGACATGTCTATCCAGTTGGTTACCCCGTTTCATTGACTTGTCTTTTATAATTGAGTTCTAAGAGATCTTTATATATTCTCAAAATAAGAGCCTTCTCATTTATATAAGTTGTAAATAGTAGGAGACTTCAAAAACCCACTTTTAACAATGGATAGAATATCCAGACAGAAAACAGGAAATAGCAGACATGAAAACATTAAATACTAAATGGAGCTATCAGACACACGCAGAACATTTTACTGGACAGCAACAAAATGCACACACTTCTCATGGGCACACAGATTATTTTCCAGAACAGATCACGTGTTAGGTCACAAAACAAGTCTTAACAAGATTAAGAAGACTGAAATAATACCAAGTAACTTTTCTAAACACAATGGCATGAAACCAGAAGTCAATAACAGAAGGAAAACTGGAACATTCATAATACATGGAAGTTCAACAAAAACTCTTAAACTTAAAAGTAGATCAGGGGGCCGACAGGTGCTGTAGCGGTTAAGTGCGTGTGCTTCGCTCCTGGTGGCCCAGGTTCGGATCCTGGGCACGCACCGATGCATGCTTGTCAGGTCATGTTGTAGTGACATCTCACATAAAGTGGAGGAAGATGGGCAAGGATGATAGCTCTGGGCCGGTCTTCCTCAGCAAAAACAGGAGGATTGGCATGGATGTTAGCTCAGGGCTGATCTTCCTCACAGAAAAAAAAGTAGATCAAAGAAGAAATCAAAAGGGAAATTAGATAATAGCTCAAAACATACAAAAAGAAACAATAGGGGCCGGCCTGGTGGTGCAAGCGATTAAGTGCGTGCACTCCACTGCGACGGCCCGTGGTTCGCCGGCTCAGATCCCAGGTGTGCACCAACGCACCGCTTGGCAAGCTATGCTGTGGCAGCGTCCCATATAAAGTGGAGGAAGATGGGCACGGATGTTAGCCCAGGGCCAGTCTTCCTCAGCAAAAAAAAATAAAATAAAATAAAAGAGGATTGACAGATGTGAGCACAGGGCCAATCTTCCCTCAGCAAAAAAAAAAAAAAAAAGAAACAATAAACACACCAAAACTTCTAGGATGCAGCAAAAGTAGTAGTAAGAGGACAGTTTATAGTGATAAACTTGTATATTATAAGAGAAGAAAGATGTCAAAGAAACAACCTGACTTACAACACACAGCATTAACAAAAGAAAAAATGAAACCCAAAGTTAGCAGAAGGACGGAAGTCACCAAGAGGAGAGTGGAAAAAAAATGAAAGACAGTATGGAAGATCAATAAAAGTAAAAGTTGAGTTTTGGAAAAAATGAAATTGAGAAACCCTTAGATAAAATATCTAGGAAAACAAAGATAGATGACTCAAACTAAATCAGAAATGAAAGAGGAGGCATTGCAACAGATGCTTCAGAAAGAAAAAGATCAGAAGAGACTATTCTGAACTAGTATACACTCATAAATTGGGTAACCTAGACAAAATAGATAAATTCCCAGAAACAACCTACGAAAGCTGAATCATGAAGAAATAGAAAGCCTGCCCCTGGACTCCACCAGATGGCCTACACAGGACCCCTATATGGGATGAATGTGAAGGCTTTGGTTTGCTAAAGCCAGTCTGTAAAGACTGGAAGAGGTGCCTACTTCCTCAAATTTCCAGACACCAATGGAGGCCACAAGGATCATGAATAATCAAAAACCCATGACACCACCAAAGAAAAAGAATAAAACTCCAATGACTGACCAAGCAATGGAGGTATAGGATCTATGTGACAAAGACTTCAGAACAACCCTCTTTGAGAAATTCATAAAACTCTAAGGAAACATAGATAGATTGCTAAATGAAATAAGGAAACAGTGCATGAACAAGTGAGAAGATCACTATAGAAACAGAAATCATTAAGGAAAAACAAAAAGAAATCCTAGAGTTGAAGAACACAATGACTGAACTGAAGAATTTAATAGAGAGCTTCGAAATCAGATTCAATGATATACAAGAAATAATTAGTGAACTAGAAGATGTGTCATTTGAAATCATCCAGTCAAAGAAGCAAAAAGAAAAATGGGAATGGATAGGAATGGGGAAAGACAGTGTGAATTATGGGATACCATGAAAAGAAATAGATAAGCATTATTAAAGTAGCAGAGGAGAAGACAGGGATAAAGTAAAAGAGTGTTTACTTAAAAATAATAGCAGCTGACACCTTCCCAAATCTGGAGAGAGATTTACACATCCAAGGTCCTGAAGCCGATCTGTCAACCTAAATTTTAAAGCTAAAACTTTATTCTCCAAGACACATTATAACAAAACTATCTAAACTCAAAAAAGGATCAAACATGATCAAGTTCAACATGATGCAAATCAATGAATGTGATATACCACATTAATAGAAGAGAAGAGAAGACAGGGAGCAAGGAAAAGAAAGTTGACTTAAAAAAGTAGCAGCTGACACCTTCCCAAATCTGGGGAGAGATGTAGACATCCAAGGCCCTGAAGCCGATCGGTCACCCTAAAATTACAAACTAAAACTTTCTTCTCCAAGACACATTATAACAAAACTATCTAAACTCAAAAAAAGGATCAAACAACATGATCAAGTTCAACATGATGCAAATCAATGAATGTGATACACCACATTAATAGAAAGAAAGATAAAAATCACAAAATAATCTCAATCGATGCAGAAAAAGCAGTTTGACAAAATTCAACAGCCCTTCATGATAAAAATTCTAAATAAAGGGTTACAGAAAGAACATACCTGAACATAATAAAAGGTTCACATGACAAAACCCACAGGTAACATCATATTGAACAGTGAAAGGTTGAAAGCTTTCTTGCGAAGACAAAGAACAAGACAAGGGTGCCCAGTCTCAACAGCACTCTTCAACATACTGCTGCAAGTCTCAACCAGAGACATTTGGCAACGAAAAGAAATAAAATACATCTAAATTGGAAATGAAGAATCAAAGTGGTCTCTGTTTGCAGATGATATGATTTTATATAGAGACATACATAAGGACTCCCCCCCAAACTGTTAGGACTAATAAATGAATTCACTCAAGCTGCAGGAGACAAAATCAACATGTAGAAATCTGTTGCCTTTCTGTACACTAACAATGAACTATCCAAAAAAGATATAAAGAAAAAAATCCTATTTACAATAGCATCAAAAACAGTAAAATACTCATAAACAAATTTAACCAAGAAGGTGAAAGATCTAGACACTGACAACTATAAGACATTGATGAAAGAAATCAAAGACACAGAGAAATGAAAAGATATCTTATGTTCATGGATCAGAAGAATTAATATTGTTAAAATGTCCATGCTACCCAATGCCATCTCAAGATTCAATGCAATTCCTATTAAAATTCCCATGACATTTTTCACAGAAATAGGACAAACAATCCTAATATTCATATGGATCCACAAAAGACCTCCAATAACCAAAACAACCCTGAGAAAGAAAAAGCTGAAGGCATCACATTCCTGATTTCAAATTTTATTACAAATCTATAGTAATAAAAACGGTAATGATACAGGTATAAAAAGAGACACATAGACCAATAGAACAGAATCAAAGGCCCAGAAATAAAACCACACACATACACTTTGCTAAAAGTTGATGAGTCAGCTAAGAAGACTCCATGGGGAACAGATAGTTTCTACAATAAATGGTGTTGGGAAAACTGGATAACCACATGCAGAAAACTGAAATTGGACTCCTATTTTACAACACTCTAAAAATAATCCCAAATTGAATTAAAGACTTAAATGCAAGACACCAAATATAAAACAACTAGAAGAAAATATAGAGAAAACAGCCCCAAGAAACTGGTCTTGACAATGATTTTTTTGGATATAACATCAAAAGTGCAAACAACAAATGTAAAACTTAACAAGTGGGATGACATCAATCTAAAAATCTTCGGCACAGCAAATAAAATAATTGGCAAACTAAAGGGGTTAATATCCACAGTATATAAGAAACTCTTACAACTCAACAGCAAAGAAACCAATAAAACAATATGAAAATGGTCAAAGGACCTGAATAGATACTTTTCCAAAGAAGACATAAAAATGATTAACAGGTACATGAGAAGATGCTCGTAATCACTCATCATCAGGGAAATAAAATCAAAACTACAATGAGATATCACCTCACATCTGCTAGAATGGTTATTTTCAAAGAGACAACAGACAACAAGTGTTGACGAAGCTGTGTAGAAAAGAGAACCCTGTGCACTGTTTGTATGAATGTAAATTCCTACAGTCACTATGGAAAAAATTTGGAATTTTCTCAAAAAAATAAAAATAGAAATACTATGTAAATGAGCAATTCCCCTTCTGGTTGTATATCCAAAGGAAATGAAGTCACTATTCTGAAGAGATATCTGCACCCCTATGTTCATTTCAGCATTAATCACAAACTGAGGACGTGGACAAAATCCATGTGTCCATCAATGGATAAATAGATAAAGAAAATGTCAGACATATGTATATATACATGAAATATATAATGGAATATTATTTAGCCATGCAAGAGAATGAAATCCTGCATTTTGTAACAACACAGATGGAAATTGAGGCATTACGCTAAGTGACATAACTCAGACAGACAAAGACAAACACTATATATTCTCACCCATATGTGAAATCTAAAAATGCCCAACTCAAAGGAATAGAGGCTAGAATGGTGTTTGCCAGGACCTTGGGCGTGGGGGAAATGGGGAGAGGTAAGTCAAAGTGCACAAATTTCTAGCTGTAAAATGAATAAGTTTTGGGGATCTAATGTACAGCATGGTGACCATAATTAACAACAATATATTATAGACTTGAAAGTTGTTAAGAGAGTAGATCTTAAAAGTGATCGCTAGAAAAAACAAGTTAATTATGTGAGGGAATGGAGGTGCTAACTCACTGTATTGTGGTAATTCTTTCACAAATCATCATCTTGAACACCTAAAACTTACATGTGTTATATGTCACTAATATTTCAAGAAATATAAAAAAAAAAAATCTCTCAACAAATTAAAACCCAGGACCATATGACTGCAGTGGTGAATTCTACCATACATATAAAGAAGTTTTAAAAAGAAGCCTTACACTCTGTCAAATATTGAAAAAGAGAGAACACTTCCAAACTCATTTTACGACGCCAGAATTACCCTGATACCAACACTAGACAAGGACACTAAAAGAAAATAAAATTACAGACCATTACCCCTGATGAACATAGATACAAAAATCCTCAACAAAATACTAACAAATTGAATTCAACAGCGTATTAAAAGAATTATACAGTACCACCAAGTGAAATTTATTCCTGATATACAAGGGTAGATTAACACACAAAAATCGATCAATGTAATATGCAACATCAAGAAAATGAAGGGGAAAAAACATGACCATCACGATTGATGCACAAAAACCAGTTGACAAAATTCAACAGCCTTTCAGGATAAAACACTCGAGAAACAAGGAATAGGAGGAAAAACACACAGCAAATACAAAACTCAGTGATGGAAGACTGAAAGTTTTCCCTGAAAGCTCTAAGATCAGGAACAAGGCAAGGATGCCCACTTTCACCACTTCTATTCAACACAGCTGAAAGTTAAAGCCAGAACCATGAGGCAATAAAAATAAATAAATAAAAGGCATCCAAATTGGAAAGAAAGAAGTAAAATGTTTGAAGATGATATCATCTCATATGTAGAAAATCCGAAAGACTCCACAAAAATGCCGTTTGATCTAACAGATGAATTCAGGAAAGTAGCAGGATACAAAGTCTATACACAAAAATCAGTTGCATTTCTATACACGAACCAGCAGCTCTCTGAAAAGGATATTACAAAAACAATTCATTTATATCAGAAAGAATAACATGCTTAGGAATTAACTTAACCAAGGAGTTGAAAGGCTTGCACCATAAAAACTACAAAACATTTCAGAAAGAAATTAAAGAAGACATACATAAATGGACACATATCCCATATTCATGGATTGGAAGGTTTAGTATTGTTAAAGTGTCAATATTACCCAAAGCAGTCTACAGATTCAATGTAATCCCTATCCAAATCCTAATGATGTTTTTTACAGAAATAGAAAAACCCGTCCTAAAATTCACATGGAATCTCGAGGGACTCAGAATAGCCTAAACAATCCTGAAAAAGAAGAACAAAACTGGAGGACTCACACTTCCTGATTTCAAAACTTACTACAAAGCCACAGTAACAACAGTATGGTATTGGCATAAAGACAGACATAGAGACCAATGGCATAGAATAGCTAGCCCAGAAACAAACCCTCACATATATGGTCAAGTGATTTTTGACAAGGGTGCCAAACCATGCAATGGAGAAAGGTTTCTTGTCAACAAATAGTACTGGGAAAACTGGATATCTGCATGCAAAAGAATGAACTTGGACCCTTATCCAACACCATATACAAAAATTAACTCAAGGATATAAATGTAAGACCTAAAATAAGAAAACTCTTAGAAGAAAACAGGACAAAATCTTTATGACACCGGACTTGCCAATGATTTCTTGGATATGACACCACAGGCACAGGTAACAAAAGAAAAACAACGGACAAATTGGACTCCACGAATTTCATAAGTTGGTACATCAAGAGGCACTGTGCATAGAGTAAAAAGGCAACCCACAGAGTGGGTGAAAATATTTGCAAATCATATTTCTGACAAGAGACTGGTATCCGCAATATACAGAGATGTCTTAAAACTGAACAACTAAAAAACAAGCCAATTCAAGTATGGGCAAAGGACTTGAAGAGACAGTTCTCCAAAGACTTATGAATGGCATATAAGCACATGAAAAGACGCTCAACACCACTAACCATTAGGGAAATGCAAATCAAAACCACAATGAGACACCACCTCACACCCACTAAGATGAGTGCTACAGGAAAGACAGAAAACAACATGTGTTGGACAGGATGCGGTGAAATGGGAACCCATGTACACTGTTGATAGGAATGTAAAATGGTGCAGCCGTTATGGAAAACAGTATGAATGTTCCTCAAAAAATTGAACATAGAATTATCACATGATCCAGCAATTCCACTTCTGGATGTACACCCAAAAGATCTGAAAGCAGAGCCTTAAAGAGATATTTGTACACCCATGTTTATAGCAGTATTATTCACAATAGCTAAAACGTGGAAACAACCCCAGTGTCCACTGACACATGAATGGATACACAAAATGTAGTATATCCATACAACAGAATATTATTCAGCATTACAAAGGAAGCAAACTCTGCAATATGCTACATGTGTATTAACCTTGGGGACATTATGCTAACAGAAATAAGCCAGTCACAAAAAGAAAAATACTGTATGATTCCACTAACATGAGGAACTGAGATTAGTCAAAATCACAGAGATGGAAAGTGGAATGGTGGCTGCCAAGAGCTGGGGGGAGGGGAGAAGGGAGACTTACTCTTTAATAGGTATAGAGTTTCAGATTTATAAGAGTTATGGGGATGAATGGTGGCGATGACTGTGCAACAGCGTAAATGTGTTTAACGCCACTGAAGTATACACTTAAAAATGGTTAAAATGTCACGCTTTTTGTTATGTATATTTTAACTCAATATACAAAAAGAAAAAAAAAAGAAATTAGCTATCAAGCCACAAAAAGACATAGTGGACTTTTAAATACATATTGCTAAGTGAAAGAACCCAACTGGAGAAGGTTATATACTCTGTTCCATAGTTTTCATATATTCCAATCACATGACATTCTAGACAAGGCAAAACCATAGAAACAGTATAAAGATCAGTGTTGCCAGGAGTTGGAAGGCAAGGGATGAAGAGGCAGAGCACAGAGATTTTAGGGCAATCCAACTCTTCTGTAGGATACTGTCACGGTGGATACATGAGATTATGCATTTGTCAAAATCCAAGTACGTGACAGTGAGACAGTGAACCCTAATGTAAACCACTGACTTGGTTACGAACACTGTATCCGCATCAGCTCCTCACTTGTAAGGAATGAACCGCACTAACACAGGTGGTCATGCAAGATGTTAACAGTAGGGGAAACTGTGGGGGAGGAGGGAGAAACGCTCCGCACTGTCTGCTGAATTTCTCTGTCCATCTAAAACTTTCCTAAAAACAATCTATTAATTAAAAATTAATCAATGGAAGGTAGGGAGTGGGTAGAAATATGGAGGAAACAAGAATATCAGAATATTAATAAGTGTTGAAGCTGGGTAATAGGGACATGGGGGGCTATCACACTTTTCTGTTTAATTTGTGTATGTTAAAGGTTTTCCACAATAAAACATTTTTAAAGCTCCAGGTTAAATCTAGATTATATATACAAAGAATCAAAGAATGTGAAGAAAACATATTTTTGAAGCAAGTACTCAAGGGGTACACTGAGGGAACGTGCAACCACACTGGATAGAGAGTGAACGTCCTCTCTGGACGTCCTCTCTGGTGAACGTTCCACCAGGAAGGTTCAGAGCTCAGTGAGCAAGGCAGGCGACAGCACAGTCAGGGAAGTGACAGATAATGAACACGGAAAAATGTTCGCCCTCACTGGTCACAGAAATGCCAACGACGGGCCCTGACAGAACTGCCAGAGGATTTACAACGTTGTGACACTCACAGCTCAGGGACAGTGTACCACGTCCTGTGAGAAGGCCAATCATCACCGGCTTTCTGGAGGGCAAACCTCTCAAACCCTGGAACTTGCAGGCCACCGGCCCGGCTGTTCTGTTGTACAGAATCTGTCCAAAAACAAAGGTATTGGGTAAAGATGATAGACTGAATAAACACATGTAGAGCCCCCTTGACATAAAGTCCCTAAAAAATGACCCAAAGATTCCTTGATTGATGAACAAATTCATAATAGCCCTGAGAACCATCAAGAGAGCCGACATTTTGAGGAAGACATCAAAGAGAGACAGCAGCTGGTGACCGGGGACCCCAGTGGGGAGCTCCTGGTGGGCCGTGGAAACCTAGCCAGGGCGCCCTCTCCCTCTCCTCCTTGTCCCCCTGCCGCTCACCTAACACCTCCTGCATCGCCCCTCCACTCCCAGCCACTGCCCACATCACACTCCAGGAACACAGGAACAGAGGCACAGGGCACCCTTTCCACCAGCACATCTGTCCTCTTGCTCTCTGCACCTCCCCAGGCGGTGAAGCCCAGCCCTGCACCTCCTCAGGGCCCAGCATGCTCCTCCCTGACCCTCAGGCTCCTCCTCTCCATCCGGTCCTACCTGCAGCAACTGTTAGCTCATCCCCACCTTACAAACAAAACTCTCCCTTGGACGCATGCTCCTTTTTGGCTATTGTCCACTTTCCTGACTCCCCTTCATGGCTAAACCTCTTAAGTAAAGTGTCTCATCCCTACTTCCCTCCCATGGCCCCCCTTCACCCACTCTAGACCCAGCTTCATTCCCACCCTCTCAAGGAGACTGAGGTCACCAGTGATCCCATGTGGCCAAGTTCAGCCATCTTCTCTCCATTCTGATCAGAGCTGTATCCAACCCAGCAGAGCACCCCTCCTTTCTGCAATACCCTTTTCCCCTCGTGGCTCCTGCGACTCCATGCTCCACCGTTTCAGTCTCCTTTCCTGGACCCTCTTCACCTGCACCTCTCTAAACATGGCCTGCTCCTAGGCTGGGCCCTCGTCCCTTCTACAGCTGCAGTGTCTCCAGGAGACCTCATTCAATTTCATGGTTTTAAACATCTCTGACCTCATCCTGACTCTGCAGACACACTGATGCAACTTTAAGAGGTTAGGTGCTGGCTCCCCAGTGTCAGCACCTAAGAAGTATCTCAGACTCGATTCCTTTCAAAATTTTACTGTCATATGAGTTCCAAAATAGCATCAAATATTTCCAAAAAGGAGGAAAAATTTGGCAACAATAAATAGTAGTGAACAAAGTAACCAATAAAATGTCTACTTGCATATTACCATCGTTGCTTGATGGGGAAAATAAGAACATAGAACTAAGTAAGGTCAGACAGTCTCGAGCTGGGGAGTGGAAGGTGATGAGTTGGGAGCGTAGAACACAGGAACTGATCAACTCTAAGCATTTACAGAAAGAGAGGCAGAAATGGTTGTTCCTAAAAGCTGAAAGACACCCACTAGAAGAATAGAAAAATCATGAGAAAGCCTAACAAATTAAAAATTAAATTAAATGGTAGACTCAAATTCCAATTTATCGATAATCACAATTGTAAATGGATCAAATTGCTCTATAAAAAGATGAAGGCTCTCAAGTTGAGTTAAAATATAGTTATAAAATAAAGGGATATAATATGGTTGAAAATAAGAAGATAAAGAAATAAGACTTTAAATGGGACAAAAAGGGGTTCTCTGTGTTGATAACTGTCAGGAACACTTATACACCTAACAATATGGTCTTGAAACATAAAAAAAAACTGGACAAACAAGAAGACACAGGCACCTCCAGAATCACAGGGAAACGTACCTTACTTCTCTTAGAAATCCACAGGTCAAGTGATACAGTAAGTTAGGAAACAGATCTGATGATGAACACAAAAAAGCTAGATCTAGACTCAGCCCAAGGGACAACAACATAAGCAACTAGTGGAGAGGAAACATTCTTCTCAAACCACAATGAAACAGTCACCACAATGGACTGTGTGCTAAGCCACAGTGAAATCTCTAAAGAGTCCAAAAAGCAGAAATCTATGTGACCATATTACCGGACCTTAAAGCAATAAAAGTAAAAAATAATCACAAAATATTGGCTCCCCTCCCCCAACCTATCCACTTGAAAATCTATCCAAACCCTTCTAAATCTCTCAGGTTAAAGAGGGAATCCAGACAGATAGGACAACCTCTTTAGAAATGAATAGCAATGAGAGGAGCATGAGACAAATCTATGGCGTGGGGACAAAGGAAGAGAAGAAGGGACACAGCCTCCACTGCAGGTATCAGGGAATATCAACTGTACATGAAGAAGCTGAGCACTTCCCTCCAGGAGCCAGAACAACACCACAATAAAACCAACATCAGCAGAATGAAGTGAGGATTCACAAGACAGCAACAACAACGTAGACCTGAGCAATGGGGTCAAGGGCTGACTGTCTGGAAAGACCTGTAACAGTGAGAAACCTTGCACAATCTGACCAAGAGGAACAGACAAAGGCACCAAACTGTACCATCAGGTACAAGAAACTACAGAAACAGCTTTAACGTGATAGGGGAACATAGGGGATAACTCTGACCAGGACATCAGCGGTCCTCAACTGGAGCTGTCCTTCCCCCGGGATGCATCTGGAAACACGCAGGATGCGTTTTGTTTCTTGCTTTGTGTTTTCTTAATGGTTGTTGCCCTGGGGTTCCAGGAGGTCCTGAACAGCCTGTCACATAGAGCCGTTTCCCTCCTGAAGTGTTACTGACATCTGGGAAGACAAGCACTGATCCAGATTAAATGAACAATGTGGTAGGGAAATGTTCGCCATGGGTGTATAACAGGCAAAAGATGGTACCCTCAATACATAAGGAATATCGAGAAACCAATGTTTACAAGGACTAAACTGTAAAATTGCAGGAAAATCAGAAATGTAGCCAATAAACACACCAACAATATTCCAACCTATTTGTATAGGTAGAGAAATATGTATGCAAAGCACAGGAAATAGTCTAGGAGATTACACACCAAATTTTACTACCAACAAGGAATAAAAGTTGGGAGGTATGTGAGAAATAGGAGTTTTTACCACTTGTTAGCTTGTATATTTCTGGAGTGTTTTAATTTTTACAAAAGAGAATGTATTCTACTCAAAAAGATGTTTCAAATTTTAAAGAAATTATTAAAATGTTCAAAATGACTTCAATTCAAGGATATTCATTAAAACATGAAGGGAAAGAACCCCCCCATGACTTTAAGAGTCTCCTGTAACTTTTCTAATAGTTTACTATGTCGATTTTATTTCACATTTAGATCCTAACTCATTGGAATTTACATTTGTGTGAGGGATGCAACAGAAGCTGATTTTCTCCTGTTCGAATGGAAAACCAACCGTCCAGGGACCATTCATTGCGTAGGTCTGGCTTTCCCAGCTGACCTGCAATGCCTCCTTCCCCACCTGCTAAACCCTGACAACTACCGCTGCCTCTCGAGCGCCCTAGAGCGAGCGGGGTGAGCTCTGCAGCCTGGGCTTCCTGTCTGCGAGGGGCGGCTACCAGCAGAGCCTTGTCCCAAGACAGCAGCAGGCATGCTGCACACAGAAGTGCTCAGGGGCCGTCTGCTGCGGAGCAGGAAACCCCTCATGGTGAGCAGGCAGTGGGGGAGCCCCGAGCACCGGGACTGACCTCGGCTGGGGGCAGCAGGCTGCTAAGGCAGGGAGCCCCCTTCCTTTAGCTCGTCCAGCTCCTCCTGCAGCGTGTGCACCTGGCTGTCGGCGGCTGACCCTCTTCAGCTCGCCGTTCTTCTCCACCTGCTCCCGCAGGCGGCGCCCGTGCTCCTGTTCCCCTGGGAGCAGAAGCAGTAGGAGTGCAGCAGTCGAGGAGATCTTGGGCCCCCAGTGCTGACAGGATGACGCAGCTGAGGGACGTAGGGCTGGTGTCGCTGTGCTCGCCCCACACAGCTTCTGCAGCTGGCTTCAGGGTGACATCCGTCGGAGGGTGGAGGGGCTCTGGGAGGGTTTCTGAGGCATCATTGTGAATGATGAACGTGGGGGTTCTGGTCCAAGCTCTCATCAGGCCCCAGGCTGGTCCCGCTGCAGCTGAGCTCCACATCTCTCTTCAGCCTCTTTTGGTCAACAGCCTCTCAAGGGACAGATGGCCTCTCTTGAGTGTGCTCTGAGAAGAAACTGTAAGAAGGAAGCCAGCCAATAAATCTGCATGCCCCGATCCTGAGGGATAAAGTCACCCACGGAAATGCCACTCTTACCCAGCAGGCCCTGGCTGGGAAGAGGGGGTCTCATCGCCAGCATCTACAGCAGACTTGTTTGCATCTCCTTGGCTGCCTAATGCTGTGGAGGCCACACTGTCTCCTGGAGTTCCTTCCAGAGACTCTGTGCCCAATACTGACTGGCAGCTTCCTGGGCGGCACTGGGTGCGTGTTCACCCTGCAGAGCAGGTTACTTCCACTTGCGGGACCACGGCTGGGCCCTCAGCTTTTCCCTCAAGGACCACAATGAACCTGCAGCTCCTTTCCCATCTGCTTCACACGCATGTTCCTCAGGCCCCCGGTGGCCTTCCTAGTGTCCTTTCTCCTGGGGCGGCCATGGCCTTCAGCCCCCCCTTCTCGGTCAGGTGGAAGATGGAGGGTGTGGCCGTGGCTTGAGCACATAGTACTGATCCTCCAGCCTTTCCTAGAGCTGTTTTTGGTGAAATATTCACTACAGACGAAAGAATGCTTAGTGGGGTCCAGTCACCCCTGTGAACAGCTTTTAACCACTGGACCAGATGTTTTGAGCCCATTATGTGGAGGCTGCAAGGATAAATGAAAAAGTAATTAGAAAGAAAGAATTAAATGTTTCCCCCTAAAATAATCAGCTATAAAAGCAAAACAAGTGTTTTTGGGAACACCCACACCTGTAGCCACTTTGCCCATTTAAACCTTTAGTAAAGATTTAAGGAACACCTGCTTGCAACTTATTACTGGAATAGAAACATGAAAGACCCACTGTCTAACTTAAGGAGGTGACCGTCTGTAGGGCAGAGAAGGAAGGAAGGTGAGGACCTCCTCCCAGGCTGTGGTAAGTGCCCTGTAGGGACACAGACGTTCTGGCAGATAACACAGGATGGCATCAAGACAACAGGAAAGGCTTCAAGAAGCCTCAGAAATAGTTCTTAGAAGCTCATGGCTGCCCAATCCTCCTGCTGTCCCTAGGATGCAAGACTTTGGGTGCTAAAACGGGGAGGCTTGGTCCCCCTATTTCAAAGCCAGGCCAGGTGTCGGCCAGCAGAGCCTCCCAGGCACTCAGCAGGGCGCCTGGCCCCAGCTCTGCTCAAGCAGCTGAGGATGCGAGACCACCGCCAAGGGGAGGTCAGCCCCAAGAGCTGTGGATCTGTATTCCTCCTGTCCTCCCACTACCAGGAGGAAAGCTGCTTCCTGTACAAATCAACCAGCCCCTGCAACGTACTGACCAAGACACTTCATAATCTCTTCTCCTCATTAAGGTAAAATCTCTATTTAGACCAAACTGTGCACGTGGGGCGTTGGGGGGGTCTGTCCCGAGGGCTTTCTGTTCCACTTGAGGTCATCTAACACCCCTGAGGCCACTGTGGACCAGACCAAGTGGATACTAGGTCTTCAGGGAGTTCCAAGCAACATGACTTTCTAACCTTTCTCAATGCTTTGTGACTAGTTACCAAAGGACCCCCACCTCCTTTGCCCCCAGACCACATTAGACTATGACACATGCCAAGAGCAACCTTCTCTGCAGGGCTTTGCCTCATTCTCAAAATCAGTAACAAAACTTTTGGGACACAGGCTCTGAAGGAAACCGTCAAGAAAGCAGGGTGGCTGACCTCTGAAACAAGCTCATGTTACTAGTTCTTTGGATAGATTGTAACAACTTCCAAATTAGAACAAACCATTGTAAACCTTCAATAAGACTACAGACAACAAGTGGCATTCAGGTCTTTCAAAATTCAATAACAACCTGCAATATGAAACAAAATGATCCGCCAGGAGGTTTTCAAAGTAGAATGTCTTCAGCGCACTGTTCTGGGACCTCCAATGTGGAGTCCGCAGGAAAGGACTCATTGAACTAGCTGAATTCCAGAAGCCCTCATGAAGGGAGCCAGGCCAGGGGGAAGGCAAACCCCTCATTCTGCTGTGGGAGCCCAAGGAAGATGTGTAGAGAGGAGCCCCTTCACCGAGTCCCCGAGGTAAGCCTCCCGGTGAGGAGTGGGCCGTGCCCTCCTCCACCCAGGATGCTGTCAGATGCAGAGTCCAAGTCCACATGGTCAGCCTCCCTATGAAGAGTGGACTGTGCCCTGCTCCCCCAGGATGCTGTCAGATGCCCAGTCTGCAAGGTCAGCCTCCCCGTGAGGAGTGGGCCTCGCCCTGCTCCACCCAGGATGCTGTCAGATGCAGAGTCCCAAGTGTAAGTCTCCCCTTGAGGAGTGGGCTGAACCCTGCTCCTCCCAGGATGCTGTCCGAGTCCAAGTCCACAGGGTCAGCCTCCCCATGAGGAGTGGGCCTTGACCTGCTCTGCCCAGGATACTGTCAGATGCCTCTCCAGCACTCACCTCCATGTGCAGAGCCACCTTTCCCTGCACTGCCAGGAACCTTCTAGCAACAGAGCATCTGGAAGGTGTATCCATCCAGCAGGTACAAGCTGCATTTGCTCAGCCACATTCCTGATTGCAGAGATCAAGGCAGGCTCCCTGCCATCAAAAGAGCAGAAAAGTCACAGCAAATCCAAGAAGATAGTGACCTAAGGAAGAGCGTTTCCAGACTACCCTGTTACTTGACATTGTTGGCACTAGCCCAAATCAGTGGAGAGCAGGGTGGCTGCAGGGTGGGGGTGAGAGGGTGGTGGAGGCCATAAGGTGGGCGCTGGTGGCTGTGGGGTGGCCATGGTGGCCCGAGGTGCCCCGAGCAGAGACGGTGGCGCAGACCAAGGCTACACAGCACCCAGCGCTGACTCACCTGCTGGACAGGCCCCGAGCACAAAGTGCTGCCCACCTCGGGCTGGACCTCATGGGGGGCTGGCCGGGCAGTGGCGGCCAGTTACCTCTGGAAGGAGACGGTGGTTTCTCCTCATTGCCTGGCCAATGGGAGCAGTTCGTGGCCGCGCAGCGATCACCATCCCAGGCCTCAGGCTGTTGCACCGCCAGCCTCCGTCCCCCTCCTCACCACCCCTGAGCGGGACCACCACGAGGGTAGAGCTCTGGGCAACACTCTATGGGATGTGGAACTGGTCCCCGTGGCCCACAGGACAGCAAGATGGCAGCACTTACTCCAGCCACCCCCAGTACACAGTTCTGATCGTTCTTGAGCTTCTGTTAGTGTTTCTTTATATAAAAACAAGCCATTGCGAATGCATGCTTTTCTTTGCATGTTTGTCCTTGTAATGAGCAGTCAGACTCCGCACTTTTTGATGTGTGCTGACAGCTTACGCCTCTCCTCTCCCTCTTCCCCTCATGTCCACACCTGGACAAGCTGAAGAGCAAGTCCAGAGTCTCCCTTCTCTGGCATTGGCTTTGGATCCAACCACACAAGCCCCTGTCTGTGTGCAGAACTCTCGCCCTGGTCTCACCCCTGGCAAAGATTTTTTGCTTTGACCAAACTTTAGTCAGAATCCTGAACCTTCTCCTAGGTTTGTCTGTGCACTTCCTTGTAAAATCCAGTTTTAGTAAGAACCTTGCTAAGTCAGTTTAAGCAGAACCCACACCCGTAGATCTGATCACCCTCGAGATCTGCTTGGGCTCCTCCACGTCCCCCACCATCCCTCAGGTGGTGTCTGATAACTCTGGTCTCTCTTCGGTAAGAATCCTGTTAGGTCAGGTTAGCCAGAAACCCCAACACTTGTTTTTTCTCTTAGTAATTTTCCATCTCCTGACCCCCACCATGCTGCCTGGCCGTGAATGCTCACTTGCCCATGCTTCATTCAGAGTCGAGCCCAATCTCATTTCTCCCCTGCTGTGAATCCCATCACAGTGGTCTCTACATATTGCAGTGGTTCTGAATAAAATATGCCTTACCATTTTTGACAAGTGTCATTGAATATTTTTTCTTTAAAACCTCCAACCACGATAAAAACCCAGGCCTGGCTTCTTTCCTTGCTCCCTCAAGCCATTTCAGAGCTGCTTGTGATTTTGGCCCTGCTCTCCTCGGAGACGTCTATTATGTGAGTCATAAGACTTTTGCTGACTTGTGTGTGTGTGTGGAGGGGGGCACACACCAGCATCAGTCTCTCCATGGCAACCACAGCACTTGCCAGTGAGCAGTCATATTTTGAAAGGAATCTCTCTCTGGGCGGTAGGTCTCAACAGTGAGTTCAAAATATTCAGTGAACGATGTACTAAACAGATGTGTTGTCATCCAGGCTTTGTTGTTCCATTTGAGCATTGACTCTAAGTTAAAGTCACCAGATGCATTACCCCTAACAAGAGAGTGAGCCTGTACAAAGGCCCAGGGGGGTGGATTGGAGGGGGAGGGGAGAGAACAGGATCAGTTAGAGGGACCAGATGTTAGAGTGTGAGAGAGGAGTTGGAGAAGGGGCTAGAGCAGTCAGTAACAGCACAGCAGCCAGGTCAAGGCCCTGTGCACCATGTCTGGGATTCAGGATCTTCTAATAGCAGTCAGTGGGGGAGCCCCACTTCTGCTTGGATCTCTGGGGGACAAGAAGGCAGTGTTTTACCACGTCTTTCTGTCCACAGCTACCAAACCCTGGCCAGGGAGCATGAAGCGCTGATGCAGAAGTACCTGCACCTGCTGCAGATCGTGGAGACGAGAAGACAGTGGCCAAGCAGCTACGGCAGCAGATCGAGGATGGGGAGATCAATATCGAGCGGCTGAAGGCAGAGGTGACTGCTGGCGAGGGGTGCAGAGGAGGCTGGCCGGGGGGCCCAGGGCACAGGCCCAACACCTCACACTCCAGGCTCCTGTAGGACCAGGGGGCACATGACGGGCAGGGGGACCAACTTCCAGCCACAGCTAAGCCAGTCTCCAAACTTAAATTTAGTGATGCTGGCAGAGTGGGAAGGGCCTTAGTCAGATCCGAGTTCAGATCTGCCACTTGACAGTTGCAACTTGACAGTTGCAACTTGGAGTGCGCCCCCCCCCATCCTCTATGCGTCCATTCCTTCATCTGTAAAACAGCCTTTTTATACTTGCCTGACAAGGGTGTGAGGATTGAGTGAGGTTATTTATGGGCAAGTTTTTAGTTACTCTGCTGATGACCACATTGTCTAAGCATTCCCACATTATCAGCTGAAGGGTCCGGGGACACAGAGTCCCTGGTAGGTCATCATAGTGTGGGCTCCTGGCTCAGTTCCAAGCAGTCGTTCTCTCTGCCTGTCATAAGAGCTCCTACAGGGGCTCACCGGCACCAGGCTCATCGGTCTGGAGGCCATGCTGTTGTTAGGTTAAGCCTTCTAGAACTTCACTACTCAAATAGTGGTCCATGAAGAAAGAACATGTTAGAAATGCAGAATCTCAGGTCCTGCCCAGACCTCCGGAATCAGAATCTGCACTTTCACAACATCCCAGTCGATTGCCATTTACATTAAAGCTTGGGAGGCGCTGGCTCTCTGTCCCTTAGACGCCCCTCACCAGCTGTCTACCCCAGCACCGAATGATCTGATTGCCTCTCCCCCCTCATCTCACCAGTGCTCACCAGATGCTCAGAGCCATTTGGCCACGTCACACGAGGACCGTGGACTCTGAGCTGTGGATGGGAAAATGGAAACAGATTCTAACGAGGGTCGGCTGCATGATTTGTAGGGCCTGAGGCAAGGGAAAAATGCAAGGCCCTGGGTGGAGTCGGGGAAATCGACCTCCCCTTCTCACAGCCCACCAACCCACCCATGGCAGACAGGCGCCCCCCCAATTTCAACCTCCAACCTCCTCTAACCTCTGCGCCATGATACACTTGGTACCTAGATGAGGGGTGGGCAAGACGCCCATGCTGAGTCACCCACCTAGTGCCCAGGCATTGTCCCTCGCCCTGCCCTGAGACACCATCGGGAGTGCACTGCACCCACTCTTACTGCATCTACACCGAGGCTCCTGAAGAGGGTTGAGGGTGACTCACGGAGGGATGTGAGTTTTCCTTGCTGACTAGACCCATTTGCTCCCAGACAGAGGGTAGAGGAGGTCATGGGTTCTGGGGTGCCGACATGTGTGGAGCGAGCAGCTGAAAGAACATCCCAGGGAGGCAGCAGGAGGCAGGAACACATGTGGTCTGAGGCTCCAAGCCCCTGGGGTGTGCTCCATTGTTCCATCAGATGTTACTCGTGAAAACAAATTAAAAGAGAAATGGTTAAGAACTTCAAGGTTGCAACTGCAGAACTTGAAGCCCCAAGCATGGGGCCTTCTGAGCATAGGACCCCATCACATGACTTTGAAGCCAGCTCTGCCTGGAATGTTCAAAGGTCTGAAGTTGCCAATTCTACCTTATGGTGCCACTGCCAAGCTCTGAACTGATGGTCACATCAGCTCGGAACTTGAGGTTGAACAAAAGTTTCAGATTCCACACACCTCCTCTATCCTGCACCAGGCACTGAAAGACATGCTTCCTTAGTCAGTCCCCATAGCTATAATCATAGGATTGAACGAGGAGGGAGGCTAAGAGAACTCAAGTCACCTGCCCAAGCTCACACAGCTGGGAGGTGGCAGAGCCAGGACTAGAACCCACGTCTTCGTGTCTACTTGCCAGTCTTCCCACTCTACTCGTAGCCTCTTCCCATGTCGCTCCTGGGATGGGGGCTTGTCCCGAGTCTAAACGATCTGGTTCATTCTGAGATCTATCCTAGCCCTACACATATCCCTGAAACCAAGCTGAGTCCTTGCTAGGGACGAGGGAATAGGTCTAGGGACCAGCACCAGGTTAGGGGCTTCATGACCAAGGGTGTTGGGTGTCATTCATTCACTCACTCACTCATTCACTAACTGTCTAAGATCAGCTGACCACTGCCTCATCCTCTTCCCCAGGCTCCTCTTCCCCCATCACTTGGGGCTCCAGCCAGTGCTCCCTGGTCATGAGCTGTGCACATCTTGGCCTTTGCACATGCTGGGGCTTCTGTTTGGGGTGCCCCTGCCACCCCCACACTTCCCTGCCTGGTGGGATCCTACCAAGCTCGAATGCCTCCTCCTGGGGACTCTCATCCCAGAATGTTCTCCTTGCCCCCTGCTCCCACGGCTTTCCCACCCTCAGCTTGCCATGTCAGAGCCAGGTCCTTTGGTGTCTGTCCCCAACCCGGCCTGGTGAGACCTCCTTGAAAGCAGGGGTGTCCTTTATCACTCTGTCCCTTCTGCCTCACACATAGTAGGTACTCTGTAAGGGTTTGATGAATGAATGGGCATCAGGTTCTGTGGTAGGCAGTAAAGAGATGGAAGTTTCTACCCTTAAGGTCTGATTGGGGTAGAGTGTGATTGGTGCCATAATAGAGCTTGCGGTGTGAACCCAGCTAGAAAATTAGTCATTTTATGGCCAAAGAGAGTGTGGGTTCATGTTGCATATGGCCTTGAAAGGTTTCAGGGGTTGGTAGGCCAGAGAAGGGGTGGGTGCAAAAGGCAGGGCCCTCTCTGGTGCTGGGGAGCATAAAACTGGTCAGTTTTGAGTGAAAGTGTGTGTGTGTGTGTGTGTGTGTGTGTGTGTGTGTGTGTGTGTGTGTGTGTGTGTTTGTCAGTGTGGCAGCAGAGACCTGTTTGGTGGGAATTTGGAGCAACGTTTCCAACTGAGTGCATTACTCTCCAGGACAAAGGATTTCTGTAAGAAGACTGAAAGATCAGCTTGGTAAATCCTTCTGGCTGTAGTCTCTCTCTCTCTCTCACTGTCTCTCACTCTCACTCACACACACACATACACATCCTGCAGGGCAGAGGGCACCTGTGTGCTCTGGAGGGGCTCCAGGAAGGTGAAACAGAGCCCATTTCCCAGGAAGTAGGCCATCAGGTAGGCAGGAGGCACTGAGGAGCCAAGTAAGTGATGAGTGACGCCCGTGACAAAGATAGAGTGTCTTAGAACGTCAGAGCTGGGAGGGATCTGAGAACTCAGAGGTCCACAGAAGAGGAAGGGACTTATCCAAGGTCACTCCAAGGTCACTTCCAGTGCTAGAATCCAGGCTTAACCTTGGGTCTCCTGGCTGCGGGTACTTGGCCTGTGCCTGCCCCACAACTGATTCCTTCCTTGCTGGGGAGACGAGCCAGATAAAAGGTGCATGTTCGGGAACCACTGTGTCACCTGGATGGCCTCAAGCTCTCATGGTCCACCTGATAGCCAGAAAAATTCCTCAAGCCCCATCCCACATATTCCTGAGGATTTTCAGGGTCTTCCATTTTCATGGCCACGTCTGGCTTCCAATTCTGCTCTCCTGGCTTTTTGTAACACTTCTCACAGTGGCTGTCTTCACTCAGTCCTGACTACTCCTTACCCCCGTATGGGCACTCCATGTGTCTATCAGGTGGAGCTAGATTCTGCTGCAATTACAAACAGCCCCCAAGTCTCAGTGGCTTAAAACAACAAAGATTGCTTTTTCTCTCACACTGTGTGTCCATTGTGGGTTCCGCTCCACAACATTCTCACTCAGAGTCAGGGTCACAGGCTGATGGGTCTCCCACAATCAGGAAATTCACCAGTCCCAGGGCAGGGGAAGCAACGTGGCAAATGGTGCCTGACAGCACTGCTCACATTTCATTGGACAAAGCGAGTCACATGAACACACTCAACTTCAGGGGCTTGGGAAGTACAGTCCTGCCCTGTCCCAGGAGGAGAACCAGAGTATCCAGGAAAGACCTAATGACACCCAACTGGCTCCTCTTTCAGTACCCAAGCCCCTGACACCAGCCAAGTATAGATCAGACTTTCTGAAAGGCTTAGATACAGTAGAAGGGGTTTCCAATACTGAAACAGAAAATGGCTTAAAGGTGAATAGAAGACATCCTTGCCCTTCTGTCACTCAGCCTTTCCTGCTACACGGATTTCTTGCTGACCTCCTCTCCTCATACTGGTCTCTCTCCACATGCTTCCAACGCCATTTTGTTGGTGGTGGGGGTGTTCATAATCCCTTTATCTGCCAAGACCCTTGTCCCCGTCCAGTGATGTGTTGGAGCTGGCTCATACCAACTTGCAAGTTTGTTGTGAAATTTTCAAGAATCTTTCAAGCTTGTTATTCGCCCTTTGGTAGCTTAAAATGGGCCAAGGTTGGAATGTTTACACCATGGAAATCGGCCAGTGCTACCAGTCAGAGTTTTTTTTTCAGAGAGCTGGTCGTTAATCCCTTACCAATATACCCTTGTCTACACTTTCTTCAGGACCAGCTAAATACTTTGCTGGGTCCAGTGCAAAATGAAAATGCAAGGCTCTTAAGAATTTCAAGGTAACAACAGCAGAGCCTGAAACCAGGCATTAGGCCCTTCTAAGCGGGCTGTGGACAGGTCACACATCAAGGACATTGGCCCTGTCTCTGCTCCATGTATACTCTCCCTCCCTGGAGCCCCCACCCACAGCCATGTCTCCCTAGAGGTAATGGGAAAGCATACCCAAACAAAAGTCTGCACAAAATTTATTAAGCAAAACTATCCAGCTCTGCTTAGTCTCTTCTTTTCCATCTAAACAGCCCTCTTGGGCCTTATCTTTTGTAACCAAAAAGCTCCAAGGACCATCTAAAACAAAGGGAGCATCCTCCTCTGAGAAGAATTCTCCCTTCCTCTAGAATCCTCAGTTTGGCACCATTTCATTGTTTTAATAGCTATTTTTCTCCCATTTATGAGTGGAAGTAAGTTGGGATGGCTCAGGCAGCTCTAAAGGGCAGGGTAGGAGTTTAGAGATGGTGGTGATATTTTCCTGACTTGGTAGCACTCAGAATCCTGCAAGCCTGACTCTGCAAGAAATTGCAGAGATCTTTAGTTCAGAGTTTAAGGTAAAACTGTAGCCATGGAATCAGGTTTGCAAACCAACTTTGTCATGGAGAGGGCAGCCTTGACCCCTCCCCAGGCAGCCCCTCTGCAGGGCCCACTCTGTGCCTTGAGTCCTGTTTCCCATGTTCCTCCTGCCATCCCCACCCCTGCTGCCCTGCACTCAACACCCTGTCGTACTCTGCATCTTTGTTCACACCATCCCCTCTGCTCCAATTCCTTCCATTCTATAACACACCTGTCGGGCTCCTTTTTTTCTTTGTGAGGAAGATCAGCTCTGAGCTAAAATCCATGCCAATCCTCCTCTTTTTGCTGAGGAAGACTGGCCCTGGGTTAACATCTGTGCCCATTTTCCTCCACTTTTACGTGGGATGACACCACCACATGGCCTGACATGAGGTGCATTGGTGCAGGCCCGGGATCCGAACCCGGGCCGCCAGCAGCGGAGCTCGTGCACTTAACTGCTACACCACGGGGCCAGCGCAGTTGGGCTCCTGTTTTGTCCTGCAAAACCTCTGGGTAGTGCTTGTGGCTTCCATGGTGAGACCCTCCCACTGCAGTACGTGTGCACCTTGTTGGAGTATAAGTTACCTCTGTGGGTATCTGACCCTCTTCTTAGGCTGGAAGTTCCTCCAGGGAAGGGATCTGACTTATCCACCTCTGGCTGTGTCTCACCCTTGCCCAGCATGGTGCCCACCACAGAGACTCCATCAGGACATGCTGACAGGATTGGCACAAAGGGAGACAGAGATGGGCATCTCTTAGGCTTGGAAGAGGCCAGAGGGAATGGAGGAAGGAGAGAGAACTGAGTTGTGTGGCAGCTGTTTGAAAAGCAAGAATTACAGAGATATTTAGCAAAACTTTGCTAACAAAAGAGAGAAAACCCAGGACTAATTCCTCCACCAATGACTGCCTGACTAAATGCATTCTGGATTAAAGACACTGTCTCCAGAGAGGGGACTGGGCTGTGGCAGGAGCCGATGAGCAGCGCTGCTAAGGAGTGTGACAAATGAGGGTTTGCCTCTGATGGGCCAAGAAGTCAGACTGTGGGGTGGAAAGTGGGCAGGGCTCAGCTGAGACGTCAGGCATTGACCCAGGTTGGGTAGCCAGAGCTGGACTCTAGCTGGCGAGTTGGGGTGTAAGCCAAAGTCCAAACTCTCCATGGACATCGTTGACAAGGGTCAGCTGAGCAGGCCCTGATGTCAGCCGAGCAAACCCAGATCCAAAGCAAATGCATCCCCAGAAGGGACCTGCAGGGTAAGGGAAAGGCAGCCTCTGCGAGGTCAGTGGGGCTGGGGCTCCTGCCGCCATCCTGACACTGGCTCATAGCAGGGTTGGGCCTTGGCCCAAGGCTTCTGCAGGGTCCCCAGGCTCACAGCTTTCCAGAGCTTTGCCCACCCGGCCTGATCCTTAAATCAGACTCCCAGACTGCCAGTGCTGCCTGTGCTGGGAGCAGAGCACCTGACCTGACTGCATCTGGCTTTTGCTCTTGTCCCTGGGGAGTAGATGTCCTGTAGATGTCTCTGAGAAGAGTGCCATCAGTTTTACATACAGACTACTGTTACACACACACACACCCCACCATCCTAAAGAGGAAAGGATACAACGTGCAAATCCCAGAACTGGCAAAGAGAGCAAACTGGCATGGGGGTGATGACATGAGGGCAGTGAGGGTGCTGACTGGGCATCCACGTGTCTCTGAGCTCTCCACAAGCCCGTGTGTGTGAATCCCTTAGCTCTTTAGAGTTCAGATCCAAGAACAGCCATTTTTTCATGTGCCAATTTTCTCAGAGAATCGAAAAAATAGAAAAGCCTGCATCAGCAATGAATATTACTCCACTAGATATTTTCAGCCACTCTTCAAGCACAGGCCGGGGTAGTTTTAGCAACCCAAAAGTGGAGAGCGAGTAACTGTCCCATTTTGCTTTCAAAGTGCTCCATTCACTCAATTGTCAGAGCCCATTCATCCTGCGGTTCAGCAAGTGGCCTTGAGGGGACAAAGCCACGTGCCCTGAAAAGGGAGCAGAGCTGGCTCTGTGGCATGTTTGTGATTTTCTGAGCTACTATCTTTGGACGTCTGCCACACAGCTCAGGGGTGTCTCTGCACCCATTCAGCACCTTCCACTCCTGCTCTTGTTGTACTGAGGGAGTGAGACCCCAGCGTGGGGGTTTGCCCTCAGGGCACAAACTGCTGGGAGAGGGGAAAGCCCCCTGTGACACATCCCCGAGGACAACACCAGGGCCCTCCAACAAAGTGCTGGGTCATCACAGAGGAGGGAGCAGAGAGCACACATGGACAATGGGACCAGGGAGGGGCATCTGATGTGGCAGAGAAAGAGAGAGACAACTGCAGGGAGAGGGGGACAGGCTCCTAGGTTGGGGCTGCCCTGACTCCTGGGGGCTTCACACTTTCTCTCTGGGCCTGTTTTCCTGTCCACAAATGGGGTACATGACATAGTCCCTTTGGCTTCCCCTCTGTCGTTCAGCTCAAACCTCAGACACATTGGGGAGGTTCTGAGGTCTCCAGGGTGGTAGGAGCTGCGGGTGATGAGCAGGGGCAGAGGAGGAACAGTTGGGAGGGGAGGGGGCTGCAGGAAGTAGCAGACCTCTCTCTGACATCCTTACCGCTCATCCTGGGAGAGAAGACTTGTGCCGTGTTCTGGAGCTGGCTGGCTGGGGAGCATGGGTGTGGAAGAGGGTGCTGGGAGGGGAGCCATGGAAAATGTGGCTGCCAGGGGTGCTCAGAGGGCCATTGCCCAGCCTGGTGCTACGCTGCCAGTGAGAAGGCATGTTCCCCAGGGCTCTTTAGTGGTGACAGGGCAGGTGTTTGGGAGATTCTGGGTGTTTTTGCTTTTCTAAGTTCTCCCCCAAAAGGCGGTGGTGGAGAGCTAGCATTTACTGAGCTCCTTCTCTGCACCAGGCCCTCAAATTGTCCCACTGCTTGCACGGGTGACCTCATTTCACCTTCATATTTTACAGGAAAGACCTGAGGTTCAGAAATGTTAGGCATCTTGTTGGAGGTCACACAGCTGAGAAGCAGCATAAGGCAGATTTGAGCCTGCTCTGTGTGGGTCTAAAGCCCTAGCTCTTTTCACATCATCAGTGGCATTTCCTCTGAATTTTCCAGAAACCTGACTTCCTCTAAGACCCCTCCGGGTCATCCCAGCAGATGGGCACTGAGGGTGCAAGGAAGGCCGGCAGCGAGAGCAGCTCCCGTCCTCTGCCAGCTTCTGGGGCATGTGACCCATGTTTAGAAAAGCCTCTGTTTGGTGTAGAGCTCTGTTGTCACCGTCTTAAAATTTTGTCATTTTTTAACAAGGGGTCCTGCGTATTTGCTCTGCACTGGGCCCCACAAGTTACATAGTCCATCCTGCTGATGGGGTTTTCACATAAGGTGTCACTTGAGAAAGGCGTTTGCTGCTAGAGTCCCACGGATGGTGGCAGCCCCTGCCCTCTTCCTGGGCCCCTCAGCTCTGCTGGACTTGTGGGCGGGCGCCCATTGGAGGGGCAGGAACTCCATGGCCGGAGCTTACCCTGTGGCTCCTCTGTCAGTGAGGCCATCGTGGGTTTGCACCAAATCTCACCAAGGCCTGAAGGCCTGAGTCTCCAGCTGACCCACTGGGGCCTGGGTGGGCAGCCAGCTCTGGCAGAGGTCCCCAGCCCCTCCTGTCCCTGCCTCCACCTGAGAAGTCCCTCTCCAGGGCCCACTCCTCCAGGCTGGTGGCACTTCCATCCTCCCCGAGTGTAACAGTGGCCCCTTAAAAACCCGCAGAATCCCTCAGAGGGAGCAGAAGAGGAAAGACAAGTTGGCAAAAGCTGTTTTTCTAGGAGGAAGAGATATATTTTTAGTTTCTTATCTACTTTTCCCTTTTAAAAATAATATATATGAACCCATTTGAGAAAATCTGACAATTGAGAGAAGCAGAGAATGTTGAAAGCTATATCAACTATAGTTCTTTCTCCCAAAGATAACTACTGTAAACACTTTGGTGTGTTTTCTTCAAATTTTTTTCTATGCATAGATCTTGGGTTTTTTCCTCCAACACAATGTCACACATATGAATATTGAATTTCAATCTTGATGTGTTTTTTTTTTTTACTTAACATTATAGCACAAGTGTTTTCTCATGCTGAAAGTACGGTTTTGGTGGCTGTATGATGCTCCAGTACCTATGAGCATGCCATCATCCATGCAGCCATCTCCCATCATTGGCTCTTAAAGTTGTTGTAAATTTTTGTTACTAGAAACACTCATCTCTGCATCTGAAATGTTCATATGAGACAGCATCTCCTTGGGACATGTTTCCAAAAGTAGAATGACTGAAGCAAAAGGTAGAAGCACAGTCAAGGCTCCCACTCCGTGCATCCTGAGTCACTGCTCTCCGAGCTGACTGCACCGCCCTGATGGCCCAGAGGGCTGCACAGCAGGACCCCTGCATCGCGCCTCTCCCACACTGAGTGTGACCCTTTTGTTGTTCACTTTCCTAAGTCAGAGAGCCCCGCTTTTCCCCAAGGTCACAAGGGGAAGCGGCCCTAGAAAGACAAGGTCTGCACTTCCTGTAGTTGCGTGGTTGAAGGTGCCGTCCCTTGGGTAGCGGAATGCCCTGCGTAAGCTCCCACTTAGAGTTTATCACAAAGAAAGCACGTTTTTCTTTTTTAATGGAGTTTACAAGCAGAGGTTTCAGTGGGTCCATCCCTGCTATCAAGTATTGAAGGGCAGGTTTGGGGAGATTGGCTGGGCTTTTGGGGGCTGGAAGGCAGGGGATTGTGTATCCAGGAGGTTGGGACAGAGCGGGCCAGCAGCAGACCCACCTTGCTGAACCTGGGGAGGCATGGAAGGACAGGGACACACAGATAAAGGGACAGCTGAAGGGACGTGACTCAGGAGGGCACATCATGTGGGGGAAGCCCTGGAATGGGGGACTCAGGAGATCTGGTCCAGGCCAGCTAGTGACTCACCTTATGACCTCAAATGGGTCACTTCTGTCACTTGTGGGACACATTGGGAGGGAGGCCTCTTGGGGGAGCCAGGGCTGAGGGGGATGTGGAGCTGCAAGGCAGTTACCACAGATGTCTCAGCTGACCTTCGCAAAGCTCTGGAGCTGGGTGGCCCTTCAGACCCTTCAGGTAGCAGGGCACACCACAGCACCCATGACAGCCCGTTCCGACCTTCCAATACACAGGTGTCAGACTAGACCTGGACCCATGTCTACAAAGATCTGTGACTCTGATGTGCTCCCAAAACCTGGGGCTAACTATCTGGCCCTGGATAGGGCAGTGGTGCCAGAGTGATCCCCAAAGGCAAGAGTGTCTCTGGGTGGGAGGTCTGAACCTGGCGCTGACCTCCGTGGGTGGGGCTGGGTCACCGAGGGCTTGTGGGGCATCCCACCGTGCAGACCTGTTGGCCATCCTGCTGCCCATGGTCAATTTCTATCAGGAGTTGGTCTCCAGCTACCAGTACAGCCTGCAGATCCTGGCCCACTGCAAGCAGAACAGTGACTTTGACAAGCTGCTGAAGTACTATGAGGCCAAACTGACTGCAAGGAGAGGGTGCTGGAGACCTTCCTCACTGACCCCATGTTCCAGCTGGCACCTAGCCCTGTCCTTGAGGATGCATGCCTGGGGAGCCCACTGGGGGACATAGCAGTGAGGGCCCCAGCTGGGAGGAAGCCACAGCTGGGGGCACCGGGGGCCATGGCCGGGAGAGCCCAGGCCCTAACAGGCCCCAGCTCTGGGCTGCCTGGAGAATGGGGTTAGAGCCAACCCCTGACCCAGCGGACCGCAGGCCTGTCCACCTCTGCAGAGCAGGCGGTGTGGGAAGGTGAGGGGGAGCTCCTGGTCCTGAGCCCACCTCCAGGCCCTTCCTCCTGCCAGCTTAGAGCCTCAAGCTCTGGGCTCTTGCCCCAGACAAGACCCTGGAAGAGCCTCCACGTTAGAGTCTGAGATCAGAAGTGCTGTGGGTGTCTGTCCTCAGCCCTGCTCGTGGGAGTGCTGGGAGCTGAGAGAACCATTCTCCGTCCACTTGGTCACTCTCTCCCTCTCTACATTGCTGCTCTCTCTCTGACTTGCTTCATCACTGTCTCTCTCCTTCCCCATCTTTGCCTCTGTCCCTGTCCCCCTGCCTCTCCCTGCTGCAGATTCCCAGGCACATTCTGACACTGCACGAGCTCCTGGCCCACTTTTCACGAGCACATCGAGCCAAGAGCCTGGACAACATCAGGGCTAAAATGGAGGAGCTGTCTGGGTGAGCCCGGCTCCTGGGTGCCCCCGCGAGTGGACAGGCCAGGGCTGAGGATGCTCCCCAGCAGGATTTTGCTGAGCCCCAGATGGTAAATCTCATGTTCAGGTTAGGATCCCAAGAGGTAGGGGTTGGGGGACCCCCAGCCTGCCCCACCTCAAAGCAGAGTCCCCGGAGCAATCTGAGGAGTTCACAGCTCAAGCCCAGGGGGCAGTTGGTGGGATGGTGTGGGTGGTGTGCTGTCCCTGGCACAGATGGGGTTCAAGGAAGGGCCCTGGGCACTCACGTGGGCCCATCAGCCAGGAGAAGGATCCGCCTAGGGACTCACAGGCACTCTGCCAACTTCCTCTGTTCTCCAGTGTCAATGTCTCACAACCTGTGGTACAGGAGCCCCAGAGGGGGTCCTGGGTGATGGGCCTTCATGTGCCGAAGGCTGCAGTCAACAGCAGGCAGTGTCATGGGTGGACAAGCCCATGACTTGTCCAGTGTCAGAGGCCCCAGCCCTCTTGTCAAGGCCCATCCGCTGCCCCTCTTTCTGTCCCCAAAGCCCAGGGGGAACATTCCTCTGCCAGGGCAGAAGAAGGGGGACCAGGGAGGAGGCGCCTACAACAGCCCAGGCAGCAGCTGACGGGGGGCCTGCACCAGGTGGTGGCAGCGGAGGTGAGAAGGAGGTTCAGATTCGGGGTGTGTTTTGAAGATGGAACCAACAGGAGTTGCTGATGCTTTAGATGTGAGGAGAGAGAAGATGGGAGTCAAGGGTGATTCCAGAGTTTTTGGCTGAGCAAGCAGAAGGTTGGAGTTGCTGCTAACCGAGATGGAGAAAGGTGCAAGAGGGGCAGGTGTGGAGGGGGAGTCTTTCTTGCTTCACTGGAGCTTTACTGGGGGCATGTTGAGCTTGAGATGGACAACAGTGCTGGAGAGGACAAGAAGGGAGGAGGGCGTTTGAGTCTGGAGTGTAAGGGAGTGAGCCATTCGGGAGCCATCAGCATGGAGATGGTATTTAAAGTCACAAGACTGGTGAGATCACCAGGGGAGTGAGTTTAGGCAGGAATGAGATGAGCACCAAGAGCTGAGCCCTGGGGTCTCCACTTTGTGCAGGCCAAGAGATGATGAGCAGCCTCGTACTCAGTGATGGGCTACCAGAAGCTGCAAAGGAGGGTCGGTCTGCAACGTGAGGTCCAGTCCCCAACCCTGCCAACCACTCAGTGCCCTAAATGGCTTCCCGAGTCCAGCAAAAGGCAGCCAGTAGGGCCACGGCTCCCAGCTGGGCAGAGGGAGGACCAGGCTAGACCAGGGCAGGGCACAGGCCCCTGAGTGGAGGTTCATTCAGGGAGCAGATGTAATCAGAGTGTGATTGCAGACTAACAAAAACCATTGGGGGTGGGGACCCCAGTCCTCTCATGCCTCAAGGAGCCAAATCCTGCACACTTCCTCAAGGAGAAGACTTGGCCCTCCAGTGAGGCTCCTCGTCACTGTGGGATGCCCTGTCCCGGTGCCAGCAGGGGTGAGGAAGGCACAGGGGTGCCAAGGCATTTGTCCCAAGACCCTGATCCCCTTTACCAAAGCCTACTCGTCCTTTGTCCCACCTGATCACCTGCATCTGGCCTGAATACAGCCCTAGTGGCACAGAAGAGGGTTTTCTTGTCACCCTGACAGCAGCCCTTTCATCCTCCTCTCTCCCTCCCTTGGGGGACCGAGAAAGGCTCCCAGCCCAGCATGAAGCCATCAGATAACCTATCCGCCCTGGCTGTGCTCAGAAACACTCCTCCACTGGGGCTGGCTCTCTCCTACCTCTGGCCTTTGTCCCGCATTTTCTCCTGAACCTCATCTTTTGGGCTCACTGTAACCGAGGTCATCACTTCCAGTTCCCCCGGGAGACTCCGGCCCTGGGAACTCCTCCCCAGGTGCGTGGACGGTGTGGCTCTCAGCACAAACCCCAGCCGGGGCTGGCAGCAGTCCTGAGCAGCTGCAGCTAGCACTTGTCTAACAGTGAAACTCGTGTTGCTACTGTGGGATCGCCCCCTTGTTTGTAGCAAATACAGCCCTCCTCAGCAAAATTCCCACCCTCGTCAAAAGAAATGGTTCTGCTTACCTTTGCTAACTTCCAAAAATGAATCCCTATCCAGGGAACTAGCATATGCTTGAAAGGTGCCTCCCTGTCCCCTGTCCCTTCCAGAAGAGGGCTAGGGCCTGGGCTGCTGAGAAGAGCATTGCTGGGAGGGAGGGACTGAGGCTCCTAAGGAAGAGACCCCATCTCCGTGCCCCAGTCTGATAACCAGAAAATAACGATAATAGTAGTTTTATAATAATACCTTTGCAACCAGTGATACTAGCAACAGTGATCACGGCCCTTTACTCAAGCACCTGTCATGTGTGCTGGGCCTGAGGTCAGCACGTGAAATGCATTCTCTTCCACCCTCACTCCGACCTTCTACAGGTGAGCAAACTGAGGGTCAGAGGGGCCCAGTAATTTGCTCATCACGCTGAGGTCGTTAATCACCGATCCAGCTCGACCAGTGTCATCTCTCATTGCTGGGAGGGTTAAATGGGACAGTCTGTACCAGAGAACTTCGTAAGCCACACATATTAACCAGCCCTCTTGGTGATCTGGTCATGGTTGTAGAATTTCAGGCATCAGTAGACAAATAAGAGGTTTTATGCTTTTCTTGGAGTAAGTGGGTACTTTCTCCAGACGCTCATCCTCCCAAAATTACTAACTTCCTAAGACTCCTGAAAACCCACCAAGGCTCTTAGCAAAGTTGGCAACTTATGCCTCTTTTCCCACCAATGCTATTTTTAAAAAGCAGTTAAATGGCGCTACCTCCTGTAGAGGAGGGGTGTTGCAGCAGTCAGAACAGGACAAATAGGAGAGTTGTCCTTACTTTCAGATAAGGAGCAAGGTGTGTCCTGCTCCCCCCCAGACGTGCTGGAGCCTACTGGAGTCAGTCTTTCCATGAGCCAGCGGGATTGCCAAGTGCTCCAAAACTAAGCCATTCCAGGGCCCAAACACTAAGGAAGCAACTGTATAAAATGCTTTGGGGGAGGAGTGGAGATGGCAAGTGCAAAGGCCCTGAGGCAGGATGGGTGAGTGGAGTTCTATGGATGGCGATAAGGCCAGTAGTGGTGTGGGGGGCAGAGTAATGAAGAAAGGCTGTTTCCTGTACTCCCGTCCTCCTCCCTGTTTTGCCATCTCTGTTCCACGTGGCTCAGACTTTTAAATCAGACCTGCTTTCTAGCTATTAATCTCCATTTCCTTCTCTCTGAAATAAGAACACATTTCTCCTTGGGCTGTCAGAAGCATGATGTGAGATTATGCCCATAGAGTGCCCAGCACAGCAGGCATTCAATATGCATGCTTTCTCCCCCTTCATGACCACAGGCTCCACCTGAGAAACCTGGGTGCCAGGCCTTCTTCCTAGTTGGGCAGAGGCCCGGCATTCCCTTCTCCCCGAGAGGTGGGGGCAGCCTGTCTCTGACTTATTTTCTGTCCCCTCAGGATAATGCACAATGAAGTAAATGAGACAGAGAGCATCCAGGAAAACATAGCCATGGAGGGCATGTTTGGGGAAGGCTGTGAGACCCTCCTGGACACCAGCCAGTCTTTTGTGATACAGGGCATGGCACCATGCCTCCCCTCAACCTCAAGGTAGGCCCCAACAGTGTTGGCACTCAGGGACACCACCAGTTGGTTTGGCTGCCATGTGCCAAATCTGCCAGCGTGATTGCGGAGTATTCCAGGGCTGCTGGAGGAATGTGATATCTGTATGTAGATGTTGGTGTCTGCACACATGGATGCAGATATTACTGGTTTTCACAGTTCCCTTCTCTCCAGATGTACACATGATTCTTCCCAGATGCCCTTGATGTGTCTGTGGATGTCACAGTAACCACTGACATGTCCTTTTGGGGAGAGAGTAGTGGAGGATGAGGACAGATACTGATTGGCCCCATGAATCACAAGCATGTTCTGCATCTGAGGGGAAGTCGTGTGGGTCAGTCCCTCAGTCCGTTGCTCATCATCCTCGGCCCCATGTGGGAGGCCATGATCACAGCACTTCTCATGGATAGAAGGTTTCCTTCACCCTCAGCCTCCTCTTGCCTTGGGAGCAGTGTTTGAGAGGCACAGCCCTGTGAGGGGGCAGCTAGAGGCTGTGACTGAGGGGACTGACTTCCATCTCAGAGATGTTAGAGCTGCGTGGCACCTGAGGTTCAGATCTTCAGATTCCACTTGCTGTGGGACCCTCAGCTTCTGCTTACATGCCCCCGACGTGACCTCCACCTCAGATGGGCCTCCTGAGTTCCTTCTATCCAGCCCTGGGACTCTCTGAGCAGATGAAAATCTCGCCAGACCCTCGTGTGCCCTGTGCAGCTGCCTTTGGCCCCTGCTGCCCTTAGCAAGGGTATTGTTGACTTGGAGTTCTGTCCTGAGCCCCTCTGTGTGGCCCCTGTGCCTTTTCCCTAGGCCGACCCTGTGATCTGCTGAGCCCAGAGCCAGCCTCCCTGTGTCCTGGCTCCCCCTGAGCTGCATTGGGCCAAAGCTGGAAGAGGCCCAAAGAATGACCTCTCCTGGGATGGGCAGTGTCACCACAGTCCAGGAATCTGCTCCATTGCCCTGAGCCTAAGCATTTCTGCCCCTCCTGAGGGGCTGGGCTGGATATGGAGACCAGACAAGGGGGCCCAGCAAGGTTCCTGGCAGTGATGGACGTGGGCAGGAGGCCGAGTGGTGGCCCAGAGCAGGCCTGGGGAGATGGAGCGTCAGGGACGGCTTCCTGAGGAGGCATCACTGGAGTCGAGTCTTGAAGGGTAAGTAGGAGTGCACAGGGTGGATGGGGTGAAGGAAGAGCCTTCCAGGCCAAGGAGCAGCACTCAGGAGCCACAGGTAACTTGCCCTGGAACTAGAGTGGGAGCAGAGAGGGGAGGCGATGGTAAGGAAGGAGAAGTGCTGGAGCAGCCTGCGGGCAGGCCTTGAAGGCCTGAGTCCCGAGGACAGTGAGGAGCTGGTGGAGTAAGTGGGGAGAGGCGGCCTGGAGCACGTCTTAGGGGAGCGGGAAATGGGTTCATCACAGTCCCCTGCTCTGCCCGGGAGTGGCTTCCGTGTGCACCTTGTTGAGGACTGGGGCGCTCTCTGGGCTCGGCAGCCCAGCATGTCGTGACTGATTGGTGATGTCTGCTGTGGCTGTGTGTGGCAGCAGGTGCCCTGTGTCTCTTGCTCATCCCTCTGGGCCAGAGCCAGCTCCACACTTGTCCAGCCTCCTGCCTTCCCCAGACCCAACTCTAAAGAGATACAGCCTTTTAGATACAGGATACAACCTTCCTTAGAGAGGGAGTACAAACAATACCCTAGTTGGCCTAAATTCAGACACCAATTAAGAAAGCCTTCAGGTTCAACAATATACTTATCTTAATTTCAATCTCAGAAACTAACTCCTAATCTAATACTTCATTAATCAATTAATTCATAGAAGTAGTACTGTTACTATGAGGATCAAGAATTATTTCTCCTTGTGTAACCTTAGAACAGATAATCACCGAAAGTTAACAATAAAATAAATTCAACCCAATAATTATTTATTACATTAATTGTTAACCCAACACAGGTAGGCATTCAAGGAAAGATTTAAAAAAGTAAATGAAACTCGGCAAACACAGCCCCCACCTGTTTACCAAAAGCATCTCCTCTGGCATTTCTGGTGTTACAGGCACTGCTTGCCCAGTGACACGGTGTAAAGGCCGCAGTGACTGGACCCTGCAAAGGCAGCACCATCATTTGTTGTCTAAATGAGGACGTGTATGAACAGCCACTCGAGGGTTTTACTCTCTCTTACTTTTAATCAGTGAAATTGACCTACCCCTGAAGAGGAGGGAATGACAAAATAAGATGAGAAGACCCTATGGAGCTTCAATTAATTCAAAAAAAAAACAAAGGTAAGCCAAATCAAGGGATAAGAAAACTTAAATGGACTAACAATTTGGTTGGGGTGACCTCAGGGAAGAAAATAACCTCTGAGTGATTAAAATCTAGATCAGCTAGTCAAAATATTTCATCACTTATTGATCCAAAATATTGATCAACAGAACAAGTTACCCTCGGGATAACAGCACAATCCTATTCTAGAGTCCATATCCACAATAGGGTGTATGACCGCGATGTTGGATCAGGAAATCCCAGTGGTGTAGCCACTGTTAATGGCTCATTTGTTGAATGATTCAAGTCCTATGTGGTCTGAGTTCAGACCAGAGTAATCCAGTCGGTTTCTATTTTCTATTTCTTCCAGTACAAAAGGGCAAGAGAAACAAGACATACTTTACAAAAGCACCTTCAAACTAACAGATATAATCTTAATCTAATATATACGTATATAGCCTGCCTATGAATGGGGTTTGTTAGGGTGGCTCATTAATTGCATAAAAAATAAACCTTTATAGCCAGAGGTTCAATTTTTATCCCTAACAGCATGTTCATAATCAATCTTCTTTTATTAATTGTCCCCAATCTACTTTCCATAGCATTCTTTACACTAATTGAATGAAAAGTATTAGGTTATATATGACTCCATAAAGGACCCAACATCATTGGCCCCCATGATCTGTGGAGACACCAGTATTTACGTCAGTGTCACAAGGCCATCAGCTGGAGTTCACATTGGAAAACGTACCTGGGAAGACACCCTACAAAGGATCCACTAGCACACAACTGAACGAGTAACGTGGACTTTTGTCGATGACCTAGTATTTAAAGTGATAGGATAAAGATGCAGGACTCTAAAGTGTTCATGGAAATGCTGAAGGGACAATTCAGAAACAAGGAATAATAGACAAGGTAAACCAACTCCAATAGATTTATAATTGCTTACATGTACACAGTAAGAGTTTTTGCTGAATAAGTATTCATGTATTTGTCTTGATGAAAACATGCAACTTTATGATGAATAAAAATGGGCCATTTTCCTGTATTAGTACATTACTACTTATCATTTAGTCAATTTCTATAGTTAATGGAGTTATAAACATAATTAAAAAGGCATGCATCCATCAGAAAATAGCTATGAATTAATCTGGAAATTGTAGGGCCAAAAATAATGTTTTCAATATTCTGTGTTAGAAAATGTATATACATCACAAGGATGAGAGAAAACTCTGATTAAAGGAGATTAAAATGTAATCTAATCTTAAAAGAATAAAAAGGGTGTCATTCCTGGGATACTGGGGATAGGCAGTAAAATTTCACAGAATTCTGAGACTGGAAATGGGGCATTCCCTATTTTCATTTTTTTATTGTCGTTGCCAAGGGAATTTTTCCACCAAGAACAGAGAGATGGAGGGGAAAGAGGACATGGAAGGATATGGCAGACATGAGAAGGGTTCCATTTTCAGGACACCTTAGAGCAGTCAGGTGTCCATATTCTAGACCATGTAACCACAAAGAATTTCCCCTGGCAGATGCCTTCTGTAGCTCTTCCCTCCAAATTTCCACTCACTGCTCCTGGTGAGATCATCCTAAATGAGAACAGGCTGGGAGAAACACAGAGCTGCCTGGAGAAAAGCCTATCCTGTAAATTGACCCTGCCCTGGAGCTCGCTGGGCAGAGGGCAGGAGCTGCATGATGGATACCGACCCCTCTTCAGTCCAGGGACTTTCCTTTATTGTCCTTTGGGGAATACACTGACTGTAACACTGAGGTTCGCTGAAGGTTAATGGGATCAGGTGTGAGACTAAGGTGTCAATAAAGCACTTGATGCAACATGTTTTCATGTGTATCAATATGTGCATAACTAGGGAGAAGGGCCTTAACATCTTTATGATCCTTAAGGGAAATTTGATTCACATCAATTTAGGAATCATTGGCAATAACGTGTCACATAGAAGATGGATCGTCAATCTAAATGAACTTATTCACACACTCAGTGTCCTAATCAGTATGGGATGATGAAACAAAAATATCATAGACTGGGCACTTTATTTATATTTTTCTGAGGAAGATTCACCATGAGCTAACATCTGTGCCAGTCTTCCTCTATTTTGTACGTGGGTCAGCCCCACAGCATGGTTGTTGATGAGTGGTATAGGTCTGTGTCCAGGAACCGAACTCAGGCCACCAAAGAGGAGCTCACTGAACTTAAACACTAGGCCATGGGGCAGGCCCCTAGACTGGGCACTTTCGGGGGTTTTTTGTGTGTGTGTGAGGAAGATCAGCCCTGAGCTAACATCTGATGCCAATCCTCCTCTTTTTTGCTGAGGAAGATTGGCCCTGGGCTAACATCTGTGCCCATCTTCCTCTACTTTTTATATGGGATGCCGCCACATCATGGCTTGACAAGCAGTGCATCAGTGCATACCCGGGATCTGAACCTATGAACCCTGGGGCCATGAAGCAGAGCACCCACACTTAGCCACTGCACCACCGGGCCATCCCTAGACTGGGCACTCTTAACAACAGAAGTGCATTCCTCATGGTTCTGAAGACTGGGATGTTCAAGATCTAGGTTCAAGCTGATTTGCTTTTGGTGAGAGCTCTCTTCCTGTTTTGCAGAAGGACAGCTTCTTGCTCTACCCTCATCTGGCAGAGAGAGCTCTGGCCCTCCATCTCCTTATAAGGGCACTAATCCCATCATGGGGGCTTCACACTCATGGCCTCACCTAACCTAATTAACTCCCAAAGGCCCACTTCCAAATACCATCATGTCGGGAATTAGGATTTTAACTTATGAAATTGGGTTACATAGACATTCAGTCCATAGCATTCATGAAACCAATAGTTAAATATTTATAGAAGTCATACAGCCCCAACTGAAGAATGTTCTGGAGATCATGTGGCAAATGATACAATGTCTTTCCCTTCACAGAGTCTCCTAGTGGAAGCAATAAAAATTAACAGCCAAACAAAACTTGTGATATTTAAAAGCTAACATAGATCAATTATGACAGATTGTACTTACAATTGTCTTCTGGTAAAACAGGTCTGATTATCAGAGTCCAGATTAAGCAAATTCCCCCGGGTGAGGGCATGTGTGGCAATCTCACCTAAAAAGGTTCTTCCTTTTTTGAAATTTTATTTCATCTAGTCCTGTTTGCTTCTACATCCCTTTGGTGTTTGTGAACATACAGTATTTATTAAACCAATGTTTAACTGTTGCTCTGCCTTTACCACATCTGACTGGAAGCAGAAGTTACTGGACTTGGCTGGAACCTAGTTTCAGTTCATTTTTTCCTCCTCTTTCTGCTCAGACTCTCTTCTCTCACTGTTGAAATAGCAAATGCCTTAGGGGAGAAGCTGCATGGAGCTGGTGCTCACAATCTTGTGCTTCCCTCGTCTCAGAGATTATAGACCCCCAAGTCCTGCCTGCACAGGATGTTCTCTGACCCTTCACACAGCTGTTCTGTGTGCTTCGTCCAGCTTTTATAGCTGCCCAAGGAAAGCTACTCAATAAAAGTGGAACCTGCAGTTATTTTATCCTGAAATGTTTTAAACCAATGAATATTTGTCATTTTTCAAGGAGTATTTCTATAATTTTATAAGAAACATTTAAATAGGAATTTTAACAGCAATAATGGCTGTTCTTTGGCCAGAATTCCATGTCACTCATTGTTGGGAATTATGTGTAAGCTTTGATACACTCTCCTCAGTGCCTTTTAAAATATCACTGTTCCTTACATTTACATATCTTGTGATGGGTTTGTATCAGTCACCTCCTTTGTACCATTTCAGATCCTCTTGGGTCCTCATACCCTTGAATGTCATTTAGCAACCAGTTTTGCAGGTATCAGATTTGCTTTACGCAGGTGTCTCCTGACTGCTCCCCACATTTTGTCCCTGTGCCCTCTGCCTGTCCCTCTTGCCCCAGGGTGTCCATGTTGATGCTGAGGTGTGAAAAACCCCCTGATCAAGCCCACACGTGCACGGCCATGTTCCTTGTGTGGATGTGTGCGTGTTCAGCAATTCTGTATGGTCACAGGGTGCATGGCTATTATGGCATCTATGTGAAGGTGTGTTTTGTTGACGTGTGTGTTTAGAGAGTTCAAGTCACTGTGGGCTCTGAGACAGTGAGTGGTCTGTATGTGTGTGTGTTTGTGTGTATGTTCTGAGTATCAGTGTGCATTATCAGGTGTAGTTTACAGTCTGAATGCTGCTGGTCATTTGCAAATAGTATGTATGTGGGTGTGGGTGTGTGTTGTCAGCATCCACGTGTTCAGAGGATGTCTGTCATTGTGGGAATGTGTGAAATAAGTATGTTGTTAGAGATGAGCATGGGCACCAACACTGTTTGCCTGTTACTAGTCCAACACTCAACACCCCTGAAGAAACATTGAGTCCAGACATTCACAGGCCCCATCAGGCCCACAGAGATCCTACTCAGCTGTTTTCTTCCCATCACAGAAATATGAACAGGTAGCCAAGGACCACTTGATATTTGAGGAATTCCTCTAGCATGAAAGATGGAGCAAGAAACACATACGCTGAAGTGAGGGACTAAAGGAGCAGCAAGGAAATCCAGAGATCATAGTGTAACTTCAATTGCATATCTAGTAACATCTTCAAAACATTTAGAGATGGGTCAGTCCCATGGCCTAGTGGTTAAGTTCAGAGAACTCCACTTCAGTCGTCCAGGTGCAATTCCTGGGCGTGGACCTACACCACTCATCAGTGGCCAGGCTGTGGTGGCAACTCACATACAAAATAGAGGAAGGCTGGCACAGATGTTAGCTCAGGGTGAATCTTCCTCAGCAAAAAGAAGAAGATTGGCAACAGATGTTAGCTCAGGGTGAATCCTCCTCAGCAAAGAAAATAAAAAAGAGAAAACAACCAGTAAATGTATATATATGTATTGATGTTACTGCACAATATTGGGGTTCTCTTGCCCAATGCACATTAAAAAAGCCAATTATTCTGGCATCAGCTTTTGGGAAATGAAGTGTAGCTTTATTTCGTGAGATTGATCTGCAAGGAGACAGGGGGTTATGTGTCTCAGATCTGTCTCCCTGATCCAGGGCTTGGGGCACAATTTATGAGATGAAGAGCAGGGTGGTCTGACGTGTGGAGGTAGATGATTGGAAGTAAGGAGAAGTGAGGTAATTGATGATCTGCACAAGCAAAGTCAAGCTTCGTGGCTCTTCATCGGATGTGTGTTCACAAATTGGCAGTGTTACCATGATCTAAGGATGGAACTTTTAGCTCGATGTCAAAAAGGTCACTTATCAAGCATTTGCGCAGGCCCAGTTGATGGGTTGGTGGTCTCAACTGGCATGAACTGAACGAGGGGTCTCAGTTCCTGAAAGAAAACTCTTAACTACTCTGTTGATAAGATGGGGTCAGTAGAACTGGTCCTGGAGGGCACATGGTTATGTTGGTATATGCATATATATGCATATGCATGAGATTACATGTATGTGTGTTAAATGTAGAGTATACACAAAACCAGACTCTAGTTAAAGTGGTCAGGACAGATTTTAATCAGTAATATACCACTGCAATAGGGAAGAGGGAACAGGGTGAACTGAACTCAATTTGATTTGTACAGAGGTGACTGGGCATTTGGAAGGGAGAATGAGGGAGCAGGCAGAGGGGTGAGCAGGGGCTCAGTCGAGTCAGGGAGGGAAAAGTTACAGAGTGTTGGTCAGTGCAGTGTGATCTGGCCAGTCATGTCTGCTGGTTGGAAATCAAAGTTTCACTTCTCTCCTCTCACAGAGTCTGGGAGACAGACACTGTGTCCTCAGCTGAAGGAATGGCTCTCAGGACCTTGAGAAATGCACTCCTGAGTTATAGGAGACACATATACAGCTCAAAAGGACAGAGGAAAGATTCACAGTTGTAAGCACTTTTGAGTAAATGCTCTAAGAAAGGGATGTCAGGGGCCAAGGATCGAGTGTTGGCCAGAACAAACAGTCAATTCTTTTGGCTGCCTTGAGCTTTCTCAGGCAGGCACTTCAAGGGGGCAGGGGTCATCCTAGGGATGTGGATTTGAGCTGTTAGAAACTATGTCAGTGTGTAAGTCTTATAATGTGTGTCGGGGGGGTGAAATCATTTGTGCTGAGAGGCTGTAGTTATTATAGGCCAAGATGGAGGCCTAGTCAGGAAGAGAGCTCAAAGGAGCCTGGCTTGAGTTTGGTCAAGTACAGGAAACTATATATATAAATAATATATTTATATTTTTTGAATAATATAAATCATTATATTGAATAATATATTGAATTAAATAATATGAATATATTTAATGAATATATATTGAATGTGTATAAATAATATGTGTATATATATTTGAATTAAATAATATAAATATATATATGATTTAAAGGAATATTCAGACATAATAACAGAGATTTCCAGAATTGATAAAAGACTTCTACTCTAGATTCAGGCAGCTGAATACATCTCAAGCACAATTAAAAAAAAAAAAAAATCTAGAGTCAGAAACATCCAGGGAAACCAAAGAGCACCAAATACAAAAGAAGATATTGAAAGCCCCACAGAGGGACAGAACACTTACAGAGACTTACATTTAGACCTGTTGTACGTTTCTTAACAATGGAAGGCAAGAGAGAGTTGGATTAAATCTTCAAGGTACAGAGAGAAAATAACTTTCAGTGTATACCCAATCAAACCACATCTCAGTGGGCCAGCCCCGTGGCTTAGCGGTTAAGTGCATGCGCTCCCCTACTGGTGGCCTGGGTTCGGATCCCGAGTGCGCACCAAGGCACCGCTTGTCCAGCCATGCTGAGGCGGTGTCCCATATAAAAGAACTAGAAGGACCTACAACTAGCATATACAACTGTGCACTGGGGGCTTTCAGGAGGAACAACAAAAAAAAAGAGGAAGATTGGCAACAGATGTTAGCTCAGGGCCAATCTTCCTCAAAAAAAAAAAAAAGAGGAATGTTGGCAACAGATGTTAGCTCAGGGCCAATCTTCCTCAAAAAAAAAAAGATATTCCAGATTGGTCAAACAAGTGCTTAGCCATTCTTGATACCAATCTTTGCCCCCCTTCAGTTCACATGACCATCAGTGACCACACATACTCCCCCGGGCGCACACCACGCACCAGGACCAAGGTGCCTGAGGTGCCAGTGCCACAGAAGTCCCGGCTACACCTCCAACCTCAGCCTCCCTGACTTCTGTCCTGGGCAGGTCAGGAGGACCCCCACCCCACCCCAGCCTAGGGGCTCCCAGATGGCTGTCATGACCTCATCAAGGTTTTAATGACTTTGGAGGCCCTGGGTCACCAAGTATGAATGCATCAAGAAGCTACCCTCCACGCACAATCAAGGAACAATCTTGACACTAAAAATGGAAAGATGCCATTTCCAATAAAGGAAACAGCATTTGCCGAGCCTCCCCAAGACATGTGCGTGTACGTAATGTATAAATTGCATTCACCCAAGCCTTTCTAATGTGTTTCCTTCTCTCTAAATAAGTATGATGCTAAACTTACCTCCCAGGGGGTGGTGAATCTTGTCCCCAGCACATAGTAAGAGGGAAGAAGTGTCAGCTACCTCATTCTCACACACACATCTCCTGTCCTCAATCTTCTCACTCCCCTCCATCAGGGAAGAGTGAAACAGGCCAGCCTGGAGCAGACCCTGGTCATGAGAACCAGGCTTTGGAGAGAGGCCTGGGTGGGGACACCAGGTCATGAGGCAGGGGGGTGGCCCTGAGTCTGCCACCAGGGGCCCTAGGACTTCATTTGTACAATGCAGCTCGGGTCCATTCTACACACCACCTGAGCGCTGACCTACTTCACACCAAGCACAGCGCTGGGCGGCCACAGTCAGGAGCCAAACAGTTCCTGCCCTCCAGGAACTTCAGACCCAGTGAAAGGAGATAAATGACAGCCTCAGATAACTGACAATCACTGATTCTAATACTTCTTATAGAGGTTTAAACAGAAATATAACGAAGCCCAGCATTTGAAACATATTCAACAGAAATAGGAAAAAAACATAAAAACAAAATCATCTAGCTAAATGAGCGTGGGGGAATCATTTTGCTTGTTGAAATTTTTGGCAGTGTCTTGTGACCTGTGACTGCTGTTGGCTGTGTGCAGTAGAGGCAGCAGAAGAGAACCACTCTGTGGGACGAACCAAGCACACTGGTGGGAAAACGCCACCAAGAGCGGGGGCTGTCATTACCAGTCCCCAAATTACCTCTTGTACAATCTGACCCTCACCCAACATCTCCCCCAAGGCGTCATTTTATTAACAGAGAGCCATGCGAGCACTGTGTGCTTGGAGCTCTGGAACAGCAGGACATCAACTGGCCCACACATCTCAGGACCCGGCCTTGGTCCTGCTAAGCAGGTGCCCCAGGGCCAACTAATGAGCCTACGTTCATCTGCCTGAAGCAAATGGTGATGGGAGCAGCGGAGGTGACACCTTTAATGATGGGCAGGACGTGAAGTCCAGCAGGAACCTGGGCAGCCAAGAGGGAACACTGAGTTGGTCCCACTCTGGCCAGTCCCAGAAGACATGGGTGGTTGTGGGCTGGGAGAGGTGGTGTCAGCGGGACTGAGGTTAAAGATAAGTGGACGACATGCCCTGTTTGGGCTGGTTTGGAGAACAGGAAAGGGAGGTTAGGCTCTGAGGCTCCGGGCACTTCTTCAAGTGTCCTGGCCTCTAAGCAGAAGAGGGTAGGGCTGAGGGCACCTGCCCCCCCCACCCACACACACAGGATAGCCCTTGGAATGCCAAGAAGGAAATGCCGAGGGCAGCGGCATCCCCAGGAGGCAGGCGATGAAGTCCATCTTAGCCACTGCACAGAGTAGCCGGGCAGCTAGGCCAGGATGCGCAGTCTCCTGTGCAGGACCGCAGGAGAGCAGTACGGGGCTTGCCGGGCCACGCAGGTGCCTGAGGGCCTGGCCTAACCCAGCACCTTCACAGAAGAGGGCATGCCTGGGGTGGGCCTGAGGGCGACACACATCAGCAGTCAGGGTCCGGGCTTCAGAGAACCCAGCTACAGGGCAGGGGTCCAGGGGCATCAGGGGAGGCATAGTCTATCTCCTCTCCACAGGGCCTGAGCCAGATGGGTTAAATCCACCCCGCCTTGCTGATCTGAGAGAGGAAGCCAACAACCCGTGCAGAGGGGACCTCAATCAAAGTTTCCCCCTCCCCGCCTCTCCAGTGAACTCCACCTGCCCAAAGCCCAGGTGCCTTCTCTGCCTCCATCAATGTTTGCCCCGAAGAATATGATAAACCGTTTCTCAATGAGAAGCCTAAACACTAATTAAACTCAAGCTTTCTCCTTCCGGGAGGATTTGTTTGCTTTTCTTCTTTTTTTTTTTAATTTTTTGTTTATTGCACTAACATTGGTTTATAACATTGTATAAATTTCAGGTGTACATCATTATACTTCTATTTCTGCATAGATTATATCATGTTCACCACCCAAATACTAATTACCACCCATCACCACACACATGCGGAATTATCCCTTTCACCCTCCTCCCTCCCCGCTTCCCCTCTGGTAACCACCAATCCAATCTCTCTTTGTGTTTGTTTATTGTTGTTATTATCTACTACTTAATGAAGGAAATCATATGGTATTTGACCTCCTCCCTCTGACTTATTTCACTTTGCATAATACCCTCAATGTCCACCCATGTTGTCACAAATGGCTGGATTTCATCATTTCTTATGGCTGAGTAGTATTCCATTGTGTATATATACCACAGCTTCTTTATCCATTCGTCCCTTGATGGGCACTTACGTTGCTACCAAGTCTTGGCTATTGTGAATAATGCTGCAATGAACACATTCTTCTCAGGGAATTGAACCAGGAGCAGCGCAGACAGGAGCAGGGGCGGGGCCTGAAGGCCCAAGGCTTTGCAAGCGCGCCGGCTGTGGGGCCTCCACCCACTAAGGGGGACTGAGGGCTAGAGGTTGGGGGGGGCTCCTCCCATCCAGAGGCCGCTCCTCACCCCACCCCCACCTCCACCTGTGGTATTCGCATCCCTAGCGGGGCCCCAGGGGTTCTGGGAGGAGGTCGAGGCTCCTGGATTAATTCAGGGTGCGCACCGTCCTGTAGGACCCTGGCGCCCCGGCGCGCAGAGCCTGCCCAGAGGACACGTCAGCCCCGCCCCGCCAGGCTGCTCTGGGCAGAGCCGGGCCTCCACCCCCAAGCCGCCTGCCCCGAACCCTCGGGTCTCTGGGTGGGGACCCCACGCAGGCGGACGGTCCGAGGCCCCCCAGCCCCAGGAAAGCCGAGGGCGTGGGAGACCCGGGTGGGGACGCGGTCGGTGGGGAGTGGGGGTCCCCGCGGGAGGCGCCCACAGCCTTCGACCCTGCGCCGCCCCTCGCGTCGGCTGCTCCCCTGTAACCGCCCCTACCCGGGCAGGTCGCCCACCCTGCCCAGGGGCCCGCTCGCCCGCCTCGCGGACTCACCTGGCGCCGCCGCAACCGAAGGCTTCCCAGCGTCGCCACAGATGACGGTGTCCGGCTACAGCTGAAGCCAGGACCCAAGGAGGGCGGGTGCGAGGGGCGGGGCCGGCGTGCACGTGCTCGCGGGGCGGGGCCTGATGGGCACGTGGTCTGGGGGTGAGGCAGGGCCAGGGCCTGGAGCCGCCGCCGGGTGCGCGCGTGCTGGCGTGCTACGTGCACTCCTGACCCCGGGGGTGTGGCTGCCTAGCTAGTCTCCACCACCAACCACGTTTCCCACGTTGGAGGTGTGTCTGTTCCTTTGCATTTACCTTGCATTCTCTTGAGTCGTGGGCAATGCTCAGGCTTTCTCCTAGCTGTAGCTGCTTCTCATTGCCCCCAGCTCCCTCAACCATATATGTAGATAATATCTTTTCATCCTCAATGCCATTATTTCCTTTGAGAAACCTTGTACATCTCCTCGTTGACTCTTGATAGTGATATTTGTTTATGGTCAAATGCCACTTCTATTTAATCTGTCCTAGCACCTAGTGCAGTATTATCTGGTTGGCTCTGAGTTGGGGAAAAGCCTGATGTTTTAATTTTATTTTTCTTTTTAATTATCTGTATTTTATATCTCTTAGTCAACGGATTATGTAAGAAAATTAAAGATAGTTGTTGAGAACAATGCAAGTGAAAGTCATAAAGATGATTATCAAGTGTGCTTAATTAGTGGCAGAGCAAATAGTAATAGGAAATGAGAAAGCCATCAGGTTTGAATCTAACAGACCTGAGTCTGAAAATTATATCTACTATTTAACAGCTCTTTATGATATTTTTTATATGAGTTTCAGATTATTCATCTGTAAAACAGAGATAATAATATCTATCTTTTTGAGTTATTAGGACATTAGGTTATATAATACGTCAAGTAGAAACACAGCTCAGCAAATATATTGATTCACTTAAAAAGTATTTATTGATTTTTAACTAATAGGCAGGATACTAACTGTGTTGCAAAACTCTCAAGGAACTCGCAGGCTATTGTAGGTAAAATATCAATCTATCTCTGCTCCTTTCTGCACTTTCACTTCTAGCTTCATTCTTAGGAGGAGAATTTGATAATATAATTGTTCAGAGTCCAGACCATAGGCTAAATCGCTTACTTTTATTTCTCTTCATGTTGCTGAATCTGTAAGCTGAGTCTCCTCTCTCTCCTTCTGTCTCTCTGTCTTTTTCATCTTTTCATTTTCTTTCACTTTTCTTCATTTCTTCTGTCCCTCCCAACTTGACTTTACTGCTTGTCCTACCATGCGCATCCAGAAATCGTATGCATTGCTTCAAATTTGTATTCTACACAACAGCAGTAAAGGAATAAAATCAAGAAGTTTAGATCCAGGCTTAATGGGAAATGCCAACTCTTCTTTAGCTTGACTATATAAAAATTACGTTCTCCAATTTTTTCAGAGTTTTGTACTATGGCACTATGTATAGCTGAATTAATAATCCAGTATCTCTGATCCTCATTTTCTGTTGTTCCATGTAGGTATTGCTTTCTTTGTAATCTGACACAGGGCCGGTGTGATGGTAGAGTATGAATCGAGACATTTTTCTAGCCGAATAACTAACATTTCACCTCAACTCTAGTCCCCCATGGTTTGGACTGAAATTTGACTGTGTCAGTTCTATTAGGAGACTTTCCAAAGCTGTACAACATCATTTGGCTCTGCTGCTCTAACACCACAGTTGTGAATGCCAACTTTAGGAGCTGGTATAAAAGTAATAGAACTTAGTCCCAAAATTATTCTAATTTGAGATGAATTCAATTCTCAGTGAATTTGTGCACAAAGATTATATTTTGCAGTGGGTGTTTAAAGAAGTAGTAAGCTCATAACTATATTTTCAGAGAGCAGATTTCAGATAGTCGCCTTGAGCTCACATGCTCCATGCCTCAAAATGTGTCACCTCAAATAAGAAGGCTAATCTGGACAACAAAGTTTGCATAAATTACACTATTCATTAACATTTTTCTAAAATCAGTGGCCCAGAAATGGTTACCATGAAATTATTGTCCTCCGTTCTATGTATTGTTGAAGAAATGTTTGCAAGTTGTGAGGATAAAGCATGGAGGCATTTGGAGTTTTGTGAAGCTGAGTAAGCTGAATGGTAAGGTGAATGGAATTGAAACAAGTGTTCTGAGGAAGAAAGCTAGTCTTTAAGCCTGGCTGGATAATCACAAAGTGATGTAAGAAACAGATGAGCTGCCCAAATAACACTTCTAGTTATTTTAATTCTATTGTTACTAAAAAATAGCTTCCTGCCCTGGCTGTTACTTGGGAGTCTAGCAAATTATTAATAATATGCTTCCTCTGCCTTATGAGGATAATGATTAATATTGTTTTGACTTAGCAATAAATCTTTACATTACAGCTTTTAGAGGACCCCACTGAAATTTGGCAATTAATGGGTGCTTGGTTACACTGAGAATGAGGAAGGTGGGAGAACTAGCATACTCATGACAATGCATAAGGTTCTCTGCACAACTTGTACACAAGACTAATCTCCAAATGCTGCTAACATACTGGCCTATTTGTGTATGAAAATAGAAAATGTCTCTCCTTTCTCTATATATAAGAAATAAACTCAGGTAGGGAAAATATTTATTAAATTTATACCTTAAAATAAGTGAAACACACACACACGTACTTTGAAATTCCTCCATACAATTATGTAACACATTGCCTTTTTGTGTGGCAACCATATACAGGCTTCCCTTCAAGCCTTTAGGAATTAGCTCACTGTTACTCACTACACCACAACTGTTCTCATAATTCTTTTTGGTATCAATACCCACATAAATGATTTTTATAATTTCTGTCCCTTTAACTCCCTGCTTGTGCCTACCATAGCCACTCATTACTATAGTCATCTTCAAGATTTTTTATTTCCAATATCTACTGCTTTCTAAAACTTTATTTTAAGCATTGTCTTTCAACAACCACCACCTCTCCAATAACTTTTTATATAACGTTTACGAACTATTCTTTGACCATACTATTCACTGTCCATCAACTAACTCCTGTTCTCAATTATAGGCAATAAAAATCCGTGGACACTATTACGAGGTAGATGCCTAAAGATACAAGTAATCATATTGTTCTTCCTTGTCCGTGTATTCTCTCACAGACATAGGTGGTTATTCTCTTCCTTGTTTTCTTCTGTGAAATCTAAAATTTCTTCTCTCTCTTTTTTTTTCTTTTGTGAGGAAGATCAGCCCTGAGCTAACATCCAAAGTGATTATTAATTGGATTACTATCTACCATGTTTGTTATTGTCTATTTTTGCCCTTGCTTTTGTTCCTATTTTTTCTTCCACTGTTTTTCTGCTGTTGTGGTTTTAATTGAGCATTTTATATGATTTCATTTTCTCCCCTCTTTTAATATTTCAGTTATACTTCTTCCTTTTACTTTTTTTAGTGGTTGCCTCAGAGTTTGTAAACGTACATTTACAACTAAAACAATTCCACTTTAAATAACACCACATCCCTTCACAGGTAGTGTTAGTACCTTGTAATAAAATAGTCTTAACTTCTCTATCCTGTCCCTTATATCATTTCTGTCATTCATTTCACTTATACATAAGCATATATATAACACACACATATATATGTACATATGATATACACATAAATATAATACGGTATACATTGTTGCTATTTATTTTGAACAAACTATTATCTATTAGATCAACTAAGAATAAGAAAAAAGTTTTTTTATTTTACCTTCACTTATTCCTCCTTTAATGCTCTTCCTTACTTTCTGTAGATCTGAGTTTCTGACCTATATTATTTTCCTTCTCTCTAAAGAACTTCTTTTAACATTTCTTGCAAGACAGATTTACTGGCAAAAAATTCCCTCAATTTTCGTTTGTCTGAGAACGTCTTTATTTCTCCTTCACTTTTGAAGGATAATTTTACAGGATACAGAATTCCACGTTAGTGTTTTTTTCCTCTCAACACTTCAAATATTTTACTCTACTCTCTTCTTGGTTGCATGGTTTCTGAGTACAAGTTGGATGTACTTATTCTTGTTCCTCCATAGGCAAGGTAATTTTTTTCTCTGACTTCTTTCAGGAATATTTCTTTGTCTTGATTTTCTGTAGTTGGAAAATGATATGCCTAGGTGTAGTTTTGGGGGTTGGGATTTATTATGCTTGGTGCTTTTTGAGCTTCCTGGATCTTTGGTTTGGTGTGTAACATTAATTTGGGGAAATTGTCACTTATTATTGTTTCAAATATTCCTTCTGTTTCTTTCTCTCTTTTTTGTCTTCCTGGTATTCCCATTACTCATATGCTAGACGTTTTGTAGTTGTCTCACTGTCCTTGGATATTCTGTTCTTTTTTTGTCTTGGTTCTCTTTGCTTTTCTGTTTTGGAGTTTCTCTTGAGATATCCTCAGGCTCAGAGATTCTTTCCTGAACCTTGCCCAGGCTATTAGTAAGTCCATCAAATGCATTCTTCTTTTCTGTTACAGTGTTTTTATCTCTAACATTTATTTTTTGTTCTTTCATAGGATTTCCACCTCTCTATTTTTAGATATTGCCCACCTCTTCTTGCGTGCTGTCTACTTTATCCGTTAGAGTCCATAGCATATTAATCATAGTCACTTTAAATTCCCAGTCTGATAATTCTAACATTCTTTCCATGTCTGGTTCTGATGCTTGCTCTATATATTCAAATTTTGTTTTTTCTTTTTGGTTTGCCTTGTAATTTTTTCTTCATAGCATGACATGATGTATCAGGTAAAATGAACTGCTATAAATAGGCCTCTTGTAATGTGGTAGACTGTGGGGAAAGGAAGCATTCTCTAGTCCTGTGATTTGGTGTCAGTCTTTTAGTAAGCCTATGCCTCTGGACTGTGAACTTCACAAGTGTTTGTGAGTTTTTTCTCCCCCCTTAGGTGGGAGAGGGTGGCTAGAGTTGGGCTGGAGTTGGGTATTTTCCTTTTCTCACATGGAAGGCTAGAGCTGACTGAAGTTGGGTGTGTTCCTTCCTTAGCTCAGTTAGGCTCTGATAATACTCCAGCAGGTTAGGCTCTGGTTAACTAGTTTCCCCCAAGGGCAGACCTTGTTAAGATGAACACAATGCTCTGTTATATTTTTTTTTTTTTTTTTTTTGTGAGGAGATCAGCCCTGTGCTAACATCCGCCAATCCTCCTCTTTTTTTGCTGAGGAAGATGGCCCTGGGCTAACATCTGTGCCCATCTTCCTCCACTTCTGTTATATTTTAAATGGTTTCTTTTCTCTTCCCCTGCTGGAAGCATGAGGGAATTTTTCTCTGATATTTACTATGAAAACCTGGTTGAGGTCCTGGACATAAAATAAATCTCACAAAATTTGGGGGCTCCTCTATGACTGGGTCCCCCTGGAGTAGTTTTTTTATTATTATTATTTTACTACAAAGCTTTGGCATTAGTAATTTTACGAAAAAATAAAATGCACTAAAAATAAATGCTGTCTGGCATGATTGGTAAATGATGGCCAAAAATAGGTTCTTTTTTCCTTCAAGGCAATCAGTCAGAAAGCAGTTCTTTTCTTCTTCAAAACCATTCTAGCTCACTAGCATTCACACTAAGCTGTGGCTCTGATGATCATGTAGCAGAGCGTGAGAGCACTGAGGAGGCCAAAACTGGCAATAATAAACCACTCTTTTGTTACTGCAATGTTGATCTCCCTCATTCTGAGAGTGAGCTCTGCATCCTGAGGAAGAGGCGAGATCCCCGAGTTAGAGAAGTTCGAAGCTGGAAGTGGCTCGAGGCCAAGGGAGTTGTCGCTGGTGAGGTCACCTATGGCTGATTTTCGGTTAACTGCTTGGGTTCTGGTGAGCCTTTCCATGTCAAATGCTACGTTATCAGTACATGGCAAATTTGGCACAATTCCTAGGGCCTTCAAAATATTAAGTTTGCACGTAGGACAGGTACAATGTTCACTAAGCCAGGGATCCACCAGGATTTGTGGAAAACACGCTTGCAGGGGAGAATCCTGACAACATCATTCTGCTTACAGCTCTCTATGCAGACTGCACAATGATCCAAGTCTGGGTCTGTTTCCTTATCGCCCTTTTTTACTGTTCTGGTTGTCAATTTGCTGATGGCTCTCTTTGCTGCATCTCCAAGACGACGCTGGTTCCTGTCGCGTGCATTTGTGTACCTGAGCTTCTGGATGAAGTAGAATATGAGCCATGCTGAAGAAATAATCATCAAAACAATAAAGGATATTGGTAACAAGACTAAAGAGCCTTGGCTGAAGTCTTTGGCGGCATTGGCGTTCCCACAGCTATTGTCATTTGTACAGAGATGTTTCTCTCCAGATAACTCAAAATATCCTTACCCCTCAACTCTGTAATCACGACAGCAGTAATATCTCCGGTGCCTGGATGAGTCCTGGTGACTGGCTCCTCTTTGGATTTATTATTGTAGATGACTACAGCAACCGCATTGTGGAAAGCAGCCCGTGACATTGTCTCTTTAAATGTGCAATTTCCCCTTGGCAGCAAAGCAATCCACTGTTTGACATTAGCAGGGACAGAGAACCGTGTTTGAGGATCACATCCCAGATGATCAGCACCTCCGTGGATGGGCAGCGGCGCCAGGACCTGGCCGCGGACCTCGGCCTTGGGCCAGTCGAGCCAGTAGCGCCAGCGGTTGATGCGGAACGAGAGCGGGGCGCCGCGGCCGGGCTCCTGCACCGTCCTGTCGATGAGCGCCGTGCAGCACTCCTGGCTCGTGCCGTCCGCGCGCCGGCCACAGGCTGCAGGTCAGCAGCGAGAGCGCGGGAGCCGGGCCGGGCCGCCTGCGCCGCGCTCCCCGTCCCTCCGGCCGCAGCCGCCGCTCGCTGCCCCGGCTGTAGGGCCAGCGCTGAGGGGCGGGGCGGGCGTCCCCCCGGAGTTTTTAACTCTCGGAGCGGTCCACACTGAGCCTCCGCGGTTGCTCAGCTACAGTTCAGGGTTTCCTACTCCAGCACTGGTTCCTCCAGCAGTTTCCGCTCGAGTCCACTCTGGTAAGCCGTGACCCCTGTATGCGCCTCTGTGTCTCCAGTCTTCAGGGCAGTGGTTTGCCCTGTGTTCTCACCTCTCTTAAGGATCCTAGCAGAGTTGATTTTTCAGTCCCTTGAGCTTTTTACTTGTTAGTATGGAGTAGCAACTTCCACTCTCCTTACATGCAGAATAGAAACCAGAAGTCTTGTTCTGTTTTTTTTTTTGCAAATTACCTTATGTGACACAAAAAGCATAAAATATTTACTACCTAGTCTTTTACAGAAATCGATTGCCTACATCTGCAGAGAATACCTATTCCTGTATTTATATGCTGTGAGCTAAAGATTAAAAATTTATATTTTCAAACCAGAATAATTCCCTATAATCCAGATTCATACCACTAACTCTCTTCTCAACATTTTTACCTGGATAATAAACAATAGTCCCTAGGACTTAAAAAATAAAACAGTTCCTTTAATTTAGTCCAGAGAGATTAGCTATTTACAGACCCTGGAGGTATGAGCAGAAAGGGGACTCTGGAAGTTGCACTGTACTTAGTGATACAGGAGTCCTACCAAGCCAGTGTGGAGAGACCAAACTGAACATCCCAAGGATTTTATTGACATGCCAGAAAGGCCACATATATGTGAAAAGCTACACTTTTCTAAGAGTAAGTGTTCCTCTAGACCCACTCTAATAAAATTCAAAAAAGCCTAGTGAATACCAAAGAGATAAGCTCAAAAATTAATTGCCTGCCAGAACAAAGCTCGATGCTTTCGGGAGGAAGATAGCAAAATTTACGCCTCAACAATGCAACACCCAGGATGATGTGTACAATAAAAAATTACTAAATGCATGAAGAATGAAGAAAATGTGACCCATTATGAAGAAAAAACATAGAAAATAAAGAAATGAAAGATCCAGCTATGTTCACAAAGAGTGCACTTCAAAAATCAAGGTACATATGGGTTGAAAGTAACAGGACTAAAAAGATATACCATGCCAATAGTGGCATAAGAAATCTGGAGGGGCTTTATTAATACCAGACAGAATAGACTTCAAGAGAAGGACTGATGCCAGAAATAAAAAGAAGCTTTTATAATGCCAAATGTTCATAAAGATAAAGAGTTTAATTGATCAAAAAGAACATTATTTGTTTATAAATATAATGCCAGAGCTACAAAATATGCAACTAAAACTTGACATGGATAAAGGGAGGAATAGCCAAAGCTACACTCAGAATTGCAAATTACAACACCTTTCTCTTAACAATTCATAGAAAATTTGAACAACATAGTAAAGGTGTATAAAATCTGAATAGGACTATCAACCAAATTGCTTTCTTAGCATTTGTAGATAACTGCAACCAACAACTGAAGAATACACAGTCTTTGTAAATGCACATGGAGCACTAATCCACCATATGGTGGATTATATAATGCTTTAATAAGTTTCAGAAATAAAAATCTTACAGAACGTATTCTGTAGCCAAATTAGAAATAAATTGGAAGTCAATATGAGAGATATGAAATTAATATTTTTTGGAAAATAACTTGTAAATAGCTCACAGATCAAATAAGGAAAAAAAGAGAAAACAAAATTTTGTAATCTCACTGATAGGGAAATATAAGATATCAAATTTATAAGATGCAGCTGATACAGTGCTTAAAGAGAGAGTCATACCATGAAATTTTATATTGGAAAATAAATGAATGGTCTGAAATTCTACTTTTAAATGCTATTTTTAAAAGGGCAAAATAGAATTTGCTGGGAAGATGGTGGCATAGGAGGACTCTGAGTTCACTTCCTCCCACAGACACAACAAATTTACAACTACTCTTGGAACAATTACTCCTGAGAGAGAACTGAAAACTGGATAAAAAGAATCCCCACAACAAGGGACAGTGCTGCCTGAAGTGGAAGAGGGGGAAATACCTGTCTGGAGAGAAAAAAGCCACGTTCCAGCCACGGTGCTTAATGGCTGGGAGCAAACCTAAAGTACGAAGTGTTCCCTGGAGGAGTGGGGAATCTGAGTGGGAGAGCATTGCCACAATAAGCAGCTTTTGGAGTCAGCACAACAGAGATGAGTGTCATAATATCTGGCTTTGCTGGCTATTAACAGCAACAGGGAATACCCAGAAAAGCTATCGAACATAAGGGAAAGGAAAGACTGGTCTTAAAGGGCCCACACACAAATTCACCCATTTCAGATAGCAACCTAAAATCACCAGAAAGAAAGGTGCACAGTCCTTTGGCAAAAAGAGACTCACTTGATAGGCTCTGGGTGCATCTTGACAAGAGATGAGACCTCCCTAGACTGGGACCACCTCCCCAGGGAGTGAGACACTGGCAGTAGCCATTATTGTGACCTAGTACAGGTGTGCTGACACAGACACTGGCAGATGCCATTGGAGTTCTTCCCCTGGCCTGTTAGCACAGGATTCTGCCCCACCCACTAGAGCACCAATTTAATCCAGCTCCAACAGGGCAGGTAGCCCACCATAGGGACTGGCCCCAAACAACAGCAAGCCCTTGGGCAACTTCTGGTCCCCCATAGGCAGGCTGTGTGGGACCTCTGCAGGGGGGGAGTGAGTCCACCTCTGAGGGGCAGGGTGTGTTCGAGGGGCAGGGCATGCTCAAGGGGCTGGCCTGTGTTAATGGAGTGTGTGGGGCATCTGCAGCAGGGTGAGTGGGTCTGCTTCAGGGGGTCAGAGCATGTGCGTGGGGCAGGACTGTATTGATGGGGGTGTGGTCCTGTGGGCAGTGGGACTTGTCAGCTGCTACAAACTCATGCTTCTCAAAAAGCCACATAGGGGATTGGCTTCACCTTCCAGTGCCTGAAACAGTTGTGTGCTGCTATGCCTGGGGCTGGCCCCACATATCTGCACTACTGAGAGAGCTGACAATAGCCTTGCAGGCTGGAGGCCTATAGCAATTGTAAGTCCCTGAGCCTAGCAACCAGCCATGCTGGGGGACTATTGCCTCAGAAAAACTGCAAAAGGAATGTGTTATTAGACATTGCAGCCAACTGTGTTGAGGCTCTCCATGCCTGATAAAGTGACTGAAGGGTCTATAGCAGCCACATGCAGCTGAGCATTACAACCAGCCAGCCAGGGGGACAGCCTCCCTGGGAACGTTCAGCAAGAACAACCCTGCCACAACAGAAAGACACTTGTAGCCCACACAGGGGACACTCCTGGAACATTTGGAGCTGGTGATGAGAGGAAAGCACACTGCTGGGCCTCATAAGGCATCTCTTACATAAAGCCAGCTCTCCAAGATTGGGAGATATAGCTGACCCACCTAATACATAGATATAAGCACAGAAAAAGAGGCAAAATGAGGAGACAAAGGAATATGTTCCAAATAAGGGAACAGAACAAATCCTCAGAAAAAGAACTAAATGAAATAGAGATAAACAATCTACCTGATAAAGAATACAAACTAATAGTCATATGGATGCTCACTGATCTTGAGAGAAGGTTGGAAGAATTCAGTGAGAAATTCAACAAAGAATTGGAAAATATAAAAAAGAATCCATGAGAAATGAATACAATACCGGAAATGAAAAATTCACTAGAGGGAATCAATAGCAGAGTAGATAATACAGAAGAACAGATCAGTGAGCTGGATGAAAGACTAGAGGAAATTCCCCAAGCTGAAAAGATAAAAGAATTAGAAAGAGTGAAGAGAGTGTAAGGGACTTCTGGGACAACATCAAGTGCACTAACATCCGTGTTATAGGTGTGCTAGGAGAAGAGAGAGACAAAGGGGCAGAGAATCTATGCAAAAAAATAATAGCTGAAAACTTTCACAACCTAAGGAAGGAAACAGGCATCTAGATAAAGGAAGCATAGAGAGCACCAAATAAGATAAACCCAAAGAGGTCCACACCAAGACACATTATAATTGGGCCGGCCCCATGGCTTAGCAGTTAAGTGCGCGTGCTCTGCTACTGGTGGCCCAGGTTCAGATCCCGGATGCGCACCAATGCACTGTTTCTCCGGCCACGCTGAGGCTGCATCCCACATACAGCAACTAGAAGGATGTGCAACTGTGACATACAACTATCTCCTGGGGCTTTGGGGGGGAAGAGAAGGAGGAGGATTGGCAATAGATTTTAGCTCAGAGGTGGTCTTCCTCAGCAAAAAGAGGAGGATTAGCATGGATGTCACCTCAGGGCTGATCTTCCTCACAAAAAAAAAAAAAGACACATTATAATTAAAATGTCCAGAATTAAAGATAAAGAGAGAATCCTAAAAGCTGCAAGAGAAAGGCAACAAGTTACATACAAAGGAAACCCCATAAGGCTATCAGCTGACTTCTCAGCAGAAACCTTACAGGCTAGAAAGTAGTGGCACAATATATTTAAAGTGTTGAAAGGAAAAAACTTACAGCCAAGAATACTCTACCCAGCAAGGTTATCATTCAGAATGGAAGGAGAGATAAAGAATTTTCCAGACAAGCAAAAACTGAAGGATTTTACAGCAATAAACCAGTCTTACAAGAAATGCTAAAGGGACTTATTTAAGTGTAAAAGAAAAGACCACAAATAGGAATAAGAAAATTACCAAAAAAAAAAAAAAAGCAATAAAATCACTGATAAAGGCAAATATACAGTAAAGGTGGCAGAGCAACCACCTGTGAAGCTAATATGAAGGTCAAAAGACAAAAATATTAAAATTATCTATTTCCATGATGAGAGGGTAATGGATACACATGCACAAAAAAGATGTTAAATGTGATATCAAAAACATAAAATGTGAGAGGAGAGGAGGAAAAGGGTAGAGCTTTTAGCAAGAGGTCAAACTTAAGACACCATCAACTTAATATAGGTTGTGATATATGTACGTTATTATATATGAACCTCATGGTAATCACAAACCAGAAACCTATAATAAATACACAAAAAATTAAGAGAAAGGAAACCAAACATAATACTAAAGAAAGCCATCAAACCACAAGGGAAGAGAGCAAGAAAAGAAGAAATGAACAGAGAAGAACTACTAAAACACCTAGAAAAAAATAACAAAAAGTAACACTTATCAATAGCTACTTTAAATGTCAATGGACTAAATGCTCCAATAAAAGTACATAGGGTGGCTGATTGGATTAAAAAAACAAGACCCATATATATGCTGCATACAAGAGACATACTTCAGACCTAAAGACACTCACAAACTGAAAGTGAAGGGATGGAAAAAGACACTTCATTTAAATAACAATGAAAAGAAAGCTGGAGTAGCAATACTTACATCAGAGAAAATAGACTTTAAAATAAAAACTGTAACAAGAGACAAAGAAGGGCATTACATAATGATCAAGGGAACAATCCAACAAGAGGATATAACACTTGTAAATATCTATGCACCCAATGTAGGTGCACCTAAATATATAAAGCAATTATTAACAGACATAAAAGGAGAAATAGACAGTAACACAATAATAGTAGGAGACTTTAACACTTCACTTACACCAATAGATAGATCACCCAAACAGAAGACCAATAAGGAAACATTGGCCTTAAATGACACATTAGACCAGATGGTCTTAGTAGGTGTACACAGAATGTTCCATCCAAAAACCACAGAATACACATTCTTTTTGAATGCACATAGAACATTCTCCAGGATAGATAACATATTAGGCCACAAAACAAGTCTCAATAAATTTAAGAAGACTGAAATAATACCAAGTATCTTTTCTGACCATGATGGTATGAAACTAGAAATCAACTATAGGAGGAAAATTAGAAAAGCCACAAATATGTGGAGATTAAACAAAATGCTACTGAACAACAATTGGGTCAGTGACGAAATCAGAGAAATAAAAAATACCTGGAGACAAATGAAAATGAAAACACGACAAGCCAAAATTTATGGGACACAGCAAAAGCAATTCTAAGAAGGAAGTTTGTAGGAAAACAGACCTACATCAACAAACAAGAAAAATTTCAAATAAACAATCTAACAATGCACCTAAAGGAACTGGAAAAAGAAGAACAAACAAAGCCCAAAATGAGTAGAAGGAAGGAAATAATAAAAATCAGAGCAGAAATAAATGAAATAGAGACTAAAAAAAAAAAGAAAAAATTAATGAAACTAAAAGCTGGTTCTTTGAAAAGATAAATGAAATTGACAAAGCTTTAGCTAAACTCACCAAGAAAAAAGAGAGAAGCCTCAAATAAAATAAGAAATGAAAGAGGGTAAATTAAAACAGACACCTCAGAAATACAAAAGATTATAAGAGAATACTATGAAAATCTATATGCCAACAAATTGGATAATCTGGAAGAAATGGATAAATTCTTAGAATCATACAAACTTCCAATACTAAATCAAGAAGAAACAGAGAATTTGAATAGACCAATCTCCAGTAAGGAGATCGAAACCGTAATCAAAAACCTCACAAAAAAATAAAAGCACAGGACCAGACGGCTTCCCTGGTAGATTTCACCAGAATTCTACCAGATGGTCAAAGAATACTTAATACCTATCCTTCTCAAACTCTTCCAAAAAATTGAAGAGGAGGGGAAGCTTCCTAACTCACTCAACGAGGCCAACATTACCCTGATACCAAAAACAGACAAGGACAACACAAAAAAAGAAAATTACAAGCCAACATCACTGATGAACATCGATACAAAAATCCTCAACAAAATACTAACAAATTGAATACAGCAGTACATTAAAAAGATCATACACCATGATCAAGTGGTATTTATTCCTGTGGTGCAAGAATGGTTCAACATCCACAAGTTAATCAACGTGATATACCACATTAACAAAATGAAGAGAAATCACATGATCATCTCAACAGATGCAGAGAACCCATTTGACAAGATTCGGCATCCATTTATGATACAAACTCTGAATAAAATGAGTATAGAAGGAAAGAACCTCAAAATAATAAAGGCCATGTATGACAAACCCACAGCTAATATTATACTCAATGGTGAAAAACTGAAAGCAGGAACAGGACAAGGATGCCCACTTTCACTACTCTTATTTAACATAATATTGGGAGGCCTAGCCAGAGCAATCAGGCAAGAAAAAGAAATAAAAGGGATCCAAATTGGAAAGGAAGAAGTGAAACTGTCACTATTTGCAGGTGACATGATTTTATATATAGAAAACCCTAAGGAATACACGAAAAAACTTTTAGAAATAATAAATGAATACGGTAAAGTTGCAGGATACAAAATCAACACACAAAAATCAGTTGCATTTCTATACATTAACAATGAAGTGGCAGAAAGAGAAATTAAGAATACAATCCCATTTACAATTGCAACAAAAAGGAATAAAATACCTAGGAATAAACTTAACCAAAGAATTGAAAGACCTCTATGCTAAAACTATAAAACATTGTTGAAAGAAATTGAAGAAGACACAAAGAAATGGAAAGATACTCCATGCTCTTGGGTTGGAAGAATTAACATAGTTAAGATGTCCATTCTTTCTAAATCAATATACAGATTCAATACAATCCCTATCAAAGTTCCAGTGACATATTTCATGGAAATAGAACAAAGAATCCTAAAATTTATATGGAACAACAAAAGACCCCGAAAAGCCAAAGGAATCTTGAGAAAAAAGAACAAAGCTGGAGGTATCACACTCCCTGATTTCAAAATATACTACAAAGATGTGCTAAACAAAACAGCATGGTAGTGGCACAAAAACAGACACGTAGATCAATGGAACAGAATTGAGAGCCCAGAAATAAACCCACACATCTATGAACAGCTAATTTTTGACAAGGGAGCCAAGAACATACAATGGAGAAAGGAAAGTCTCTTTGATAAACGGTGTCGGGAAAACTGGACAGCCACATGCTAAAGAATGAAAGGAGACCATTATCTTACACCATACACAAAAATTAACTCAAAATGGATTAAAGACTTGAATGTAAGACCTGAAACCATGAAACTTCTAGAAGAAAACATAGGCAGTACACTCTTTGACATCAGTCTTAGCAACATATTTTCAAGTACATGTCTGTCCAGGCAAGAGAAACAATAGAAAAACTAAACAAATGGGACTACATCAAACTAAAAAGCTTCTGCACAGAAAAGGAAACCATCAACAAAATGAAAAGACAACCTAACAATTGGGAGAAGATATTTGCAATCCATATATCTCATAAGGGGTTAATCTCCAAAATATATAAAGAACTCATACATCTCAACAACAAAAAAAAACTAACAACCAAATTAAAAAATGGGCAGAGGGTCTGAACAGACTTTTCTCCAAAGACGATATACAGATGGCCAACAGGCACATGAAAAGATGTTCAACATCACTAATCATTAGGGAAATGCAAATCAAAACTACAATGAGACATCACCCCCTCATGCCCGTCAGAATGGCTATAATAAACAAGACAAGAAATAACACGTGTTGGAGATGATGTGGAGAGAAGAGAACTCTCATACACTACTGGTGGGAATGCAAACTGGTGCAGCCACTATGGAAAACAGTATGGAAATTCCTCAAAAAATTAAGGCTAGAACTACCATACGATCCAGCTGTTCTACTGCTGGGTATTTATCCAAAGATCATGAAAACACGAATGTGTAAAGATATATGCACCTCTATGTTCATTGTGGCATTATTCACAATAGCCTAGACTTGGAAACAACCTAAGTGCCCTAAGGGACAAATGGATAATGATGATGTATTATATGTACACAATGAAATACTACTCAGCCATAAAATAAAAGATGAAATCTTGCCATTTGTGACAACATGGATAGACCTTGGGGATATTATGCTAAGTGAAATATGTCAGAGGGAGAAAGTCAAATACTATACGATCTCACTCATAAATGGAAGATAAAAACAACAACAACAAACACATAGATACAGAGATTAGATTGGTGGTTACCAGTAGGGAAAAGGGGAGGGAGGAAGGCAAAAAGGGTGACTAGGCACATGTGTGAGGTGATGGATTGTAATTAGTCTTTGGGTAGTGAACATGATGTACTCTACACAGAAATCAAAATATAATGATGTACCTCTGAAATTTATATAATGTTCCAAACCAATGTCATCTCAATAAAAAATTAAATAAATAAATAAAATAAAAGTATGAGAGTGTAAAGACATATATAGATGGATTTTTGTATTATAAGCTATATTGAAAAATTGGCAACAATCTAAATATCCATAAAAGAATGGCTGAATAAACTACAATGTAACCATACAATTGAATATTAGGCAGCCAATTAAAAAAAGGCAGATCTACATATTGATTGTTGGTGTAAAAAGGAAATTGCACATCAATAGATACAGAATGATTACATTCTTGAAGATATAGATGTAGCTACTTCTCTATACAGATTTCTTGCTTATATTTAAGAAAAGGTCCTAAAGAAACTTAATTAAAGTCACTTTAAGGAAGATGAAATTTGATGGGTGGGTGATAAGGAACATTCATTTGACAAGTTCAGATAATTTTTTTAGAGTAGCGGAATTACAAATGACTCTTCTTTTGTTGTTTTCTAGCATTTTTCTGAAATAGAGAGAGAATAATTGCTGGAGCCAGGTCCTGGAGGAGCCTGGAGAGGAAGGAATCAAGGGCAAAAATGGAAGGATCCACTTCGACACGACAGACACCTGATTCTCTGGAAGTGCAGGAAAAGGGCAAGAATTGATGGGATATAGACCAGTTGGAGTGCAGGCTGTAGGGGTGCTAGAGCTGGGTGGTGAGACAGCTTGCCTGATGTCCCCAGTTTCTCAATAAGGATGAGATGGGGCCCAGGCTTGAGGACAGTGGTCAAGGTTTGGAATAGTCAACTAGGGAAAGAGGCAGGATGCTCACCAAGGACGAGGGAGGAGGAGTGGCCTCATGAAGTTTCTGTTATTGAGGCCTAGAAGTAGCAGCCTAACTGCAACGCAGGCTGGGAATGTGGTCTCGCTTGCTGGCCAGAAAGAGGAGAGTGGATTTTGGTGGACTGCCATCAGTCTCTGTGACACTGACTATCTTAGATTTTCTCTGTAACCTAGATTGCTTTTCCCATCCTCTCACACATCTATATTCTATTTGACACTCATCCATACTCAATTTTAACAAGTTTCTTTATTTATGAAGACATCATAGAATTATTGAAGCTGAATAGAACCTTAGAAATATTATCTTCCAATTTTCTCATTTTGTGGATGGGAAAATGGAGAATCAGAGAGATAAATGATTTTCTAGGGTAGCACAGCTTATAAATGGTGGAGTTGGACTGACCCAAGCCAGTGCAGTTTCCCCGATGCCACTCATCTCTTCTATAACCATGATTAAAAGGAAAGGGACACTATGTCTGTGATCATTACAGATAGTTGTTGCGAGATTAAAGACAAGACTTGTGCTTTGGAAATTAAACATTGTATCTATTAAACAAAAATTACTCCTGTTGAAGGGGATGGCATGATATAAATACATATTGCAATTAATTTTACATGAAATGCATTAAATAAGTAAGCACAGATAAGTAATTTGAATTCAGATATATTTGCAATACCAGGAGCGTCTACGACTCCTAAAATTTGCACCACATTCAAGAACTGCAAAACTCTATCCAAGGCTATGCCATGCCTCGGGAAGGATTACAGTGCCCTCTGCAGCTTCAGCAGAAATAAACACAGTTTGGGAGGGGTGGGAAATAATGGAAAACTCAACATGGAAGTGCATGTAATTAACACACCTCAGAAATTCACTTTACCTTCTTGAATTGAATGAAGATATTTATGTAAAGATCACATTTTAAACAAAGTACACTACAGCATGTATAGCAGGTACCTATTTACGTAATAATATATGCAATATAGAAAAAGATACATATATGTGCATATCTACAGATTAACTTGAGGATAACACTCTAGGAAATGGCACAGTTGCCTTTGGAGAGACAAACTGGCACCCAGGGGATCAGATGTGGGAAGATCTATTTTTCATTGTGCTTCTTCTTATACTACTTAAATTTTTTATCACTTGCATGTATTAATCTTTCAGGTAAGAAAAAGGTTAATAAAATTTTTAATTACCATTTAGAACAATGGTATGCATACAAATTTTAAGCCTCCCTCTCCAGAAGTTCCATAATTTAAGTTCTTTAATCTGTTAAAAACAAGACAACAGGCCCAAAATGGAATCGCTTATGCTAAGCACCATGTCACCAAACCAAGACTTAACTTACTAACAGTTTCAGCCCTTCCAGAAATGGAATCTTAAACCAATCAGGGATCACCTAATCAGCAGTAGTTTGGTAATCTGTCTGATAGACCCTTGCCATCCTCTAAAAGAAAGTAACTTTTCAATAACTAATTTGCTATTTTGTCTAGTATAACTTCCTTGTCCCCACTCCCTTCTGCCTATAGAAGTCTTTCATCATGTACAGCTCCTCAGGGCTCCTGTCTGTCTGCTACGTTGGATGCTGCCGAACTCAAATCTATTCTTGCTCAAATAAACTCTTAAAATTTTTAATTATGCCTCAGTTTATCTTTCGACAGTTCTGGTGTTAGATGAGGGAACTGAGGGAGACCCCTGAAGGCCCCCAAGAGCAACGAACAAACAGGCGGGTACCTGTTCAGTCCCTTGAGTTCACTGCTTTCTTGCTCCTCTGGAGGTGGTCCCTCTGGGATCCTAGCTCCACGGCTTTTGCATAATGAGATTTCAAACTTTATTTGAGCATTTGTTTTTCCAGACTGGGTCTGAAAACTGCCTGGATTCAGATTGGGTCTGACTTAAAAACTGGACTGGGTCTGGAGTTGGACTGGGTCTGAGCTAAGCTGGACTGGGTCCAGTGTGAGGCCTTGGGTGAATAAAATTTTGTTTTAAGGCCGAGCAAGTAGGTTAACCTCACCAAAGATAATCTGAAATTACAGTCGCCACAGTGGAGCACTTTTAACCTAGCTAAGCTTATCCATTTAGGAGGTGCCCTAGAGAAAAAGGGGTCTCAGCCAAGCACTCACCATAAAGAGAAGAGGGAAAATTATTTTTGCCCCTCTACAGCGTCTGGTGACCAGGATGAGACCTGCTGGGATACCCTACTCACTCCAGAGCCTGCAGACAGGATCCAGGAAAACTGGTGGAAGCTGGCAAGGGGTGAGAATTCTTATCAAAGTCAGCTCTCCCAGATCTCTATATGTGGTGCCTGGTCAAGAGAGGAATGTAAAATTTCACATTGTTCCTTCTCTTCCAAATTCAGATTGACAGGAAAAAACATCTGTAAGAATTAGATCTTTGAATTTTGACTCATGAATTTGTTTTCAGGTACCCATTGGTTGTTGATCCTTTCCCTCTTAGGGATGTCTATCATCTTCTTGTTTGTCTCCTTTTGTGTTCTAAGAACTTGGCTTGGCAACTATCAGGTTGGGGGCCCCAAAAATAAGGCAAGACAGAAACGTTGGTTACACCTCATTTGTGACTAGATATGGCTGGGCAGAAATGTGGGTTGTACTCCATTTGGGGCTGGGGTCCTACCCACTGTTGCCAGCTCCCAGGGGAATTATTTAAGTATTTCTTTCTTTTCATTCTCTTTGAGAGTGGCTCTGGATCTTGGGAGGGTAGTATCTTTTGTAACCTCTTTGGGGTTGCCTCTTGTGTCCATGGAGTTGTTCAATACTGCCAGGAATATTTACTGTTTGACCTGGCTGAAATCTGACAAGATATTCAAAAGGATTTTTAAAGTAGCTCTATGGTCAAAAGTTGGCTAAGTCAGAAGCTTATATTCAGAGCCTGATAGAAAAAAAATTTTTAGGCCTACTCCCCTAAGCAAGAACGAAGCTATATACCCAGAGGGAAAGAAAAACATTCTGAAAGTTTTGTGGAAGGATTTGCTAAAACATTCCAAAGACACACAGCTCTAACTCTAGAACAATAGGAATCTTTTGATTTCCATCTTAGTTGAAGATCTTCTCCCTGATATAAAGAAGCAAACTGAGGATAATGTGGTTGGTGGGTGGGGCAGCTCCTTGATATTATTCTGGTTGCAATTTAATTCTTTGAGAAATTAAAAACAATCATACTTGTCTTACAAATTGAGTCTTTACAAGAATGGGAGTGTGGGTCTAGACACAACTCAAAGCCCATCCATCCTTTTAACAATCCCAAAACCTCTCTATTCATCTCAAAAGCCTTGCAGCTATTGTAAAGGATCTGGACTTAGAAAACAAAAGTCTTTCCAGGTGGAGCTTGCATCCTTCCCTGTGCCTTTTGAGGTGTAAGTGCTCTACCTAGTCTTCTCCAGGAACCAGGACCATTCTTATCAGAAGGAGAAGAAAAGAAAAGGTTATTTTGAAAACTAGGCTTATGAAAAATCTTAAAAATCTCTTCCACAGATATTGGTAAAAAGCTTTAGCCATCTGAGCAGTTAACTTATTCCATCTGCCAGAAACACAACTTGAATGCAACTCTTCTTTTAAAAAATAGTGAATCTTGGGCCAGCCCCGTGGCTTAGCGGTTAAGTGCTCGCTCTCTGCTGCTGGGGCCCGGGTTCTCATCCCGGGCGCGCACTGACACACCACTTCTCCAGCCATGCTGAGGCGGTGTCCCACATACAGCAGCTAGAAGGCTGTGCAACTATGACATACAACTATCTACTGGGGCTTTGGGGGGAAAAAAAAAAGGAGGAGGATTGGCAATAGATGTTAGCACAGAGCCAGTCTTCCTCAGCAAAAAGTGGAGGATTAGCATGGATGTTAGCTCAGGACTGATCTTCCTCACAAAAAAATAAATAAATAAAATAAAAAATAGTGAATCTTGCATTACGATACCTGTGTCATGCCTAAAATTTTAAAATAAAAGCTATAAGATCTCTGTTTGCATCTGTTTGTGTGTTTATGTGCATCTATGTATGTTATGTTTTAAATGTGTAATTTTTTCCTACCTCCAGATGGTATTGCCAAAATTAATTTGTAAAGACCTCTATTTAATTGGCTTAAAGACAAACAGGAGTTTATATAAATCAGGTATACTCTCAAAAATATAGAAACTAACCCAAATTTTTTTCAAGTTCATGTGATATAGAATAATCTCCAGTAAATAAAAGTTAAAGTTTTTTGCTTTAATTAAAACAGGCATGTCTTGTGAGTTATCAGCATTAAATATAAAACTTTTATTCTGCCTAGGTTTACTAAAAGTCCAATAAGTTCATGTTACCTCTGTTACAGAACTTGTTAGCAAGAAAGATATCTGAAGATGATGATTAGCTGTTTAATATCTTGTGAAATTTTCATGACTAATCTAAACATAATTGTTAAGAACAAGTGAATTAAATAGATGTAAGTAAGATAAAAGTTTATAAGTGAAATTTTCAACAATAATTATGCTTTATGGTATATCTATTTAAAAATAGTTTCCAAAATCTTTTCGGTAACTTGAAACCTTAAAGTTATACTGAAATAAGTTAAACAGTGGGTATTAATTGAATGTCTAAATCATTTACAAATAAAATAAAATACTGAAACATTAATTACTGAACATAGGATTATCCACTTTTGGCTTCCCTTTACAGAGGAACTACAGATATTTGGGTCTATTAGCAATCTTGTTTTGTGCCATATTCAAAAAATTATTATGAGGAAGAATAGACTCCTAGAAATTATAAAATGTATTTGTATATTTGCCAATCCACAGCATGCTAGTGTAACAGGCCACAATTGCTCACTTCTTAGTTATCACTAGGAATAAAAGACTCTAAGGGTTAACAATTCTAACCAATATATGTAATTAAAACTATTTAGAAATAATAAGAGCAAAAGAAAACAATGTGTATGAAAAGTAAGTAAGGAAAGTAAAATGACTGATGGTACCAGAATGAGAAAGAGGAAAAAGCATAGGACAAAATCTGAATGGATATCAAAAGTTGCAGTTTGTGGAATAGGAATCTTGGGAAAAGAATTTTATGTGTTTGGAATAGATTTATTTAGGTTTTTAAACAATGAATTTTAATATCAAAACTACACTGGTGCAAAATGAGAATTTGATTTCTCTCTGTTAAAAGGACAAAGGTTTCTTAGACTATGGTCTGCTCTTGATAAGATATTGTGAAAGTTTCTTTTTTGTTTTTTGGGTTTATTTTACCTTTTGGGTAAATCTGGTGGCCCGAGTTCAGATCCCTGGCGTGCACCGATGCACCACTTGTCACGCCATGCTGTGGCGGCGTCCCATATAAGGTAGAGGAAGATGCGCACAGATGTTAGCCCAGGGCCAGTCTTCCTCAGCAAAAAGAGAAATGTTGGCATGGATGTTAGCTCAGAGCTGATCTTCCTCACACACAAAAAAAAAATCTTTCTAGGTGCAGGGAATAAGGAGTAAACAAAAACTATGTCTCTAACTTCATTGAGATGACACTCTAGTGCGAGGAGATAGATAATATATACACAAATTAATACACAGATATGATGCCTGAAAATCATAATATTTTAAAAGAAGAAGAGTAAAGAAACCGAGGTAGCAGGCAAGAGAGTTGCTATTTTATACAGAGTTCTGAGAAGGTGACATCTGAGTAGATACCAGAATTGAATGGAAGAAGAAAAACATGGATAGCTTGGGTAAGGGCCTAACAAGCAAAGAACAGCCAGTGCAAGGACTTTAATTAAGAGGGAGTCTGTGAGACCAGCCCCGATGGCCTAGTCATTAAATTTCAGTGCACTCTTCTTCAGGAGCCCATGTTCAGTTCCCAGGCATGGAACAACACCACTCATCTGTCAGTGGCTGAGGCTCACATAAATAAAGAGGAAGATTGACTATAGATGTTAGCTTGGGGCGAATCTTCCTCAGCAAAAAAAAAAAAAAAAAAAAAGAGACAGACAAAGAGCATGTCTAGTATTCAAGAAACTGCCCAGAGGCCAGTGTGGCTCAAATGGAGAGAGCAAAAGGGAGAGCAGGTGTAAGGCCAGAGGGTAACAAGGGGCAGGGTCCTGTAAGGCTGGGGAGACAGTGAGACTGTGGGTTTATTCTGAGAAGAATCGGGATGAGTGGCCATGGGGATCTTGAGAGAGGATTAACGTGACCTAACTTGCATTGTTAAAGGATCGCTCAAATTGCTGTGTTGAGAATAGACTGGTAGTAGGTTTGGGCAAAGGTAGAAACATAGAGATGAGTTCAGTGAGAGATGATGCTGTTTTGGATCAGATGAACAGCAGAATTTGTGATAACTGGTCATATTCTAGAATATTCTCAAGGTAGCTCCAACAGAATTCTCAGGCACATTGAATGTCAACTTTGAGAGAAAGAAGTCAAGCACCAGGACTCCATCGTTTGTGGCCTGGGTAACTAGAAGAGTGGACTTGCCATCAACTGAGATGTGGAAAACTGTGGATTAAGCAGGTTTTGACGGGAAGATCATGAATTTGGTATCAGATATTTTAAGTTTGCAGTATCTATTAGATATCCAAGATGGGAGAAACTAAGATATGTGTTTGCTGATGAGAATGGCTTAATTAAGCAGGGGAAATGACAATGCAAGACAGAGAAGAGTATGCAGGAAGGGGTAGGATCTGGTGCACAGGTGGGGATATTGTCAGAGTGGAAGATGGTTGTTCATCTCATTACAAACTGGAAGACGAAGGAAATGGGCACAGACAAGGAGGTGGGTAAACATGTTGACAGGAGTCAGTGCCAAGTTTCTTCAGCTGCTTCTACTTTCATAGTGAAATAGAAAGGAAAATCTTGTTTGAAGGAATTAGTGAATCCCTTTTTACTCCCTTTCTTAAAATCTTGCATAGGCTTCTCCTCACTATTAGAATAACATCCAAACATTTCATCATAGCCCAGAAGGCCCCACAGAACCTGGCCCCACCTACCTCTCTCCATTGCCCAAAATGCTCTAGCTGCAGCAGCCTTCCTTCTGTGCCTCAGACACGTGGCAAACATATGAGCCTTGGGTTCTTTGACTTACTTGTCCCTCTGTCTGGTAAGCCCACTCTCCTAACTCCCAAGTCTGGCTAATTCTTATCATATAGGTCTCACCTCAAAGGGCCCCTCTCTCAGCCTTTCTTGAACACCCCATCTAAAGTGGCGCCTCCTCTCATTGTAAGTTATTTTACTTACATGTTTATTCTGTATTGTCTGCCTCTTCCCACAAGAATGTGTTTCATAAGAAACTAGCACCCCCACCCCCACCTTATCACTCTCTCCTCTGATCTGGCTTTAATCCCCTTCTCACCACCACCTAATAGCAGTAGAGATAGAGACAGAGATAGAGATAGAGATAGGAATAGAGAGAGAGATTTGTGCACTATCCATCCCCTCATAGCTCTATGAGAGCAGCTGCTTTTCTATTCCAGTCACTGCGTGCCTCCTGAGCCTAAAACCACATCTGGCACATGGTAGGTGCTCAGTGAATACTTCTTGATGAACACAATTGGAAAATTAAATGAAAAAATGCATGTAGAGCATATAACAGAGGGCCTAGCACATAGTAAATCTTCAGTAAATGTTAGCTGCTATGATGACAACATAGACGACCATGGCAACAACCATGAGCACAGCAGTGGAAGGCTGACCCTCCTCTGTGCTCGTGAACCAATCCCTTTTGTGTTGTCAGAGACTTTCTTTCATTAATTACATGTCCCTTCTTCCTCTCCACAAGCTCCTCCCCTACAGCTAAATATGTGCAATGTTTGCCTACTATCTTTAAAACATCAGTTAAAACACACTTTCCTTAACTCCATATTTTATTAGATACAGCCAAGTATTTTCAGAGTTGAGCCACAAAAACTGTAGTCTATACTAGCTCACAGCTTATTAACCAAAACACACCTTGAACGAGCAAACTCATCTCATTTATTGTTTTTTTCCTATTAACTAGTTTCTTTAAGTTGAATGAAACTACTTATTTGCATGGTTAAAAAACTGACGATTATAAAATAGCATACAGTAGTCCTCCCTTATCCGTGAGGGATACGTTCCAATACCCCTAGTGGATGCCTGAAATCGCGGATAGTACCAAACCCTATATATACTATGATTTTTCCTATACCTACGTACGTATGATAAAGTTTAATTTACAAATTAGGCACAGGAAGAGATTAACAACAATAATTAATAATAAAATAGAACAATTATAACAATATACTGTAATAAAAGTTCCTATTGATCTCAGCCACCTCAGCACATGATTTTTTTTCTTTCCTTACTAAGTAAAAAATTTTCACTTAAATGAAGCACTTTATGGCTTCTCTTTGGCATATCCGAATTGTCAGCATCACCACTTTTGTGCTTTTTTGCTGTTATTAAGTACAATAAGGGTGACTTGAACACCAGCACTGCAATACCAACAGTCGATCTGATAACCAAGATTGCTAATGTGCCTAATAGGTGGTAGTGGATACAGCGTGGATCCGCTGGACAAAGGAATGATTCACGTCCAGGCCAGGACAGAGCAGGACGGCTCGAGATTTCATCACGACACTCAGAGTGGAATACAATTTAAAACTCATGAATTATTTTCCATTTAATATTTTCAGTTTGCAGGTGACCTCAGGTAACTGAGATCACAGAAAGCAAAACCACAGAAAAGGGGGGACTACTGTACAATGAAAGGTTGATCCATTATCTAACTCAGTCCTTCCTCACCAAAGAAGCTAGGCATATTCCGTGTATCTTTCCAAAATCATGTATGCATATCGAGACATACAAATATCCTTTGAAAATATCAAATAGGACCATACCGGGCGTACAATTCTGCACCTTAGCTTTCTTTCAGCTAATGAAACATCTGGGATGGCTTTCTAAAGTACACATAAAAAGCTATATCATTCTTTTTACTGGCTACATAGTGTTTCATTGTATTGATAAAATGCCAACCACTTAGTCCCATGTTTACAGGTATTTAATGTATTTTCAGTCATTTGCTACTGTAAACAACGCTGCAACTAACGGCCTTATATACACGTCCTTGCACAGTCATTCAAATATATCTATAAATAAATTCTTAGAATTGCTGGCATAAAGGATACACTTGCCTTTCATTTTTTATTGATATTGTAAAATTACCTTCCAAAATAGTTTTATTAAATCAATAGACTTTTTTACTCCTCTAAATAATCAACAATTATTTAGTAACTGCAGGTCATGTTTTTGGTAAGGGAAAGGAGATAATTCTTGATGCTTCTTAAATCAACTAAGAAAAGGACTGAAAAAAATGAAATTTCCTACAGAAAATGTTAATACTTTACTGTGATACATATTTAAAACAAAGGAAAATCAAGCACTATTTCTGGGACGGAATTTAGAATCACTTTCCCACTTCTGCTAATAAAAGTTTCAGCTCATTACTAAGAGAATTTTTGCACTCTTCAATAATTCTTTTCCTAAGTCAATATTTTAGGAACTCACAGCTAATGAAAACAGGAGTTTAAAGAAAAAGAAAGAAAGAGGAAAAACCTAAAACTCAGAGTTTCTAAGGAGCACAAGATTCTTATGTTTCTGGGCTGGATAGTGACTTTCAACTCTTGTCGTTGGAGGTTTTTTTAATTAAAAAAAAAAGTATCATTGTTTAAAGGTCGTAATTCTGTTTTGTTAGTGAAAACAAATTCTCTGCCTTTTTCCTACAGATTGCAAACTCTTTAAGGGTAGGGTGAAGGATAGTATTTGTAAATGGCTGTCTGCCCGTCAGTGGCTTTTAGCAGATGACAGCAATTTCTGCTATTACCAGGATAGCCGCTCTCTGCGACCCCTATCCCGCTCTCCTCCAGGCCCTTTAAACCCCGCTCCACCCGTTATCCATGCACGCGCCGGCCTCGCGCCCCCTGCGCCGCGACGCAGGTGGAACGGCCCATGACGTCACGAGACCGCGGCCCAATCAGACGCGGCGTTGGGGAAATTTTAAACTTTAAGGCGGGGAGGCCCGGCGCTCCGCAGCAGCTGCAGCGCGGCGTCTGGACTGCTCCCCCTTCGGCCGGCAGGACGGCCGGCAGGATGGCGGAGGAGACGGCCGTCGCCGTCTGTGTGCGCGTGCGGCCTCTCAACAGCAGGTAGGCGGGCCGACCCGGCCAGGTCCCCGCGGCGGGCCCGAGCTGAGGAGGGGCTCCTCTCCGCCCGTTGCCCGCCGGCCGCCTGGTCTCTCGGCCGTTCGCAGCCTCTGCACGGTTTCCTTCTCGGTCAAGTGACGGGGAGGGGTCGGAGGGTCCCGCTGTGGGATTCGCTTGACTCCGCTGTGACTCGGGCCCCGCGCACCCCGCGGCCCTGCCCCCGCCCGCCGCCGCGGCGCGCCTGTGGGAAAGAGCTTCCGGCGCGCCCCTCGGCTGTCTCCCCGTCTGCCGTGTCCTTGAGAGCCGGGCGAGTCTGTCTTGTTGCCCTGGGTTCGGAAGGCGCTCAAGACTTCGCTCAGTCGACGACTGAATTCAGCATTCGGAATGTTGAATGGCTACTTTTATCAACATTAAATTTTCTTTTCTTTTTTTGGTAGAGTGTAGGCACTACCATCGTTGGCCTGTGGAAGGGGAAGAAGTGAAGGCTTTTGCTTGTCTAGTCTCTGCCCCTCCCCCAGAACACTAAGACGTTTTTGTGTTTGAGAAATATGTGTTAAATGTTAGAGTGTTTAATAAACGAGAATATCAAGGTGAGGAATTCCCTGTTTTTTAGGAGCTCATTATCTAATGCATTAGAAGACAGCTACATAAAGAAACCATTACAGTACATTGTGACAAGTGCTATGACAGGCAGGTGGAGAGTGTTTGCTGGAGGGGTTGTTAGCCCTTCAGTGAGATGACAGTGTGGGAGAGGGGCAGGGCTGGTATCAGGAAACTCCTGACACTTTTCAGGAATGAAAGAATCGTTAAGTTACTTGTTGGAAAGGTAAGCCAGGGTATTCCGGGCACAGACAGATTGAATCTGTTATCTTGGGGGAGCCTTCAGATAGTTGATTTGTATGGAGTTAGGGTGTATATAGGAAGTTAGACGAAGATAAGATTGAAGAGAGAAATAAACGTGATCCGAGTCTCATGTGCCATATTAAGGATTTCAGATGGTTTTGAAAGATGTTAAGCAGGAAGGACCTAATTGGAGTTCCATTTGAATGTCTCTCTTCAGCGGCCAGTGCTGGGTAGGGGGATGGGAGTGGAGAGCTTCCCAAGGAAAGGCCCATGACAGGGCAGGAGTTAAAAGCACCGACCCCTCAAAGGGGGACTTTCCACATTGGTCTTATATATAGTATAGGTCATTACCATCTTTTGAAATATTCTTCAGAAGATAAAATATTTTAAATTGTTTTTCATGTAACATGACTTCAAAAGAAGTTATACTAAAATGCACTGTTTTTATTCTTTTAGAGAAGAAGCTCTTGGAGAATATACACAGGTTTACTGGAAAACGGACAATAATGCTATTTACCAAGTTGATGGAAGTAAATCCTTCAATTTTGGTAAGCTTATAATAGCATCAAAAGTTAACGTTTTATCCTTTTCCTATTAAGAGTACAAAAGGCTTATCAATAATACTGCATTTGTCATTAAAGATCAGACTAAGCCTTCTGTAAACTACTTCAATGAAAATTTTAAAAAATTGTTCATCCATCAGGTATGATAAGTAAGATAATAAATTGATATTTAAAACACAGTTATAGTCATAGTGCCTTATGATTGAAACTAACATTTTTCCTCTTATTCGTTAGTGGCCTAAGACTCCGTAAGCCCAAAATATGTTGCTTAATGTCAAGTCATCTTTAAGATCCTTCAGTTTGGTATATTCTTTCCACAATTATTTTCAAGAAAATTCTTTACAGAATCAAGAGTGAAGATATTCCTTCTTTGCTTGAATACAGCAGGGACCTACCGCCACTTTCGTGGAGCTTATCATATGGTGGGAAGAGAGGCTTTCAACAACTAATTACGCTCGTGGTGACATAGCTTTGTGAGAGTCTATAGCAGGGGGTCTAACTAGCCTAGGTGTCTGAAATGGTACCACTTACCCTGGGGCCTGCAGGATGAGTGAGAGCCAGCTAGGAGAAAGGGACTTGGAGGCCCTCAAGGTTGGCTAGGCTGATTTGTGTGTTGATTTAACACGTATATATAGTGCTGACAATGTGCCAGACGCTGTGCTAAGCACTTCATATATATTAACTCATTTAATCTTCCTAACAAGCCTGTGCGCTAGGTACCTTCCCATTTTAATGAAGAACTGATACGCAAGTCACACAGCCAGCAGATGGAGGAGTCAGATCTAGCCACACTACCATGCTGCCACTTAGGGACCATAGAGCACAGTGAGGTCCTCTCAGCAACCTTAGGAGTACAAGTGCTTAGGTTGTCGAGTTAGTGTTACACTAGAAAGCCAGCATGTAAGGCTTTGGAGCAAAGATGTATAGAATAGAAAATGATTCCTGGTAAAGGACTATTTGATAGTATCAGCATAATTTTTAAAAAGGTAGGACGATATGGGCCAGAGATTAGAAAACCAAGAACAAGGGACACACAGGCATTCAGACTCAAGTACTACAGGTTCTCAGTGGCCGTGCCTGCTCACAAAGGATTTGGACTCACCCATCTGTCTGAAGCAGCTGGCATTGAGATCTGAATCATCCTGCCATCCCTCCTTGCTATGAAATCAGGATCCCAGCAGCCTTCAGATGGCACTTTAGTTTTCCACATGGTTCCTACAAGGGCAGATAGGTGGTCGTGGTGTGAGCAGTGTGATCATTGAATTTCTCAAGACGGTCGGTACATTTCCCTCCTGATTTACAAATCGATTCTTGTAAGCTTTCTAATGTGAGGCCACCACTGAGAAAGTGGCCCATTGCTGCGCTAACAAAAGCAGAGACCACATCCTGGACTAGTGGATTCATCAGTGCAAATGCTGCCCTAAACCCAGCCTTCAGCAGCCAGCCAACTGGCTGTTTTCTGTAACACCTCAGCTTCGTTCGGTACTTTTCTTCCAAATGTCTGCATTTCCTGGTTTAGTTTGAGCCAGCCCTTCTTGCTAGATGTGTTATAAACACTAAAATTTTTCAAAGAATTGTAATAGTTCACATTTCCTAAGTATTAACCATATGTTCACAGAAACTTTATAAGGAAGATAATATGTATTCATTTTACAGGTTAGGGAATTGAGGCACAGAGACATCAACCACCTTGCCCAAAGTCACACAGCTTGTACGTACTTGCAGAACCAGGATTTGCAGACAGTCTGATTCCAGACCCCCACATTCAGCCACTATGCCTTACTGCCTCTTGAAAGCACATAAGATAGCTGACTTGTATATTTTTGTGTGAGGACCAACACGTTTTACCTTATAGAGAAGTGTATTTTCAGAGGAGAAATTGAAGAAAATATTGTGACTTAAATATTTTATCATACCATATCCTGACAAGTTTATTTCTTTGGGCAACTACTAATTCAGAATGACAACATAGTTGATTTGTTTGGTTTAACTTTCTTCTTTTTTTAGATCGTGTCTTTCACAGTAATGAATCTACTAAAAATGTGTATGAAGAAATAGCAGTACCAATCATAGATTCTGCCATACAAGGCTACAATGGTTTGTATTCACTGCAGAAACATTGTAGTTAGTTTTGGGTGTCTGTTCAACAGTATTGATAGTTTTACACACTCTAGATTCATTTTTAATCTTGCGTGTGTCTGTTTTGTTTCTGCAGGTACTGTATTTGCCTATGGGCAGACTGCTTCAGGAAAAACATATACCATGATGGGTTCAAAAGATTATTTGGGAGTAATACCCAGGGCAATTCATGACATTTTCCAAAAAATTAAGAAGGTAAGTAGCTAAATTTCTAGTACATACAGGTAAAAGTAGTAATCTCTGTCATGAGGAAAGGAAGTTAGGTTTACAGTTCTCTTGATTATCCATAGGAAAAGAAGAAAGGCATAGCATAGATTTCACTTTTCCCCACAAAGTTACTCTATAGAGCTTAAAGTTCTTTCATTCTTTCCCTTGCATTCTGAAGCAGTAATATGCCTACCAAAAAGTGGGCATTGAGGAACAAGAAGTCTCATCACTGCCTTTGAAGAGCTGCCAGTGATCATTTAGGAGCAGGACTTTAACTAATCAGTTAAGGCTGGTTTCCAATTCGTTTTTTCGTTTCTATTTTAATGATTTTTAATGTTCTTATTTGAACATCTGTTGGTAGGGTTCTATTTTTGAGCTTAGAGAGTTGGGCTGGGCACTTTCCTTTTCTAATTCTGTGATAGTATACTTTTCATTATTTCTGAAACAATGCTTTTATATTTTTATGTTTATTTTTGTCAATATAGAACCACAGGGGGTTTTTTTTGTTTTGTTTTTTGTTTGTTTTACAAAGATAACATCTCAAAGAATATTTTAATGTTTAATATGAGCACATATGCATTCAGTATTAGGTTTTCATAATTAGATGATCTCTGATGTTTTTACATATCTTTTCTTCTAGTTTCCTGATAGGGAATTTCTCTTACGTGTGTCTTACATGGAGATATACAATGAAACCATTACAGACTTACTCTGTGACACTCAAAAAATGAAGCCTTTAATAATTCGAGAAGACTTCAACGTGAGTAACAGAGTTAACAGAGTGGCTCAACAAATAGACTGACTTAATGGGGTTATTGTTCACGAACATTTACCTTTAATTTCCATATTTTTTAAAACGTCTCCTGTTTCTATGATTTGTTTTTTGTTTTCTTTCTTAAATGTTTATAGAGATCATCTTTTAAGCAATATGTATCGTTTTTAAATATTGACAGCTGTAATATTTTTGTGTAAGTGTCTACAAACAACAAGATGAAGTATTAGGTTAGAATTTGTCATGCTTTGGTATAGGAAATAAATTGTAAATATCGTAGGTTTACTTGTTATTTTTATACGGAGTAATAGTCCCCGTTTTCCACTTTTGACTTCCACAAATGAATGCTATAGTAGTTTGCACCTTCTTTTTGAGATGCAAACTTCTAAGTGACTTCTATTTCTCTGCTCTTCCCATCATTAACCTTGTTTCAGAGGAATGTGTATGTGGCTGATCTCACAGAAGAAGTTGTTTATACACCAGAAATGGCTTTGAAGTGGATCACAAAAGGAGAAAGTAAGACTTTTTGCTATATTTCTTGAAAACACTTGTAAAAACTATTCAATTGAATGTATTTAGGCTTCAGATCACACTTTTCACTTTTAAGCTAAAATAAAAGTTAATGTTTTTCTTTGGATTTTAATATATGCAGCTGAAATATGACTCATTTTTACAGAGAACAGACATTATGGAATTACAAAAATGAATCAAAGAAGCAGTCGTTCTCATACCATTTTTAGGATGGTAGGTAATATTCTCTCTGCTTGGTCTTTCCAATTAAGAATACACTAATTTTTCTACAAGTTGCCTTTTCTGTCTAGATTTTGGAAAGCAGAGAGAAAGGTGAACCCTCTAATTGTGAAGGATCTGTCAAGGTGTCCCATTTGGTGAGTGTTGATGAACCATGATGATGTACTCTATGGGCCAAAGCAAAGTTTAATTCAGCTGCTGGATGTTTGGTTTCATAAGAACTGTTAACTGAACTAAATAGGCAAAAACATCTATAAATCGGTAGTTTATTCTCATCAGTAGCGTGAGGTTACTAGTTAAAATGCAAGAAGAATTCAGGGGATCTTTCTTCCTGTTATGTTATGGCTGCCATCTCCTAAAATTTAGATGTAAGGACTGTAGGAGTTGAGACCTTTCCTAACCAGTAATGAAAGAGGGTTTGGGGTTTGTTTTTTAATTCACATTTTAAAGTTAAAGTAATTTTGGAATATGGGGATTTTTTTTTTTAATTTATTTAGTCTCAGCCAATAGAATTGAGACTTGTGAGATCAACAAAAACCTAGATGGGTTGGTTAAAAAATAAATCACATGTTCAAGTTCATTTTTAAGTACAATAAGAAAATACGTTTTATATGATAAACACAATCTTTTAGACTGTAAATCCCTTGAAGAGAAGAGTGATATCTCATAAGTCTTTGTAGCCCCAACACAGCGTATGTAGTTTATATTCAATACCTGTTTGTTGAATAAGTGAATATAAGCATTATGTAAACATTCCTTCTTTCCACATAAGTAAACCTCTTATTTCCTTCTTGCTGCACTGTATCAATTCTCTCTTTTTTGTGCTTCCTTCCTATTCCTTACCATTATTGCTTTATTCTCTGTCTTCAAGGCCTGAATTCTTTAGCTTGATGTGGGATATGATTTAAGATTATTCTGTTTGATTTGAAAACTTCAGGGAAAAAAGTAATAAATCTATAATATGTTTATTCACTTTTAGATTTTGAAAAATCAGAGTCTTAATTAAATATCTAATTCTAGTTCATCTGACACAGTATAAAATTTATTTTAATAGACTAGTGTTGCTTTAATTCAACCATGAAAAACCCCACAAAACCTAACTTCTGTTTTGTTTTTCAAACATGACCTGTGATATTTCACTGTAATTTTAACTTTTCTCTTAATAATTTAGCTTTAATACTCTTGACATATTCAGTGATATATTTGGTGACTTCTCTCATGTTCTTGGATGCTCTATCACCTAGGGACCTTAGCTACCCTCCAGCCTCCCACTCACTCTAAGTATCTTCTTGGAAAGAAGTCTTCCCAGAGAGTCATGTTCTGGCTCTTTGAAAGGGTCCTTTGTTTGAGTGTCTCCTGGCCTTTCTGGGAGGATAATATTCAGGTTCTCTTAGCTCTGCTCCTTCTCTGTTCCCTTCTGTGACTTCTTTTCCCTACCCTCCTAACAAAAACACAGGAGTGTTCTGTGGCCTTTCTTACTTCCCATGCTTGCCCTCTGACATTATGTTAGCATTTCTCTTTTGATGACAGCCCAATATTTATTTTATCTATTTTATCTAGAGTCTCTGAGTTCTAATTCACATCTTCCTAAAGATTATTATAGCTGTGTGTCCCACTGTTATCTCAAACTTTAGTGTGTCTAAAACCAAGTTATTTCTTCATACTGTGGTGCATATTCCTTTTTTCCAGTAGTACCAGCGTTATCCTGGTCGTCTAGGCTAGAAACCCAAGTGAGTTTTGCCTCATCTTTTTCTGCCTTCCCTTTTGTCCCATCATCGCCGTTTATAATTGATTCCACCCTTTAGCATTCCGCTGGTGTCATACTCAAGTCCTCATCTCTCTTGAATTACTGTATCATTCCGCTGGACCTGGCCTCCATGACCTGGTTTTCCTTTCTCAGTCCGTTATGCAGATTTCTAATGTCACTACGCATCTGTTATGTCACTTCCTTGACAAGATCTGCCCACTCTTAACCAGTCTGTCTTGATGTCCTTCTGCTCCACGTGAGCTCCTCTCTTAAAGGGAGATTGGGCTTCTTGGTGTCTTTGAACACTCATGCTTGTTCCCATCTTTATACCTTAGTTCATGCTGCCTTCACCACCACTTCACCCCTTTATTATGTATCTAGGTCACCTCTGGTGGATACTGTACAAGAGAGGTCAGATTGCTTTGCACGTTTTAAAGAAAGAAGTGTCTGAGAGAGGACTATAAAGCAGAAGTGTATAATGACCTGCTTATCCCTGGAAGTCGCCACAGAGAGAAGTAATTTAAATCTCTGACTTCCTTTTAATGCATTAAGAATGATTACTGAGCCTTTGCCCTGTTCTGAGCACAGTACTGAGCTCTGAGATGAAAGGAATAGAGAAGACATCCCTCCATAATTATTGTCTCCACTGCAGCCTCTCCAGCCCAAGCCACTGTCATCTCCACTCAGATTCCTGCACCACCCTCCTGACTGGGCTCCCGCTGCCACTCTCGCCCCTCTCCAATCCATTCTCTACGTGGGGGCCACAGGTAGCCCTTCAGAAAGTTAAATCAAGACATGTCACTCTCTTGTTAAAGCCGTCTAATGGCTTCATTGCATTTAGAAAATCCAGTTCTTACCCTTGCCTAATCTGAGCCCTTCCTACTTCTCTTACCTGGTCTTGTCCCATCTCCCCTTCACCAACTTTGCCATGCTGCCCTTTCTCTTTCTTGAACACGCCAAGCTCTTTTCTGCTTTGTGGCTGGGTGTGCTGGCTGTTCTTTAATGGGGAGTCTGGGTCCCTTGGTCTTTGCGTGGCTGGCTCCCTCTTCTCTGTCACTGCAGATCTTAGCTAAATGGGAAGCCTTCCCCTGCCACCCAGTCCAAAGAACCTACTCTGTCCTTTCCTCTTCCCTCCTTCAGCACTGTTTAAATTGTCTGTATTACCCTCATGGTGATATGTTGCTTATTTGTCTTTTTCTCTGCTCTCACTGACTTCCTCCCCCCATCCCACCCCATGCAGAATGTGAGCTCTCTGAGCACAGGGTCCTTGTTTGTCTGGCTCACTGCCATGTCCCAGCACCTAACTTGCTGCCTGGAACATGACAGGCAGTCACTTGTTTCAGCAATATTTGTGAAATGAAAGAGAGGCCCATGCTTTTAAAGATGCTACAGTGTAGTCAGAGACATAAACGACTACCTCAACACAGTAAGTGCTATAAGAATAAGTCATATCTGTAAAGACCTCTGGGTACACAGTTGAAAGAGCAGTTCATTCAAGGTGTGGGGAAGGAAGGATCAAGTTGGTAAAGCTGCACTGAGAAGGTAAGATGTGCCTTTTGGTCCTGAATAGAGAGTAGGGGCGGACTAGAACATCAGAACTAGCTAAACAAAGGGAATGGCAAAGTGTAGCAGTGTATGAGGTGTGGAGGGCATAGTCAGGAGCTCAGCCAGAGTTAAGAGTAAGAGATGGCCAGGAATAGGGCTAGAGCAACACAAGTGCCAGATTGTGGAGAATCGTGTTCACCATGGTACGATTTTGAACTTGGTGTAGGAAAGTGAAACTATTCTGGCAACATTATAGAGGAGGCATTATAAAGAAGGAACAAGGTGTAGAGGTCAGTTTGACTGAGACAAGGGAAGGCCTAAACAGTGGGGTGAGAGACAAGGAAACACGGGTTATTCAGATAAGCCATGGGTTAAAAATATTCTTTTAGTAGTTTGGGTTTTATTATTTCAAGTTACCCTTCCTAAAGGTTTATTTTCCTCTCTTACAGAATTTGGTTGATCTTGCAGGCAGTGAAAGAGCTGCTCAAACAGGTGCTGAAGGTAATGAAAACTCGTGAAATATGTTGGTCTGAATGTCCTCCTGTTCTTTTACAGAATACAAATGCCACCAGGCATTTTAGAAACTAATAAAGTGATGGGGATAATTTTGTGATAAAAGTCTTTAACATAAAGAGCAGCTTCCTTATCTGGCTAGTTATTTACTTTTGGCTGCTGTAGCATCAGTTAAAAAACTAAAACTCTGTAGTTGATGGGTTTATATCTGGAAAGCTTCCCAGAGTACCATGAACAACGTTATCAGTAAGGAGATTCAGAAAGGTCGCAGGGTACAAAATTAATATACAGACATGAATAACTCATAATACAACAACCAGTTGGAGTATTTAATGTAGAAAAAGACCTCGTTTACAATAATGACTTAAAAGATGTAATACCTAGGAAGAAACTCAACAAAAATTGCACAAGACCAAAATAAGGAAAACTTTAAAACAAACCTGAAGGACATACCAAACACTTAGACAAATGGAAAAGCATACTTAGATGGAAAGGTTCAGAACCATAGAGATGTCAAGCCTGTCTCTGTGTTAATTTCCTGCAGCCTGACACAGAGACACTCAGCTGAGTGTGGCTTGTACCTACCAAACCAGTGGATCCTCAGACCTGTGAACGGGAAAAAAATGCCTGTTGTTTTAAGTTGGCTTGTTAAGCAGCAATATTACAGCCATAGCTGAATAATGTGAGATAACTTTCAGAATGATTCTTGCAGTATTTTTTGTGTACAGGGTAGATTGAACAACTGCATGTCTCTCAGCAGGTGCTGGGTGAATGCATTCTGATACATCCATACAGTGAGATTCCATGCTGTAAAAAAGAATGAAAAAGACGAGTGTTTACTGATAAGATATGTTGCCAAGTGAGAAAATCAAAGTGCAAAATAGTGTGTATAGGGGCTGGCCTGGTGGCAAAGCAGTTAAGTTCCCCCACTCTGGTTTGGCGGCCGGGGGTTCGCAGGTTCCGATCCCAGCGAGCACCTATGCACCACTTATCAAGCCATGCTGTGGCAGCGTCCCATATAAAGTAGAGGAAGATGGGCACGGATGTTAGTCCAGGGCCAATCTTCCTCAGCAAAAAGAGGAGGATTGGCATCAGATGTTAGCTCAGGGCTAATCTTCACACACACACACACACACACACACACACACACACAAATAGTGGGTATACCGACAGATAGAACTGTTTGGTGGTTACCAGGGGCTAGTGGGGTGGGGGGTGGGCACAAGGGGTGGAGGGATGCACTTATATGGTGACTGACAATAATGTACGACAAAAGTTTCACAATAAAAAAAAATAGTGTGTATAGTATGCTACTATTTGTTTAAAAAGGAAAGGAGAAAAGTTAATATATATGAACTTGTATTTCTAAAAATCTCCAGAAGAATAATAAAAGTGGTTTCCTGGTAGAGGGACAGGAACTGGTTGAAAGGAGCATAAAAGTGAGAGAAAGCTTTTTCTGTGTGCTTTTGTTTGAGCCATGTAAGCATATTAACAGTTTAAAAATAAGAACTTTTTTGGTTGTGAGCCTCTAAGAACTAATTTGGTTGCAAGTCATTAGTTGCCTATATTTGGAGGTTTGGAAAAATAGATTTGAACTGAGGAGTTCGTGGGGCTCTTTTAGGACACGGCTTCCCCTCATTCTTATTCTTTTAGTTATCTTTTTCTTCTTGCTGTTTCTTGGGCGAGAACCTTTCTGATTCATGTCATAGGTGGGAGGGAAAGGGAGAAAGCACCTGCTACCAGTGGTAGTAAAGGTGGGCACAGATCTAATCTGAAGCCCAGACCGTAGCATCTGACGCTTCAGTTTCTAATTTCTCTCATAACCTACTGATAAGTAAGTTCACCATCTAGTACAGGGGACAATTTTAGTTTTCTTATTTATTTAATAAATGCAGGTGTGCGACTCAAGGAAGGCTGTAATATAAATCGTAGCTTATTTATTTTGGGACAAGTGATCAAGAAACTTAGTGACGGACAAGTTGGGTAAGTTTATCCCATTGTACATTTACCTATTAATGCTAATGTTTTTCATTAGGTTGAAAATTATGATATTTCACTCAAATGTACTGATTTCTCCCACATGTTCAAAAGCTTCTGTGATTCTGTGAGCGTGCATTGCTTCTTATACGTATGACTGTGACTTACTAAATTTACTTTCTATTTTAAATATTTTTTAGTTAGTAGTTTTGCTCTGCCTCATGTAACCTGTAAAGAATCAATTTTTTAAACTGTAGTTAATTTAAGGCTCTGCATTAAAAACCAACCACTTTTGTTATATAAAAAGTTTTACTCTTTTTTTTCCCAAACTCATTTCTCACTAAGTGGTTTCATAAATTATCGAGATAGCAAATTAACACGAATTCTCCAGAATTCCTTGGGAGGAAATGCAAAAACGCGTATTATCTGCACAATTACTCCAGTGTCTTTGGATGAAACCCTGACTACTCTCCAGGTGAGTTTGATTTTTATCTCAACTTAATATGGGGGGAAATTATCTTTCAGAAGAAAAAGTTACCTACTAAAATTAGGTATAGTTTTTTTTTTTAATCGACATAACGTACCTGTTAAAATAAAATTGGTGTGTTGTCTACTAAGGAGCATTCTTAATTTTCCTAAACTTCAGTCATTCATATCCCACCTACACAATTTTGTTCTTCAATATTTTACTGAAATTGACTTGATTTTTTTCTTTAAATAACTCACTTTTTAAATTTAATTTATTATAAAAGGAAACTTTATATCTGTCCCATAAATGAAAAACTGGTTATCACTTGCAGCAAACAGAAGGTGACCCGAAAAACGGGTGTGTGTGTATTTATAACAAAATAATTTTAAATTCCTGCTAGCAAATTGTTGTCTGCCTTTGCTCTGAGCCTAAGGCCTGCATTTTCTGTTTTTTAAAAAAAGGAAAAGTGAGGAATGTCAATAGAATATCTGTCTCAGTGAAGGATTCACTGTTATTTAATGGTCACCCTCATGTACCCACTTAAAGTTACTTCTGGAGGCTGGCCTGGTGGCATAGTGGTTAAGTTCGCATGCTCCACTTCGGCAGCCCAGGGTTAGCAGGTTCAAATTCCCGGCACAGACTGACATACCACTCATCAAGCCATGCTGTGGCGGCATCCCACATACAAAAAAGTAGAGGAAGATGGGCACAGATGTTAGCCCAGGGCCAATCTTCTTCAGCAAAAAAAAGGAAGAGGATTGGCAACAGATGTTAGCTCAGGGCCAAGCTTCCTAACAAAAAAAAAAAAACAAAAGTTACTTCTGACACTCATACTCGAAGAAACATTGCTTTAAGTAGGTATTGAGCACTGGATCAAGAGAAACAAAGACAGAAGATAGAGTCCCTGGCTTCACAGAATTTATAGTCTTATAGGGAAAATAAGACCTGTCTTCCAGCATGATTGCCTTGGATTAAAAGTTAACTGGCTAATAAGTAGGACAGAGTTGAAAGGAAGGAGAGAGGCTTTTGACTGGAGGCAAAGCTTCAGAGTAGAGGGAACGTTTGCACTGCACTTTGAGGAGTAGATGAGATTCCAGTGAGCCAGTGTTTGTAGGTTCTCTGTCGGCATCTGTCTTCAAGATATTTCTCTGACTCTCCTGAAGACTAGCAGCTAGGGTAAGTTACGGGCATTGTCACAGGGACATAGAATGCTCTGTGTTCACAAGCATTCGGCCACCTGGGAAGAGTATTGATTTTTCTTTACAAAACCTAATTATGAGAAACCTAAATATTAATTAAATTAATTTTTTAGTGTCAAACACTTAACACAGTTGTATTTTTTCCCAGTTTGCCAGCACTGCTAAATATATGAAGAATACTCCTTATGTTAATGAGGTATCAAGTGATGAAGCTCTCCTGAAAAGATATAGAAAAGAAATAATGGATCTTAAAAAACAATTAGAGGAGGTATGTATGAACCATGTATTTCAGTAAAGAATAGAGACACATCTAGAATTGAGATCTACCCAGATCTACCCAAGATCTGCCCAGAGGCTCAGATTGAAATCATCAATATCTGAGTTCCACAACCTAAATTTAAAACAAATAGTTTTTAACTAAGGAGAAATCAAGTCATAAAAATTTTAGTTTCCTATAAACTGAAAGGTTTGGTTTCTTGAAATTATTTTAGATTTTGTTTTTTATTTCCAAACAACAAAATTTGAGATTTTCAAATGGGCCAAGTAGAGATACTTTTTTTTAGAGATACTTTTTAAAAATTGTCACAAATACATAGAGAATTAGGTTAGAAAGAGAGACCATCAATAGTTTTTAAAACTACTTTGTTTCATTTTAATTATCTTGAATTCCTCTTCTAGCCCTAAGATAGCAATCTAATAAGATAGCATAATTGCTTGTCATTGTAATTTATTTGTTTTAACCATTAACGTCCCCTATTCTGTAAAAATCTTACATTTTAGTGATCTTTTTAAAAAGGAGCTAAAATATCAAATGGCGGTCTTATGAGAACATCTCTTCCTTTGCTATAGGTATTCAAGTCTCTGCTTTATGACTTCTCTGCCTATTATTTTTATATTTTCAGTCAATTAATAGAATTACTTTAACAGCATTGATATAATCTTATAGAGGGCATATAGAATAGTGACATGAGAAGAAATGTATATTTTACTTTATTATAAGTTTGAGAAATTATTGATTACAGTAACTGCATATTGGTGTTCTGTAGGTAGGACATATTTTATTTCAATAAAATTAAAATTCTCATAGCTCACATACAAATTTATATTCTTTTAAACTATACTTTCAAGGTTTTAAAACCTAGCAACATTTATTATTAGCATAACCCAATAGTACCTTCTTTAGGTTTCTTTAGAGACTCGGGCCCAGGCAATGGAAAAAGACCAATTGGCCCAACTTTTGGAAGAAAAAGATTTGCTTCAAAAAGTGCAGATTGAGAAAATTCAAAACTTAACACGGATGCTGGTGACCTCTTCTTCCCTCACATCACAACAGGAATTAAAGGTAAAATTTAAAAGATGACAGTTTAAACTTTATATGTAGGGAATAGAACTGGTATTCCTATATGCTTATTATGTAGTTATGCATTTCTTATCCTTTGATACAGTATATTCAAGAAAACTAGAATTTTTTGTGTATTTGCCTATATATCAACAACACCTAAGAGGTTCATTAAAATAGTGATCCCTGATTACCATGTGTAGAGATCCTGATTTAAGAAGTCTGGAATATAATCAAGGAATCTATTTGCAATATGCTTCTTAAGAAATTCTAATGAAATTGATTAGGTGATTGGGAACCACAGGTGTCTAGAGTATGGGGTAATATTTTCTATTTAAAGAAACAGAAATATTAATCTCAGGAAAATTAATCTAGATTATAAATCAACATAGTGGTCAATATTCTGGCTTCCAGTTTGTGTGCTTTTGTTTTTACTAGAGTAGGAGTTTATTTATCCAGCAGGTGTTTTTGGGACTGATGGTGTCATGGTTAAGAGAATGGCCTCTGGAGGTGGACTGCTTGGATTTGAGTCCCAGTCCTGTCAATTCCTAACTCTCCACCTTGGGCAATTTCTTCAATACTCTTTGCTGCAGTTTCCTTATCTGTGAGATAGCTTGATCCCCACCTCATAGGATTGTTGTGAGAATTAAGTGAAGTGATATATAGAATGTGCTTAACACTATACTCTCCATACAGCAAATCCTCAGTAAGTGTATGCTATTGAGATTATTAATAGACATTATGTTCAAGTCACCACACTGGGTAAACAGAAGATGCTCAAGAACTATCTGTCAATTCAGTGCTGAGGAGAAAATAGCCCAGTGGAAGGTATAGGGAAGAGTATGTCAGGAAGAAGTCTACATGTACAAAAGCTTGGAGTTGTGAAAAAACCTAATATATTTCTTGGACTTAAGATATTCTAGTGGTAGGGGCATTTAAACCACACTGTAGGATTTGAACATTGCATTATGCTAAGGACATGGAAAAGCCTTGTATGTGACATGATCGGAATTGCATTTTAGAAAGATGTGGCTACTGTGCACATCAGATTGATTGGGCCTCCACAAGGCTTGTGGCTCTGGAGATGGAAAAATTGGATAAATTGGAGAGCTGTGTGGGAGGTAGACTCAACAGAACTTTGTGATTGTTCGGACATGAGGGGCAGGGAAAGGGAGAAGGAGGTATGCACAATGACTTGCACGCGTTACTAGGGTAGCTGGTAGCAGTATTTGTTGAGTTAAGGAACAGTGAATGAAGAGCAGTGGAGCTGCTCAGTGTTTTATTTGGGACGGCTCTAGTTTAAAGTGTCAGGCAGTTGAAAACGGAAATATATGAAAATCAAGTGAAAGATCTGAGATGGAGATATCAATTTGGGCATTACCTACTGCAAATCCAAATTAAAGTCTTGACAATGGATGAGCTTGCTCTAGGAGCATGTTGAGAATGAAAAAAACAGAGAGCCACAGACAGAATCCCCCAAAACAGCTTTTTAGGTAAAAGCAGAAAAGAAGAACCCCTAAAGGAGCCCAGGTTTAGCTCTAGAGTTAAGAAGGAAACCAGGTGACTGTGGTAGACTAAAGGAAGAGAATATTTCATAGAGGTGTCACATTCTGTGTCAGTGGTGTCACATTCTGCTGAGAAGTTAAGATAAATATAGGCTAAAATTCTTTGGATTTAGAAACAAGAAGCTCATTTGCAAAAGCAATTTGAGTTATGCATTGGGAATGAAAGCCACCTTGCAGTGGGTTGAGATGGCTCAAAGGAAGAGGATCTTGAATACAGTAGAAGGGTCTGGCCTTAGATAGAAGGAGAAACACTTCTTCATTGTAACAAGGACAGAGGAAAGGGTAGGCATCAGTGCAAGTACTGCTTGCGTAAGTGTAGGCTTGTATTTTCTTTGTGAAATAGGAGGTTTAATTTTTCTGCTGTGGTGGCAGGAGATGGTAGAGACACAGTTTGTATACATGCTAAGGGTTTGAAATAGTCTATCCTTTGTAGGGAATGGAAAAGAAAACCGACAAGGGGGAGAGGAATCTTGCCGGGCAGGCTTGAGGACCCGGGTGATGTTGGCAACCAGTCTTCTAGCTATCCACACAGTGTTCAGGAGACTCATAAAGGCTCACATGGCAGTGTGATTCATCTGAGTGTACACTGTGATAGGATCGGTGTGGGGAACACAGAATGGGTCAAATAATTTGAGGCTGTTGACCCAAAAATGTGGTTGAAGTGATGACCTATAGAATCTAAGGTAATGGGATGAGAACGCAGAGGGAGCTGGCAGGAAGACAGCAGTGAATCAAGGGAATAGAGGTCCCTCTTAAGCTGACCAGCTATAATGGGATTAACTGAATCAATAGAGTGGAAGGATAGCAACTGTAGTAAAAGCAGGAGGTCTAGGTTTATGAGTTTCAGATAATGGCAAGGTCCAGTGGCTTTGGGAGCGAATGGAGTTGAGCTGAAGGTCGTTGGAATCAAGGATTATATATGGATGGGCTTTTGCAGGGCAGGCTGTGGAAAGGGCTGGCCATTTCAAGCAGAAGCAGTACATTCTGGGGACAAGAGATGATCCTGAGAGGCAGTGCAGTGGAATAGGTGGTGGATAAGCTCTGAAGTTACAAGCATGGGCTCAGCCACCAGTTGGCCGTATGACTGTATACAAGTCATGTAAACTTTTTGGGCACCCAGACATCTATAAAGGGGATGTGGTAATAGAGGATTGTTGAGAGGAACGAATAAGATGAGATAATGTGTGTACTAGTAAAGGGACAAGAGAAGAATGTAGCTGTAAAATATGGAAAAACACAAACACTTCGGAGGTGGGCAGAGGAAGAGAAACCAGCAAAGCCAAGTGAGTGGTGAGGATGCCTAGCTGGGTGGGATAAGAACCAGAGACAGAGGGTCCCTAGAGGGATGAGGAAGAAGTAGATAGATGAAGAAGAAGACAATGTAGAAACTAAAAGAAAATGTTGGCTAGAGAGAAGGAAGGAATCAAGAGGGTTTTTTTCTTTTTTTGTGAGGAAGATTAGCCCTGAGCTAACATCCTATGCCAATCCTCCTCTTTTTGCTGAGGAAGACTGGCCCTGGGCTAACATCCGTGCCCATCTTCCTCTACATGCTGTGGTGGGATGCCACCACAGCATGGCTTGACAAGTGGTGCGTCGGTGTACGCCCAGGATCCAAGCCCCAGGCCACTATAGCAGAGTGTGTGCACTTAACTGCTACGCCTCCAGGCCGGCCCCAAGAGTTTGTTTTTGAAAAAATCAAAAGCAGAAAACAGAGAGGCTTGAGCATTCTTAAAGCTGAGAGGAAGGAGCTAGTGAAGACAATAGATGAACAGATACCGGAGGGAGCAGAGTCCCAGGGAGAAAGGAAGGAACAAGATTGGGAGTGCTGCTGGGGTGTGAGCTTTATCAGCTGGAGGAGAATCGGCATGGGAGGCCCTGTGGAAGGTTTACTTGCTGAGGGAAATTCCAACAGGCTGCTGTCTGTTCCTTCCCAGTTAAGACAGGGTACCCAAAAGTGCTTTTGGTGGCTATGGTGGTGGCAGTGCTGTCCCTTCTGTGTAACACCAGATTATTGTAAGAGGGGGACTCAACCGATTCCTTTCAGTAAATTCCTAGGAAAGCTTGTGAGTAAACCTTCAAATACAAAATGAAATTTAAATAATAGTTTCATCAAGTTTATTGAGGAGTTAAACACTCATTTGAAAAGCTTGAGTATGTTTTCTTGTCTCAGGATGTCCTTAGACTGATAAGATATTAAACTAGGCTCAATAAGAATTCTACCAAGTCAAAGGTTTTTAAAAATGGAAGCTAGTTCCCTTGTTGTATGATGTTTGAGCCTAGATCTGTGTGAGGTAATTTTGATTTCTTCCTCTTTAGGCTAAAAAAAAACGAAGAGTCACTTGGTGCGTTGGCAAAATTAACAAAATGAAGGACTCAAACTATGTAAATGAATTTAATATGCCAGCGAATATAACAACAAAGACACATAAAGTTGCTCTGACTTTAGGAGGAGAAATTGATGAATGTGAGTGCTTTTTCAACTGCTTTTAATTATAAAAGTATCCCTATAAAGAGAGACTTTATTTATAACTCACTTAATGTGATAAACACAGTTAAATAAAATGTATGTATTTTAGATGTTATTATAGTGGAGATAATGATAAAAATAAGTAATTTTAAGAAAGTGAACATTCATGAAGTTTTCTATTGTTTCGAAATCTCTTAAGAATGATGCACTGTAGTTGAAACACGAGACAGATATTTTTGTTTGTTTTTGTTCTAATCACTACCAATTAAATTAGTATCCATATAATGTCTGTCTTAAACTTTGCTAATCTTGAAAGAGTGGCATTTACACAGGAATCTGTTGCAAAATTTGTCTCCAATATTATAAGTATTTTTTATGGGCATTTAAAAATCTTATAATGATTAAATCTCAAATTTAGAATTTGTCGTGTGTGTGTGTGTGTGTGTGAGGAAAATCAGCCCTACCTATAATGCATGCCAATCCTCCTCTTTTTGCTGAGGAAGACTGGCCCTGGGCTAACATCTGTGCCCATCTTCCTCCACTTTATATGAGATGCCGCCACAGCATGGCCTGACAAGCGGTGCATCGGTGCGCGCCTGGATCCGAACCCGGGCTGCCAGCAGCCGAGCACGTGCACTTAACTGCTACGCCACGGGGCCGGCCCCATAGAATTTGTCCTTTTTACCTATACAGTCATGCATCAGTTAACGACAGGGACATATTCTGAGAAATGCGTCTTTAGGCGATTTTGTCATTGTGTGAACATCGTGGAGTGTACTTACACAAACCTAGATGGTATAGACGTGTATACTACACACCTATGTGGTACTAATCTTAGGGGACCCCTGTCGTATATGCGGCCTGTCCTTGACTGAAACATTGTTATGCCATGCGTGACTGTATTGTATTAAGGATCCTATGTTTTATCACTAATTCTATCCAGTGATCTTAATTCACACAATAATATAAATGATCACATCTGTTAATGTATTCTTGGCATTCATGCTGTGAGCACATATTAGCCGATTTGAGCTTATTACCTATGATCAGAATTTTTTTAATAATCTTTAATTCAGGTTTTAGGAAACTTAATAACATGCTTATGGATAAATTTCTTTTTCCCCTAATTATAGCTCTCTGTTCAGAGTCTGATGTTTTCAGTAACACTCTTGATACATTAACTGAGATAGAGTGGAATCCAGCAACAAAGCTGCTAAGTCAGGTAACTTAAATGTATTTTATAGAACATTATCCTTTACTCCTTTTCAAATTCCTTTGTTGTTGGTATTTACTATTGTAACACATTACTAGCTCTGACTTAATTTCAGTAATAGTTGTGGTTCTAGTTAAGGCTTCCCCCACTTCTTACACTCCCCACTGGTAACTGGCTTCCAGAGAGAAGCTAAACATTTCATAAGTATGGTAGTAGGTAGACCTTTGCTTCTAGTGCTTTACCAGCAGGTCTTAGTATCTATGATTTTTTTCTCTAAGTTTCTGTTTTGCCTTGGGCAATCCTTTGAGAGTAAAAAAGGACTGATTTAAAAGTGTCAAAATTCTCAGGCATCTAGTAGAATGATACATCAGGGAGGGGTAATATTGCTAAATAATACTGAAAAATAAAAGTAAATAAAATTATATATAGTCTTATCAAGACTAAGAAATAAGGAATACTATAGTGAATACTTTAGTAAGTTTAGATTCCATGTTTACTTTCTAGGCTGCTAATGTTCAAAGAAGTATAATAGTTTTATAAATGTATTAAAGAAAATTTCATTTTAATTTTGAAATAAAATTGCAGTGATTCTTGGGAATTATTATCATCATTAGCTAACCATTATAATTAGTTATAATTAATTATAATTAATTATTATAGATAAAGTGCTTTTGTGTCCCTAAAATATACTCTAGAAAGTTTGTTTTTTGAAAATCCCTGGTGTTAGTTTTGTTTTGTTTTTTTTTAGTTTATCTCTTTCTCTTACTAGTACAGAAAGCAGAAACAGGCCTCTCCTGAGTATGGTGAAAGCTGGCAGCCATTAGAGATTTAGAGGTCAATAAGTAATAGCTCTGTTTCACTTCCTAAATTCAGAGCCATCTGAGAAATTAAACAGGAGTCAGACAGATGGAGAATTAAATTATCGGCTTTATTACCAAGGAGCTTAAGGGTCTGTGGTCAAATGGACTTCCCATTATGTGCCCTACTCCTGCTCCCGGCTGAATTGTTCCAGTCAGGCACAGGCAGAGCATTTGTTTATATGATTTTTTTTTTATTCTACCTCTTTCAAAATAGTCTTCCTCTCTTCTAAGTTAGCTAGTTTACCAAAATGCAGACCTTCTATTATACTCTGGATCAAGCTAAACCATTGGGAAGATATTGAAGAATGGAATGGCGTAAACCACCAAATGATTCAAGGTTAAATTAATTATTTGACTAATCCAAATTTCAGTTAGGGGAAAAAAGAACATATGATATAAATCTTCTCTGACTTGAAATCTGGTTTTGTTTATAATAGGAAAACTTAGAAAGTGAGTTGAATTCACTTCGTGCTAACTATGATAATCTGGTATTAGACTATGAACAACTAAGAAGAGAGAATGAAGAAATGGAATCGAAATTAAAAGAAAAGAATGATTTGGATGAATTTGAGGCTCTAGAAAGAAAAACAGAAAAAGATCAAGAGGTAAGAGATATGGAAACAGGAAACTAAACTAAAACCACACTTTTAAAAGAAGTATTCTCTTAGAGATGTTTATTTCTAAGGTTGATATATTGAAGACCCAATCATTTTCCATTTGTACACATAATTGAGAGAATTTAAGAAATGATTCATTCATGTTGTTTTAAAAATAATTAAATCATATTTGTTTCACTTATGCTTATGTACAAGAGGAAGAGGGAATTAAAAACATCTTTGAGAAGGTTTGGTGAATCTGCCTGTTGATGGATTTGTCTAGAAGAAATTATTTCCTGATAATTTATATATTATCAATATTTAATTTATTAAGTATACCAGAAATTCTGCCTAGAGCATGGCCATTTCCTACTGAGACCAATATGAATTTTAATATCTAGCTGAATATTTTATGTATAGATACTACATATTAGTGGATTTCATTTTCTTTGGAAAGTATGTACCTAAATAGTTAGAACATTATTGGAATAGCTAGGGAAGCTGATTTTTCACATTTCTTTTTACATATAAGAGTTATTGTGAAAATTAGTATAACTAATACTAAGTAGTTTTAATGGAGTTTTTAGAAATGAAACAGATTACTTAAATTTTCTAAGTGTATAATGTTAGGCTACATGGGAAGAGAACCTAATCCAAACACCGTCAGACTTTGGAGAGTCAGAAATTGTCCAAAAGATTCGAGAGATTTCTTAGTGCAGAAACCTAGAGTTTATAGACACTATGAAATTATTCAGAATTTTTGAATGCATATGCATTTTTCTGGAACAAGAATCCATAGCTGTTATCACACTTGTGAGATGATCCATGATTGCCTCCAAAATTAAGAGCCAGTGTTTGGTGTAGTTAGAATATGAGTTAATTTGCAGTTACTTCTCAGATTTCTATATGAATAGCCCAAAGGGACACAATCCTTTTTCCTCAGTATCATTGTTTAGTTTCTCACCCTTTTCCTTTTTCAAAGGAAAAAAGAATTCTGTGCCAAAACTATTATTTCCATTCTACCTACAAATTAATTAATCCTACATTTCATAGGTATTATTTCCTAAGAGGCAAAAGTCTGTAAGTTCTCCACAGGGTTTTGTTTACCTTGTTTTAAAATTTGCATATTGACAAAGTGCAAAATGTCATGAAAAAAGCAGTGGACTTCAGTCAGTAGAACTGGGTTATATTGAGAGGAGGTGTCCCGAGTTGTGGTTACGAGCAGGTTCTCTGGAGTCAGACTACCTGGAGTAAAGCCCCAGTCTTGCCATTTCCTAGCTCACCGCAGACTCGAGCCCGGCGAACATGATTGGCAAGGCCTTGAGCAAGTCACTGACTCTCTCAGGGCATCCTTCCTGTGTACCTCCACGCTTAAGGTCAGATCAAGTGCTTGCCAAGGCCCCTTCTAATTCCAAAATTTCATCTAAGTTTTTGTGTATTTCTTATTAGAAATAATATGACATAAAATTAACTTTGGGCATAAGTGTAGCAGTAATTTCTCTAATTTTTTCTTACATCATTTATATATTCAATTAATAGTAAAAACTAAAACTCATTGAATTGAATCACACACAAAAAGATTACACAATAACACAGAATATATGACTTGAATCTTGCATCTGGATTTTTTTTTTTAAACCACAGTCAAGGGGGAAAATGATCCTGTTCTCTTCAGTTTTACTTGGACACAAATTGAAATTATAGGTTCTGTAAGATAACCTAAAAGATTGAGTAATAAAAACTTATACTTTTCTAAGACAGTTTTACAATATCCATTCCATTTTAATCTGACAGTATAAGTTTATGTGTATGCAGTAAAATAGGTTCCAAAACATACATTTTGGGGAAAAGTTTAACCAAACAAGAGTAAAAGTCAAATTATGGCATTAGGACATGTGTCGTTGCCCTGGTTTGCCTAAGGGTTTCGTCAAACATCACCAAAGCTGTGGATAATTCTCAAGTGGGAATATCATAGTATAGGATGTTTTAAATGGTGATTTTAGAGAGAGATAAACAAGGTCAGTATCCTCACGCTCAGGGAACAAGAGAAATTTCAGTCCTCTACCCAGTCTCACTTGATTCATTGAATTTTATGATTTTTACAACTTGGAGATTTTTGTCTTAGGAAGTCAAATATTTCATTTCATCTGCTGAAAATTACAGTGAAATCTGCAGTATTTTCTTATGCAGCAACAGATTACCTTTGGACCGTATCGTACACTTCCTTCTTATGCTCAGCATCTTGAACAATACGTCATCAGGAGGTTAGGTCAGCAGAGACTCAGGTCTCTGCAAAAGTTGCTTCATCTTTTTCTGTTTATGAGAACCGATACTTGAAATGAAGCGCTATTTCAAATGGGATGTGGGAGAATTTTTCCTTCTAAATGTTTATTTTCTAAATATTTTCCAAAATTAAGATTGCATATTTAGTTCTTCCTTATTGGTAAATGTGATTTTCTTACACAAAAATTAGAAACAGGCAAAGTTAGTTTTCTTGCACAAAAGTTAGAAACAGAAAAGAAAAGGTAAAAGATGGAGCCAGTTTAAATTACAACCAATACAAATGTCTAAAACTTTGCTGAACAATTGGGTAGCCACTAACCACATGTGGCAATTGAGCACTTGAAATGGGGCCAGTCTGAATTGACTTAAGTATGAAAAAAGAATGTAAAATATTTCTTTTTTTTTATATTGATTACATGAAGAAATGATAATATTTTGGATATATTAGGTTAGATAAAATATTAAAATTAATTCTACCTGTTTATTTTTTTTGTGAGGAAGATCGGCCCTGAGCTAACATCCAATGCCAATCCTCCTCTTTTTGCTGAGGAAGACTGGCCCTGGGCTAGCATCTGTGTCCATCTTCCTCCACTTTATGTGGACGCCGCCACAGCATGGCCTGACACGCGGTGCGTTGGTGCGCACCCAGGATCCAAACCTGCGAACCCGGGGCTCCCGAAGCAAAGTGCGCGCACTTAACTGCTGCACCACTGGGCCAGCCCCTACCTGTTTATTCTTTAATGTGGCTACTAGAAAATTTTCAATTCCAAATTTGGCTCACATTATATTTCTATTGGAGGGTACTGCCCTAAAATAGGAATGTCATCACTAGTCTGAAATCTAAAACTAGTTAGGACGGAAACATCCAGAATGTAAGTCCTTTACATTCTACTAGAATTTGCTTTTACTCTTTAAGGACTCATCTGATTATGAAGATTACGTAATTCTAAGGAAAACTACGTTTCTCTTGGGTAAATTGTAGTTTACTTGTTTTGAACACAAAAATTTCTGGTACTGAGATATTTGATGTTTCAGACATTTTGATAGAAAGGAAACTTTAATGGAAATACTTATATCTTTAAGTATTCTTTATATTTTTAAACAGTTGAACAATATAAAGCAATAACATCATCTTTCCAATATTTCCTGCAGAATAAACCAACTAGGTAATAGTTGATAATCCCGTATGTACCTCTGTAACTTTGGTGAACGGTAATGATATTGTAAAGGTACCACAGGAAACTACCCTAATCCAAACCTACATTCCAGATCACAGCTCATTAAAAAATATGCCAGTGTAAAGCTAGATGGATCATTTATGGAAAGAAAAAGAATCTTAAAGGATAAATACATTTCTGCACTTAACTTACCCAAAACAAAAATCTGTTCCAAGAATGTCTTCTAAAAGTTTGGTTACCACTTCATCTCCTCTAAGTGATGCATACTAATTTACTTTTGACATTATTGTTGCTTTATTAACAGACGATACAGTGGTTATTTGGGTCATGCTGAGGTTTTTTTCCTGTTCGTTTTGTGGGGTTTTAGGATTTTCTGTTTGGTTAGTTGGGTTTGGTTTTGGGGGAGATGTTTTTGTATTTTTAAGTAATGGAGTGCTCTATTGCAATAGCTTGAGCAGTTGATCTCTCAGTCCCTTCTTACTGTGTTGAGTGATTCGGAAGCAGAGAATGAATGCTATCTTTTTTTTTTTTTTTTTGCTTTATTAACTATTGGTTTGCTCTGTTGCCTGTTCACATGCTCTTACAGATGCAACTAATTCATGAAATTTCCAACTTAAAGAATTTAGTTAAGCATGCAGAAGTGTATAATCAAGATCTTGAGGTGAGCATTTATGTTGGTATTTCTGTTGATAAGGAACTAGAACTATAAAGTATACATCATATGGAATTGAACATGATTTCAGAAAATAGGAGTTATGTTTTTAAATACCAACTTTTGAATTTTACTTCTAAACTATTAAATGTAAGTTCTTTTTAATCCCTTAGAATTTAGATCTGATTAAATTGTTTCACTCTCCTTTGATTCTTTTAGAATGAACTAAGTTCAAAAGTAGAGCTGCTTAGAGAAAAGGAAGACCAGATTAAAAAGCTACAGAAATACATAGACTCTCAAAAATCAGAAAATATGAAAATGGACTTGTCATACTCATCGGTAAAAATCAGGTTTATTTTGTTGTGTAATCATGTTGGCATTTATAGTATACTGTCATCATTATCATAGAAAATGTTTACATTGAGCCTACTGTATGCCAGGAATGGTTGTAATTGTTTTACATATAGTATTTTATTTAATCCTATTGATAACTCTATGAGAAAGGGACTATTAGTATTGTTGCCATTTTGCAGATAAAGAATCATTCATAGAGAGTTGAGGACATCATTCTTTGAGTGGATGTAAGTAAGTTAGGGGTGAGCTTCCATTAAAAACCAGTAATTGAAAAAGATTTTTAATTTTTTCAATTGTTTTATATAAATGTATGGAGAAGTGTGTAGTCAGTATCTTCAGGTGTGCCCTTGTGTTGGTGTTGATAAATAACTAGAACTATAAAGCATATATCACATGTAATTGAGCATGATTTTATAAATTTCATAAATTTACTTAATAAATATTAACACATTCTCATTATATTTTAAGTAACTGTTTTAACAGTTTGGTGAGTATTTTTCAGAAACTAGCTGTAGATGATTTTAGTTGGTATCAGATCATGGCATTAAATAACATTGAATCTCATGGTGAAATTGTTAATTTTTTTATTTGCTTTCAATCCACCTGATTACTTCAAGAAAGTATCAGTTTGATTCTAGGTATTTTTTTGTTTTTTTTGTCTATGTGTTTTTGTTTGTTTGTTTGTTTTGGTGAGGAAAATTGGCCCTGAGCTAACATCTGTTGCCAGTCTTCCTTTTTTTTTTTTTTGCTTGAGGAAGATTGGCACTGAGTTAACATCCATGCCCATCTTCCTCTATTTTGTGTGTGGGACGCCTCCACAGCATGGCTTGACGTGTGATGTGTAAGTCCGCGCCGGGATCTGAACACGAACTTAACCACTACGCCACCGGGCCAACCCCTGATTCTAGTTTTTAACACCCCTTTTAAAAATGCAACGGTTTCTAGCTAGAATTTTTTTAATCTTAGTTTCTTTTGTTCTTTTGTTTTCATTTGAGCTTTTCAGAGTGATTTTTGTTACTTTCTGTTAATGACAAATGATTCTTTTTAAAAGTGTTGTTACTGTTTGGAGGCCCTGGGAAGAAGGGCGCTTGCATATAATCCTGGAGTGTCTACTGATAGAGTGGCAAGCAGAATTGCCCACTTTTTAAAAATTGTTATTTCTTTCTCTTCGTTCATTCATTCATTCATTCATGCGTTAAAGTTTTTCCAAGGACGTATGGTTGAATTCATGTCAGCCAAAGTCATGTTAAAATGCTACTTCTCTTTGAAAATGAGATAGTGGATCTTTTTATGTATTTATCAGTAGTTTATATTTTCTCTTCTGTGAGTTGCTTATTCATATCTCTTCTCTTTTTCTATTGCATTGTTTCTTTTTTTTTTAATTTGTGATATAGTATTCTTAATTTTAACTATTAATTGCTCATCTGTCATGTTTTGGAGAGAATAATTTAAATATGTAGGAAACTTTAACAGGCTAGCTGAACAACAATTGTGTTAACCTTTTTTAAACAATGATAGGTTTCTTAAATTATAATACTTCTATACAGTGCTTTTATAATTTGGAAAAAGGTAACCAGAATTTTAAAAATGTTTTTATTTTGGAAAATGTCATTTCTTTTCATCTATCCTACAAACACATTTGGTAATTAGCATATTTTCACTATTTTTCATTTGTTAGGAATAACATCTATGTATGTGTGCTCTAAAGTCTTTTCCAACTCTAAGAAAGTTAGATTTCACTAAATCCTTTTTGTTGTGTGTATAGGAAAACACTCAAGACCTGAAACAGATGAAACAGACTCTGCTTGATGCTGAGGCTGTAGCCCTTGATGCCAAGAGAGAAGCAGCCTGTCTTAGGAGTGAAAATCTGGAGCTAAAACAGAAAATGGTCAGTGATTTTTGTTATATTGCAGTAAAGCAGTTGTAATGATCTGTACATTTTTGTGAATTTGTGTTGTTTCTCTCGTAGAAAGAACTTGCAAGTGCATGCAAGCAAATGGAAAATGATATTCAGTTATATCAAAGCCAACTGGAGGCAAAGAAAAAAATACAAGTTGATCTGGAGAAAGAATTACAATCTTCTTTTAATGAAATAACAAAACTCACCTCCCTTACAGATGGCAAAGTTCCAAAAGGTACTTTATAATTTCAGACTTAGCTCTTTGCAAATCCAACTTTCTCTAGAAATGTACCTAAAGGATTTTGTAACTACATTCCAATGATTAAAAATCCATTATTCTCTGATTTTTTTTAAATAGCCTAATATTAAGTTTCAGTATCATTTGGTATCAGTATTTATAAATGTTTCCATGGATTTCAAATCTTAAAGATTTTTTTTTAATAAAGTCACCCATCTGTGTGCTTTTTTTTTTTCAATAGATCTCTTAAACCTCTTTTTTTTTTTTTTTTGAGGAAGATTGACCCTGCGCTAAAATCTGTTGTCAGTCTTCCTCTTTTTTCTTTTTTCTCCCCAAAGCCTCAGTACATAGTTGTGTGTCATAGTTGTAGATTTGTAGCTCTTCTGTATGGGATGCCGCCTCAGCGTTGCTTGGTGAGCAGTGAGTAGGTCCGTGCCCAGGATCCGAACCAGTGAACCCTTGGCCGCCGAAGCAGAACATACAAACAACCACTACGCCACTGGGCTGGCCCCCAAATCATAAAGGTTTAAGAATTATTTTTCAAATAAATTGGACCTGACCTTGAAAAAGATGATCCAAGAACTATTAACAATTAGATTACCTGTTAACCTACATTGGTTCTTGCTTTAATAAATTTTATATAATCTGATTAAATAATCTAACTTTGTACGTAGTTTAGATTGTCCCAATAACTGCAAGCTGTTTTGTTATTTTACCAAAAATATCCTAGATTTGCTCTGTAGTTTGGAATCGGGAAGAAAGATTACTGATCTCCAGAAAGAACTGAGTAAAGAAGTTGAAGAAAATGAAGCTTTGCGTAAAGAAGTTAATTTGCTCTCAGAATTGAAATCTTTACCTTCAGAAGTAGAAATGCTAAGGAAAATGGTAAATACGTTCTTAAGCAAATAATTCTCATTCTGAAATAAAAACCTTTGCAATAATGCCTTAAATATTTTGCCATAGTTTATTTTAAAGTAACGATGAAGAGACTGTAAACATTTGACCCTGCTTGTTAGCAATAGAAATGAATATATTTCCTCTTCTAATTTGTCCTTATACTACTGGATGAGAAAATATACTTTCAAAGTATATTTACCAGTATCCTTGGTAATGGGATCCGCATAGCAGCTGTTTCTCTAGTTCTCAGATGTTGTGTTTGCACAGACTTCTGTGGCCCACGCTTAGTCTTCATCTCTGTTGTTGTTGTTGTTCTGGTCGCATCACTGTGTTGAATAAAGGAGAGTGAGGAGGTACAGAGGGTGGCATTGGTAAAGTTCTAGAGGTCGGTGTGAATCTTGCAGCCTAGTGAACAATTCTATAAACGCTTCTGCCAGCCTTTCCTTTCTCTACCCCTCTGAAAGATATAAAAATAACAGGAATTTGAGTACTTATTACATGATGAACATCATGCTAAAGAACTTGAGCAACATTATTTTATTTAGTCATCCTAAAAACTCTTTAAAGTACGTGCTGTTTTTTCGCCCAACACATAGTGGTGGAACTAATAGCTGAGCTACGCAGACCTACCTCCTGCCCTGAGCCCGTGATGGCAACAACTCTGCTGTCTCACTCTGTCTCCTCTGTCTCGCCTGTAGCTCTCCTCTCTTTTTCCCACTTCCTTGTAGTTAATCTTTCCCAATGATTAAACTATTTATAAGCTGGATATGGTTAGTTTAAATTAATTATTTAAATTTTTAAAATTTAAATTAAAGCTTAATTATTTAAATTATTCATGGATTAAGTTTTGGGAAATCTGAGCTGCATTCAAAGGCTTTAGAAAGAAAATAATAAGCAAATTCTAAGAAAAACCATAAAATGCCTGACACACCATAAAGTTAGAAAACACTTGAGAATGATAGAAAAGGAAATAAAGACATCCTGATTAAGTGTTTCTCCTTCTCCATGCAATCCTTACTAGAACCAAAGAGATTAGAAAGCAAAACTTTGTTGGTAGAGTTAAACAGGATAATATATTGTTGTAAAGATGTGACAATAAAATTATTGCCTTTCCTCAGTCAAATCTGTGCTTAATTTCAGTGTCTTTTTTTCTTTTTTGCAGAGAAAGCTTTTTTTTCTGAAAACTGCTTCAGTAGATCATATGTTGCTAACACAGCTAAATTTTATTTCTTTTCCATAGATACATGATAAATCTGAAGAGCTCTATATAATAACATCAGAAAGAGACAAATGGTTTTCTGAATTAGTTCATAAAGAGAGTAGAATTCAAGATTTACTTGAAGAAATGGGGAAAACTAAAAATGACCTAGCAACTACCCAGCTGAATTATAAAAGAACTGATCAAGAATTCCAAGATTTTAAAAATCATCATATTGAATTTGAGCAAAAGTATGAGATGGTCCTTGAGGAGAATGCAAGAATGAGTCAGGAAATAGGAAATCTCGCTAAAGAAGCTCAAAAACTTGGTTTAAGTTTGGCTGCTTTGAACGTAGAGGTTGGTACAAGACACCCTCTATGGAAATGGTCTTTAGTCTTCTGGGGTCTGGCTTCCATATAGAGGCCACAGAAGGCTCTCATTCTCACAGTTACTTTTTTTTATTTTAAAGCTTTCTCACACAACCCAAGAACTTCAGCAGAAAACAACTGAGAGTCAAGAAAGGTTAAACGAAGTGCAGGAGCTGAAGCAACAATTAGAAAGTAGAGATTCTAGGCTTCAAACGGTTGAAAGGGAAAAGACACTGATTACTGAGAAACTTCAGCAAACCTTCGGAGAAGTAAGAACCTTAACCCAAGAAAAGGATGACCTAAAACAACTCCTAGACAGCCTGCGAATTGAGAGAGACCAACTCAAAAGTGACATTGAGGATACTGTAAACATGGTAAGCCTTTGACTGATTAAACTTTGAAAACTCAGAGCCTCTTTAAAAACATTACAGGAGCCATCATTTATTATTTATGATCAAGTAGTAGCTACAAAATTACCTTCATTGTTTCACGTTATTCTAATTGAAATTGTGTTCTGTTTCTCTGACAAAGAACATAGACACCCAAGAACAATTACTAAATGCTCTTGAGTCTTTGAAACAACACCAAGAAACAGTTAACACACTAACAATGAAAATTTCTGAGGAAACTTCCAGGAATTTGCATATAGAGGAAAACATAGGAGAAACTAAGGATGAACTTCTGGAAAAGGTAAAGGGTGTTTCTGTTCAGCGTTTTCATATACTTGTTGTATGAGCTTTCTCCTTAACCTCAAACACTTAAGTACGTAATGGTAATCTCAATCTTATTTATTATTCACAGTGAATAAGAATAGTTTACAGGATTAGCCCTAATGTCTTTGAAATAACTTCAAATATAACTGCTTACAATCAACTGGAAAAGGCAAAAAATGTTAGTTCAAACTTTGAGCTGGTATTTTCTGAGGCCGGGTGTATTTTAAACATGTTTAAACGCCCCTCTGAATTATAAGAATGTAAGAAAGATTGAGTGCTTATTATTAATTATGGCTAAAATATTTGTTTTATATCAGATTTTGTATACTAGTTCAGAGTTCACTATAAAGTCGATGTGTATATTGTATTGATGTCTATTTCTAGAGCTGAGCTATACTTTTACTGTTAGATGCTGAAATCTCACCTTAATTCATTCTAGGTAGTATGGTTTGTTTTGTCCTGAGACCTGAGAATAACTTCTTCACTGGGTATTTAATTAGAGACAAGAAAGGCTAGGATGCTAACGATGACTTTTTTAAAAAGGGTGATGTATTAGTCTTCCATCACAAAATATCACAGACTGGGTCGCCTAAACAGCAGAAATTTACTTTCTCCCAGTTGTAGAGGCTGGAAGTCCAAGATTAAGGTGCTAGAAAAGTCAGTTTCTGGTGAGCCCTCTCTTCCTGGCATGCAGGTGGCACCTTTCTGTGCTTTACGTGGCCTTTCTTCTGTGCATGAGCCAAGAGAAAGCCAGCTCTGGTGTCTCTTCCTCTTCTTAAATGGACACAGTCCTTTGGGATTAGGGCCTAGCCTTATGACCTCATTTAACCTTAATGGCCCTGCTTAAAAGCCCTTTCTCCAAATACAGTCTCATTGGGAGTTAGAGCTTCAACATATGAATTTTGGGAGGACACAATTCAATCCATAACAGGGGATTGCCTGTAATTTTATACAATTGATTCATTTACTATACATTTCTACTTTTCAAAATGCCTTTTATGTATATTATCAGCAGAGTTTTTTGTACTATTTTTCATTTTTATTATACTTAATACTATTTAATCCAGAATAATTACTACTAGGAATTTAAAACATTCATCAATAGGAGACTGGTGAAATAATCTTTGATACATGCATAGCTTGGAGGACTAGTCGTTCATGTATATATAAGTTTATTTTTGTTTGTTTTGTATTTTTAATTGTAAAATATACATAGCATAAAATTTACCAACTTTATCATTTTTAACAAACAGTTCCAGTAGTGTTAAGTACATTCACATTGTTGTGCCACCAATCTCCAGAATTCTTTTTATCTTGCGAAACTGAAACTCTATACCTATCAAACAACTCCCCATTCTCCTCCTCCCCAGCCCCTAGCGACCACTATTCCACTTTCTGTCTCTATTAATTTGACCACTCTAGATACCTCACATGAGTGGAATCATGCAGTATTTTGTCTCTTTGTGACTGGCTTATTTCATTTAGCATAATGTCCTCAAGGTTCATCCATGTTGTAGCATACATCAGAAATTCTTTCCTTTTTAGGGCTGAATAATATTCCATTGTATGTATATACCACATTTTGTTTAAGCATTCATCCATCAATGGACACTTAGATTGCTTTCACCTTTTGGCTGTTGGGTATAATGCTACTATGAACATGGGTGTACAAATATCTCTCTGAGATCCTTCTTTCAATTATTTTGGACATATATCCAGAAATCAAATTTACTGAATCATATGGTAATTCTATTTTCTATTTTTTGAGGAACTGCCATACTGTTTTCCATAGTGGCTGCACCATTTTACACTCCCACCAACAGTGCACAAGGATTCCAATTTCTCCAAATCCTTACCAACACATATTATTTTATGATGTTTTCATAGTAGCTGTCTTAATAATTGTGAGTTGATATCTCATTGTGGTTTTTATTTGCATTTCCCTAATGACTAGTAATGTTGAATATCTTTTCATGTGCTTGTAGGCTATTTATATATATTCTTTACAGAAATGTCTGTTCAAGTCTTTTGCCCAATTTTTTTGTCGTTATTGAGGAAGATTGGCCCTGAGCTGACATCTGTTGCCAATCATCCTCTTTTTGCTTGAGGAAGATTAGCCCTGAGCTAACATCTAGCCCAGTCTTCCTCTATTTTGTAAGTGGGATGTCTGCCACAGCATGGTTTGATGAGCGGTGTGTAGGTCTGCACCTGGGATCCAAACCTATGAACCCCGGGCCGCAGAGGTGGAACGCGCAAACTTAACCACTACACCACCAGGCCGGGCCCTTTTGCCCATTTTTAAATTGTTTTTTTTTTTTTTTTTTTTTGTGAGAAGGACCAGCCCGGAGCTAACATCCAATTCCAGTCCTCCTCTTTTTTGCTGAAGAAGACTGGCCCTGGGCTAACATCCGTGCCCATCTTCCTCTACTTTATATGGGAGGCCACCACAGCATGGCTTAACAAGCGGTGCGTCGGTGCACGCCCAAGATCCGAACCGGTGAACCCTGGGCCGCCGCAGTGGAGCGAGCGCACTTAACTGCTTGCGCCACCAGGCCGGCCCCGGGGTTTTTTTTTAGAGTTCTACATTTATGCCTAAGTATTTTATTTAGTTTTTACGATTTTAAATGGGATTTGTTTTTAGTTTTTACGATTTTAAATGGGATTTTTTCTTTTTTCTTTGCTGAGGATGATTCACCCTGAGCTAACATCTGTTGCCAATCTTCCTCTTTTTCGCTTGAGGAAGGTTAGCCCTGAGCTAACATCTGCGCCAATCTTCCTCTATTTTTTTGGGTGTGGGACACTGTTGCGGCATGGCTGGTGAGTGGACTAGGTCCATGCCCAGGATCCGAACCCGCAAACCTGGGCCGCCAAAGCAGAACGCACAGAACGTTAACCACTTAGTCATGGGGCCGGGCCCTAAATTGGGTTCTTAGTCTTTTGTTGTTGAGTTGTAGAAGTTCTTTATATAGTCTGGATATTAGCCCTTTATCAGTTGTATGACTTGCAAATATTTTCACCCATTCCATAGGTTGCCTTTTCACTCTGTTAATTCACAGGGTGAAGTGCCTAATTCACTCTGTCACAGAAGTTTTTAATTTTTATATAGTCCAGTTTATCTATTTTTGCTTTTGTGGTCTGTGCTTTTGGTTTCATATCCAAGAAATCATTGCCAAGACCCATGTGATGAAGTTTTTCTCCCAGGTTTTCTTCTTTTTTTTTTTTGGTGAGGAAGATTCACCCCTGAGCTAACATCCATTGCCAATATTCCTCTTTTTGCAGAGGAAGATTGGCCCTGAGCTAACAGTTGTGCCCATCTTCCTCTATTTTGTGTGTGGGACACCGCCACAGCATGGCTTGATGATGTGTGTAGGTCCACACCCAGGATCTGAACCAGTGAACTCGGGGCTGTCAAGGTGGAGTGCGCCAAATTAACCACTACGCCACTGGGCCGGCCCCCGAATGTTTTCTTCTAAATGTCTTGCGGTTTTAGTTCTTGTGGTTAGGTCTTGGATCCATTTTGAGGTAATTTTTTTATATGGTATAAAGTGAGGGCCCAACTTCATTCTTCTGTGCGAGATATCCGGTTTTCCCAACACCATTTGTTGAAGCGACTGTCCTTTCCTATTGAGTGGTCTTGACATCCTTGTCAAAGATCATTTGACCATATATGCAGAGATTTATATTTGGGCTCTGTATTCTATTTCCTTGGTCTGTATGTCTGTCTTTATGCCAATACTGCACTGTTTTGATTACAATAGCTTTCTGGTAAGTTTTGAAATCAAGAAGTGTGAGACCTCAGCTCTCTTCTTTTTTGAGATTATTTTGGCTGTTTGGAGTCCCTTGAGACTCCATATGGATTTCAGGGTGGATTTTTCTCTTTCTGCAGAAGGCTTGTATAGGAACTGCATTAAATGTTAGGCTTGTGTAGGAACTGCATTCAGTGTCAGGCTTGTGCGAGAACTGCCTTGAGTGTCAGGCTTGTGCGGGAACTGCCTTGAGTGTCAAGACTTGTTCAGGAGCTGCATTAAGTCTGTAGGTCGCTTTGGTGGTGTTGACATCTTACAGTATTAAGTCTTCCAGTCCGTGAACCTGAGATGTCTTTCCATTTATCTGTCTTTAATTTATTTCACATACATTTTGTAGTTTTCATTGTACATGTCTTTGCCTTCTTGGTTAAGTTTATTCCCTAATATTTTATTCTTTTTGGTCCTCTTGTAAATGGATTGTTTTCCCAATTTCCTTTTTTAATTGTTTATTGTTAATGTATAGAAATGCAACTGAATTTTGTACAGTCATGTAACTTTTTTAAAGTAGACATTATATACAAATGGAAAAGTCTTCAGGATACATTATTAAATAAAAACAAATACATACTGTAGAATAATTCAGTAAGATCCAACTTATGTAAATAAATCTCTATGTACATTTACAGACTATTACTGTATATAATGAGCTTCTTTTTTCCCATTTACCCTGGGGGACAATATTCCTGCCTTGGAACAGCTTTCTCTTCCTCTCTGCCTATGCTTCAGTCATTCTCTCCTAGAAGGCATTTTCACTTGCTCTATATCTTGTGTTCTCAGCTTGTCTATAATGTGGATCAAACATGGGCCAAAGACACTTGACCTTGATTTAAAATTTATAACTTCCACTTTTATAAGGGGAAAGTTTTTTAAATAGACTTTTGAAAATAAGATACAACAGTCAGTAGCTGCTTTTAAACAAATGCAAAATGCAGTCACAGGGCCCCCTGAGAAGGGGCAGCAGAGGAGGAGTGAGGGAAGAGGAGAGTTACACTCACTGGGACCAGCCCGTCTGTGGTATTAAGTTCATGCTTGAATCATCTGTGTTGATAAAAGGGTCTGACTGGGAGTTCTCTGGGGCCGTTCTGTTCATCAGGGTTTCTGATATCTGCAATGGCAGGCTGCAGTCAGCTTGGTCTTGTGATAGCGTGTTCCTGCTGGAATCACCCTTGTGGATAAAGGAGTGTGTCTGGGCATTTCCAGAGGCCCCTGTGGTTTTCGGAGCACCAGAGGGCTGCATTAGTAGGTCTCTCATCTCCTCTTGGAGTGCCCGTTTTCAGTCCTGCTTGATGTGTCTTTCTCTGGAAGTGAGTTTCTCTAGTGTATCTCAACAGAAACTTTAAACTTTGTGATTAGTTGTCTTATTCTCATATAAAGGACACAATTTTTTTCGTTATTTAATAATTAGAGCTATTAGATTTGCTCATAACCATGGTAGCTGAAATACTTTCTAGGCTGCGTTGAGTTTTGAACTTTGTCTCACTCTGCTTTGTTTTTGTACATATTCCCATATTTAAGAGTAAAGATGCAAGATTCTGCATTATAGTATCTGACAGGCTAGTCCCAAAGACTGTGTGTTCCCCGCCTTAATTTCTCATGTAGTTAGTGGTTAGCTCTGTGCTCACCATTGTCAGAAGCTCGTGCCTGTTGCCAGCAGTAAGGGGGTAGGTAAGTAAAATATGGTTTGTCCATAGCCACTCTAGAAAATCGAGCAGCTACTAAAAATTATAATTTGAAGATTATGTAACAGCATGGGAAAATGCATATCATCTAATCTAAGTGGAAAAGTAAAGCTAAAAAGGATCTTATATGTATGCAAATTAATCATAATTGCAATGTTAAAAAAAAATTTCAATGGACAAAACTCTGAAATATTCCAGAATTCTAATAGTGGTTATGTAAAGTTGGTGTCATTGGATGACTTTTTTAATTCTTCTTTTTTTTCCTAATGTAAATATAGATTATTATAAAAACTTTTTCAAACATCTGTGGCTAACATGGAGCTGAGAGTTTTTACTGGGCTAGTATAGAATTATATGCTGATACCCTAATTTCATATCCACACTTGTAACGTCAGTCTTTGTCTCCTTTTACCAAGGAGTCCATGTATTAGGTTCCCTTTGGTTAAAACTTATTTATGGATAAATGAATTTATATAACATGCTTTTCTTAAGCAGTATATGAAAAGTATGTATTAAGAAAAGATGATTATGCTACTATAATATGAAATATGTTTCTAAGAAAACTCTTTTGCGCTCTTCTATGTAATAAAACTCTGAAAATAAAGTAGGGAGTAGGGCATAGGTTATGATTTCCAGCTTTTGAAGGAAAGAAATAAAGAGGGAGAGTTTAAGGTGGCTCACTCCTTCACAAAGTCGCGTCAACCCATCTGACGTGAAGGTGAGTGTGGGTCGTCTGTAGCTGTCCAGGTAGCTCTTCTCAGTGCACAGGCATAAGAGCACAAACTCCGGAGCCAGAGCACTGGGCTCACAACGTGACTCTACGTCTCTGAGTGACCATGGGCAAGTGACCTGTCCTCTCTGGGATTCAGTGTCTTCACCTGTCAAATGGAGATGATAATAGTAGCTACCTCATAAGGTTATAGTGAAGATTAAATGTGTCAGCATCTGAAAATAGGGTCTGGTACATAATAAGTAATGTGTGTTGGCTATTTTTATTATTATTAAAACTGTTACTAAGAAATTCTTCTCCAATGTATTTATATTTTAGATGGTGGGCATAGATAAAAAACATAATTTGAAAGCCAAAAAAACCCAAGTCTTGACTGCAGATGTTGATAATGAGCTAGTTGAACAACAGAGAAAGATATTTTCTTTAATACAGGAGAAAAAAGAACTGCGACAAATGTTAGAGCGCGTTACCGTGGAAAAGGAGCAACTGAAGACTGACCTGAGGGAGAGTATTGACATGGTGGGTTCAGCACTGTGTACTTGGCAATGTGTTTTTGTCTTTGTGTGTTTCAGGTTTTTATAACTTTATTGAGGTATCATTTACATGCAATAAATGTATCTGAAGCAAATGTCCATCCAGTCTCAGGACTTTTGACAAATATGGCTACTTGTGTACTCTCCACCCCAGTCAAGATACAGAACACTTCCACCCCCAACAAATTCCCTCACACCTCCACCCCGTGAATCCTCATCTCACCCTCTGCCCCCCAGAGTCACTGTCCTGATGTTTTTCCACCTCAAATCACTTTGTCTCTTGCAGAACTTCACACAAATAGAACCACACAGCATGTGCTCTTCTGTGTCTCACTTCTTTCTACACTTCTTTTTATTGCTGGGTACTATTCCATTGTATGAATAGGCCACAGTTTGTGTAGCCTTTCTCCTATTGATGGAAATTTGAGTTATGTCCACTATTAGCTATTTTGAATAAATCTTCTGTAAACATTCTTATACAAATCTTTTTATGAACGTATGTTTTTTATTTCTCTAGGGTAAGTATCTAAATGGAATAGCTGGGTCATAGGGAGGTGTGTATATAACTTCATGAGAATTTACTAGACTCATTTCCAAAGTAGTTGTACCATTTTAATTCTCATCAGCAAATTAAGAGAATTCTGATGGCTCCACATCCTCACCAACGCTTCATATTATTGGCGTTTTTAATTTTAGCCATTGTTTAACCTCATTGTTTTAATTTGCCTTTCCCTAATGACTAAAGATATTGAGCATCTTTTCATGTGCTTATTGTGTATCTTTCTATAAACTGTCTGTTCTCTCAGTGATGTGTGATATAGATTTCAGTGTACAGGTCTTGTACATATTTTGTTAATTTGTTCCAAAATGTTTCTCTTTTATTTATGCTGTTGTAATTTTTTTTAATTTGATGTTTAATTGTCGTTAATGTTTGTCAGTATTTTCAAACCTACTTTAGTTTTTGTTTCTGTATTTAGGGGCAGTATAGTGTGTAATAGGTTGAAATTAATATTTTGAGAAGTTTGCTGTGGATCACAGTAGAACTGACCTTTTGTGTAATTTTTCATGTTTCTTGGGATTGCCTGTTTGGTCAAAAGAGCTGAATATAAATAAGAATACAGACAAAAGTCATATTCTCTCCTCAGTCTCTGGCTTGTAATGTTTTTTGGTCTTGATACTTGAGAATGTCACTGTTTAAGCATAATAACTAAGATTAGCTCAAGTCCTGCTAGCAAAGGACAGCTGCCGTTTTGAGCTTGCTCGGAATCAATGCCCAGAACCAAAGCCGCCCCAGCGTATGAAAAGCCCGTAACTGTAGTCTCACCGTCAGTCGATGAAAGCATAGAGACTGTCTCTTTTGGCTCAGGGGTAGAAAACGAGCAAACTTCTCGTGATAGAATGCTAGATCCAGTTCTAATTCTCATGATAGGAATGTAAGTTGAGCAATAAAGAAACAGCATAAGATTCTTGGCATTTACATGATTAAAATAAAGACTCACTTTCTTTTTAAATTAGTCTTTTCCAATATAGTTTGCCACGATTTCTCCATTTTCAAGCTGAGGTAAATGCTGATTTCTACCTAATTTCTTAAATGTAAGCTAGTGTTTATTTTAGTCTCAATGATTTGAACATTCTAGACCATTGAAAACCAGGAAGAGTTAAGAATTCTTCGAGGTGAACTTAAAAAGCAACAAGAGATAGTTGCACAAGAAAAGAACCATACCATAAAGAAAGAGGAAGAGCTTTACAGGACCTGTGAGAAACTGGCAGAGGCTGAAGAAAAGCTAAAGGAAAAGGTGAATTTTTAAAGTTACCTTCCTGGCCATATTTCCTGACTAAACTTTTTGTTTTTGATAATAAATGTTGATTCCAGTAGACCTAAATTCCGGAAATAGCACATGCCTCCCAGATGGACAAGTGTCAGCGCTAATGTTTTGGACAGTTTCAGCTCACATGAAGATGTTAACTAACGTCCTTTGCGAGGATTGTATTATCCTGGAGTCTTTAGATGAGAGAGGTCCTTGGTTCATCTGAACTACTCATGATATATTCGCTCATCAGATATTTATTGAGCACTGTTGTGGGCCAGGCACTGTTCTGGGTGCTTAAGATCCATTAGTCGATAAAACAAAGCTCCTGCCCTGAGAGAGCTGTATTAGTCATTCTCCAAAATGTAAGATTTAGCACTACTACCATCTCTTAGATATTTGCAATTTCCTGAATAATTTCTTTTATAGAAGTAAGGTGCTGTTGTAATATATTTGTCTAAGAGCTAAGACTCTTGTAACAATTGTACTACCCTAGTAATTCTAAAATGCACCCACTGAGCTCTTTCTGTTTATTCTAAGAACAGTGCCACGTGCATTATAAATAATATATTGTTGTTTCCATTGTGCTTCTGTGGAGTGTTTTTTTCTCAATATGTGTTCTCTTAATTCTTATTCCTTTCACTATAACCTAATTGAGTTTACTAAAACCTCCTGTTTCATATTCCTGCTAAAGAGGTAAAATCAATAGCCTTATGTAAAAGTTAATGCCTCAGTGTTTGTGTGGGCCACCCCCTAAAGACCTTAATGGAAGTAAAAATAAATTATCCAAAAAATTTTTAAGAGATGAGGAATTACATTTTATTTGACAGCTACATCTGTGTATTTAGTCAGTCTCTTTTCTTTTTAAATTTTTCTCATTTTCACTTTGCCTCCTTGATTAACCTAGTGACACTATATTAGTTTCTTAGAACTTCTGTGTCAAATCACCATAAATTCGGTGGCTTAAAAACAGCTGAGATTTATTCTGTCACATTTCTGGATCCTCGAAGTCCAAAATCAAGGTGTTGGAGGACCATGTTCCCTCTGAAGTCTCTAGAGAAGAGTCCTTCCTGGCCTCTTGCTATCCTTGGCTCCCGGCTGTCCTCGGTATTCCTTGGCTTGTAGCTGTTCCACTCCCATCTCTGTCTCCAGCTTCACATGATCTTCTCTATGTCTCTGTGTGTCCTTTCCTGTCTCTTATAAGGACACTCTCATTGGATTTAGGGCCTACTCTAGTCCAGTTAGAATAGCCTCTCAATCCTTAACTAATTACATCTGCAAAAGACCCTGTTTCCAAATAAGGTCATATTTTGAGGTTCTGGGTAGACTTGAATTTTGGGTGGGACACTATTCAACCCAGTACAGACACTATGCCTAGAAAGTTACTTTACTTTTAATGCTACTTGTCTGTTTACATTGGGATAGTAGGCAGGGCTGTGATAATGATTCTTTCAGTTTAGCAAAGTGCATTTTACATAAGAATTTTAAGATAATATAGCAAAATTGTAGTAATAAAAACTATATTTCTTAAGAGTCAACAACTCCAAGAAAAACAGCAACAACTTCTTAGTGTACAAGAAGAGATGAATGGGATGCAGAAAAAGATGAATGAAATGGAGAATTTAAAGAATGAATTAAGGAACCAAGAACTAACAGTGGAACATATGGAAGTGGAGAGGCTAGAGTTGGCTCAGAAACTTCGTGAAAATTATGAGGACATAAAATCCATAACCAAAGAAAGAAACGATCTGCAGGAATTACAGGAGTCATTTGAAATAGAGAGAGAGAAACTTATAGAATACGTAAGAGAAATTGAAGTTATGGCAAGTCATACCCTTTTCTTCATCTATTAAATGTTTCTTTAAAACAGCCATTTGGGAATGGGGGTGGGGTTTAAGATGATGATGTTAAAATATTCCTTAAATTTCACATGCCAATAAAGGGTCTGGAAACAAAAGAAGAACTAAAAATTGCTCATATGCATCTAAAAGAACACCCAGAAGCTATTGACGAACTAAGAAGAAATGTTTCTGAGAAGACAGCTCAAATAATAAATATTCAGAAGGACCTAGAAAAATCCAATACTGAATTACAAGAAAAGGTTTGTCTTTTCTTCCTTTCCTTTTCCTTTGAAGGAAAGATAAGCAGTAAGTAGTTACTGAGGTATGGTTCATTCATTTATTGGATATTATTTGTTCACTGTCTACTGTGGCAGGCACAGTCCTAGGTTATAGAAGTAAAATGGCAACAAAGTGGACAAAACTTCGTTCTTTACCTCCTAGTAAAAAATCCTTCAATTCCAGTATGTTAAATGCAGAAATATGACATGCAAACTTACCTGGTACCACTAATGATCATGGGAAAGGGGAATCAATCTGTACACGTAAAAAAATTGAGATGTAGCATTGGAGCTCATCTGAGAATGGGAACCAGTCATTTATTGGGGTATAATCTGCTCAACTATGATTTTTTCTCCTGTAGCGTTTGGGAACTAGTATCGAAATGAAGCATGCAACTGACTGAATTAACAATTTGTTGGGAAATTGTAAGGATTAGTTCACTTTGGATATAAGCTGGAGGAAAAGAAAATTATGACAGAATATGACTAGCAGAAAAGTCATGAATAGCTTTAGTAGGAATTAAGGGAAAATGAATAAATAGGAGTTTGTAGTTGTAATTGTAGTAGGCCATGAGGGTTCAAGATCACTTTCATTGCTATGGAAAGTATCCTGATCTTTTCCCTTTAAAAACTTATGACAATACTCTCCAGATAATAACTTTGGTATTTTATGAATCTCACAAGATCCCAGGGCTTCCTAATGTGGAAGAAGTCAGTGATACTCAGGAAATGATGGATGAACTGGAGCTATTGAAAGAACAATCCAAACCCAAGGATTCAGCAAAACTGGCAAGCACAGAAATGGGAAGGCTCAGGTTGATTGAAAAACTTCAAGAAAGTCCTGAAGAAATAAAATCTCTAACTGAGGAAAGAGACAACCTTAAAATAATAAAAGAAGCGCTTCAAGTTGACTGTGAGCAGCTGAAAGAAGAAGTTAGAGAAACTTTGGCTAAAGTAAGTCATCCTTTCCTCCCATTTAATAAGAGTTTTATAAGAATCAAGTCTTTGGGAAAAGGGGCATTTGTGTTATAGTTATGTTACTACCAATTTTCTTTAAATGTCTCTTAATTATGAAGTGATTGGAAACAGAACAATTAAAAATTGCTCATAACTACTAAGAAACTATTGAAACGGAGAGAAAATGTTTCAGAGAAGATAGGTATTTTCTTTTTTTGTTGTTTGTTTGTTTTGGTGAGGAAGATTGGCCCTGAGCTAACATCTTTTGCCAATCTTTTCTCTTTTTGCTCAAGGAAGATTGTCGCTGGGCTAACATCTGTGTCAATCATTCTCTATTTTGTATGTGGAATGCCTACACAGCATGGCTTGATGAACCGTGTGTAGGTCCGCACCTGGGATCCGAACCCTGGGCCACTGAAGCGGAGCACGCAAACTTAACCACTATGCCACCAGGCTGGCCCCACTGTTTCCTTAAATATTCAAAATGATTTAGAAAAAACAATGCTAAATTATAGGAAAGGATAAAGCCAAATAAACTATTTTCAACTATTTTCTTTCCTTCTTTAAACCTATTCCTCCACATCTCAAACGGTACTACCTTCTTCCTCAATGCCTCAGTCAGAAATCTGGGAATCATCCCTACTATTATCCTTTCCTTCCTGCTCACTCTGTAATCCAGGACCAAACCTTGTTGATTTTAAGGTGTTTGTGTGAAATCCTTCGTCTTTGCTCTCCACGTTGCCAACACCCTAATCTGAGCCGCTATTCTTTTTTCCCTGGCTTTCTGCAGTCGCCTCCTAACTGGTCCCCCACATTCATTCTTATTCTTCTCTAATTCATTCTGCATTCTGAGCCCAAGTGATCTTTTCTCCTTAAAATCCTTTAATAGCTTATTGTTACTCTTGAAACAAAGATCAGAATCCCTCATATGGCCTGTGAGGCCCTAGACTCCAGCCTTGCTGGTTTCAGGCTTTGTTTCAGCTTCCTCTTCTCCTGCTCATCATGCTCCCACAGCTCCAGTCTATTGCCTTCCTGATCTCATCGCTTTCGTGTGTTCTGGTCTCCCTACCTGCAGTATTTCCATATCTGCCTTTACCTAACTCGTGCTCTCATCCTTCAGATCTCAATTGAAGCTTTCCACCCCCCAGGAAGCCCTTCCTAACCACTCACAGTGGGTTAGGTTTGCGCTAATACCCTGAGAGAACCCAGGACCTCTGTTTGGTGTGATTTGGCATGACATCTATCTTTCCCCCTAAAGTATAAGTCTCATAAAGAGAGAGATCAATAGTAATAGTCTCATTGCTATTTTATCTCCAACCTCTAATAGGATACTGATAACACAGTGAGCCCTCAGTAAATAAGTGTTAAATATCTGAATAATGGAAGAGTAGAAAGAGTGCTCTGTAAATGAGCCATCCTGACTTAATCGTTTTAGAAAGTATCCTGATTTCTTTTCCCCCAAAATAAAATAAAGTATCTTTGGATATCAATTGTATTGTTTTATGATTCTCTTAAGATCCAAGAGGCTCAAGACAAACAAGAACAGTCCTTCAATATGAAAGAAAAAGACAATGAGATTAAGAAAATACTGAGTGAGATGGAGCAGTTGAAGGAGAAACTCCAAGCCAAAGAGTTAGCGCCACTAAGAACAGATACGGAAAAGCTGAGATGTTCTGAGAGACCCCAAGACAGTCATGATGACGTGAGCTCTGTAGCTAAGGAGAGAGACAGCCAACAGCTGCTGCAAGAATTTATTCAGTCTGAAAGCAACCAACTCAAAGAAAACAGAGAAATCATGGCTAAAGTAAGTTTCATCCTTTTCCGCATCTGTGTGGGTTTTTAAAATATTTTGTAAGCAAATATTTTTGTAAAAACTAAACCTTTGGAAAAAGGAGTTAAAGTGTAACAGTTATAGTGTTTCTATAAGTTTCTTACAATTTCCTCTAATAGTAAAGCACCTAGAAACTGAAGAGGAACTTAGACTTGCTGAAGCTTTCAGAAGGAATGAGAAACAACCAATGATGCATTGCAGAAGAAGGGAAGCTGGGGGGAAGGAACAGTGGGAGAAAACCCGAGGGAGGGACCAAACTGAATTACAAAGACTACTGTTGACATACTAAATTGTTTTGGAGAGCATCTTGGGTTTTTTTCCTTAAAAAAAAAAAAGTATGTATATGTGTGTGTGTGTGTGTGTGTATATATACACATATACATACACACATATACAAACACATATGTTTTATGTATGTGTATATTTTGGCTATTATTTTATCATTATTTTAAGGTCCACGAGTTTCATGAGAAACAGGAACAAGTTCTTTGCATCAAAGAAGTCAGTGAGACTCAGGAAAAAATGAGTGAACTGGAACAATTAAAGGAGCAACTCAAAGCCAAAGATTCATCACTACAAAGTATAGAAAGCGAGAGGCTCATGTTGACTGAGAGACATCGGGAAAGTCAAGAAGAAATAAAAATTATAATTAAGGAAAGAGATGAACTGAAAAGGGCACAAGAGGCCCTTCAAATGGAGAGAGGCCAACTCAAAGAAAACATTAAAGAAATTGTAGCTGAAGTAAGTTTCCCTCTTCCGATGTCTTTTGGATACAAAAATAGTGTTAAGATGATGACGATGATGTTCACTGTTAAGTTTTATTTATTTTCCTCCAATCATAAAGGGATGGAAAATCAAAGCCATCTTACTCTGTACCTTTCTACGTACTGTTTGAATTGTATTACTCTGAATGTATTATTTTTCTTTCTCTAAAATAAAGGACCTGGACAAACAAGAGGAACTAAAAACTACTTATATTCTTCCAAAGGAGTACCAAGAAACTATTAGTACAAGGAATATTTCAGAGAAGACAGATCAAGGAGCAGGTATTCAGAGAGATTTAGAAAATTCAGAAGCTGAATTACAGGAAAAGGTAGGTCTTGTTTTGTGGAAAATGACATCTGATTGTTGTGTTCCTCAGATCCTGCTGAAAGAAAACAGTACATACAGTAAACTAAAATGTAAAGGTGATTACCTTAATATAGAAACAATTTTCTTTTTCCTAAAAAACCTCTGCGTAGGGCCTAACTTGTTCTATGATTTTCTCAGATTCAAGAACTTCAGGAGAAAGAACATCAGCTTCCTAAGATGAAAGCTGTCAGTGAGACTCAGGCACAAATGTGTGAAATGGAATACTTGAAGAAGCGATTTGAGGCCCAGAAGTCAACTCTGGAAAATATAGAAATGGAGAACGTAAGGTTAACTCAGAGACTCCAAGAAAACCTTGAAGAAATGAGATGTGTTACAAAAGAAAGAGATGACCTTAGGAGTGTGGAGGAGACTCTCAAAGTAGAGAGAGACCAGCTCAAGGAAAACCTCAGAGAAACCATAACCAGAGTGAGTTACCATCTTTCCCCATCTAGTAAATAGGACGTTGTGTCCTACAAGAACCATGGGCAGTAGGGTTGGTGGGAGTGTAAAATTCATCCAACCTTCAGGAAGGTTGGAGGGGCATATTTGGTAATATCTTGCAGATATTTCCATAAGTTTATTCATGGACCCAAAAAGTCCAGTTGTAGCTATTTATCCTGCACACATTAGCACAGTTGTGCAAAGATGTTTGTAGAAGGATATTCATTGCGGCAAGTTGCAATAAGAAAATAAAGCCAACAAAAAAAATAGGAAAAATTCTAACTGCCCATTAGTAGCGGCCTGATTAAATAGTGCAGCACATTCACAGTGTAGAATCCTAGGCACAGATAAAGGGGAAGGGGAGCACGGTGCTGATTTGGAAGCATCCTGTTAGGGATGAAGGTAAGTTGCAAAGTGGTATATCTAGCATGTATTGACATCTAAAAGTAACTTAGAGGATGAGGACTGGGAGGCATAAGGAGGGAGGAGAATTTTTACTTCTTACTCTGTACCTTTCTACGTACTGTTTGAATTGTATTACTCTGAATGTATTATTTTTTTTTCTCTAAAATAAAGGACCTGGACAAACAAGAGGAACTAAGAATTGCTCACATGCATCTGAAAGAGCATGAAGAAACTATTGATAAACTCAGAGAAGTTGTTTCAGAGAAGACAGATGAAATGTCAAATATGCAAATACAGTTAGAAAAGGCAAATACTGCCTTAAAAGCACAGGTATTTTTTTTTAATTGTTATCTGAGTGAGAGTTTGAATCAGACTTTTGTGTAACGAAACAGGATATGAATTAGCCTAAAATTGAAGACAAGTAAAGATTTGCCTACTTAATTTAGAAACTGTTATTTAGCTTTTTATCAATATCTGTATCATAATTTATTGTATGATTATCTCAAGATCCAAGAACTTCAAGAGAAGGAACATCAACTTCTTAAGGCAAAAAATGATCTCAGGGAAAATACACATCAAACAGAGCAATTCAGGAAGCAATTAGAGGCCCAGAATTCAACCCTGGAAAGTATAGAAGCAGAGAAGTTCAGGTTGACTCAGAAACATCTTGAAAACCTTGAAGAAATAAAACTTGTTACTAAGGAAAGAGATGGTCTCAGAAGAGTGGAGGAAACCCTCAAAATGGAGCGAGACCAGCTCAGGGAAAGGCTGAGAGAGATGGAAGCTAAAGTAAGTTACACTCATTCCCCTCCCTAGTGAGGAGACGTGAGGTTTTCTGACAGCAGTGAGCCTTCTTTGACATGAGTGGTACTGTTGGTGTGCGTGAACTGATATAACCTTTTAGGCATGTTATATGGTATTGTTCTTGAAAATTTTAAATTCTGTAACCAGTATTTTCTTTATAGACTTTATCCTAGATGTACACTTAATCAATTAAGATAAGTATATATATATGTATGTACACACATAACAAATACACATACCATAGGGTTGTTCATTGTAGCAATTTGTAATAAAAAATGGGAAATAATCTAAATGTCCATCAGAAGGAAACTGGGTAAACACAAGCAATATGTCAGAATACTATGCAGCACATAATAAAAAAATGGAATAGATTTGAATGTCCTAATATGGAAGCTCAAAATAACCCTCAGGGGGAAAAGCAAGCTGTAGAATAGTGCGTGTGTAATGTGTTTGCCTCTGGGAAGTCGGAGTTGGTTGTGGGGAGGTGGGGGCAGGGAGGAAAAGCTTATGACTTTCTAACAACAAAGGTGTAGAGTAAGAAGTAATAGTTTTATTATTTTTACTAAGAAAATACATCATTTTCATTAAAAAAATACCAGTTAACATTAAGATATGTCACTGTTCTTAAAATTCTCTAATGATAAAGAATCTGGACAAACAAGAGGAACTAAGAATTGCTCACATGCATCTGAAAGAGCACCAGGAAATTATTGATCAACTCAGAGGGATTGTTTCTGAGAAGACAGATGAAATGTCAAATATGCAAGTGGATTTAGAAAATTCAAACACTAAATTACAAGCAAAGGTATTGGGGGAAGGGAGGCTTATTTGATTCGATATTTGACTTATTTGTGCCTAAAATCCTTTGGGGATGTAAAATAGTTTAGCCACATTGGATAGCAGCCTGGCCATGTTTACTAACACTGAACGTATACCTGCCTGTGGCCCAGCATATGTGAGTATGTAGCTAAGAGAAAAGAATGCATACGTCAGCATAAAGATATGTACATGAATGTTCATAGCAGCTCTAATCATGATAGTGAAAAACTGAAAACAACTCAAATGCCTATCAACAGGAGAATGGATACATACATTGTGATTTGTAAGTTCACAAACAGGCAAACTCATCTAGCATGATCAAGGTCAAAATAGTGGTTGGCTCCAGTAAGGGGGCACACAGGAACCTTGTGGGGTGCTGGAAATGTTCTGTATTTTAATCTGGGTTGTAATTACATAGATGTATACATATGTCAAGAATCATTGAGCTATACACTTAAGATTAGCATGCTTATGTATATTATACCTCAAAAGAAGATAAATTCTGGGGCCGGCCCGGTGGCGTTGCTGTTAAGTGCGCGCGCTCTGCTGCAGCAGCCCGGGGTTCGGATCCCAGGCGTGCACCGATGCACTGCCTGTCAAGCCATGCTGTGATGGTGTCCCATATAAAGTGGAGGAAGATGGGCACGGATGTTAGCCCAGGGCCAGTCCTCCTCAGCAAAAAGAGGAGGACTGGCAGATGTTAGCTCAAGGCTGATCTTCCTCACAAAAAAAAAAAAGAAAAAGAAAAAGAAAATAAATTCTGTGTGGAATTATGCAGATTGTTAATGAGTGACGTGGGAAGCCTATTGTCTTAATCAGTTTAGAAACTATTCTTTATCTTTCCCTTAAAAACCATCTGTATCCTAACACGTTATTTTATGATTAAGATCCAAGAACTTAAAGCAAATGAACATCAACTTTTTAAGTTAAAAGAAGATGTCAGTGAGACACAGAAAAACATGTCTGAAATAGAGCGATTGAAGAAACAATTCAAGGCCCAAAGTTTAACTCTGGATAAGATAGAAATGGAGAACTTAAATTTGGCTCAGAAACTTCATGAAAACCGTGAAGAAATGAAATCTGTAATGAAAGAAAGAGATAATCTAAGAAGAGTAGAAGAGATTCTCAAACTGGAGAGAGACCAACTCAAGGCAACCTTACAAGAAACCATAGCTAGAGTGAGTTGTGCTCTTTCTTCCTATCCAGTAAACATGTTAATACAAGAAGCTTCCTTCTCTTTTAAATAAATGGTACTGTTGGTGAAAATGTAAACATTGTAACCTTTTAGGGACACAGTTTGACAATATCTTATTAAAAATTTATCAGCATATACATTTGTTACAGCAATTCCACGTTTAGGAATTTATCCTACCAATATATTCACACATTTGGGCAGAAATACTGCAGCATTCTCTGCACCATTGTTTGTGGTGAACAAACTCAAGGAGCAATCCAAGCGTCTGCCATAAGGCGCTGGCTAAGTGGGGTTTGTGTGTATAGTGGAATACTAAGCATTAGAATGGGACACTTTTTATGTGACATTGATCCAGAAAGGTGTCCAAGTGGTCTGAAAGGAGAAGAGCAAGTGGCCCAGTTCAACAGGGAACAGGACTAGGAAGGGTGAGGCGAGAGACAGGAACTTTTACTTTTTATCCTTCTGTACTGTTCTGATTTGGGGTGGTGTGGTGGTGGCTTTTAACTATGAACATGCATTTTTTAAGACTTTGTTTAACTAGTTCATCATTAAGAAAAGGTAATGTGTCTTTATATTATCATATTTCTCAATTTCTTTTAATAATAAAGGATCTGGAAACACAACAAGAACTAAAAATTGCTCGTATGCATTTGAAAGAACACCAAGAAACTATTGATAAATTCAGAGAAAGAGTTTCAGAAAAGACAAGTCAAATTTCAAATATTCAAAATGATTTAAATAAATCTAAAGATGAATTACAGAAAAAGGTATGTGTTGTTTTGTTCTTTTGGGAGTAATTGTGTCCAAAATTATTTGTGGAATGAGAAAGGAGATAGAAATAGATATGTGGACATAGATATGTGCTTGTATGTAACAAATAGACACTGTTTTCCTTCCTTGAAGGAATTCTGTTTGCATTCTAACTTGTTTTATAATTATCTCAAGATTCAAGAACTTCAGAAAAAAGAGCTTCAACTTCTTAAAATGAAAGAAGATGTCAGTAAAACTCATAAAAAAATGAATGAAATGGAACAATTGAAGAAGCAGTTTGAGGCCCAAAATTTATCTATGCAAAGTGTGGAAATGGATAACTTACACTTGACTAAGAAACTTCATGAAAGCCTTGAAGAAATAAGAATTGCAGCTAAAGAGAGAGATGAGCTAAGGAGGATAAAAGAGTCTCTCAAAATGGAAAGAGACCAATTCAGAGAAAACTTAAGAGAAATGATAGCTAGAGTGAGTTCAGAATCTACCCCTATCTAGTAACTATTTATAAGAATGAGACTTTTTTGAAAAGGGTAACAATGTTTTTACTTTTTTTCTGGAAATTTCTACAAACAGTGAAGGATAATGGGAAAACTATTACTATAATTTTTCACACCAATAGGCAGTACAGTTTTAAAAGAAGCCAAAATGTTTTTCAGAAAATGCCATTTTAATCCTTTATTTTTAAGAAAAAGATTAGTAAATAAAGCACATTATTTTCTTTAATGAAATTTCTAAAAGAGTTTTTAAACCAAGAAGTAGCATTATTCTCAGTGGAGACATATTTGAAGGATTAGATTTACAAAAGATTAAATGCCCCATCTATCTCTACATGTAGATTTAGACATGGGCTCTTGTTGGTGAGGTTAGAAGGAAAAAAGACAAGATGAATATACAAAAGGAAATTGTTCTAGTATGACTATTAACAGATATTCAGAATCATATATCTTAAAAACTGCCTGATTGAATCCTCTAAAAAGTAATGTAAAATTCAGACCAATAAGAAATTTTATGAAATCTATAAAAATCTTTTTCATTCTCATATTTCAATATTGAAGAAAGAATAAAGTGGAAAACAGTATCATCTGCAGTCTCAGTAGAAACATCAGACACTTGGGAATCATCTTTATGTGGACCCTGACTAAATTTACAGAAATTTAATTCTTTCAACAAATATTCATTGAGCAGTTAGTCATTCTTCTAGGTACTGCAGTGTGCAAGATAAACAAATGAGAGAAAATGTTTTGTTTTGTACTTTTAATCAGAAATACAGAATGTAAGTGGGGTATGAATTTTCTGGTCCCAGGTGCTGGAAAGAATATATGAATAGGGCTTAGAGCACCGTAGATAGTACAGATGGTTGTGCTAGTGTATTTAGTTGGCAGCAATGATTCTAATGCAGAGATTTGGAAGAGTAGGAACCAGAAATAAATCTAAAACCTAATTTGCAACTGTGAAGGTTACGGGAACAGATTCTATCTCCAAAACATTAGTGGTTTTCCCACTTTTTTTGTGTTACAAGTGTAATATTTAATTCCATCATTGAAACTTGATGTAAAAGGTGTAATTGAAAAAGTGTATGATTAGACATTACATGTGAATGTAGTAATAGCTGAAGCCTTGTTTATTTATTTGTATCCAAGCAGGACCAACAGAAACTGGAAGAGGTATTAAAATATGAAAAAATGTTTCTATGTGATGGAAAGGAGCACCTTACAGAAAGCCTGAGAGAAAAGTGCTTTAGGATAAAAGTAAGTGCCCCCTGTTAAAATTACAAATGAATATTTGCAGCCTTCCAAAGGCCTGTGGAATCACAGGAACCTCTGTGGAATGAATAGATAATGTTCAATATTCTTCTAAACTTTATAATCTAGTATGAGTATGTATGTGTGTGCGTATTTACGTATATACACAAATAAAACAGTGGGGTTTGTGATTTTAAGGCCTCACTGGAAAGGTGAAATTTGAGCAAATACCTAAAAGAGGTCAAGGGTCGAGCCAGGCAGGTGTGTGGTGGAGAGCAGCACAGGCAGGGAGAACAGGCAGGACAGAGCTCCTGAGGCAGAAGCTGCCTGGTGGGCTCCAGCAGCATCAACAAGGGGAAACGCTAACGAGGAACAAGGTCAGAGTTAATGGGTGGAAGCAGGCTGTGGGGCCTTAAAAGGACTTTGGGTTTTACCCTGAGCGAGATGGAGATCCACTGGAGAGTTTTGAGCATGACAGAGACGTGGTCTGACTTACAGTTGAAGGGATGGCTTGGGGCCGGCCCTCTGGCGTAATGGTTAAGTGTGCGCGCTCCACTACTGGCTGCCCGGGTTCGGATCCCGGGCGCGCACCGACGCACCACTTCTCTGACCATGCTGAGGCCACGTCCCACATACAGCAACTAGAAGGATGTGCAACTATGACATACAATTATCTATTGGGGCTTTGGGGAAAAAAAGGAGGAGGAATGGCAATAGATGTTAGCGCAGACCCGATCTTCCTCAGCAAAAAGAGGAAGATTAGCATGGATGTTAGCTCAGGGCTGATCTTCCTCACAAAAAAAAAAGAGATGGCTCTGATGGTTGTATTGAGAATAGAGTGAAAGCAGGAAGACTATTGGAAAGACTAATGTCCAAATCACGCAAAGATGGTGGTGGCTCGGCCCAGAGCTGCAGCAGTGGAAGCAGTGAGAAGTGTGTGGATTCTGAACATGTAGTGAGGGTAAAGTGAACAGGATTTACTCTCAACCCTATTAGAACACAAACTCCCTAAAGACTTTTTTGTGTTTTTTATGGCTATATCACTTAGCACGGTCCTACAGAAGTCAGCATTTAATATGTATTTACTAAAAGTACAAACGAATGATGAGACAATGCTGCTCCATACCATAATGTGACTCCTCCTAAGACCAAAAGCAGGAATCCCCTCTCCAACATCCCAGATTAACGAACATCTATCTAGCTTTTCCTTAAATTATTAAAAAAAGAGCTCATTATTGTCAGAAGCCCCTTACTCTGTTGTTTAGCACCCTGAACTAAATGTGTTGTTTAGTGCCTGACTGAATGTAAAGTGTTCCTCCCTCTGTACTCTGGCCAGCGTGTCATCTGCCTGGCCTCTGGGCAGTTGAGCTTGTGGGCCCAGACTTAATGGGTGTCTGCCCCACGCCAGGCACTGGATGGGGTGCTTCACTTCGTGAGACAGGTTGTGTTCCTCCATTCATAACCAAGGAAACAGAGGCCTGGGGGAAGGTTAGTCATTGTCCAAGGTCACATAGCTGGTAAATTGGTGGAATCAGGATTTGAAACTGATATCGAACCTGAAGTGAGTTCACTCACCTGTGGCACAGAAGCCAATCTCTGACATCAGGTGTAGGGGAAGAAAGGAGGAATTTTATTGCTAAGCACCGAGCAAGGAGAATGGGCAGCTCACGCTGTAATACCGAACTCCCTGAAAAGCTACAAGCAAGGGTTTTTAAAGGGGAGATCAAAGGAGAGAAGGTGTGGTGGTCCTGACCACAGGTGTCAGGGGAAGCGACTGTGCAAGTGTCCAACTGTGCAAGGGTCCCAGCAGACGTTCTGGCCTCGAGTCGGTTGTTATCCTTATTCATTCCTTATCCGTGCCTGCGGACCAGGTGTCTTGGGTTCCACAAAACTGGCTTTCTGTGTCATCTCGGACCCTGTGAGTGATTATATGAGGGGCACTGTGGGCTTGCTGGTCGGTGCCTTCCCACCAGCCTGCATTTGGCCTTGCTGACAGGGACAGGGGATGGCGAGATAAGAGAATCCGCAGGTGGGTGTTCTTGGTTGTCTCCTCCCTGGTGGAGGGTGGATTCTGGCGCCAGGAAGCCAAGGAGTTGGGGTCTGGGAAGCTTCAGCTTCTTGATATTCTCTGGATGTCAGTTTCCCTGTAACAAAACTTCAAAGGACCCCTAACTAGCCAAAATGTTAGCATGAGGCCACCTGGGCTCTAACAATTTGTAACTTCTATTTGCCCTGTGAAGTTCAGGGATACAAAGGTTTAAAAAACTGATATTTACGTATGAATGTAGCTTAGAGAAGCAGGGAAAGGGGATGAGTGCTTTTGGTTTTAACCCCATGTTAAATGTAGGGGTTTAATGTAGGGGAACTGATATCAGGGCCAGCATCAAAACCAAGTCTAAGTTTAAAACTTGGGTATAGAAGCATTTTTACAAATATAATTTTATTTCCTTTAAACTGTAATGTCTGTATGTATTTCATAGATTATACAGATATGGATATTATCTAATATTTTACCTAATCCCCTAGAAAACTTTGTGGCAATTGTAGTCTTCATTTTGTGGTTGGGAGAATGGCTCGAGGATTTCCCCAGTCAGGAAGGGGCAGGGCTAGAGCCTGAGCTCTCACTCTGATAAAAGGTGAGAAAGCTCGGACTCTAGGCAGATACTAGAAGTGTGTGGAGAGGCTACACCAGGCTGGCATGTAACTTGTGTGATTCTAGTCACTTGTGTCTGCGAACTCACACCGCCTGCTGTCACCAGAAGCAGCATTCAGCCTGGAGCTACAGTACATACTAGATTGAATTCATGCAGATTTCTCTTCAGACTTTGTAAGTGCTCATTCAGATCATGGATGTTCAAAAGACTGAAAGAAAATGTATCATAATGATAACAACGGTTGTTGCTGGTTTTCTTTGTTATAGTTGTTTAAACTTTTTAAATTTCCACAATGATTATATATTATTTCTATAATCCAAAATCAACAACGTTTTCCTTTTGTTTTTTAAACACAAAAGTCTTAATTTATGTCTGCCCTACAGAAAGTGTTAAGCATAAGTTTTGTTACAATTCCAGGGCTAGGACTAGTTATTGTTAAAGTGGGGATGAATTATTAAATTGAATCAATTCTCATTTTCTTTAGGAGCTTCTGAAGAGATACTCAGAGATGGAGAGTCATTCTGAGTGCTTAAATGGACTCTCTCTTGACTTGGAGAGGGAAATTGAAACCCAAAGAGAGCTTTCAGTTAGAGTAAAAGCAAACCTCTCGCTTCCAGCTCCACAAACCAGACAGATTCAGAAACTTCTCACCACCAACCAGAGATGCTCCATGGAGTTCCACAGAGTCGTGAAGAAACTCCAGGTACCACCTTGTTTAGTAATATCTTCGTAAATATTGCTATAGATTTCAGTTACAAACTTCAGTGTATTTAGGTCCTGCTCTGGGAGTTGGCATATTTGCTATTTAGTGTCTTTACTACTGAATTAAAGATGACGTGGGTCTGAGAATAGTGTGTGCAGGATCCTCGGTGCATCTAGGACCTGCTCATTCAACAAACCTGAGCTCTGCCTGTGGCCCCGACACTGTCAGGTGCTGGGGAGACAGAGATGAGTAACATTCCAGCTCTCCTGGTCCAGTGGGTGAGGCAGACATGTGGACAGACAAGAGGTGCAGTGGTGGAAGCAGTGCAGGTGCACGACACACCAGAGGACAAGTTCCAGAAGACAAGACTGTACTGGAGGCTGGGCTCAAACAGTAAAGCTTAGAGTTCATTTTGCAGATGAGGAAGGAGCCATCGGACGGTTATTTTAAGTGGTGTCAGTAACACAATCAGATTACTGTTTTAGAGACTTCAGTACAGACAAAGAAGAAATGAGTCTGCAAGGGATGATAAGCGCGGTGTCAGAGAGAAGAGACAAGAGGCAATTGTCCAGATGAGATGTTATGTTCCTACCAGGGAAGGATTCATGGGGATGGAAAGGATGAAATAAATTTAGACTGAGTCCTGGGATTTGGGCTTAGCCAGGTTTGTGGATAGTGGTGCCATTAACTGATATAAAAAAAAACGGAAAAGGAGCAAGTCGGGTGAGACAGGAGGAGAGATCCGGTGTTTAGTTTGAGATGTTTTGAGATAGAAATACCCATAATGGAACATCCAGGAAGAGAAACCATGTAGGCATTTAGTTGTGAATCTGAGGTTTCTCGGGAGAAAAATCAGGACCACAGATAACGATGTGGGATCCATCAGCATTTGGTGATAGATAGTACAACAGGTGTGAGTGAGGCCACCCAGAAGTATAGTAGAGTGAAGATAAAAGAGAACTCTGGAAAAGATCAGTTCTCAAGAGGCAGTAGCAGAAAAGAGAGCTACACGTGGGTTCAAGGTTGGAAAAGTCAGAGAGACAGGAGAGAACCAAACAAAAGTGCCATCGCTCAAGTCAGTGGAGGAGAGTATGTCAAAGATGAAGTGGGCCGAGAATGGCAGATGCTTCCGGCAGTCAGAACATGGAATGAAGACATCCCCTGAATTGTTGATAATAGAGCTCACTGGTAACATTTGTCAGAGCAGTTTTAGCTGAGTGGTTAGGGAAGAGGCCAGATTATAAGAGGCTGAGGAATGGGGGAAGTTGAGGAAGTAAGGGGTGGGTATCTTCCCTACCTAGGTAGATTGCCCCTCAGGCTCTGATATTCTTCCAAAAATCCTGACAGTCAGATCTCAGAACTTATTCATGAGGTGCATAGAACATAGGGCATTCAAATGTCAGCATTAAGCCAGACATCTAAATACACTTGACAAGAAAATCGTCAGGCATGGACACCCATGTTGTACCCAATCGAGGGAGGCAGGAGAGGATGTTAAAATGAATCTCAGGTGTCTAGCTGGGAAAACTAGGTAATTGGTGATGTTATTAACCAAAAGAGGGCAATAGAAAAAGGTGGATTTATAGGAAACGGGATCATGTTACATTTTAAACGTATTGAATCTGAGGTAACTATAGGACATCCATGAGGTATGTCCAGTAGGAAGTCAGAAATAAGAAACCAGAGGTCTGGAAGTTACTGTCCCAAGACGCTGCGAGGAGAAAGTTGGGAATGGAGAGAGGCTCTTTCCTTCTTCCTCGCTAGTCAGAGGCTATAGATAAACGAGACATGCCATCCTACCTCTTAGTCTCAAGGGTTTAAAACTTCCTCTAAATGTGATAAAAGTTTCATTTCCCAATTTGTTTAATGTTTTCCTGCAAGTTTGTTTTAAGCCACGTTACAAAGATAAAAGAAGAACAACATGCATCCATCAGTAAATCTGAAATGATTTTTATTGATGAAGTGGAAAAGCAAAGTGAACTGCTAATTAAAATACAGCACCTTCAACAAGATTATGATGTACCATCTAGAGAATTAAGGGACCTCCAGTTGAGGCAGAAAATGGATCTACATATTGAGGTAAAATTTCCTTAAAATGGATTTAATTAGATTTTAAGGCTTTTTATCAAGTAGAGAGGTACCTTTTCATGTGCTTAGAGCCATTTGCATTTACGAAATTAAAAATAGGTTGCAGAAGGACAGCTGGGCAGATGTAAAGAGTGCCAAGTCAGACCAGCCTCCTCTCAGAACTCCCCAGACACAGAAACATAGACTTAACATCAGCAAGTGGGAATTTGTGGAAGCCCAGCATATTTTTCCAAATGCCTTCTAAAGCTACCTAGATCTGTGACTGGGAGTCAGAAACATTTTTATTGTAACAACTCAACACGGAATGTCCTGCTCTCACCCAGCAGTGTGAGGCCCATCCAGTTCCCAGGACGCATGGAAGGCCTGCTGTATGCACAGAAAATCTGCATCCAGAGGCACTTCATATATTGTGATTATTAGTCACAATTCATAGTTTTGAACAGGTTTTAATGCTAACAGGCAGAACTTATAGATGTGCCTCCGTCACATAGCCTATACTGCCAAAATTTTATTATTCAAATAAGTAGAGTTTTAAATTAGAATTATATTTCTAATATAATTAGAATAAATTAGAATTATATTTCAAAATATTAAGAATGAGAGTTCAGTAAGGTTATTTTCCCCTTTTTATGATATTTGTATGATATTTAGATAAAAACTTGCCTAATGTTAAGGAGATTCACTCTTATTTTTCACACAGGAAATTCTCAAAGATTTTTCAGAAAGTGACTTCCACAGCATAAAGACTGAATTTCAACAAGTACTATGTAATAGGAAAGAAATGACCCAGTTTTTGGAAGAGTGGTTGAATACTCATTTTGATATAGAAAAGCTTAAAAATGGCATCCAGAAAGAAAATGATAGGATTTGTCAAGTGAATAACTTTTATAATAAAAAAATAACTGTAAGTAGTAATTTTTTTGTGCTACCTTATTCTTTTTATTGTTTGCTTTAATTTTTGTACCTCATTCTTAAAAAGACTTAGAGCAACTTAATTTTAAGTATATTTTCTTTCATTTATTTTTATATACTTTATTTTATTTGAAAAAAATTGACTCTGTAAAACATGTCTTCCTCTAACACATTATGCTTCCTTAAGATAATTAAATATACTTGTAAAGAAGATAATAAAATCTTGGTGTATAATAATCCGTTTCCACTTGTAAAATCTTGAATCTTCTTGCCCTCTCCTCTGTCCTTACTTGCTTCTGTAGGAATTGAGCCTTTTCCCCAAGTAGCCTCAGGCAGGGTGAGATGTGAACCTGTTTCAGGACTATAGGCAGCAACTGTGGTAAAGCCATGGACGGGCCTGGCCCACTACCTAGTGAGGCCTCATGCTTCTCACCTTGGTGCTGTCACTATCATATGTGCTGATCCTTCAACTCTGAGGTTCAAAAATGTGGTTTGTGTCATTGTTCCCAAGGTGACCAGCCCTGGTGGACAGATTCATAAGAACCAACATTGCCCGAGATCAGTTTATTAATTTGTTTTACTTTCCACTGGTCAGAAGATTCATTCTGCTTTCTGAAGAAATCCCTGCCTCTTACACCTGGTAAAATTGGCAGGAACCAGAAAGTTGCTTGTTATATATGCAATTGGAGCAAAGGGAGCTAGATTAATATTGTAACTTGTAAGATTGGTTTTATATTTCACATGTTTGGGTAGTTCTTTCCTGACACTTTAATTTCGTCTGGAAACTATACTTAAATCACACTGAAATATAGATAACGTTTTAAAAAAATGTTTTCCTGTGGATAGTTAATCCCATTTGTAGAATACCCCAAGCTAGCAAAATCGTAAATGAGTTGTTTAAAAAAAAAAAAAACTAGTCCACAATCAGTGAAGAAAAACATAAAACCAGTGTTTGGATAAGATAATCTCCATATAATTCAGTGTTTTCCTTATAATATTGAGGGCCCAGCTGTGATTAGAATGTAGGGATTTGTGCTGTGTGGACCATCATGCATACGTGGCTTCTTCCAGCATCTGAGAGTAGGAATTGATGACTGTGTGTGGTGGGAGGTCGGTAGTCCAGAGCAAGGAGAGTCCAGGGTGCCAGCAAGAACACAGCTAATTAGGATCCACGTCTGATAGAACTGCCATAATGCCACAAAGAAAGATATAGGTAAGACCGAGAAGGCATTCATGATGAGAGCAAAAAGTACATCCCGTAGGGATAGGAAGTAAAAGATGATAGGAACAATTTCAGAGTGAGTTAGCCTTTGATGTAAAAGAGGGTATTGATTGACAGTTACTCCCTGTACAGAAATACAGGATTTTCAGATTAGTTACCAAAAGTTAGTGAATTCTTTTCCCTATAAACACTGAGGTTTGAAATGAAACAGGAAAGTAGATTGTTGTTAAGTTTACTGTGTATGCTGTGCTATTAGACGTCAGTTAATGTTTATATATAACATTATATGTGTCGTAACACATGTAATGACTTTAACCCGCACAATTCTTCAGATTCCTCTTCATATATCATACTGATCTAATAAAGTGAAGTTATCATCTTACAAATCAATGTGAATCCTCTCTAGTCCTTATTCTTTTTTTATTCTTTTTTTATTCTCATCATCAATATCCAACATCTGAACTGTCAGGAACTGATGCAAATCACCAAGAATGTTCACATTGTTTTAAAGTACTCTTCTAGAATGTTCTGAATAATGAATTTCAGCATATGCCTTGTCCTAGAATTCTAGTATTTTTCATACTGGTTTGTTTTTTTATATGTAATTCATTTTAGAAGCTATAATGGTGTCTTTACTATTCAATAGGGTATAATGAATGAATCAACAGAGTTTGAGGAAAAAAATGCGACCATAGCCAAAGAATGGGAACGTGACCTGAAATCAGTGAAAGAGGAGAATGAAAAACTGTTTAAAAACTATCAAACTTTGAAGATGTCTCAGACATCTGGTGCCCTTGTTAATCCTGCTACACAAGACGCTAAGAATCTTCATGTCACATCAAAAGCTACACAACTAACCACAGAGGTGTGAAATTTCTTATGTTTTTCAATTTGCAGCTTCATCACAGAGTTATGGATGCATCTTGTATAACATTTCAGAGCAAAATCACAGTATTGAATGTATTAAGAAACGTGCATGAGGGGCCAGCCTGGTGGTGTAGCGGTTAAGTGCGCGCACTCCGCTTCGGCGGCCCAGGGTTCTCAGGTTCGGATCCCGGACGTGCAGGAACACACTGCTTGTCAAGCCATGCTGTGGCGACGTCCCATATAAAGTAGAGGAAGATGGGCACAGATGTTAGCTCACAAAAAAAAAAAAAAACGTGCATGGTGGGCTTATTTTTTAAATATAGTTCTATTGTGGCTCTCACTCAACTAATTATAACTGTTATATAAGATCTTCACTTTGAATTATAAAACAGAAGTAACTCATAGCTTAATTTGATTAGCAGATACGTACACCACTTAAGGTGTTATTACCGTACATTATGTTTCCTAAGTCATGTGACTTTCTATTAAATTATAATCTGTGTCTATATACAGAACGAGCTTAGAGGGAAAGAGCAATTTAGCTTTTCTCTAATTATCATCAGTGTTTAATATTGGTTAATGTGATCAAAATAAAAATGGAAGAGGCTAAAAATGTAATATTCTTATGCAAATTAACCTGTAGCCAAGAATCAGTACGTTATTTGAATAATCCAGTTACTTTATTAAAACTACCCTTACTTGGGAATCTGTAAAGCAGACATGCTGTTTTATTTTGTTAGCGCACAGAATGTCTTAGTGGGGAACCCAAGAGTAAATTATAACTTACCATTTTACTAAAATATTTATGATAAAACATCAACAACTAGTTTAATAATTAATTACTAGTGGAAACTAGAAGATCACTAGTATACAGTTTATTGATTTGCTGACCACTACAGTCAGCTGTACAGGTAAAAACAGCAGAAATATGAATCCCATCTTCTAAAGCAATAAGGTAAAGAAGCAGAAGGAAATTCCATCTTCAATGACCCCAGGAAATACCCCATCAGATAATAAATTATATGCTATTAGTTTGATAATTAAGCCAAATTAGAGTAGCATAGAGTAGTTTGGTGGTGATGTAGAAATAGAGCAGTGGAACAGAGTAGAGAATTCGGCAGTACACCCAAATGAGTATGAGAATTTACTATACAATAGTGATAGCAGTCAACTCAGTGGGGATATGATGGTTTACTTAATGTTTGAATCAGGACAACCAGCTAGCCATCTTGGAAAAATAAGTCTAGACTCCTTCCTCATTCATTAAACAAAAATAAATTCCACATGGACCAAAAAGAAACAGACATTTTCCAGGAAGACTTGCGTGTTATATGTATGTGAATAATCTTAAAGATATGAACAAATTCAGGTATTTAAATTCAGGTATTTTTGTACTTAGAAAAAACTGGAAATAACCTAAATGTTCATTAGTAGGTGACAGGTTAACTAGTTTATAGTACCTCCGTGAAACAAGATGTATGTATCCATGAAAACAAAAGTGTGAGAGATCATGTGTTGATAATGAAAAGATCTGGAAAATATATTGTCAATTTAAAAAAAGTAGGGGGCAGGCCCCAATGGCCTAGTGATTAAGTTCGGTGCGCTCCACTTCAGCGGCCTGGGTTCGCGGTTTGGATCCTGGGCATGGACCTACGCCACTTGCCAGCCACGCTGTGGCAGCAACCCACATACAAAATAGAGGAAGGTTGGCACAGATGTTAGTTCAGGGCTAATCTTCCTCAGAAAAAAAAAAAAAGGCAGAACTATATATTTGTTGTTGTTATGTGCCGTCAAGTCAGCTCCTACTCCTGGCTACCCTTTGCATGAGTGATGTCCACAGTGTCTGTCCTCAGCAGCCCTACTCAGCTCCTGTAGACTCGTGCCTATGGCTTCCTTTATGGAGTCACTCCATCTCATATTTGGTCTTCCTCTTTTCCTGCTGGCTTCTACTTTCCCCAGCATTATTGCCTTTTCCAAAGAATCCTGCCTTTTCACGATGTGCCCAAAGTAGGGCAGCCTCAGTTTCATCATTTTTGCCTCTAGCAAGAGTTCAGACTTAATTTGCTCTAGGACCTGCTTGTTCATCTTTCTGGCAGCCCAGGGCATGCATAGAGCTCTGCTCCAACGCCAGATTTCAAGTAAATTTTTTTCCCGTCAGTCTTCTTCACTGTCCAGCTTTCACACTTGTACATAATAACTGGGAGTGCGAGGGTGTGGATAATCCTGGCCTTGGTCTCTAATGACCCTTCCTTACATTCGATCTCTCCTAATTCTTTCATTACTGCCCTTCTGAGTCTCAGTCTTCTCTTGCTTTCTTGACTACAGCCTCCATTTAAATTGATGACTGAATGAAGGTAAACAAAATCTTTAACAATTTCAATGTCTTCTTTGTCTACGTTAAAATTGTGTAGCGCTTCTGTAGTTATAATTTCTGTCTTCTTGATGTTCAAATGCAGTCCTGCTTTGGCACTTTCTTCTTTCGCACTATTGTGTGTGTACTTTCCTCTTACACGTATTGTGTGTATGACTTACTGTTTTTATAAACTGTATATTCATATATACTTAGATACATATAGAAAATTTCCACCGGGATACACTTGAAAGAGTTTAGTAGTCATTGCTACAGAGTCGGTGGGGCTTCTGAGGTGAGGGAACTTACTCTTCATTATATGCCTTTGAATTTTTCCATATACTTGTATTTTTCAAGCTAAAAACTAGGTAATAAAAAGAAGGCGAAAGATATGTTACATGTATTACTCTAAAGAGTCAATTAACAAATATACTTTCTGTAAGTAGTATTAATTTAAAATGTCAGTGCCTATTTAATATGCTTAGCACCATGCTAACTAGTAAATAAAATAAGCACTAAACCTTATGTAAAATTTGGGCATTTTTTTGTCCAAAAATCATCAGCTTGCTTCTAAGTGAAAAAAATAATACCTGTGTAAATTGAGTCCCATTTGGCTTCTCTTCTTTTCTGTCCTTTGTTAATGCAATCTGAAAAGTTAATACCCGTATATGATCATCTTTGTCTTAAACTTGTATACTGTGATTCTGTCTTCACGGCAGACCTTACATATGTGTGTGCTTTTAATAGACAATTCAAGAGCTGGAAACTGCACTCTGTGAAGCGAGAAAAAGTGCCATGCACAAGGAAGACAAGATTATAGAGATGCAGAGAGAACTAGAGGTGACTAATGACATCATAGCAAAACTTCAGTCGCAAGTTGATGAATCAAATAAATGCCTGGAAAAAACGAAAGAAATGATCCAAGTGCTTCAGGTAACAACAAACTGATTTTATAAAGCAAACACTTTTTTTTCTTTTACTGTTGAGCTTAGCACATAATTTGGGCCTCTAATCTTTTACTTTTACGTCTGAAGTTCAATACTCAAGCTTTAAAAAAGCAAGTGACAACTTGGAAATCAAATGCAGGTGTATCTTTTCATGCAAAATAATGATTATTTTTATCTTCCTAGAAAATTATTTTTAAAAAACATAAATATTCTTTACAGTTTAAAATATATTTCTTTTTATTTTTCAAAAAAAAAATGCTTCTTATCTAAATATTTAACACTCTGTTAGATAAGTACATTTTAAAATTCTTTTTTTTTCCTACTTAATCCCGTTATTGAGTCCTACCTGTAGCCTGTGGGCTGAATCTGACCTGTTCTCTCTAGAAAGAACGTAGTTTAAATGTTTGTAGCTTGAGTGCCATTATACAAGTCTTGCCCTCCTTCATCGCATCCTTCCTCCCTCTGGTTTTAGCCCCAGCCACTTCTCACTCTTCTGCTACTTGGGTCGGACCCTAATAGGCCTTTCAGTTCACTCTTCCTACTCCAGTGTCTCTTCATTCCAAAATTAGGAACAAGTCAAGAATATCTGCTCTTTTTATTATTTAACATTGTTCTAAAAATTCTAGTTCATTCAGTGAAGCATGAAACAGAGAGGCAAGAGGAAATAACCTTAATTCACAATTAAAAATTGTTGGTAAAGCTAAAAACCAAGAAAATCAACTGTAAAGCTTTAGAATCTTTGAGAATAAAGTAATTTTTTAATATTTCAAATAAATGATCACATTTTTATTCATTCAACAAATATTTCTTGAGTACCTGCTATGTGTTATTCATTGTTCTAGATGCCATGTGTACTGCAATGGGGGAAAAAAAGCCTCCTTCAAGAGGCTTACATTCTGGTTCAGGAAGTCAGAAAATAAACAAGTATATATGTGTGTCAAATGCTGAAAAGTTCAATGGAAAAAAATTAAGCCGGATGGGTATATAGGTATTGAGTGAGAGTGGGGGTGTGAGAGTAGGAATGTGATTTTGCAAGGGGAGTTGAGGAGAGCCACACTATTAGGATGATGAAGTGACAGGGTGAGCTGTGTAGGAGGGAAGGGCCTCCTAGACAAAGGAAGTAGCAAATGCAAAGGCCCCGACACACAAGTAGTTAAGACATGTTCAAGGAGACAGGAAGAAAGCCAGCGTTGCCTGAGCAGCGTGGGCAAGGGATAGAGGGAGAAATAGTTGAGAAGTAGCAGAGAGCCAAATCATAAAGTGTCTTGTAAGGTGTTATAAGTACTTTGGGTTTTATTCTGGGTGAGATGAGAAGTCATCAGAGGATTTTGGCAAAAGGATATGGTCTGAATTAATATTTTAAAGGCTGCCCCTTGAAAATCGAATAAAGGAGGGTGTGTTTGTTAGTGATGTGCCGGCTGCTACAGCAAACGCGACCAAAAATGCAATGGCTCAAACAAAATAGAAGCTTATTTCACACATAAAGGTGTGAGTTCCAGGTTGCGAATGGCTGCATTCCGCATGATCACTCAGAGGCCCACGTTTCTGCCGTCTTGTTTCTCCACCACTCCCTGGGTGCTGCTTCACCTGCCTGGTTAAAGCCCAGTTGTAAGCTCTCCGTGCGCGGGCCACAGAAAAGGGACGAGATGAGGAGGCTGAAAATGGTCTTAAACTCTCTATTCTTAAAGGCTCTGGCCCAGAAGTGGCACATGTCTCTTCCTGTCACATTTCTTTTTCTTTTCTTTTCTTTTTTTTTTTTTTTGCAAAATATTTAGATTTCATTTATTGGAGAGAAAGCCAAACATGTACCTCTCATATTTCTTGGAGTCAGAGATGATTCCAAAGTTTTTGGCCTGAGCAGCAAAGAGGATAGACTTGCCATTTATGGAAATGGGAAAGAATGCCAGAAGAGCAAGTTTGAAACCGGGGAAGCAGAATGAGAGTTCAGTTTTGGACATGTTGAATTTGAAATGCCTACTGAGGACACCCAGGTTGAGATATGACTTAGGCAATTGGATATATGAGTCTGAGCAAGGTCTAGACTTGAGGTATAAGTTTGGAGAATCAGGGCTGGCCTCGTGGCTTAGTGGTTAAGTGTGCATGTTCTGCTACTGGCGGCTCGGGTTTGGATCCCGGGCGCGCACTGATGCACCGCTTGTCTGGCCATGCTGAGGCCACGTCCCACATGCAGCAACTAGAAGGATGTGCAACTATGACATATGGCTATCTACTGGGGCTTTAGGGAGAAAAAGGAAAAAAAAAAAAGGAGGATTGGCAATGGATGTTAGCTCAGGGCCAGTCTTCCTCAGCAAAAAAAAAAAAAAAAGAGGATTGGCATGGATGTTAGCTCAGGGCTGATCTTCCTCACAAAGAAAAATAAAATAAAAAAATAAAAACTTTAAGTTTGGGGAATCATCAGCATATAAAAATCATGAGACTGGATGAGGGCATAAGCATCATGGAGAAGAGATGTGGAGTAACCAAAAGATACTGAGATGGGCAGCCAGTGAGTGAAAAAGAAAAGGGATAGTGGCGGGCAAGAGAGAATGGTTCCAGTTTCTTCATATAAGTGAAGGTAGTGTTTCAAGAAAGAGGGAGTGAGCAATGAATTTCTCCACACTCAGTATAGATTGAGACAGGTATCTACAGAGAGATAAATATCTTTCCTGCGTACTATAAGTGGCCATTTAGATAATATAATAGGGTATGCCATTGTACAGCACCCGTGGGAAAAGAAACAAAATACATGGTATCCATAAAATCTTTATACAGTTTGAATTTTTAAGAATTTGTTTCTGTATATCATATAAATATTCTATAAAATGCAACAGAGTGTATTTAACTCAAGACTTGGCATAATAAAATGCAAAGATATTAACTTTTAACCTATTCACCACTATTTTAATTCGCCTGGATCTAACTGTCCAATATAATGTAGGGGTTATTAAATGAATATAGAAGACAGTAATTTGAACAAATGAATCATTAACAATTTTGTTTAAAGCTTAATGCATTTCTTCTGTTGTATCTTTACAAATTATTTATATCAAGTAGCAGTGAGTTTGTTAACAATTTAAGCCACGCTAGAACTTTAGGGACATCCTGCACAATAGGAAAAAAAGATCTTGTTTATAACGGGCACAAAATCTAAAATAAAATGCTCGAGTGACTAACCTTAACAAAAAATGAGGCAACATATATGAAAAGAACATCAAAACTCTAAAAGGAAATATAGGAGAGCCTGTGTTTAAAATAAGAAAACATGCCATTTCCTAGGTGGTAACCTAAATACTGTACAACCATAAGTTTTTCCCACATTAATTTCTAAAGTTAATGTAATTCAAATTGGAATCTCAAAGGAATTCATTTTCTGGTAGAGCAAGGAAAGTTTCTCATCAGAATCCATCAAAAATATGATAAATAGGTGATGTTAGTTAAGAACGTATGTTTTCAGACTTTTCAAGTTATTAGTGAATTGTTTCAGGCTGTCAGGATTTTCTGAGTGCAGCTTTGCTCACATGCCATAGGTTTGAAATATGGAATTCTCATTGTCTTTCATTTCTAAGTCAGCATTTCCAATTTCGATTTCTTTTATGCAAGAATTATTTTAAAACTGTTACATGTGACTAATTTATTTCATTATATTGTGGAAAAAAATTACTGTAATTTCTGCATTTTTAGAATATATTGAAATTTTCTTTCTTTTTTTTTTTTTGTGAGAAAGATTGGCCCTGAGCTAACATCTGCCAATCCTCCTCTCTTTGCTGAGGAAGACTGCCCTGGGCTTACATCCATGCCCGTCTTCCTCCACTTTATATGGGACGCCGCCACAGCATGGCTTGACAAGCGGTGCGGCGATGCGTGCCTGGGATCCAAACTGGCGAACCCAGGGCCGCAGCAGAGGAGCGTGCGCACTTAACCGCTGCGCCAGTGGGCCAGCCCCTTGAAATTTTCTTTTTTGTGTCATAAGTGAATAAAATGTTTTTAGAGTTCTTTGAACTTTTAAAACAAAATGTATACAAGTAGATCAATGCAACAGAATAGAGATCCCAGAAATAAATACACACAATATGGTCAATTGATCTTTGACAGAAGAGCAAAGGCAATTCAATGGAAAAGGATAGTCTTATCAACTAATGGTGCTGAACAACTGGACACCTTTCACAAAAATTAACTCAATTGATCATAAACCTAAATGTAAAAAACAAAACTAGAAAACTCCTAGAAGATAACATAGGAGAAAATCTAGGTGACCTTGGGTTTGGCGTTGACTTTTTTAGATACAATAGCAAAAGCACAATCTATGAAAGGAAAAAAATTGATAAATTGGACTTCATTTAAATTAAAAACATTTGCTTTGTGAAAGACAAGCCACAGACTGGAAGAAAATCTTTGCAAAACACATATCTAAGGACTGTTATCCAAAATATACAAAGAACTCTTAAAACTCAGTAATAAGAAAGCAAACAACATGGTTAAAAAGTAGGCAACAGATCTGAACAGATACCTCACCAAAGAAGATATACAGATGGTAAATAAGCATATGAAAAGATGCTCCACATCATATGTCATTAGAAAAGTGCAAATTAAAAAACGAGATACCACTACACATTCACAGTATCTGAAAATATCATAATGGCCAAAATCCAAAACACTGACAACACAATGCTGGCAAGGAGTGGAGCCAGGAACTCGCGTTCATCGCTGGTGGGAACGCAAATGGTACAGCCACTTTGGAAGACAGTATGGCAGTTTCTTAGAAAACACCACTCCAGCCAGTCACATGCTCAGGGAGTCCCTGATATCAGCATCTGGTCCAGAAAGCCGGCGTCTTTTACTGGTGCTGTGACTGAGCAAACGGCGGGCTCCTCCGCGAATGGGCTCGTCTGACCCACTCATCGATCTCCTTAAGTTGAGCTTCTCATTTTTGGAAGCTTGCATATTTTTAGTCTTTGCTAGCCATTGTGAGTGTGCACATGTTTTTATGGGGACTGGGGGGAAAGCCTAGAGGAATAAAGAGCTCTCTGGGTCCCTATTTAGATGGGTTTATTATTCAATATCTAAGAGTAATCCATTGTATGGCTAACAGTGATAGAAAAAATGAATGATTTATTCAGCAAGAATAAGAAATGAGCTGTCAAGCCACAAAAAGACATGGAGGAATCTTAAACGCATATTGCTAATTTTTAAAAGCCCATCTGAAAAGGCTACATACTATATGACATTCTGGAAAAGGCAAAACTAGGCAAACAGTAAAAAGATCAATGATTGCCAAGGGTTCAGGGGGAGGGATAGATAGGTGGAGCACAGGAGATTTTTAGGGCAGTGAAACTAATTTATATGATGCAGTGATGATGAACACGTCATTACACACTTGTCAAAACCCAAAGAGTGTACAATACAAACAGTAAACTCTAAACTGTGAAGTTTAGTTAACAATAATGTATTGATATTGGCTCATCATTTGTAACAAATATACCACACTAATTCAAGATGTTAATAATAGGAGAAACTAGTGGGAGAACAAGGGTATACGGGGGTCTCTGCTCAATTTTTCTATAAACCTAAAATTGCTGTAAAAAATTAAACCTATTAAAAAAGATGTATATATATATGTTTGTATTATATATGAATAATTCTTTTCTGAGTGGAAAGTAGGTGCCTTTCTATCACTAGATTGAACTGTCCTTGAGCACAAATATCCCCACGAATGTTTTGTAAGATTTTGTGCCTTGAGTTCAGTTCTTCTTTGATATTTATATTGCTGTTCATCTCTCATCTCATTTTCCTGATTTACCTTTGTCTACCCATTTCATTATTTTCAACCTTTCTGTTTCATTTTGCTTAGGTATATTGTTTTTTTAATCTGGAAAAAAATTTGTTTTAAGAAATAGCAGTCATAGGTTTTCTAATTCACATTAGCTTCCAATAGCTTAAATATACTTCACATCAAATATCTATTATTCATTTTAGGGTTAAAATTTGTGCCTTTCCTGCTTTTCATATATTTGGAGTTTGCTGTTTTAAAATGTTCCTACCAGATCAAGGCAGTTAACAAGTCTTTGAAACTGGTCTAAAATTACTTTATTTTTCTTTTCTCTAAAAAATTTAGGAGAAAGTTGCTTTAGGAGCTAAGCCCTATAAAGAAGAAATTGAAGATCTCAAAACAAAACTGGTGAAAATAGACCTAGAGAAGATGAGAAATGCCAAGGAGTTGGAGAAGGAGTATGTCTTTGTCTCAATTGAATATGACTTTAATAGCTTAAATTTCCCTTCTAAACTGTCTAAATTTCTTTGTATTAGTTAACTTTTTAAAATATGTTAAGATATTGTTATTGCTTTTTGTAAAATAAATACAAACATCTACAGATTTTAAATTTATTAAATTCTCATTACGTATGCAAAGGTTTTAAAAACAAGCACAATTCTGATCAATTACTAACATACTATGTGTTTGCATGCTTCTTGCTCAATCATATATAAATAGCTTAAAAATGGCCTTTTTATGTTTGAAAGTGAATATTAAGACTGTGTGTGTGGTTTTTTTTTCTGTTTTTTTTTGTTTTTTGTGAGGAAGATCAGCCCTGTGCTAACATCTGCCAATCCTCCTCTTTTTGCTGAGGAAGACTGGCCCTGGGCTAACATCCATGCCCATCTTCCTCCACTCTATATGGGACGCCGCCACAGCATGGCCTGCCAAGGGGTGCATCGGTGCGCGCCCGGGATCCGAGCTGGCAAACCCAGAGCCGCCACAGAGGAGCGCGCGCACTTAACCGCTTGTGCCACTGGGCTGGCCCCAAGAATGTGTGTGTGTTTTTAGCAGTTTGACTAAGGTTTCTGTTGGTTCTCTTAATTTCATTTGTTCTTCCTGTTGTGTTTTTGTGTAAACGTTGTATTTCCTTTTAAATTGTAGTACTTAGTGCCTGGGAGCATATCCTCTTTTTATTGATTTGTTTACATGCAGTACCATATATAGTAGCGTGCCTAAAGTTCTTTGTGGTACAGCATAATGAAAAGAACATTAGGGGCCGCCTCAGTGGCCTAGTGGTTAAGTTCACACACTCTGCTTCGGCGGTCCGGGCTTTGCTGGTTCCGATCACAGGCACGGACCTACACACTGCTCATCAAGCCACACTGTGGCGGTGTCCCACATACAAAATAGAGGAAGATGGGCACAGATGTTAGCTCAGGGCCAATCTTTTTCCTCAAGCAAAAAGAGGAAGATTGGCAACAGATGTCAGCTCAGGGCTGATCTTCCTCACCGAAAAAAAAAAAAAGGACATTAAACAGAGAGTCAGGGAAACTGAATTAGAAATATAATGTTGCCATTTATTAATATGTCACCTTTTGCAAGCTGTTTAATCTCTCTGGTCCTCACATTTATAATCAATAAAAGGATAGGTTTGTATTAGAGGATTTCTTAAGATCCCCTCTGACTTCTAACACTTTTTATTCTTCCTGTAAGTGTTTAATGAATATTTAATGATGTTATCTAATTTTGCCCAAAACATAGCACTCTGAATCTTCATGCGTTCTCACCAGCCTTCTGTCGATAGGACTGTTGGTTTTAGTGGAGCTTATACTTATTAAATTCATCATTGTAAAAAGCAGTTTTACTTATAAGATAGAATCAGCAGATTCTTTCAGTCTCTAAGAAAGGCAGAAGGTCTCATAATTTAGCATTACTGATTAATGCTAAAGCAAACAATTCACAAAATGTCTTTCCCTACTGGGCACAAGGAGCAGAATTTGACCTCTGACTGTGTCAGCTCAGATCAGAGCTGCAGCCGGGGTTTGCTTGCCTGACAGTGTAGACAGGAAGCTGCTTTTCGCTTTTACGCTCTGGTAATTGCTGTAGCTTCAAGATGCTTCTAGGACCTCATGGTAACAACCCAGTTATTTGTTTTATGGTGCCCCTGAATGTAATTTTGCTCAATATCCAAATAATAGCTATTGGGCTTTCAGAAATTTAAAGAGACTTGGTTTCTCAATGTTAAAAAAAATTGCCCCTGCAAGCAAACAGAACACTCACAATGTGGTGGTGTTACTTACAGCTATAAAGTGCGTGATACCAGGGCCGTATCCTGGGAGCTGATCTGCCGCTGCTTATGCATATTATGTCAATGTGATGTATCTTATCAGGGAATCCTTGACAGCAGTTCTGTTTATTCTTCATTAAAAATGAGTTGCAGGCATTTTACATATTCCTGTTGTTGTCCTCAATAGAATTACTTCTTCAAAAGCCACTGTAGAACATCAAAAAGAAGTTATAAGGGTATTGAGAGAAAAGCTTAGAAGAAATCAACAGGCCCAAGATACTTCAAGTAAGTAGAAAATCCTGATATTTCCAGATCCTTTCCATCTTACTTCTCAATATACTTACACATTTTGAAGGCTACGCATATATTTGACAGTCAAGAATAAACCTAATTAATCACTAGTTTAGAAAGAACTATTTTTAAAATGAATTCATTGGGATCATATTTATCCTCTGACATCTCCTTCGTTTCCTGTAATCTCAGCTGTTTATCCATTATAGATTCTGGAAAAATATGAATTTTACCTTTGCACGATCAGATCTTTACATATTAGTGAAGATACCTTCAGTACTATAAAAGAATGACTTAACTCTCAGGGTAGAAGCACCCTTCCTAATAAAAATACAAGCATGTCTTAATAGATTTTAACCATGTGCACTGTAAAAATATAATCAGTACACAGTAAAAATAAGTCAATATTATCTTACTTGTTTTTAGTACTGAAAATACAGAGTTGATGCTTACTGGCAAACTCTTTGAAAGTTATCTCAAGTGCCCAGTTTTCAAATCTAGTGATCAAATTTTGGCATATACATTCCTCACACTATACCTTCTCCCATATTTCTGTCTCTTGTGTTTCATTTGAAAATAGAAAATGCTGAACAGTACTTGGGGCAGCTTTATGTAGTGGGACCAGCATTGAACTAAACTCAGAAACAGGTCTCCAGGCTGATGGCCCTCACGTGACGGCGTGTGCACTCATGAGGAGAGCACCAGACCGTCAGGATTCTGTATAGACTTGTGAGGGTCAGAGGTCTCCAGGCGGATGGCCCCCACGTGACAGCGTGTGAACTCATGAGGAGAGCACCAGACCGTCTGGATTCTGTGTAGACTTGGGAGGGTCAGAGGTCTCCAGGCCGATGGCTGTCATGTGACGGCATGTGCACTCGTGGGGAGAGCACCAGACCGCCTGGAGTCTATATAGACTTGTCAGAGTCAGACTCAGTTGTGTGAAAGAACACTGAACGTCCTAACTGTCATCAAACGTAAGATGATATTTGTGTGTGTTATCGTCCACTCATGTAAAAAAAATAGAGATCATGTTAAAGATGTTGTCTAGCACATATTTAGTGTGAACAGCCCTAGTGTTATTGCAGCTCAATCGCAGCTCCTACCTGGAACACTTCAAGGGATAAAAATAGAACTTTTGTTGTTACAGGAGGGTCAGGATCATTACTCTTGATTTGTAAGTGACTTTCAGGAACATATTGTACCTGAATGCAAAGTAGTTCAAAAGAAAATGGACATTGACTATCTTCACCACACACATTTTACCCCTCCTTTGTAAATAGTCAGTGACCCAGTGGATTATCCAACTTTATAAGCACCTCACATTTTTATGCAGTTTTACCTAAAATTTACAAAACATTTCTTTACGTTACTATTACACACACAGTGTAAAATACTTAATAATATATGCTTTAATATCATTCTACGGTTTATTTAGTTAACAAATATGTGTTGAGTAGTTAGAGCACACTGAATGCCTGGGAGTGGATACCACACGCAATGTGTGTGGAAGAAGCCGTCCAGGCGGCCCCACTGGTGTGGAGGGTGACAGTCAGGAACAGCTCTCACTGCTACCATCACGGGGAGAGACCCCACTGGTGTGGGGGGTGACAGTCAGGGACAGCTCTCACCGCTCCCATCATGGGGAGAGACCCCACTGGTGTGGGGGGTGACAGGGACAGCTCTCACTGCTCCCATCACGGGGAGAGACCCCACTGGTGTAGGGGGTGACAGTCAGGGACAGCTCTCACCGCTCCCATTACGGGGAGAGACCCCACTGGTGTGGGGGGTGACAGTCAGGTACAGCTCTCACCGCTGCCATCACGGGGAGAGACCCCACTGATGTGGGGGGTGACAGGGACAGCTCTCAGTGCTGCCATCACGGGGAGAGACCCCACTGGTGTGGGGGGTGACAGGGACAGCTCTCAGTGCTGCCACCACGGGGAAAGATCATAGCGGATTATGGTGGTAGAGTTGGTGGGTGGAGAGAAGCAGGGCGATTCTGGAGATATTTATTTATTTATTTATTTATTTTTTATTTTTGGTGAGGAGGTCAGCCCTGTGCTAACATCTGCCAATCCTCCTCTTTATTTGCTGAGGAAGACTGGCCCTGGGCTAACATCCACGCCCATCTTCCTCCACTTTATATGGGACGCCACCACAGCATGGCTTGCCAAGCAGTGCATCGGTGCGTGTTGGGATCCAAACTGGCGAACCCCAGGCCACCGCAGCGGAGCGCACGCACTTAACCGCTTGTGCCACTGGGCCGGCCCTGGAGATATTTATAATCGATGATCTAATAGGCATAAGAGATGAGGGATGGGGAGGAAGTCAAGGATGACATCCAGGGAGATGGTGCTTGATATGTTTTGGTTTTTATAGTGACTTATTTAACTTAGTAATGTTTCCTTCATTTTGAACTTTGGAGAGAATTAAGATTACCACCCCTCTGTGTATTTGCCTCCCATAGTGATATCAGAACATGTTGATTCTCAGCTTTCAAAGAAACCCTTAACCTGTGGAGGTGGCAGCGGCATTGTACAGAGCACAAAGGCTCTTATTTTGAAAAGTGAATATATACGGCTAGAAAAGGAAATTTCCAAGTTAAAGCAGCAAAATGAACAGCTAATACAGCAAAGGAATGAACTGTTAAGGTAAGATTTGCTTACCGGATACAGAAATTATGCTTATGGCGGTTACATGTGGGAGAGGATGATATGTACACGTACATATATATTTTTTACATTTGGCAACCTTCCACACATATGGGGAAAGTAATTTTTAGAGCTCATGCAATGTCTTTTTTAAAAGGAATAAGAATGGTAGCACCATTCCAGAGGTCTACTGTCTAGCAACCCAACCTATTTTGTTTTTCCTGAGGAAGATTCTGTCTGAGCTCACATCCATGCCAATCTTCCTCTATTTTTTAGTATGAGGGCTGCCAGCACAGCACAGCACAGCATACCCATTAACAGAGCAATATAGGTCTGCACCCGGGAACCGAACCTGGGCCACCGAAGTAGAGTGTGCTGAACTTAACAACTAGGCCACTGGGGCTGGCCTCATCAACTGACCTTTTTTTTTTTTTTTTTTTTTTTGAGGAAGATCAGCCCTGAGCTAACATCCATGCCAATCCTCCTCTTTTTTGGTGAGGGAGACCGGCTCTGAGCTAACATCTATTGCCAAGCCTCCTCCTTTTTTCCCCCAAAGCCCCAGTAGATAGTTGTATGTCATAGTTGCACATCCTTCTAGTTGCCGTATGTGGGACGCCGCCTCAGCATGGCCGGAGAAGCAGTGCATCAGTGCATGCCCAGGATCTGAACCTGGGCTGCCAGTAGCGGAGCGCACGCACTTAACCATTAAGCCACGGGGCCGGCCCCATCAACTGACCTATTTTTAACTAAGCCAAGAACCAAAAAGTAAACAATGATCTTTGAGGGAGAGCTTAAATATGCCACAAATTTACCCAAGTCACTGAGGCTCTACTCAAAGGAGAATACCTGAGGTCCACTGTTGTAGCCTATTTACTTTTATTTTATAAACAGTTCTGAAAAATTTAATTATTTGGCTTCTACCAAAGATTAGAATCTTGTGCTAATCTCTACTAATGATGCAATAGAAGAAAAATAGGCATTAAAAAAATAATTATACAAATAACGATTTTTTTGTATGAGTGCTATTAAACAACAACAAGAAAACAACAAATAGGACATTATGAAAGGCTGTAACAGAGGCATCACGCCTTATCTAGGTATGGGGAAGGGTGGTGATCAAGAAACTAATATATCAGAGTGGATCTGAAAAATGAGTAGAAGTTAGGCTCAATGAAAGGAGAAACGGCTAAGCCTTCCAGGCCGAGGGAACAGCATGTGCACAGGCTTTGAGTCAGCAAGGATAACCAGCTGGTGGAACAGAAAGACATCCAGTGTGACCAGGGCACAGAGAATGAGCAAGAGTAAGTGCACGATGAGATGCCAGAGGCAGCTGGTCCAGAGCACACAGTGTCAGTCATCCTGAGGCAGTTGGGGTGGTGTCCTAGACGTAGTGGGAGGGTTACCTCCACTGGAGGATTTTAAGCTGGGGCCTGATGGGCTGAGACAGCATCTCTGGCTGCTAGAGCAGTACAGGGGAACCCAGTAGGAGACTGTTTGTTGTAGTCCAGGCAAAAGGTAATTTTGGCATGGACTGGAATGGCACCAATGGGGATAAAAATAAAGAGATGGATTTGAGACATAAGTATGAGGTCGTGTGAACAGGCTTGGCTGCCTGATCAAGCAAAGGGGAGCGGGGCCAGGACTGCTCCCAGGATTCTCTGGAGGAGCTGGGTAAATGCAGGCGGCATTCCTGTGGGAAGCAAGGCTGTAAGTACTCCAGACGAGCACAGTGTAATACTTCTTTTAAAATAACAAAGGTACATTAAAGATTCATCCATCCAGAAGACTAACTTATCAAATGACTGCCACAAAGTATCAGTAGATACACCACTCTGTATGACATCACTGACTCATTCGAAACCTAATGTCATACTTTTCAAGACTCCGTGATCACGGAGATTTACTATAATTATGCAATTTGTATTGACCTCATTTCATCTTCTGAGCTGTGGAAATAATCCAAACAGGAAGCCTTAGGTTGAAATTAAAATGTAAATATGATAAAATGGTAAATTATATGTTACGTATATTTTACTACCATTAAGAAAAAAATTTTATGTAAATATGAATACATTTCTGGAATTAAGCAGTCTCACAATCTCTTTTCTTTTTTCCCCACATTTAAGCAATAACCATCATCTTTTCAATGAGGTCAAAACATGGAAGGAGAGAACTCTTACAAGAGAGGCTCTCAAAGAAGCGACTTGTGCGAGTTCTCCCAAGTCTCCTAAGGTGACTGGACCAGCTTCTAAGAAGAGACAATGTACGCCTTCTCAATGCAAGGAACAGGATTTACAAGATCCTGTGCCAAAGGAATCACCAAAATCTTGGTTTTTTGATAGCCGATCAAAGTCTTTTCCAGCACCTCATCCAGTTTGCTATTTTGATAACTCAAGTTTAGGCCTCTGCTCAGGTGGGTAAATATCCTGGTTACTTGGAGATCGGGGGTAACGGTTGGAATTAATCTGTAACATGTGGCCCCAAAGGGCAGGTGTAGACAAGAGAAGACGTCGTGGAGAAGCTACAGCACACAGACCTCGTCTGCTCTCTCCATGAGAAGCTTCTCCACAGCCCAGCACTGAAGTGGAATCCCCTTTTACCCCAAGGGAAGTCTCATTCTGCCTGCTAAACCCTCAGCTTTTCCCTTGGATAGACAAGCAGCTCTCTCAAGGACAGACACTAACTACCCTATAAACAAAACTACTTTTACTGAAAAAGACTTTCTTATCAATTCAACAGGCCAGTATTTCCAATAGCATCATATTTATTTTACACAAGCCAGATCATAGGCTTGTATCATTTACTTACTAATTAATTCAATCAACAGAATTTTTTGGTCTCCAACTACATATCACATATTGGACCCTGATGGTACTTTGATAAGCAAAACCAGACATGGCCCCTGCCCTCCTAGAGCTCACAGTCTAGTAGGTATAGACAGTGATCAAGTAGTCAAAAAAAGCACAGTTCTAGAGCGCAAAAGACTATGAGGCTTAGAATAGGTTTTGTTTTAGGAATATAAGGAAGTCTTCCTTGAAGAAGCGAACTGATATCTAAGAGGTTAATATGAGTTAGCTTAACAAAGGAGAGGGGAAGGCCTTTCAGGCAGATAGAACAGTGTCGGCCCAGCGTAGGAGGGATCATAACCAGGGGAAGAGCTGGAAGAATTACGTGTGGCCAGAGCACAGCGCCCACAGGCTTCTGTGGGTGAAGTCAGGGAAGCCAGAGAGAGAAGAGCCGGATGTGCAGGACTTTGTAGGTTGTATAGAGAAATTTTCACTTCATCCTGAAAGCACGCTAGAGGAGCCTTTGGAAGACGTTAAAGAACAGCAAGGGAACATAATGGGGTATAAATGTGGAAACATCACCTCAGCTGTGAGGTAACCAACAAATAACAGGAGCACGAGTTGATGACCGTTGTCTGAGCAAGAGTGACAGAGCGTGGACTGGGGCAGGCACAGTGGAGACGGAGAGAAGTGGACAGATGGGGGAGACTAGGAGTCAAGTCAGCAGTCTGGGCGCCTGATCGATGGAGCAGGGTGCTGTCAGGGGCCCCCAGCTCTACGGGGCGCTGTGCACAGAGGTGGGGGCGTTGCAAGAGAAGCTCTGTGATGCTGCGTTTCTCACAGGCTCTCTCACCACACGGCATCTATCCTGTGCTGGTGTGCACGGCCAGAGCCCTCTGTGTCAGTGCACCTGCCTGTCAGAAATTCCCGATTGTGCAGTCGGAGGGACAAAGCAACTGGCCTGTACCCTGCAGAGGCAGCTGCCCGGTGATCTGGAGCCATGAGCAGAGGTGGCTCTCCATGAGAGCTCTGCTTGGGGACGAAGAAGGAATCAGTCCCTTCTCATCCCCTGCACATCGAGATTAGATCAAGTCGCAGTCTGAGAGTGCTCTTGGGGATACGGGAAAGCACGCAACAATTTGGAAAAATTTGTGACTATTCACTTCACTGAATATCGTTTAACAAACATGTAAGGACTTCCGTTAGCTAGCACTTACATGGAGCTTCTGGTGTGTACACACACGCACACACACACTATTTTAGAAGAGTTTGGTAAACTGAGAAGGTTTTATAATCGCCTTTGACTTTACCTGAAAGTGCCAGAAGCACGTACATGATCTGAATTAATCCAACCACAAATACAAATGCTTAATTCATTTTATCAATGTTTGGATCGCTCTGGTACTAATTTTAAGTGAAATAAATAAAAGAGTAGTCTAGAGGATTATGTAAATCAAAAACTGACCAATTCAGAATTCAAGGACATAGTCCCTAAAATATCAGTCTAAAAAAATTTTAATGTCAGTTTTTAATTTTAATTATAAAAGGTAACTTAAGATACTTGGTAAGACCAATTATGCTAAATTTACTTTTATGAATATAATAATTCGAAAATAAATATTTTTTATAAAGAAATAGATGCAGCTGAAGTGCTTTTTAAAGGCTCAAAGGAAGTTTTCCAAAGATGACTAAATATTCTGTAAAACACAAACTATTTGTGTAGCACACCATCTTTTTTTCCTAAAAGTAGGGTAAAAGAAAATCAAACTCAATTAATTCATGTTTCATTCACTTTGAATCTCAAGTTGATGAGTTCCAAATAAGACTTTATTACTTCTTGGTTTTATGTACAACATTGTTTTTTTAACAATTCATTTTATCAGAAAATGGGGAGTAAACTTCTGTAACTCTGATGAAGTGAAATACACCTTTTTAATGACCAAACCTGAGGAAGTTAATGACCACGTTGCCATTTTTCACTCTTCACGTCTCTACTGTCTTAACATCCTTTCCAATTCCAGTCGTCTTTGGTTTTTGTGTATTTTTTAGGAGATGACTTTTGTTTTTTATTTTTTTCTCAGAAGAACAAGCTGCTGGAGCGGAGCGAGTGGATCCTCAGCCGGGCCCCTGGCGCACGCCCTCAGGAAGAGCTGTGCCCGAGTGCAAGACTCAGTAGACTCCTCTCCCGCCACTTCCCTGGGGCCTGGCGTCCCTTGTTTGGAAACGACTGTATTTGTTACTTTGTTTGTCTGTCCCTGGCAATGATGTCACAGTCTAACTTAATTTAAATTCAGTTTTCACTTTGCCACTAGAGTTAGAAGACGAAGGAATAGGAAATTAATGCATTCCAGTAATTTAGAATGGTGACAGCAATACTTTCTTCCTGAATGTGGTAAAACTTGAGAAGCTGAATTGTTTTCTTTATTTATATATTTTGTAAAGAATAAAGTTGTTGAAGGAAATTTCCAGTCTTTCCATGTGTACATTTCATTAATGTAAAGTTATCCACATGTGACTTACATAATACATAAATTAATATATAGCATCATTTAACAAAATTATAAACTCCTTTTTTAATACTTTGCACATTCAGTAAATGTTTAATTAGTAGCTCCAGTCATAACTCCACGTGAGGTTAGTTAATATTTCTCGGTGGGGTACTCAGGCTGTATTTGGCTCTCCGCTCTTGTTTATTGACTCTGAATTTTGCTGTGAAAATATACACGCCTTCTGGATTTAAGTTGTTAAAGGATCGCAGGTGCTGGGATCTCTGCAGTTTCTAGTCTTAATCTTCCTTTGCTGTAACAACTGCAAGACGTCTTTGTCTCTTTTCTGTTGCCCACCCACCCCACGCCCTGTACCAGCACCCTCACTTGGTTGGCTTGTTACTTGACTTTATGCTCTATTGTACTTCACTCCCGGCTGGAGGAACCTCATCGATCATTTATTCTACCCTTTCATTTTAGATATGAGCAGCCAGCACCGGTATCTATCAAAGTAACATTTCCTAACCCTGGGGTCCCCACAGATATATAAAGCATCTGTGGATGGCTTCACACGGTCTGTAGAACCCCTGAAATTTTATCTTAACTTTTGTGTGTGGATTCCTTTTTCTAGGATACTAGGGTCCATGCTTTCTTTTAACATACTCTCCGAGGGGTCCGTTACCCTACAAGACGTTAAGAGCTACGGTTTTAGAGAGTATCTGATACTACTTTTATATCATATGACTTTGAAAAGCCACATAAAACAGCAAGCTGCATAAGGTTTAGAACAGAGTTAGTGATTTCAAGGCATTCTTGGCTCTTTGGTGAGAAGACTCATTCAAAGGAAGAGATTGTGACTTGCATCATAGCAACCCATAGTCTATGGGTTGGATATTTTCCCTTACCTTAACATCCTGTCGTACGGTTCACTAGGGCAAAGAGGAAGCTGTGCCTTCCTATAATCCTCTCCCCCAGGCCTGTCCCTTGGGAGTCTTGTTTCTCCTTTGCACCCAAACAAGACACTAACACAGCTGCAGGTCTGATTACAATGTCTTCTCCTCCACTGAGTAAGAGTCATGCAAAGTAGTAAGTAAATTCACCTGGGTAATAAAACTACTTTAAGGCCATTAAAAATATAGTCAGTTTTCAGATATCCGGTCTAGTAGAATGTTGCTTAACTCCTGAATTTGGGTGTCCATCTCCTTCAGATTTGGGAAGTTTTCAGCCATTATTTCTTCATATAAATTTTTTGTCCCTTTCTCTTTCCTTCTGGAAGTCCCGTGATGCATATATTGGTCCACTTGCTGATGTCCCGTAAATACCTTAGGCTCTCTTCACTTCTCTTTATTCTTTTTGCTTTTTGCTTCTCTGACTGGATAAATTCAAATGACCTATCTTCAACTTTGTTGACTCTTTCTTCTGTTTGATCAACTCTGCTATTGAACACCTCTAGTGAATTTTACAATTTAGTTATTGTGTTCTTCAGCTCCAGAATTTGTTGGTTCTTTTTTATAGTTTCCATCTGTTGAATATTCTCATTTTGTTCATACATCCTCTTCCTGATTTTATTTAGTTGTCTATTGGCATTCTCTTGTAGATCATTGAGCTTCTTTATAACTATTATTTTGAATTCTTTGTCAGGTAATTCATAGATCACCATTTCTTTAGAGTTGGTTTCTGGAGATTTAGTTTGTTCCTTTGATTGGCCCATGTTTCTCTGTTTCCTTGTGTGCCTTTTGACTTTTTCCTGAGTTTTATGCATTTGAAAAAACAGCCACCTTTTCCAGTCTTTGCAGGCTACATAACACAGGGGAAGACCTTCATCAATCAGCCCAGTTATAGATTGTGGGGGCCTCTGCAATCTTTTGGGGGGGGGGTGACTTCTCTAGGCTTGTGTGTGTAATTTGCCAATTAGAGAAGTTTGCCAGTTTCTTTTTCAGGCGCTCATAATCTCTTGTTCCCTCTGGTGTCTGTCTGCAGTACTGCAGTTCTTTGGTGGTGCAGCAGAAAGCGACCCCCCTCTCCTTTGTTCTCATTGGCCCCCAGGCATCCAAATTATGTCGGCTCCCCATCAGCACCCCAAATCAGGTGAGATAGAAACCAGTCTCCATGGCAGCCCTCCAAAAAGCTTGCACACAAGACACATGCTCTACTCTCCTTCCTCTCTCCTGAGGATGAAGCTGTGAGTTGGGCACCTTCTGATGGTGGCAAGCCACACCACACCAGCCTCTGTCTGGAGCACTGCAGGCCCTCTGATGCCAGACCATGCCAGTTCCATCAGTACTCAGGTCAGGTGAGACAGAAACCATTCCCTTGGGCAGCCCTCCAAAAGACAGAACCCTGGATGAATTTTCCTCTCTTCTCTTTCCCCTGCTCCCCACGATGGAGAAACCATGAGCAGGGGCTGAGCTGTGCTCACTTTGGGGAAGGGTGGTCGCGGGTAAAGTGGAAGGGCTCTTCTCACTCGTTTCAGGGTGGATGTTCTGAGCTTTGCCCTCATCTAGGGTACTGCAACTTGTTGACTGGCTTCTGAAGTTCTCACAAAGGTGTTTTGGTCCATATGTTGCTGTTAAGTCGGTGTCTCTGTGGGGGAAAGAGAGCTGAGACTTTGTACTCCATCTTGCAGATGTCTCCCTCAGAATGTTGCTTAACTCTTATGATCTGAGTTTCAATATCATGATGAATGACTGTGAAGGAACAATGATGAAAATCAGCAATGGAAACTTGCAAGAATGTTAAAAGCAATAATATGGTCAGACAACACTAAAATCTGAAAAGTAAAGTCAGGACCAGAGAAGACAAAATATGTTATTGTTCATAAGAAACATTTTCTTGAGAGCCTGGCAGAATTATAATCAGGAAACTTGTTGAGAGCCTGCCCTTCATACTCAGCAAATATTTAACGGCCATCTGCTATGTGCTGATCACTGCTGTAGGCGCCGAAAGGCACTGACTTTGTGGAACTCATGTTGTGGCTGGAAAACAGATAACTCTTGCTTTTAATATGAGCTGATCAGAATGTAAGGGCGAAAAAGATATGGTCCCTAGCCCTGAACGAATCTAGTCCACTGACTATACAAGAGGGGTGAGCACATAGTTGCAACACCACGTGACGTAGGCTGTCGTAGAGTAAAGCATAATTGTCGAAGATCTGCAAACGAAGGGAGGCTGAAACAGCTGCATCAAGAAAGAGGCACCTGAGTGGCCTTGATCAGGGAACTCTCATATTCATAAAAAGTCTATTAAAAGTCCTCAAAAGTCAAAGGAAAGGGGGTGTTCGTAAAGCAAGGAGCACAGCAGGGTGTGATTACAGTCACTAGACCCAGATTAGAAGCTACGGTGGGGCAGTGAGGGCGAGGTTTACCACAGACCTTACGTGGACACACCAGAAACCAGGTCAGGGCTTTACAAACTCAGGGAGATTTCTGCCACTCACTGTACTTGAACTTCTCATAATCATTCCCATCATTACACTTGATCTTAGCCAAAAGGCTGAGGAGCCACCATTCACATTATTCAGCACGGATGTAACAGACACTGCGTTGCTGGTTTCCACGCCGAGTCCTTCCTCCTCAGCACCCTGAGCAGGTGCCGGGTTCCCTTCACTGTACAGAGGAGACACTGAGGTGTGGACAGCTAAGTAACTTACGCACTCAGCTAGTGAGGGAAAGACGTGGGACTCACCTGACTCCACAGTCTGTTCTTAACCACTGTGACTATTATGACACACTTAGCTCCAAGAACGGAAAACCTGAAAGTGACCTAAGTTCACTTTTCTCACATAAGAAGTCGAGAGGGGTTAGTCTAGGGCTTTTGTCTTAAGCCTGTCTTCAAGGAACCAGGTTCCTTTCCTTCCCTACTGTCTGTAATCTGTGCCTCTGACCTGACACCAAGTCACAAAATGGCTGCTATGTCCCAAGGCATCAGATCCACATTCCAGGCCAAAAAAAAAAAAAAAAAAAAAGAGGGAAGGAGCAAAAGCCAAAGCCCTTTCTATCCAAGAAGGCAGCCCTCCTCAGAAATTCCAGCCTACATTTCATTGGCCCATAGCAGCAAAGGCTAGGAATTTGAAAGTCTTGTTTTCCACCCCTTGTCGACACAAATAATCCATAATCAATCTATAAATCAAAATTAGGGTAAGTTTATTATGAGCCAGATCTGAGGACTATTGTCCAGGGCCTTCCTTCCCTGAGGAAGGGAAGGCACCAAAGAAGTGGGGTGTACAGAGTGGTTATATACCGTCTTGGAACAAAGAGCATACATCGCATATGCCAGGAATATCTCTGTTACCACAGTCACGAGATTGCTTTGCTGGCACAGCAGGTCAGTGAACACAGCAAGTTGGTGGTCACAAGGTGAGTGGTCACAGGTGAGCACAGAAGGTCAGTAATGAATCCTTAGTTTAGGGAGAGATGCTTATCCTGAAGGAAATGCTGATATGGGGAAGGTTGCATCCCCACTTTTAGGGGCATCATTCTTGTCTTTGGGACATAGTAAATGCTTAAAGCAGATACACAAGGCATACTCTACAGGCCACATCAGGCCCTTTTGGAAAAACAAGTTCAGGCTGAATTAGTTTTACACCAAATGGCTTCCTCATGTACTCCAATACAGCCCATTGTTTGTCATTTATTTATCACCCTTATAGTGTAAAAGGCAGGGGAGCGTGAGTGGGGTGGCTATTGAGTGAACCCACTTAAATAGCATGTGTACAAACAACCTACACACTCCCTCTGCTCAGTTACCTGCCTGATCAAGTCCCAGGTACTACGCCTAGCGTAGAGGGCTCCCACGACCTAGTCCTTTCTTTTCCATCTTCTATCTCTGTTCTCTTCACCCAAACGTGGCTTTTGCTCTTCCCCAACATGTTCTTCCCTTTCAAGCCTCCACACTCCCACTGAAGCTCAACATGCTCCCCGGTGCCGCCCAGCAGTGCAGTCAGGACGCCTGCATTCTGCCACTGAATGTGTATTAGTGCTAGAACAGACTGGGTCACAAGAGAACCATAACTATACCTTAAACACAGAGAACTTGTACTTCCCTCCCTCAACAATCTTGGTCAAGGGCCACGAGGGAAGGCTCCAGTGTCTTCAATGACCTGGGCTCCTTCCGTTTTGTGGCTCTGCCATCTTCCACATGTGCTCTCTGACTCATTCAATCTTGACCACCCCCGAACAGCACGTAGTAGACACAACCAAATGCAACGGACTGAGAGGGGGGGCAAAGCCAAGGGAATGATCTCCGGTCCTACCTACACTGTGAGGGGCTTTTCCGTTTTTCACCTTTTACTCCATGTTAGTTCTACCTGAGTTCCACTAGACGGCAGCAGGTACACACATTAAGTATACCAACGTGCAAATCCTTTCCTAAAAGCTCAGGAAATTCGGAAGGAACCTGAACTACAGATCCCAGCAAGCACTATCAAGCACCTGACTTGTCTGCACTCAGGTCTCCCTTTGTTTCTCCCACACTGACCTGGCGCGCGCCATCCACCTGCTGCTCTAAAGTAAGATTTCCTGATATTTTTAAATTGAAACTTTAAGTGGACTGGGAAAAGGAGAGGTTTAATTTTTCCATGTTGCTTTGTTCTGCACGTTACTTATTTCAGGATTGATCTTAGCGGTTAGATCAGGATAAGGATGCGTTTTCAACGTTTGGAACTCTGGTATATTAGTAGGTTTTTCAAAATAGCCAAAGAAGAGAGGATTTTACAGTGTCTTAAGTGAACATTTTTCTTCCTGGCTCGTGGAGCTCGAGTTCCTGAAAATGCTCTGTGTCTCTGCTAATCAAAAATTAACATTTCGATTGCCGTGTTTAGAGTAAGAAAGCCATCATGTGAGCTTTTCACATTGGATTTACTGAGAGTGGCCTTGTTTTACCATTTCAGGACATTTGCACTCATTATCCCCCAAACTCCGTTTTAGTGTGGCAGCGCAGTTTATCTCACGGTAAGGCTTCGGCTCCAGAACCCGGCCCAGACAGGCAGGGCGGCAGACGGGCGCGGCGTCCCGCGCGGGCTGCTCCGGGCTCCGCGCTCGGCGTCACAGGCGCCGGGGGACAGCGCGTCGCCGCCGCGCCCAGGCCGGGGGCAGATGACGGGCCGCCCCTCCTTTCCGGAGTCTATACTGACGACAGCTCAGCTCCCCCCGTGTTTAAGGTGCAGCTCCTGTGAGAAGGGGAAACCGTGAACGTGGCGGCCGCGGCGGAGACCTCCGGCAGCCCACTCGGGGGCTCGGCCGTGGGCGCGGAGGGCGGCGCTGGGGCGGAGACGAGCGGCCGGGGAGGCCGGAAGGGCCGGCCGGAGCGCCGAGGGAGCGCGGGGCCCCGCGGGGACCGGCCTGCGGGGCTCAGCCAGGCGCCCCCATGGCCGCCCCGCTTCCTGTCCGCGCGCGCCGGCGGGGCCGGGAACGCGGCCTCGGGTCCGCCGGGGGGTCGGGGCCTGGAGGGCAGGCGCCACCCGCCGTCCACGGGGTCTCCGGGGCCCGCGGGCAGGAGGCGATGCGAGGTCCTGGCGGGGCTGTCTGCAGTGAGCGCGCGGGCGCCAGCCCCGGCCCCGCCCCTCACCGTCCTCGCCGCGCGCTCACTGCAGCCCCGCCTCGCCCCGGCCTCGTCTACGCCGCGGCAGCCGCGCCCCGCCCCGCCCCGCCCGGTCGTCCTGCGGGCCCGTCTGCGCCCGCCCGGAGTCCCGGCGTCCCCGCCGCGGAGTGACCCCGCTCAGCTGGCGGAGCCGGGCGGGGGCCTCAGAGGACAGCGCTCGCGGGGCGCGGGAAGAAGTCTGGCTGAAGAGGGCAGAGAGCAGTTCAGAAAGAAGGGACTGGATCGGGGAGCCCTCCGGGCAAGACTGGCTGCCCGTTCCTTGTCAGGCAGGTAACTGAGCAGGGGGTGTGTGTAGCCTGTTGGTGCGTGCGCTGTGCCGGGGCTTCCGCAACACCCACCCACTCACTTTCCCCTGCCTTTCACCTTATAAGCAGTGGAAAACAGAACTCTCAAATTCCTAGCCTCCTTTACTGCTAGCGTTGGCCAATGAAATTTATGGAATTTATGAGGAGGGCTTCCTTCTTGGATAGAAAGACCTTTGGCTTTTGCGCTTTCCCTTTTTCTGTGTGTGTGCCTGGAATGCGGATATGATGCCTTGGGACATAGCAGCCATTTTGTGACTTGGTGTGAGGTGACAGGCACACAATAAGGACAGCAGGGTAAGAGAAGGAACCTGGTTCCTTGAAGACAATCTCATCTGATCATCATTTGACTCCTCACCACCCCCAACCTCATCACTAGCCATTTCTGTCACCCTGCAGTCTACAGTCAGCACTGGTCAAACGTGATGCACATCGTATTTCCCGTGTCAGAGTTTCTCAGTCCTCCCTTTCAAAACTTACTGATTGTGTCTGTTAAAGTGTTACTACTGCATGCTTAAACTTGAGAAGAGGATCAGCAGTGTTATGGGGAGGAATGTTCACATAGCAAAAGAGTCAGGGGACCTGAGTTTAGTTCTGGCTTTGCCGTTGACTGCCTCTCTGACCTTGTGCAGGCCAGATCAGTGTCCTCATCTGTAAAATGGGGGTATTGGACATGATTTGATTTTCCAGCTCTTTTGTTCAGTGACTCTGTGAGGCCAATGGTGAAATCTTTCCAGGGGACGAGGAAAAACCATACATGTTTGATGGTGCAAACCCCAACAGAAGTTTACAGGCGAGAAAGCAGGGAGGACATGTCCATGCCACAGCAGTGGTGCGGGGCCAGTAGGGAGGAGCGTGGTGGGGAGGGGAGGACTCTACCCCTGCTGGATCAGCATCAGAGGCTGTCTTCTATGGGTTCTGAAGAAACCGAAAGGTGGGTCAAGTCCAATGTCTGTTACCAGGTGTCACTTCAGTGGGTTGTGCCAAATGGTCTTGAGTACAAAGCTGGTGTCTAGAGTGAGCATTCCTGGAGAATTCAGATGGTGCTGTCTCCAAGTTCTTAAAGGAGTACATTGACCCGTTGGTTCTAGATGTTCTAGATGTTCCTGTGCAGGTCCATGTGCTACAGTGTAGCCATTAAACACACGTGTCTGTAGTTCAAACCGCAGGTTCCATTATGGGTTGACTTAATGGGAAGGTCATCGCCCTGACAGCTGCTCAGGGGATCAGCAGGGCAGCTGCCTTAGTAAGTTCTTATCTCTTGTTTGCTCACTAACTGTTGAGGTGTTGAATTATGCGGACAGATCCCACAGTTATTTAATTCTGCTCTACTTCTTTTGTTATTGGCTTTTGTGCTTCTGTTGTCTTAAGTTACAAAAATAAAAGTTGCTGCTCATCAGGCAGATGAAAGAGGGCACACCTCATGTGTTTATTATAATCTCATAACTTTTGACTTTGTGAAACTTAGTTCTCTGCCTCAGTTTCTCTTCACCGTAATAAATTTACTGCTGGGGCCCTACAGCAGCGCATAGCTTTCTGAAATCATGTAAGTTCAGATTTAGGACTCCAGAATGATAAGACTGTCAGGTTACCTTTACCTTCTAATTATAACAACTTCTTGCACATTATATTCCTCACCTGAGCTAATAATGCTCCTTAAATATAGTGGTAGGATATGGTTTGACATTTATGAAAACACTAGTGTACTTTAGGAGGAAAAGTGTTGAAATAACCCATTTTTCTCATTATTTGGAGTTTAGTCACCTGCTCATAAATGGAATACAGGCTATCAAATCACAGAATAGTAGTATTTTGAGAGATGTTAATAACAGAATCCTACTTTCTTTAAAACACTATTTTATTTGATATTAAAGGGACAAAGTCAGATGACAAGCATGATGTATGTCACGTTGTTCTAATTAACGATAAAAATAATAATGGAAGGGTGAGACTAGATAGTTTGAAATTCCACCCATTTTATAAGAAAAACAGCAATGGAAATAAGGTAAAGAGACAAAAGGCTAAATGACTTTCCATTCATGAGAGCAGCTTGACCAAGTCAACAAAGGGTTTATTTGTGCGTTGTGTCTACCAGGCTTTTGCAAGAGAAGGTGCCAGAGTCATAGCCACAGATGTCAATGAGTCCACACTTCAGGAACTGGAAAAGTACCCGCGTAAGCAACTCAGCATCTTGAGTCCACGAGGTATTATAAAAAACAGTGCTGGGCTGGCCCGGTGGCGCAGCGGTTAAGTTCTCTCCCTCCGCTTCCACAGCCTGGGGTTCGCGGGTTCGGATCCCGGGCGTGCCCCGACGCACTGCTTATCAAGCCATGCTGAGGCGGCGTCCCATAGAAAGTAGAGGAAGATTGGCACAGATGTTAGCCCAGGGCCAATCTTTCTCAGCAAAAAAGAGGATGATTGGCATCGGTGTTAGCTCAGGGCTGATCTTCCTCACAAAAAAAACCATGCTCACATGCTGAAAGGAAATTTCTTAGCTGCTCTGCTCCACCAGCCTTCTTTTTAGAGCCTGATTCTTTGATATCAAATCTATATTCTGTGATCGTAGAGACAAAACTCTGTATACTTAAATATATAAACAAAATTTTAAGAGGTATACTTAAATTTTTTTTATTTATCCAACATGTTGAAGGATTCACTACCTAATTACAAATATAACTTCTGATGACAACTCTCCGTGCTGTGCCCCTCATCTCAGGGCAGTGCTGTCCGGTAGAAAAATGATGTGAGCCACATGTGTGGTTTAAATTTTCTTTTTTTTTTTTTTTTTAATTTTTTGTTTATTGCAGTAACATTGGTTTATAACATTGTGTAAATTTCAGGTGTACATCATTATACTTCTATTTTTGCATAGATTACATTGTGTTCACCACCCAAATACTAATTACAACCCATCACCACACACATGTGCCAAATTATCCCTTTCGCCCTCCTCCCTCCCCCCTTCCCCTCTGGTAACCACCAATCCAAACTCTGTCTCTATGTGTTTGTTTATTGTTGTTATTATCTACTACTTAATGAAGGAAATCATACGGTATTTGACCTTCTCCCTCTGACTTATTGCGTAAGTCAGGGTATTGCCTAATACCCTCAATGTCCATCCATGTTGTCACAAATGGCTGGATTTCATCGTTTCTTATGGCTGAGTAGTATTCCATTGTGTATATATACCACATCTGCTTTATCCATTCGTCCCTTGATGGGCACTTAGGTTGCTTCCAAGTCTTGGCTATTGTGAATAACGCTGCAAGGAACACAGGGGTGCGTGTATCTTTACGCATTGGTGTTTTCACGTTCTTTGGATAAATACCCAGCAGTGGAATAGCTGGATCATATGGTAGTTTTAGCCTTGATTTTTGAGGAATCTCCATACTGTTTACCATAGTGGCTGCACCAGTTTGCACTCCCACCAGCAGTGTATGAGAGTTCCCTTCTCTCCACATCCTCTCCAACACATGTTGTTTCCTGTCTTGTTAATTATAGCCATTCTGACGGGCATGAGGTGATATCTCATTGTAGGTTTGATTTGCATTTCCCTGATAGTTAATGATGTTGAACATCTTCATGTGCCTGTTGGCCATCTGTATATCTTCTTTGGAGAAATGTCTGTTCAGGTCTTTTGCCCATTTTTTAATTGGGTTGTTAGTTTTTTTGTTGTTGAGATACATGTGTTCTTTATATATTTTGGAGATTAATCCCTTATCAGATGTATGGTTTGCAAATATCTTCTCCCAATTGTTAGGTTGTCTTTTTGTTTTGTTGATGGTTTCCTTTGCTGTACAGAAGCTTTTTAGTGTGATGTAGTTCCATTTGTTTATTTTTTCTGTTGTTTCTTTTGCCCAGTCAGACATGGTGCTTGAAAATATGTTGCTAAGACCGATGTCGAAGAGCGTACTGCCTATGTTTTCTTCTAGAAGTTTCATAGTTTCAGGTCTTACATTCAAGTCTTTAATCCATTTGGAGTTAATTTTTGTGTATGGTGTAAGGTAAGGGTCTACTTTCATTTTTTTGCATATGGCTATCCAGTTTTCCCAACACCATTTGTTGAAGAGACTTTCTTTTCTCCATTGTATGTTCTTGACTCCTTTGTCAAAGATTAGCTGTCCATAGATGTGTGGGTTTATTTCTGGGCTTTCGATTCTATTCCATTGATCTGTGTGTCTGTTTTTGTGCCAGTACCATGCTGTTTTGGTTACTATAGCTTTGTAGTATATTTTGAAATCAGGGAGTGTGATACCTCCAGCTTTGTTCTTTTTTCTCAGGATTCCTTTAGCTATTCAGGGTCTTTTGTTGTTCCATATAAATTTTAGGATTCTTTGTTCTATTTCTGTGAAAAATGTTGGAACTTTGATAGGGATTGCATTGGATCTACAGGTTGCTTTAGGAAGTATGGACATCTTAACTATGTTAATTCTTCCAATCCAAGAGCATGGAATATCTTTCCATTTCTTTGTGTCTTTTTCAATTTCTTTCTGCAGTGTTTTATAGTTTTCAGTGTACAGATCTTTCACCTCTTTGGTTAAGTTTATTCCTAGGTATTTTATTCTTTTTGTTGCAATTGTAAATGGGATTATATTCTTAATTTCTCTTTCTGTTACTTCATTGTTAGTGTATAAAAATGCAACTGATTTTTGTATGTTGATTTTGTATCCTGCAACTTTACCATATTCATTTAGTACTTCTAAAAGTTTTCTGGTGGATTCTTTAGGGTTTTCTATATGTAAAATCATGTCATCTGCAAATAGTGACAGTTTCACTTCTTCCTTTCCAATTTGGATCCCTTTTATTTCTTTTTCTTGCCTGATTGCTCTGGCTAGGACTTCCAGTACTATGTTAAATAGGAGTGGTGACAGTGGGCATCCTTGTCTGGTTCCTATTCTTAGAGGGGTAGCTTTCAGTTTTTCACCATTGAGGATGATATTAGCTGTGGGTTTGTCATGTATGGCATTTATTATGTTGAGGTACCTTCCTTCTATCCCCATTTTATTCAGAGTTTTTATCATAAATGGATGCTGTATCTTGTCAAATGCTTTCTGTGCATCTATTGAGATGATCATGTGATTTTTATTCTTCTTTTTATTAATGTGGTATATTACGTTGATTGATTTGCAAATGTTGAACCATCCCTGCATCCCTGGAATAAAGCCACTTGATCATGGTGTATAATCTTTTTAACGTATTGTTGTATGCAATTTGTTAGTATTTTGCTGAGCATTTTTGCATCAGTGTTCATCAGTGATATTGGCCTGTAATTTTCTTTTTTTGTGTTGTCCTTGTCTGGTTTTTGTATCAGGGTAATGTCAGCTTCATAGAATGAGTTAGGGAGCTTCCCCCCCTCCTCAATTTTTTTGAAGAGTTTGAGAAGGATAGGTATTAAGTCTTCTTTGAATGTTTGGTAGAATTCACCAGGGAAGCCGTCTGGTCCTGGACTTTTATTTTTGGGGAGGTTTTTGATGACTGTTTCGATCTCCTTACTGTTGATTGGTCTATTCAAATTCTCTACTTCTTCTTGATCCAGTTTTAGAAGGTTGTATGAATCTAAGAATTTATCCATTTCTTCCAGATTGTCGAATTAGTTGGCATATAGCTTTTCATGGTATTCTCTTATAATCTTTTGTATTTCTGAGGTGTCTGTTTTAATTTCTCCTCTTTCATTTCTGATTTTACTTATTTGTGCCTTCTCTCTTTTTTTCTTGGTGAGTCTAGCTAAAGATTTGTCAATTTTGTTGATCTTTTCAAAGAACCAGCTCTTGGTTTTATTAATTTTTTCTATTGTTTTTTTAGTCTCTATTTCATTTATTTCTGCTCTGATTTTTATTATTTCCCTTCTTCTACTGATTTTGGTCTCTGTTTGTTCTTCTTTTTCCAGTTTCTTTAGGTGCATTGTTAGATTGTTTATTTGAGTTTTTTCTTGTTTGTTGAGATAGGCCTGTATTGCTATAAACTTCCCTCTTAGAACTGCTTTTGCTGTATCTCATAAATTCTGGCATGTTGTATTTTCATTTTCATTTGTCTCCAGGTATTTTTTGATTTCTTCGTTGATCCAGTTGTTGTTCAGTATCATTTTGTTTAATCTCCACGTATTTGTGGCTTTTCTGATTTTCTTCCTATAGTTGATTTCTAGTTTCATGCCGTTGTGGTCAGAAAAGATGCTTGCTATTATTTCAGTCTTCTTAAATTTATGGAGACTTGTTTTGTGGCCTAATATGTGATCAATCCTGGAGAATGTTCTATGTGCATTTGAAAAAAACGTGTATTCTTTAGTTTTTGGATGGAATGCTCTGTATATATCTACTAGGTCCATCTGTTCTAGTGTATCATTTAAGGCCAATGTTTCCTTATTGATCTTCTGTTTCGATGATATATCCATTGGTGTGAGTGGAGTGTTAAAGTCCCCTACTATTATTGTGTTACTGTCTATTTGTGTTTTTGTGTCTGTTAATAATTGCTTTATATATTTAGGTGCTCCTACATTGGGTGCGTAGATATTTACAAGTGTTATATCCTCTTGTTGGATTGTTCCCTTGATCATTATGTAATGCCCTTCTTTGTCTCTTTTTACAGTTTTTGTTTTAAAGTCTATTTTGTCGGATATGAGTACTGCTACCCCAGCTTTCTTTTCATTACCATTTGCGTTGAGTATCTCTTTCCATCCCTTCACTTTCAGTTTGTGAGTGTCTTTAGTTCTGAAGTGTGTCTCTTGTATGCAGCATATATATGGGTCTTGTTTTTTTATCCAGTCAGCTACCCTATGCCTTTTAATTGGAGCATTTAGTCCTTTGACGTTTAAAGTAGCTATTAATAAGTATGTACTTACTGTCTGAAAGCTCTACTTTTTAACTCCCCTCCTCCCTCATTTTATGTTTTTGATATCATATCTAACGTATTTTGTGTGCATTTGTAACCATTACCCTCTTATCATGGAAATAGATAATTTTTCCTATTTGTGGTCTTCTCTTTTCCCCTTAAATCAGTCCCTTTAACATTTCTTATAGGACTGGTTTCTTGGTGACAAACTCCTTTAATTTTTGCTTGTCTGGGAAATTTTTGATCTCTCCTTCCATTTTGAATGATAATCTTGCTGGGTAGAGTATTCTTGGCTGTAAGTTTTTTCCTTTTAGCACTTTAAATATATCGTGCCACTCTCCTCTAGCCTGTAAGGTTTCTGCTGAGAAGTCAGCTGATAGCCTTATGGGGTCTTCTTTGTATGTAACATGTCTTTCTCTTGCGGCTTTTAGGATTCTCTCTTTTTCTTTAATTCTGGACATTTTGATTATGATGTGTCTTGGTGTGGGCCTCTTTGGGTTTATCTTGTTTGGTGCTCTTTGTGCTTCCTGTACCTGGATGTCTGTTTCCTTCCTTAGGTTAGGTAAGTTTTCATCTATTATTTCTTGAAATAGATTCTCTACCGCTTTGTCTCACTCTTCTCCTTCCGGGACACCTATAACACGGTTGTTAGTGCACTTGATGTTGTCCCAGAGGTCCCTTATACTGTCCCCAGTCTTTTTAATTCTTTTCTCTTTTACCTGTTCATCTTGGGTAATTTCTTCTGGTCTTTCATCCGGCTCGCAGATCCGTTCTTCTGTATCCTCTACTCTGCTTTTGAGTCCCTCTAGTGAATTTTTCATTTCCAGTATTGTATTCTTCATTTCTGATTGGTTCTTTTTTATATCTTCCATTTCTTTGTTGACATTCTCACTGAGTTCATCTGTTCTTCTCCCCAGATCAGTGAGCATCCTTAACACTCTTTGTTTGAACTCTCTGTTGGGTAGGTTGCTCATTTCTGTTTCACTTAGTTCTTTTTCTGGGGTTTTGTCCTGTTCCCTTACTTGGAATGTATTCCTTTGCCTCCTCATTTTGCCTCTTTCCCTGTGCTTGTGTCTGCGTATTAGGTAGATCAGCTACGTCTCCTGCTCTTGGATAGGTGACCTTATATAAGTGATGCCTTAGGAGGCCTGCAGTTTGCTTCCCTCAGTTCTCAATGTTCCAGGGGTGACCCCTATGTGGGCTATGTGTGTCCTTCTGTTGTGGCCTGTTTACTCTCCCTTTAGGCGCCCAGGGAGGCTGAGTTATGCTCCTGGCCAGCTGTTGTAATGCTCAGCTGCTTGTAGTTGTTGTGGGCCCTTCAGTCTCTTTATCAGGTGTGGGGAGCCCCAACACAGTTGGCTGCAACTTCTTATACCACATTTGTGTTGCAGTATTTCTTTTAATTGAGTAGGCCCCCAGCATGGCAGGTTTTTAGGCTCAGGGGCTTCAATTGCTATAAGCCTCCAGCCTTTAGGTCTCTTGTCAGCTCTCTGAGGATTGCAGCTGCATGGGGCTGGCCTCAAGCACGGGAGTACCCAATTGTTTCAGGCTTTGGAAGGTGGGACCAACCCCCTATGTGGGTCTTTGAGAAGCACAAGTCTTCTGCAGCTGACAAGCCCTGTCGCCCATAGGTCTACACACACAGTCAACACAGTCCTGCCCCGTGTGCGTGCCCCGACCTCCTGAAGTGGACCTAGTCTCTCCATGGCGGGAGCCCCACACACTCCACCACCGCCCCACACTCTACACCCGCTCCTTGTACATGCCCTGCCCCTCTGAAGTGGGCTCAGTTGCCAGGCTGCAGAGGATCCAGTCACCAATCTATGCAGGCCAACAAGTTGCCTGAGGGCTTGTTGTTGGGTGGGGCCAGTCTCTAGGGTGGGCTGCCTGCCCTGGCTGAGCTGGATTAAATTGGTGCTCTAGTGGGTGGGGCAGACCTGCACTAGCAGGCTCCAGAGAGAACTCCAATAGCGTCTGTGTCAGCATGCCCACACCAGGCCACAACAGTGGCCGCTGCCAATGTCCTAGTCCCTGAAGAGGTCTCACCTCTCACGGAGATGCACTCAGGGCCTATCAGGTGGGTATCTTTTCACCAAAGCACTGTGCACCTTTCTTTCTGGGGATTTTAGGTTGCTTTCTGAAATGGGTGAGTTTGCACATGGGCCCTTTAAGAGCCGGTTTTAATTTCTTTGCGAACCAGCTTTTCTGGGGCTACTCCCCAATGTTTTAGTAGCAGGCAAAGTCAGATATTATGCCACTCGTCTCGATTGTGCTGGGTCCACAAAGTGCCTACAGCGGGGGCGCTCCACGGCTCAGGGCCCCGCTCCTCCAGGGAGAGCTGTGTACCTTTGGGCTGCTCCTGGGTGGTTGTGAAGCTGGCGGCTGGTGAAGGCGGTGTTTTTCCTCTCCAGAAGGGAGTTTCTGCCTCTTCCACCTCAATTAGGATTGTTGTTTGTTGCAGGAGTTCCTCTTATCCAGTTTTCAGTTCTCTCTCAGGGGTAATTGTCCCATGAGTAGTTGTAAATTGGCTGTGTCCGCGGGAGGAGGTGAGTTCAGAGTCTGCTTATGCCGCCATCTTGCCTTTGAGAAGTTTTTTTTCTGATTCAAATTTTCTAGTGGCTACATTTAAAAAGTAAAAAGAAACAGGTGAAAATTAATTTTAGTACTATATCTTATTTATCTCAATAGATCTAAAATATTATCATTTTAACATACTCAATACAAAAAATTATGAATGGGGGCCGGCCCCATGGCTTAGCGGTTAAGTGCGCGCGTTCTGCTGCTGGCGGCCTGGGTTGAGATCCCGGGTGCGCACCGACGCACCGCCTGTCAGGCCATGCTGTGGCAGCGTCCCATGTAAAGCGGAGGAAGATGGGCGTAGATGTTGGCTCAAGGCTGGTCTTCCTCAGCAAAAAAAAAGAGGAGGATTGGCATGGATGTTAGCTCAGGGCTGATCTTCCTCACAGAAAAACATTATTAATGGAATATTTTACATTCTTTTTTCATATTAAATCTTTGACATTCATGTGTATTTTATGCTTACAGCACGTTTCCATTCTGACTAGCTGCATTTCAAGTGCTCAACAGCCACATGTGGGTGGTGGCTACCATATTAGGGATGGCTCAGCCCTAAAGTCACATATGATCAGAAACCCTAAGAGATTACCCAAATTATTGAGCTGTGTATCAAGTCAGTGACTTTCCAAGTCAGAGGAAAGCTGTTGTACTGGAAAAGCACTAAGGGAGGGAAGTCTTTCTGAAACCTTCTCTCTTTTCTTTGTTTATTATCTATTCTTTCTGTATCTATGAGAGAATAATAAAATAAATCATATATTTCAAAAAACATAAAAATAATGACTGTGTTTTTCATTAGAGAATGTTTGGGATTATTTAGTAACTGGTACAGAGTGTCTCTCAGACCCCATGCCGGGTCTCTCATGTCTAGCCTTCAAGTGTTTCATCCCTTTTCCTGGCCCCTCATTTCTGCTCCTTGCAATTTAGTCCAGAAATAAGTGATGATACCCTTGATCAGCAAAGTCATTTCTGATAAATAATGGAATTGACATGAGGGTGAAGCGCACAAATAGAAACAGCCTCCAGTCTTGCTGCCCTGCCCTTCCCCACCCCTTGCTCAGACAGGAGTCAGGGTTCCTGTGGCAGGGCCTCCACCTCTGGGGAGGAGTGGGCTACAGTATGCCTGCTCCCAGTTACTCCTGCTGGCTCACGGGGATGCTTCTGACATAGATCATTCATGCCTCACTGTGAAGTCCTTTCTCAGAAAAGACCCTTATTATTCAATTTAGAGAGTAGAGAGGGGGAGAGAGAGAGAGGTGTGTTATTGGGAGGTCAAGATGGGGAGGACTGTAAGATTTTTATTAATGAGATTCTTAAGACCCTACCAGTGGTCAACAATCCTGTGAAGCCTAAATGGACAGACACTCCAGTCTTCATACTTCAGAAACTACCTCTTCAAGGCTAAACATTTTTTATGGGTATAAGTAAATAGTGTTCCTTGTTTTATTTTTCAGGTATTCAAACTTGAGTCCTTGATGTCACAAAGAAGAAACAAATTGATCAGTTTACCAGTGAAATTGAGAGATTTGACATTCTCTTTAATGTTGCTGGGTGATTCATAACTTTTTAATTTCACTCTCCTTACAGAAAGTTTTCTATGTCTTTTATTAAAAGAATTTGATAATATGGCGAAATTATTCATTGTGAACCCTAATATATTCCTTAGGAAATACAGCTGGATTTTGGGCAGAATTTTTATTGCAAGATTCAGCAAGTAGGACAGCCATGGAATTGACATGGGCTTGGGGCCTAAAGGCAATTAAGGATCCTCAAGACAACTGGTACCAGTCCAAAGCTATGGATCTTCCCGAGGCTGGGAACAGTCTCACACCCGTGCACTTGTCGCTGATGTTCAACTAGGACTTATAAAACAAAGTGAAAAACTGTTTTCCAGGAGTGTCTTTAAAGCAAAGTATATCTACCAGAAGCCAAGTACACAGTTTATTGAAATGCAAATGTTCCAAATTTTTTGGCCCAACATTTGGCAAGTCCTTTACACCTCCCAAGCACTGTGTTTGTTATTGAGACAATTACTCCCAGCCGAAGAAGTTTCATTCTGTCCCTTTGTATACAGCACAAAGAGAATGGCTTAATTGAACTTAATAGGGCGGTACCCAACTTGCTGATTTACACACGGAGGGCGAGAGGCTGGAGCTGGAGCGGCTCGCGGGGAGCGGCTTGTGGGAACAGGGAGTGCTAGTACTCACTCCCTTCTCAGGTGTGACACTGGAGACGAGGACAGGTGAGGCTCTCACAGAACTAACTAGACACAGTCTGACGTTCCATTTTTCTTACGTGGTGTTACATTCATCCTGCAGCATTGATAGAAAACTCCTAGAGCCTTCTAATATATTTTTATGACTCTTCCTAACCATGTTTCAGGATGAAAAACATCTGGGTCTATCCCTAGTTTATCATGTGTTACAATGTATGGAAATTAAATTAAAGCAATGATTTATGATGATCTGTTTGATAAATAACTTGCTCATCTCTCATATGAGAATATACCCAGAGCCATGAAAAAATCAACTAGCAAAATTAGTTGTGGAGTATCTATTAAATTTCCAGCAAAGTAAGAGATATAGAAATATAGCATGTGGTTCTCACTGTCATTCGAATGAACTGGAGGTACAGTGGTACATGGGAATTACAACCAGCAATGTTTTATAAGTAATTACATACTTTTGGTCCAGGAGACAGTGAAATCAATTAGGACTCCATTGTTTAGAAGGCTTCCTTGAGGAAACATGACTTGGAAAAGCTGAAGGCTATTTTAAGAATTTTGTTTTGTTCTGCTGTGTTTGCTCAATTTGCCAGAACTGTACAGTAGCAACATTACTTTGTTGCCCTGAGAAGGTGAGATACTTGTTTTTCCTGCAACTTTGATTTCTCTCGAGAATGCTAAATCTGTGCCACCTGCGGGCACTGTAGCTCTTGAAATAGGAGTCAAATAGGGCAGGTGTCCTCATTTGTTTGTTTTTAATGGTGTTGATGTTTCCTGTGCTTTTGGTATAGAGCTTCTTATGTTTAGTGGCTCCAAACTCTTGCCTTTTTGTTTTGTTTCATTTTTTGTTTCATTTTTTGAGGAAGATTGGCCCTGAGCTAACATATGCTGCCAATCTTCCTCTTATTTTATATGTGTGACGCCGCCACAGCATGGCTTGATAAGCAGTGCATCAGTCCATGCCCAGGATTTCAACCTGTAAACCCTGGGCCACCAAAGTGGAGCAGGTGAACTTAACCACTATGCCACCGGGCTGGCCTCTTGCCTTCTTCTTTTAAAAGAAGGATCCTGGTTTCCAATAACAAATTTTTTTAGCTTAAGTTGTTGAGACACTTACTTACCTAATGTACCAAGTGATACTATGTTTGAATTGTTAAAAAGTCTTGGTTAGAGAAGGGACAGTGGTCTAAGTCAACAAATGACAATAAAAAAAATGATGAGGAAATGGAATAGAAATATCTTTGAATGATAATTTTCCCCAATGTTTACTCACTCTTCCAGGTTTGTCCATCATGGCACCATCCTGGACTGTGAGGAGAAAGACTGGGACTTCTCAATGAGTCTCAACGTCCGCAGCATGTACCTGATCATCAAGGCATTTCTCCCTAAGTAAGATGACCACCACTGCTAGGGTGAGCACCACGTTAGTCTCCAGGTCTCCATCTTGGGCATCTGAAAGAATCCCCACGTGTGCTGAGGAGTAATAATAGTTAACATAATGACTAACATGTATTGAACGTGAATACCAAGGCATTTAATGTAAATTAACTCATCGAACCTTCCAGCACACCCATTCAAAGAATATTTATTAAGCACTTTCTACGTGCCAGGCTCCATTCTAAGTGCAGAAGACAAGTCAGAGAACTAAACAAAGTCCCTTCTGTAAGGGAGGTTCCATTTTGGAGAGGTGAGGCAGGATAATATATAATCAAATAAACATGTAACATGTGGGGTGGTTATAAGTGCTGTGAAGAAAAGAGAAGCTCAGTTATCAGGCCAGGACCTCAGTGATAAGGTGAGATTTCCATAGAGGCCGAATGAAGTGAGGGAGCTAACCATTCAGCTGTCTGGGGAGAGGCCTCGAGGGAGAGGGTCAGCAAGGAGGCCTGCGGGCCCACAACAAGCCAATGAGGTAGGTACTACTTTATCCCATCCACTGGACTGAGGGGGAAACTAGGAGGTTGGGAAACTTGCTCAAGTCACATAACTAGCAAGTGGTTAGAGCCAAGACTAGGCACACGCTCTCAAGATGGATGCACCGCACTGCTTTTCTGTACCGTGAGCGTCCTCCTTGCACTCCAGTCTTGAGCTGAGCCACAGAGGTACCAGAGAGCTGAGAGACAGTGTGTGCTGAAGAGAGAATGTTCCTCCTGAGTTGGCCACCCTTGAATTCTCCAGCCTTCACATAGCTCGTCATGTTTTTCATTTTATTTTACAAATGAGCATTAAGCACCTTTTGATAGAAAGCACCACACTAAGTGCTCTGGGGGAGAGGGATATAAATATAAATAATATTGACTTCAAATGAGCTTATAAGCCAGCCGTAGCGGACAGCACGGGCTCACACAATGAAAGGGGTTGACTGAGCACAGAACCAGGCCAGTTCAAGGTTGTAAGTTATACCCTAGTGAAATGCAGAAGAGCCATTCTTCTCGTCCATCCCAGCTGGATGAGATGACTGACGTCCTGAATGCCGCCGAGCCTGGGGCACGGGAAGAGCTTTCTAATGGCACAGCAGGGCTGGTGCTTTGCTCTGAACATTCAACCTACTGTCAAGAAGGACACAGATGAATGCTGAAAGGAAAGTTAGGGAAATTGATCTAGTAACAAAGGAATTTTCTTTTAATCTACTTGTTTAGTGCCTAAAAGGGGTCATTGGGTGGGTGCATGGAGTGTTGAACTGGCAAATTTGTTTAAAATATAAATTGCCTGTTTTGCCTATTTGGAGTTCATGAACACTTATGTTATTCAGAACTTGGATGCATTTTTGAAGACATCCTTAACACAGGATTTGGGGAGAAATACAGGCTATGGTAAAAGGGGAAAGCTTGGGTCACAGTGGGTAGGACATGTCTGAGACTCATTTATAAGAGCAGCCTCCTTCACATCTGGAGTGCTGTACAAGCATCAGGGAGGGACGTGGTGGGCACAATGGATAAGACGTGTGAGACTCGTGTGAGACCAGCCTCCTTACGTCTGGAGTGCTGTACAGGCATCAGGGAGGAACGTGGTGGGCACAGTGGGTAAGACGTGTGAGACTCGTGTGAGACCAGCCTCCTTACGTCTGGAGTGCTGTACAGGCATCAGGGAGGGATGTGGTGGGCACAGTGGGTAAGACGTGTGAGACTCATGTGTGAGAGCAGCCTCCTTCACATCTGGAGTGCTGTACAAGCATCAAGGAGGGAAGGGACGTGGTGGGTACAGTGGGTAAGATGTGTGAGCCGCATGTGTGAGACCAGCCTCCTTCATGTCTGGAGTGCTATACAAGCATCAGGGAGGGATGTAGGTGTGGGCACTATGTAGCTGTAATTTACACTTGTAAGTGTTTACTTTTAAAATATCAAACACTAACTTGCAAAGTAGTGAGTTTGCTTATGATTTAAAGCATCTCAACAATAATCCATATGAGCCGATGACACTCATTTGTAAAAAAAAAAAAAAAAAAAATCCCAAGAAATATTAATGACTGGGTTGGGGAATCAGGAGGAGTCAGTCCCACTTGCTAAGGTAACCCTAACCAGCTGGATCCTGAATTCGGACTCTGGTGTCAGAAGACCTTGGGCTCAGCCTAAGCTCTGTCCCTCACTCGCCAGGTGCCCTGGAAGATGGCACTTGGGCTCTCTCAGTTTGTTTCTTCTGTTTAGGGTGAGGGTGATAGATTACACAGTCCCCTCCAGTCCTCATTGTCTGTTATCCTCGGTGTCTGTTAACCCATGACACGTATATACCTGGTTAGAACACTCCAAAGGAAGCCAGGATTTGGAGTCCAAGCAGATCTGAAAGGTCAGGAGGTCAAAACATAGGAACACTTGCAGGAAATTTCTGTTTGTGGATAGATGTACAGAAAACCATTCCAAGACTGAAAGATCAGTCAAAAGGCAGAGCACAAATTGAAAATACTGCAAGAAGAGATCAATGCAGAATCCAAGGCCCACTAGAGGGGGAAGATCCATTACAGCAAGAGTCTGGGGAAGTCTGGAATATTTGGGGTTTTTTTCCTCCTTTGCTGTATCTTAGAAGAATCCCTAGCACACAGAGGTGTTAGCAAACATTGGTTGAATGAATAAATGAATCTAGGTTATCAGTTCAGGTGGGGGTCAGGCATGGAATCACTGAAGACCCACATAGCCAAAGTCTGCAAGTTTAGGAGCTGAGTTCTGGTTGGGGACAGAAGAGCTGGGTCAGAGTAGGCCTGACTAGATAACAGCTAGAGGGAATCTTTAGAGACCTTTGTAACCCTGCCTGTGTTTCTGGGAGATCAGTCCTGTGGCATTGCTGTGTACAGGCACTGCACTTTATAGCTGTACTGGCCACAGAGGGCTGCTGCATGGCAGCCAGGGGGAGCATTACATGGAGACAGCAGGTTCTGAGCTGGTGGGAAGGCAGCACAGAGGGAGGTGAGAACCTGGGCTCAAGCGTCAGCAGACAGGCAGGCTGAGTGGATGGTGCCAGTGTTGGGGAAGCACCAGCATCTTTAGGTGTGAAATTCTACAGCTTGCCTGAGAGATTACTGCATTTCAGGAGATTGGAGACTGAACTTACTTAATAGCCCATTTTTATATATTAAGTTGGGCTATATGTATTCTATATGTATTAAAAATGGGTTATATAAGTCAATTATATCAATAAAACTGGAAAAATACATTAAAATGGGTTATTTGCTAAAATGGATAAGAAAGAATAATTTTAAGGCTTAGTTTTCAACACCATTATACTTTACTAATTTTCCGGGTGTTTTTCATTATGATTTCATTATGATTCTCTTTATTATATAGACAAACAAGTCGAGTTAAATATTTTCTCCCCTCCATCTTCCTTGGCTTGGTCGGGTCACCTCAGCTTCTCCCGGTGTCCTTCAGTGCATCCAGCACCAGGTCATAGGGTGGCATCAGACTCTCTGCTTTTAGTACAGTTAGTAGCTAAGTATTGAAACAGAAAGTAAGAAGAAGACCATAAAGAGACGTACAGGCATCTGGAAGTCAAGGTAGTGGCGTAGGCAGACTCTGAACTCACCTCCTCCCGCGGACACAGCCAATTTACAACTACTCGTGGAAAAATTACCCCTGAGAGAGAACTGAAAACTGGATAAGAGGAACTCCGGCAACAAATGACAATCCTAATTGAGGTGGAAGAGACGGAAATTCCCTTCTGGAGAGAAAAAAACGCCACCTTCACAAGCTGCAGTGCCTCATGGCCGCCTGGGAGCAGCCCAAAAGGTACGCAGCCTTCCCTGGAGGAGCAGGGCCCTGAGCCAGGGAGTGCTCCTGCTGTAGGCATTTTTTTGGACCCAGCACAATCGAGACGAGTGGCATAATATCTGACTTTGCTTGCTACTGAAACATTGGGGAGTACCCCCAGAAAAGCGGGTTAACAGAGAAATTAAAACCGGCTCTTAAAGGGCCCACACACAAACTCAGCCATTGCAGAAAGCAACCTAAAATTGCCAAAAAGAAAGGTGCATAGTCCTTTGGTGAAAAGAGATTCACCTAGTATCTCAGTGAGAGGTGAGACCTCTCCAGGGACTGGGACATAGGCGGAGGCCATTGTTGTGGCCTGGTGTGGGTGTGCTGACACCAACGCTGACAGACACCATTGGAGTTCTCCCTGGGGCCTGCTAGCCCAGGGTCTGCCACACCTATTAGAGCACCGATTTAATGCAGCTCAGCCAGGGCAGGCAGCCCACCCTAGGGACTGGCCCCACCCAACAACAAGCCCTTGGGCAACTTGTGGGCCTGCTAAGTGAGCTGCCTGGATTCTCTGCAGCCTGGTGAGTGGGTCCACCTGTGTGGGGTGGGGCGTGTGCAAGGAGCAGGTGGAGAGTGTGGGGCTCCCGCCTTGGAGACACTGGGTCCACTTCAGGAGGTTGGGGTGCGCACAAGGGGCAGGACTGCATTGACTGTGTGTGTGGTCCTGTGGGCAGTGGGGCTTGTCAGCTGCAGAAGACTTGTGCTTCTCAAAGACCCACATAGGGGGTTGGCCCCACTTTCCAAAGCCTGAAGCAATTGGGTGCTGCATGCCTGAGGTCAGCCCCATGCAGCTGCAATCTTCAGAGAGCTGACAAGAGACCTAAAGGCTGGAGCCTTATAGAAATTGTAAGCCCGTGAGCCTAACAACCTGCCATGCTGGGGGCCTACTCACTTAAAAGATATACTGCAACACAAATGTGGTATTAGGACTTGCAGCCAACTGTGCTGGGGCTCTCCATAGCTGATAAAGAGACTGAAGGGCCCACAATAACCAGAAGCAGCTGAGCATTACAATAGCTGGCCAGGGGCATAGCTCAGCCTCCCTGGGCACCTACAGGGACAGCAACCATGCCACGACAGAAGGACACGTAGCCCATATAGGAGTCACTCCTGGAATATTCAGAACTGAGGGAAGAACACTGCTGGGCCTCATAAGGCATCACTCATATTAGGTCACCTCTGCAAGAGCAGGAGATGTAGGTGACCTACCGAATACATAGACACAAGCATAGGGAAAGAGGCAAAATGAGGAGGCAAAGGAATATCTTCCAAGTAAGGGAATAGGACAAAACCCTAGAAAAGGAACTAAGTGAAATAGAAATGAGTATCCTACCTGACAGAGAGTTCAAACAAAGAGTCATAAGGATGCTCACTGATCTTGGGAGAAAAATGGATGAACTCAGTGAGAACGTCAACAAAGAAATGGAAGATATAAAAAAGAACCACTCAGAAATGAAGAATACAATACTGGAAATGAAAAATTAACCAGAGGGACTTGAAAGCACAGTAGAGGATACAGAAGAACAGATCTGCGAGCTGGATGAAAGACTAGAAAGAAATCAGCCAAGCTGAACAGGTAAAAAAAAAAGAATTAAAAAGAGTGAGGACAAGGGCCGGCCTCATGGCTTAGCAGTTAAGTGCATGTGCTCCGCTACTGGCAGCCTGGGTTCAGATCCTGGGCATGCACCGATGCACCACTTGTCCAGCCATGCTGAGGTGGCATCCCACATACAGCAACTAGCAGGACGTGCAACTACGACATACAACTATCTACTGGGGCTTTGGGGAGAAAAAGGAAAAAAAATGTGGAGGGTTGGCAATAGATGTTAGCTCAGGGCTGGTCTTCCTCACAAAAAAAAAGAGAGTGAGGACAGTCTAAGGGACCTCTGGGACAACATCAAGCACACTAACATCCATATTATAGGTGTCCCAGAAGGAGAAGAGCGAGACAAAGGGGCAGAGAATCTATTCGAAGAAATAATAGCTGAAAACTTTCCTAACCTAAGGAAGGAAGCAGACATCCAGGTACAGGAAGCACAGAGAGCACCAAACAAGATAAACCCAAAGAGGCCCACACCAAGACACATCATAATTAAAATGTCCAGAATTAAAGATAAAGAGAGAATCCTAAAAGCCGCAAGAGAAAGACAAGTTATATACAAGGAAAACCTCATAAGGCTATCAGCTGAGTTCTCAGCATAACCCTTACAGGCTAGAGGAGAGTGGCATGATATATTTAAAGTGCTTAAAGGAAAAGACCTACAGCCAAGAATACTCTACCCAGGAAGGTTATCATTCAAAATGGAAGGAGAGATAAAGACTTTCTCAGACAAGCAAAAATTAAAGTAGAGTGTCACCAAGAAACCAGTACTACAAGAAATGCTAAAGGGACTTATTTAAGGGGAAAAGAGAAGACCACAAACAGGAAAAATTATCTATTTCCATGATAAGAGGTTAATGGATACAAATGCACAAAAAAGAGGTTAGATATGATATCCAAAACATAAAATATGGGTGGAGGGGAGTTAAAGAGTAGAGCTTTCAGACAGAGGTCAAACTAAAGAGACCATCAACTTAATATAGACTGTGATATACGTAGGTTACTTTATATGGACCGCAAGGTAATCACAAACCAGAAACCTATAATAAATATGCAAAAAACTAAGAGAAAGGAACCCAAACGTAATACCAAAGAAGGCCATCAAACCACAAGGGAAGGGAGCAAGGGAAAAAGAAAGGAACAGATAAGAACTACTAAAACACTGAGTAAAAAAAGTTAAAAATGGCAGTAAGTACATACTTATCAATAGCTACTTTAAACGTCAATGGACTAAATGCTCCAATTAAAAGACATAGGGTGGCCGATTGGATTAAAAAACAAGACCCGTATATATGCTGCATACAAAAGACACACTTCAGACCTAAAGACACTCAAAAACTGAAAGCGAAGGGATGGAAAAAGACACTCCACACAAATGGCAATGAAAAGAAAGCTGGGGTAGCAACACTCATATCAGATAAAATAGACTGTAAAACAAAAACTGTAAAAAGACAAAGAAAGGCATTACAAAACGATCAGGGAACAATCCAGCAAGAGGATATAACACTTGTAAATATCTATGCACTCAACATAGGAGCACATAAATATATAAATCAATATTAACAGACACAAAAAGAGAAATAGACAGTAACATAATAATAGTAGGGGGCTTTAACACTCCACTTACACCAACGGATAGATCATCCAAACAGAAGATCAATAAGGAAACATTGGCCTTAAATGACACAGTAGAACAGGTGGACCTAGTAGATATAGACAGAGCATTTCATGCAAAAACTGAAAAATACACGTTCTTTTCAAATGCACATAGAACATTCTCCAGGATTGATCACATCTTGGCCACAAAACAAGTCTCTATAAATTTAAGAAGATTGAAATAATGCCAAGCATATTTTCTGACCACAATGGTATGAAACTAGAAATCAACTATACGAAGAAAATCATAAAAGCCACAAATATGTGGAGATTAAACAAAATGCTACTGAACAATGATTGGGTCAATGAAGAAATCAAAGGAGAAATCAAGAAATACCTGGAGACAAATGAAAATGAAAATCCGACATGCCAGAATTCATGGGGTACAGCAAAATCAGTTCCAAGAGGGAAGTTTATAGCAATACAGGCCTATCTCAACAAACAAGAAAAATCTTAAATAGACAACCTAACAATGTGCCTAAAGTAAGTGGAAAAAGAAGAATGAACAAAGACCAAAATCAGTAGAATAATGGAAATAAAAATCAGAGCAGAAATAAATGAAATAGAGACTAAAAAACAACAGAAAAAATTAATAAAACCAAGAGCTGGTTCTTTGAAAAGATAAACAAAATTGACAAATCTTTAGCTAGATTCACCAGGAAAAAAAAAGAGAGAAGGCTCAAATAAGTAAAATCATAAATGAAAGGAGAAATTAGAACAGACACCTCAGAAATACAAAAGATTATCAGACAATACTATGAAAAGCTATATGCCAACAAATTGGACAATCTGAAAGAAATGGATAAATTCTTAGAATCATACAACCTTCCAAAACTGGATCAAGAATAAATAGAGAATTTGAATAGACCAATCAACAGTAAGGAGATCGAAACAGCAATCAAAAACCTCCCCAAAAATAAAAGTCCAGGACCAGACGGCTTCCCTGGTGAATTCTACCAAACATTCAAAGAAGACTTAATACCTATCCTTCTCAAACTCTTCAAAAAAATTGAGGAGGGGGTGAAGCTCCCTAACTCTTTCTATGAAGTCAACATTACCCTGATACCAAAACCAGACAAGGACAACACAAAAAAAGAAAATTACAGGCCAATATCACTGATGAACATTGATGCAAAAATCCTCAACAAAATACTAGCAAATCACATACAACAATACATTTAAAAGATTATACACCATAATCAGGTGGGATTTATTCCAGGGATGCAGGGATGGTTCAACATTTGCAAATAAATCAACGTAATACACCACATTAATAAAATGAAGAATAAAAATCACATGATCATCTCAATAGGTGCAGAGAAAGCATTTGACAAGACACAGCATCCATTTACGATAAAAATTCTGAATGAAATGGGCGTAGAAGGAAATCACCTCAACACAATAAAGGCCATATATGACAAACCCACAGCTAATGTCATCCTCAATGGTGAAAAACTGAAAGCTACCCCTCTAAGAATAGGAACCAGACAAGGATGCCCACTCTCATCACTCCTATATAATATGGTATTGGAAGTCCTAGCCATAGCAATCAGGCAAGAAAAAGAAATAAAAGTGACCCAAATTGGAAAGGAAGAAGTGAAAGTGTCACTATTTGCAGATGACATGATTTTATATATAGAAAACCCTAAAGAATCCACCAGAAAACTTTTAGAATTAATAAATGAATATGGTAAAGTTGCAGGATACAAATTAACATAAAAAGCAGTTGTGTTTCTATACACTAACCACGAAGTAGCAGAAAGAGAAATTAAGAATACAATCCCATTGGGCCGGCCCGGTGGCTTAGCAGTTAAGTGCGTGTGTTCCGCCTCTGGCGGCCCGGGTTTGGATCCCTGGCGCATACCGATGCACTGCTTCTCCGGCCATGCTGATGCTGCGTCCCACATACAGCAACTAGTAGGATGTGCAACTATGACATACAACTATCTACTGGGGCTTGGGGGGGGTGGGAAAGGAGGTGGATTGGCAATAGATGTTAGCTCAGAGCCGGTCTTGCTCAGCAAAAAGAGGAGGATTAGCACGGATGTTAGCTCAGGGCTGATCTTCCTCACCAAAAAAAAAAAAAAAAACCCCATTTACAATTGCAACAAAAAGAATAAAATCCCTAGGATTAAACTTAACCAAAGAGGTGAAAGATCTGTACACTGAAAACTATAAAACATTGCTGAAACAAATTGAAGAAGAGACAAAGAAATGGAAAGATATTCTGTGCTCTTGGATTGGAAGAATTAACATAGTTAAGATGTCCATACTTCCTAAAGCAATCTGTAGATTCAATGCAATCCCTATCAAAGTTCCAACAACATTTTTCACAGAAATAGAACAAAGAATTCTAAAATTTATGTGGAACAACAAAAGATCCCGAATAGCTAAGGGAATCCTGAGAAAAAGGAACAAAGCTGGAGGTGTCACACTCCCTGATTTCATTATATACTACAAAGCTATAGTAACCAAAACAGCATGGTACAGGCACAAAAACAGACACACAGATCAATGGAATAGAATCGAAAGCCCAGAAATAAACCCACACATCTATGGACAGCTAATCTTTGACAAAAGAGCCAAGAACATACAATGGGGAAAAGAAAGTCTCTTTAACAAATGGTGTTGGGAAAACTGGATAGCCACATGCAAAAAAATGAAAGTAGACCCTTACCTTACACCATACACAAAAATTAACTCCAAATGGATTAAAGACTTGAATGTAAGACCTGAAACTATGAAACTTCTAGAAGAAAACATAGGCAGTACGCTCTTCGACATCGGTCTTAGCAACATCTTTTCAAACACCACATCTGACCAGGCAAGAGAAACAATAGAAAAAATAAACAAATGGGACTACATCAAACTAAAAAGCTTTTGCACAGCAAAGGAAACCATCAACAAAACGAAAAGACAACCTAACAATTGGGAGAAGATATTTGCAAACCATACATCTGATAAGGGCTTAATCTCCAAAATATATAAAGAACTCATGCATCTCAACAACAACAAAACTAACAACCCAATTAAAAAATGGGCAAAAGACCTGAACAGACATTTCTCCAAAGAAGATATACAGATGGCCAACAGACACATGAAAAGATGTTCAAAATCACTAACTATCAGGGAAATGCAAATCAAAACTACAATGAGATATCACCTCACGCCCGTCAGAATGGCTATAATTAACAAGACAGGAAACAACATGTGTTGGAGAGGATGTGGAGAGAAGGGAACTCTCATACACTGCTGGTGGGAGTGCAAACTGGTGCAGCCACTATGGAAAACAGTATGGAGATTCCTCAAAAAAGCAAGGATAGAACTACCATATGATCCAGCTATTCCACTGTTGGGTATTTATCCAAAGAACTTGAAAACACCAATTTGTAAAGGTACATGCACCCCTGTGTTCATTGCAGCGTTATTCACAATAGCCAAGACTTGGAAGCAACCTAATGCCCATCAAGGGACGAATGGATAAAGAAGATGTGGTATATATACACAATGGAATACTACTCAGCCATAAGAAACGATGAAATCCAGCCATTTGTGACAACGTGGATGGACATTGAGGGTATAATGCAAAGTGAAATAAGTCAGAGGGAGAAGGTCAAATACCATATGATCTCACTCATTAAGTGGTAGATAATAACAACAAACAAACATACAGAGACAAAGATTGGATTGGTGGTTACCAGAGTGGAAGGGGGTGAGGAGGGCAAAAGGGATGATTCAGCACATGTGTGTGGTGATGGATTGTAATTAGTATTTGGTTGGTGAACATGAGAACATGATGTAATCCATGCAGAAGTAGAAGTATATTGATGTACATGTGAAATTTAAAAAATAAATTAAAAAAACATGGCATCTAAAAAGAAAAAACTAAGAGGAATGACAAAAAAAAAAAAAAGAGACATACTATCTTGGCAAGCTCATCCCTGATCCATCCGATCATTCACCTTCTCCATTTCTGCACCTCTTTGTCTGAAAGTGCTGGAGAAACTCATCCCAACAGAAGGGATTTTTTTCTCTGGACCCTTTACACTGTCTGTAGAGACCCCGGCCTTTTAGAACATTTTCTTCACTTGATTTTCATGACAGAGCATATCCTGGTTTTCCTTACTCTGTTCTCTAGTTGGTATTCTTCCATTTCCTCCCGGCAGTGATTTTAATTCTTCCCCACTCTCTGTGTCCACCATCTCCTCTTGCTCTTTACAGTCATCCAGTCTCTGACTTCCATGAGAAGTTAATGCCCACTAGGCAGGAGTTCTCTGAACCTCTTGCTTCTTCCCCCAAAACATTCATGAGTACCCATGCCCTTGCACATACATATATTATCTTCAAAACATACACACATGTTATAAAGTATAAGTTCATTTGAAAACATTTTTTAATTCATAGCAGCTTTTTTCATTATACATTCCTTTGGGTCTGGGCAGGGCCCAGCAATCTGCACTTTAAACTAGCACCTCAGGAGATTTTGATTCATCAAAATGTATTGACCACCTACTGTGTATCCTGTCTAGGAGGGCAAAACTGCCACAGACCTCCTCTCTCACAATTCACACTGCAGTGGGGGAATTCCGAAGGAGGTGTTTCTAGGACACACTGCTCTAGATGGGGAGGCACGCCCTCCCTGCATGTAACCACAGCAAGTCCCGCCCTCTGCATCTCTGCTTTTACCACTCCTTTGCCAAATCACTGCTTCAGCTTCCAGTCGCCTCCGCCACAGGTGCCAGAGTAATCTGTAATCCCCCAATGGAAACATAGTGCTCCTCCTCTGCACTAGACCCTTCATTGTCACCACATGGCCCTCAGGGGAAAGACAAATTCCTAAGTTTAGCCCCTGTTGGCCTCTGCAGCCTCTTCCTCCCAGGCCCTGCGTTCCAGCCAGACCCATCCCTTGCCCCCAGTTCCAGGGTAGATCCTTTATACCTACGGTTCTCTCTCCTTAAAATACCCTTCTCTTTTATTTTTCTGGCTAATATTACTGCACAAAAATGAGGTTCTCCTACCCAATGTGCATTAAAAAAGCCAATTAATTACAGCATCAGATTTGGGAAAAGAAAACAGCTTTATTGTTAGATTGATCTGCAAGGAAACAGGAAGCATATACTCTCAGATCTAGCTCCCTGATCTAGGGCTGGGGGCAAAACTTATGGGACGAAGGGCAAGGTGATCTGAAGTGTGGAGATAGATGCTTGGAGGTGAGGAGAAGTGAGGTCATTGATGATCTGTGCAAGCGTCATCCAGCTTCATGGCTCTACATAGGACACATGTTAACAAAATGATGGTGTTAGTGTGATCTGAGGGTGGAGTTTTCAGCCCTTTGATGTCAAAAGGGTCACTTATCAGGTATTTGTGCAGGCCCAGTTGATGTGTTGGTGGTCTCAACTACCCTGAACTAGACAAGAGGGGACTCTCAGTTCCTGTAAAACAACTCTTAATTACTCTGTTGATAAGATCAGGTTGGTTGAGCTGGTCCTAGAGGGCCTGAGGTTACACTAACACTCTATTTTGCAAAAATTGACCCACATATTCCCTCCTCAGGAGCACTCCTCTGAGTGTCCGGGGGTGGATTGGTCCCTCCCACCAACCTCCACCCCTTGTCTGCGAAGGTCCCTGCTGTCTCTGGATGCTGGTTATGTCAGCTACTCCAGTCAGACTGGCAGCTCTCTGTAGGCAGGGACTGTGTCACTTATCTTTGAATCTCTCGGACCTACACAAAACCCAACCACTGTAGGTATTCAACAAACAATGTGTTCACTGGCGGGAGAGTTTTCCAGCCTCAGGAATACACAGTAAATGTGAACATTCCCTTGCGTTCCACAAGCTCAGAGCTCATTCTTGGCCTTGCTGATGCTCTTGTAACAGGGAAGGCGTAACCCCCTGGGACGTGTTCCTACAGCGAGAGTGTGCACTGCGTCAGTCCCCAGCAGTGATGGGCGGCTGTGAAGACTGCTTAATGTTAACAGCTAATAAGATGGTTCTGCAAACCCAAAGTAAATACAAATCTTTTAAAGAGGTAGTATTTTTAGCCTGCAGAGTGGCATTTTTTTTTGTATTTGTTTTGTTTTGGCAGATGCTTGCTCAGAAATCTGGCAACATCATCAACATGTCCTCTGTGGCTTCCAGCATCAAAGGTGGGTCTGTCTTCCTCTGGGGTCATGATGCACATACGCACACACCTTCACCAGCTAAGGGTTTTGGGAACAAGCATAGCAGAGATGATAAAACTCACGCATAACTTTGAAACTGCTTTTTTAAAACTAGTGTTAAGTTCCTTAACTACCAGTCCTTTCACCTTAGATGTGAACCAGTCATAAAATTAAAACTTTGTTTGCTTTGCTCTCCCTTTTATTCCTTCTAATGGATATGGAAATGAAAATCAAACTGGGAAAAGGAAACATTTATTCATTTATTTAATCAAAAAAGATGTATTGAACACCCAGTATGTGCCCCTGCTGCAAAATAATTCACAGTCCAAAAAGGGGAGAGAGTCAAACAAACACATATCTTCTGCAGTGTCATAGTATCGTAACAGAGGTTTATAGGAAGTGCTGTCACAATACGGGAAGAAACTCTGCCTGTGGGCTTGGGGAGTGCTTCACAAAGACAGATGGCCTGGGCCCTAAATGAGAAGTCAGGGTGAAGGGCCAGGATTGCAATGCAAAATGGAGATAAGGGCACAATATGGCACACATGGATTTGCCAGTTGAAAATGAAATAGCTACTTCTGAGACAACAATCCTTCTCTTTGCAAGGATACACACGTTAAGCCTGCATGAGAGAGGAATGCAAAGAAATGCCTAAGCCTCCTGGTCTCTTGCGTTTTGTTTTATTCTTTGTATTATCCTTATCTGGCTTTGGATCATGGTGATGTTGGCCTCGTAAAATGTGTTAGGAAGTGTACCTCTTCTTCAGTGTTTTTGGAATAGTTTGAGAAGGATAGGTAGTAAATCTTTGAATGTTTAGTAGAATTCTCCAAAGAAGCCATCTGGTCCTGGACTTTTATTTTTTGGGAGGTTTTTGATTACTGTTTCAATCTCTTTATTTGTGATTAGTCTATTCAGGTTCTCTATTTCTTCTTAATTCAGTTCTGGGAGGTTGTATGAGTCTAAGAATTTATCCACTTCTTCTAGAATGTCCAATTTGTTGGCATATAGTTTTTCATAGTATTGTCTTATAATCCTTTGTATTTCTGCAGAATCTGTTGTAATTTCTCCTCTTTTATTTCTAATTTTATTTATTTGTGCCTTCTCTCTTTTTTTCTTAGTGAGTCTGGCTAAGAGTTTGTCAATTTTGTTTATCTTCTCAAAGAACAAGCTCTTAGTTTTATTGATCTTTTCTACTGTCTTTTTGGTTTCAATTTATTTTTGCTCTAATTTTTATCATTTCCTTCCCTCTGCTGACTTTGGGCTTTGTTCTTCTTTTTCTAGTTCTGTTAGTTGTAGTTTAAGACTGATTATTTGGGATTTTTCTAGTTTGTTAAGGTGGGCCTATATTGCTGTGAATTTTCCTCTTAGGACCAATTTTGTCACATTTCATATGAGTTGGTATAGTGTATTTTCATTTTCATTTGTCTCCAGATATTTTTTGATTTCTCCTTTAATTTCTTCAATGATCCATTGGTTGTTTAGTAGCCTGTTGTTTATTTTCCACATATTTGTCACTTTCCCAGCTTTTTTCTTGTAGTTTATTTCTAGTTTCATAGCATTATGGTCAGAAAAGATGCTTGATATGATTTCAATCTTCTTAAATTTATTGAGGCTTGGTTTGTTTCCCAACATATGCTCTATCTTTGAGAATGTTCCATGTGCACTTGAGAAGAATATGTATTCTGCTATTTTTGGATGGATTGTTCTATATATGTCTATTAAGTCCATCTGGTCTAGTTTTTTGTTTAGTTCCACTATTTCTTTGTTGACTTTCTATCTGGAAAGTCAACAAGTGGGGTGTTAAGGTCCCCTACTATTATTGTGTTGTTGTTAATATCTCCTTTTAGGTTTGTTAATAATTGCTTTATGTACTTTGGTGCTCCTGTGTTGGGTGCATATATATATATATATATATATATATATATATATAAGTGTTATGTCCTCTTGGAGGAGTGTCCCTTTTATCGTTATATACTGGCCCTCCTTGTCTCTCATTGTCTTTTTTATCTTGAAGTCTACTTTGTCTGATATGAGTATGGCAACACCTGCTTTCTTTTGTTTGCCATTAGCTTGGAGTATTGTCTTCCATCCCTTCACTCTGAGCCTGTATTTGTCTTTAGAGCTGAGATGTGTTTCCTGGAGGCAGCATATTGTTGGGTCTTGTTTTTTAATCCACCCAGCCACTCTGTGTCTTTTGATTAAGGAATTCAATCCGTTTACATTTAGAGTGATTATTTATATATGAGAGCTTAATACTGCCATTTTATCACTTGTTTTCCAGTTGTTCTGTATTTCCCTTGTTTCTTATCCTGTGTATTTTGGACTGCCAATTCAGTTTGGTGGCTCTCTATGATGGTTTTCTCAGTTTTCTCTTTATTTAACATTTGTGTTTCTGTTTTGATTTTTTGTTTAGTGGTTACTGTGAGGTTTGTATTAAAGATCTCGTAGATAAGGTAGTCCATTTTCTGATAGCCTCTTATTTCTTTAGTCTAAGCAGGTTCCATCCTGTTCCTCTTCCCCATCTATGTTATTGTTGTCACAACTTATTCTGTTTTGTGTTGTGAGTTTGTGGTTAAAATGATTTTATTTATTCTTGATGTTTTCCTTCCTTTATCTTTGATGTTATAGTTAATTGTTTGCTAATCTGTTCTGCTAGAGAGTTGCAATTTTCTGATTTTGTCTGCCTATTTATCTCCTTGCTCAAGGCTTTGTAAATGCTTTCTTTTTTTTTTTTCAGGTCTGAGGGCCTTCTTGGTTGTATCTTGTAGGGGGCATCTTGTGGTGATGAACTCCCTCAGCTTTTGTTTATCTGGGAGTGTTTTTATTTCTCCAACATATCTGAAAGATATTTTCACTGGATAGAGTATTCTTGGCTGAATGTGTTTGTCTTTCAGAATTTTGAATATATCATTCCACTTTCCTAGTCTGTAAGGTTTCTGCTGAGAAATCTGCTGAAAGCCTGATAGGAGTTCCTTTTTAGGTTATTTTCTTCTGCCTTGCTGCCCTTAATATTTTTTCTTTATCATTGACTTTTGCCAGTTTTACTAATATATGCCTTGGAGAAGTCTTTACATTGATGTAATTAGGTTCAGACCCAGTGGGGAGGCCTATTAGCTTCTTTTACTTGTAATTCCAGCTCCTTCCCCAGGTGTGGGATGTTCTCAGCTATTATTTCTTTGAACAAGCTCTCTGCTCCTTTTTCCCTCCCTTCTCTCTCTGGAATACCTATAATCCTTATGTTGCATTTCTTAATTGAGTCAGAAATTTCTTGGAGAATTTCTTCATTTATTTTTCATCTTAGTTCTCTCTCTCTCCTCCTCCATCTGAAGCATTTCTATATTCCTAGCCTCTAAACTGCTAATTCTGTCCTCCATAATATCAGCCCTGTTATTTAAGGACTCCAGATTTTTGTTTATCTCATTCATTGTGTTTTTCATCTCTAACATTTCTGATTGGTTTTTCTTTATAGTTTCAATCTGTTTTGTTAAGAATTCCCTCTGTTCATTAATTTTGTTCCTAATTTCGTTGAACTGTCTTTCTGAATTCTCTTGTAACTTTTTGAGTTTTTTTATGATAGCTATTATGAATTCTCTGTCATTTAGATTGTAGATTTCTATGCCTTCAGGATTGATTTCTGAGTGTCTTTTTCCTTCTGGTTGGGAGTATTAATATACTTCTTCACACAATTTAATGGGGTGGATTTGTGCCTTCACACAGTGATAGTATCTTGTTGCAGATTCCACCTGATGCCACTGGGGACAGGGCAGGAGTTGCATATTCTAAG